>NC_083826.1:3348224-3946271 GCF_015708825.2 Lethenteron reissneri | reverse complement strand
CCCCATGGCAGCCGGAGTGCTGACGTGTCTCTCCGTGTCCCCACGTGTCTCTCCGTGTCCCCACGTGTCCCTCTGTGTTCAGCGTCTCCACGTGCACCTTCCACGTCTCCCTCTCTCTCTCTCCTCGTGTGCCTCCGATTAGAACGGGTGGCTGCGTATTGCGCGAAGGAAGTTCATATATGTATAGATTAGTCCGTGCCTCCAGGTGTCCCTCCGTAGTTACACGTGTCTCCCGTCTCCACGTGTCCCTTGCTCTTTTTTTACTTCCTCAAGTCCCGGCGCTTCTGCTGCCTGTCCCCACCCCCATGTCTCCCCGTGTCTCACCATGCCGCCGTGTTTCCGTGTCTCACTGTGTCCCCGTGTCTCATCGTGTCGCGGTGTCTCAATGTGTCACCATGTCTCACCGTGTCGCCATGTGTTTCCGTGTCTTCTCCCCGTATCTCGCTGTGTCCCCACGTCTCACCATGCCCCGGTGTCTCGCCATGTCCCCATGTCTCACCGTGCCGCCGTGTGATTCCATGTCTCTTACCATGTCCCGGTATCTCACCGTGCCGCCGTGTTTCCGTATCTTCCCCCCTTGTCTCACTGTCTCCGTATCTTACTGTGTCTCCGTGTCTCACCATGTTCCCATGTCTCACCGTGCCGTCGTGTGTATCCATGTCTCTTACCATGTCCCCGTGTCTCACCGTGTCTCACCATGTCACCGTGTCTCACCATGTCACCGTGTCTCACCGTGTCCCCGTGTCTCACCATGCCGTCGTGTGTATCCGTGTCGTGTCCCCGTGTCTCACCGTGTCTCACCGTGTCTCACCGTGTCTCACCGTGTCCCCGTGTCTCATCGTCTCACCGTGTCCCCGCGTCTCAGCGTGTCCCCGCGTCTCACCGTGTCCCCGTGTCTCACCGTGTCCCCGTGTCTCACCGTGTCCCCGTGTCTCACCATGCCGTCGTGTGTATCCGTGTCGTGTCCCCGTGTCTCACCGTGTCTCACCGTGTCTCACCGTGTCTCACCGTGTCTCACCGTGTCTCACCGTGTCCCCGTGTCTCATCGTGTCTCACCGTGTCCCCGCGTCTCACCGTGTCCCCGTGTCTCACCGTGTCCCCGTGTCTCACCGTGTCCCCGTGTCTCACCATGTCTCCCCGCAGGCCCTGGGCGCCACGCTGCTGATCTCCGCCGCGCCGTTCCTCATACTCTTCCTGGTGCCGCTCGACTCGGACTCGGCGCGTCGCTCCTCGCTGCTGCACACGCTGCTCAGCTTCGCCTCGGGGGGACTCCTCGGAGACGCCTTCCTCCACCTCATCCCCCACGCCATCGGTGACCGCAGCACCCGAGTGGCCTGCCTCCACACGGCGTGTCTCTGCGTGGCGTGTCTCTGCGTGGCGTGTCTCTGCGTGGCGTGTCTCCACACGGCGTGTCTCTGCGTGGCGTGTCTCCACACGGCGTGTCTCCACACGGCGTGTCTCTGCGTGGCGTGTCTCTGCGTGGCGTGTCTCTGCGTGGCGTGTCTCTGCGTGGCGTGTCTCTGCGTGGCGTGTCTCTGCGTGGCGTGTCTCCGCGTGTCTCTGCGTGGCGTGTCTCCGCGTGGCGTGTCTCCACGTGGCGTGTCTCCGCGTGGCGTGTCTTTGTGTGGCGTGTCTCCACACGGCGTGTCTCCGCGTGGCGTGTCTCTGCGTGGCGTGTCTCTGCGTGGCGTGTCTCCTCGTGGCGTGTCTCCGCGTGGCGTGTCTCCGCGTGGCGTGTCTCCACACAGCGTGTCTCTGCGTGGCGTGTCTCCACACGGCGTGTCTCTGCGTGGCGTGTCTCCACACGGCGTGTCTCTGCGTGGCGTGTCTCTGCGTGGCGTGTCTCTGCGTGGCGTGTCTCTGCGTGGCGTGTCTCTGCGTGGCGTGTCTCTGCGTGGCGTGTCTCTGCGTGGCGTGTCTCTGCGTGGCGTGTCTCCGCGTGGCGTGTCTCTGCGTGGCGTGTCTCCACACGGCGTGTCTCTGCGTGGCGTGTCTCCACACGGCGTTTCTCTGCGTGGCGTGTCTCCACACGGCGGTGTCTCTGCGTGGCGTGTCTCCACACGGCGTGTCTCTGCGTGGCGTGTCTCTGCGTGGCGTGTCTCCACACGGCGTGTCTCCACACGGCATGTCTCTGTGTGGCGTGTCTCCACACCGCGTGTCTCCCCACGGCGTGTCTCTGCGTGGCGTGTCTCCACACGGCGCGTCTCTGCGTGGCGTGTCTTTGCATAGCATTTTCTTGCTGTGGATTTCACACCTGATGATGATTGCTTGTGTTGCAGTCGAAACGTCGTGAGAATTTTTTAATGTTTTATATTTTTATTATTTTATTATTCCTTTTCTACGTGACTTTACCGAAAGAACCATATGATTTGTTGTGTCTCCGTGTATCTCAGAGCCGCACTCTCACCACTCGGAGTCCGGACACGGACATACGGACACGGCGAGACGCACAACCAGGGACACGGACACAGCCACGGTTGAGACAACACGGACTGCGTGTGTGTGTCATGGGTGGAAAAAACTCGATTTTTCCAGCGGCAGACATCGAGTTTTTTCTTTAATACAATTGAACCCGATTTCGGGGAATTAAAGCCTGGTTTATGAATACGAAACTCTGATCCGAGGCTTAGGCTGCTTCCTCGTCGGTGCTACTATCGTACTCGGGGGGCCGTCGGGCACGGGGTAGTCGTTGAATGCGGCGGGCAGGTTGGTCTTGATGAACACGAGCTTCTCCTCCACAATCGTGGGCGCCGCCAGTGAGTTCCTTACTGGCGGCGTTGAGAAGTTGGCGAAGTGCGGTTCTGCAATTAGAACAAATTAAACCGGATTTCTCCCAATCTCAGATGATCTTGTTTAATATAAAAGACAATTAAACCCGATTGTAAAAAACCCGACTGTGCCACCCTTGGTGTGTGTATATCTCACGTGACCTTTTTTTCCATTATCGAAGTATGAAAAATAAGAATTGGTTTTACCCTTTCCGGCAATGAAACAGGAGCTGTTAAGATGTTCTAACACCAAACAGAAACCTTTTGCAAGGAATCAAGTCACTGCATTGACCACCCGTACATGTGGTGAACACACAAACAAACATGCTTCTAATTCTAGATTTGAAGCTTTCGTGACTGCAAGGATTCATGTTTTTTCGGTAAAGTCACGTAGCAAATCTGGCTGTGACGGTCCCACCTGATGACGGAGACTTGTGTTGCCTCCGAAACCTCGTGATTTTTATTATTTTATTTTATTAATTTTAATTTCATTTTTTTACCTACATGACTTTACCGAAAAAACTAAGAGTATAAACATGCTTCTGATAATGTAGGCCAATCGGTTTTAAAGGCAGCGCATTTATTACCAGAGCATACGTGTCAACCCATACGGTTTACCCATATTCTTGTGCAAGGAAATTGAGTTTTCAGGTCCATATGGGACTTTGCAGGATGATCGTTGAGATTTAAAAGGGCACGGCGTGACCAATAAGCTCTGAATTGATCTGTAATAAGGTCGGCACTGATAAGGGGTTGACAGGGATGCCAGAGGATGTTTGTTTCCATGTTCACCACAAGTACGTGTGGTTAATGCAGACTTGATTCCTAGCAAAAGGTTTCTGTTTGGCGTTTGAACATCTTAACAACTGTTTTAATTCCAGTCAGGGTAAAACCTCTTCTTACTTTTCATACTGTGTGTGTATACATTGCTGCGTGCCTACGTGTGTCTGTGTCTGTGGTTTTTTGTGGATATCTATCTCAAGTCAATCAACCCATGGCACCTGGGTCTGTCCCGTGACCTCCTGTCAGCGAGCCCCTTCCACACTCCACGTGGCCTTCGAGGTGCACCTAGCCTGGCACCACTTAATGGCGAATGGCGTCTGTTGTTGTTGCTGTTGTTGTCCGTGTGTGTCTTTGCCTTGTGTGTGTATCTGTGTGTGCGGGAAGCGGTGACGCAGTGGTGAGCGCACTGCGCTACGAACCCGGCAACCTGAGTTGAATTCCCACTCACGGCCAACACCAGTGATGTTTATCTGAAATGATGCTGGGCCACACCTAAGTACCCGGTGCGGTGTGTAAACATCGCCACTGGGGAAACAAAGGCGGCCGGGCGAATATGGTGTTGGCCACCCACCCCTTCGTGCGCCGTGCCGGTCTTCATAGGTGCTACTCGCTAACAGCACTTGCCCCAACAGTCTGTTAAGGCTACACGGGTGGGGGGGGTCATTGTCTTTGTTTGCAGGCCCTGGCTCGCACCTCATGTCCGTGGGCCTCTGGGTTCTGTGCGGAATCATCGTCTTCCTCTCCGTGGAGATGTTCGTGAGACACATCAAAGGGAGCCATGGACACGGCCACAGTCACGGTCACGCTCACGGTGAGTCACTGTCAGTCACGGGAGAGCAGTCGCGGTGCTTATAGTCACAGACACGGGTATAGCCACGGCATAGGCGTGTTCACTGTCATCGTCTTTGCAAGGCATAGTCCCGGACGAAGTGTGAGATCACGAATCCACACGTGTGTGCGTGTGTGTGTGCGTGTGTGCGTGCGCACGTGTGTGCGTGCGTGTGTGTGTGTGCGTGTGTGTGCGTGCGTGCGTGTGTGCGTGCGTGTGTGTGTGTGCGTGTGTGTGCGTGCGTGCGTGTGTGTGCGTGCGTGCGTGCGTGTGTGTGTGTGCGTGCGTGTGTGTGTGTGTGCGTGTGTGCGCGTGCGTGTGCGTGCGTGTGTGTGCGTGCGTATGTGCGCGTGCGTGCGCGTGCGTGTGTGTGCGTGCGTGTGTGTGCATGTGTGCGCGTGTGTGTGCGTGTGTGTACGTCCGAGTGTAAGTTGGGAAGTGGTGGCGCAGTTGTTGGCACGGTGCGCTACAAACCTGGCGACCCGAACTCGATTCCCTCTCACGGTCAGAATGAGAACATTTATTGATACTGGAGGAATCCGATGAGCTATGAAGCTCTTTTTCACAGATGTCCAGTAGTCGACATCGGTGGCGACTGTCTGAACCGGTCCAGGGCCTGCCCCTAGATCGACTCAGCCTTAAATGAGTACATGTTCCGGCGTGTAAACATCAACACTGGGGGAGACAAAGGTATGTGGCCTTGGAGTGGTGCTGGACACCCTCCCACGTCGTCGTGTGCCGTGTTACTCGCTGACAGCACTTGCCCCAACCGCCTGCGCGGGCTACACAGGGGACCTTTGTCTTTGTGTGTGCGGCGCGCAGTCGAGAAACGAGAGAAGGGAGCGAAGAAATCGGATAAAGGGGACGGGGAGGTGGTGGAGGGGGAGGAGGTGGTGGAGGGGGAGGAGGTGGTGGAGGGGAGGTGGAGGGGGTGCGGAGGAGACGCCCGGACCCAGCCAGCCCCCAGGAGGGGGAGGTGGCTCCTGCAGACGGGGGCCAGGGGGGGGCCCAGGAGGGAGGGGCTGAGAAGAGGGAGGAGGAGCCCAAACGTGAGTGACGCGTGTGTCTCCGTGTCCCTGTGTGTCGGTGTCCTTGTGGTTCTGACTCCGTGACCCTATGTCTGTGTCATCAGTTCCCATGTTTCCCCATGTACCTGTTTTCTAATGTCTTCCAGGGTCATAATTTTGCCGAGTCCCCGTGTGTCTGCGTGTGTGTCCGTGTGTCCCTGTGTCCCCCCGTGTGTCTGCGTGTGTGTCTGCGTGTGTGTCCGTGTGTCCCAATGTGTCCGCGTGCGTGTAAGGAGAACCACACGTGTCCAGCTGCTTGAACTTTGTCCCCCGCGTCTCGCCCGCGTCTCCAGGAGAGCTGCAGGTGTCTGGCTACCTGAACCTGGCAGCGGACGTGACGCACAACTTCACGGACGGCCTGGCGATCGGGGCCTCCTTCCTGGTGGGGCCCAACGTGGGCGTGGTGACGACGCTCACCATCCTGCTGCACGAGATCCCCCACGAGATCGGCGACTTCGCCATCCTCCTGCAGTCGGGCTGCACCAAGAGACAGGTGGGAGGGGTGGGGAGGGACGGGGGGGGGGGGGGTTGAGCAGTTCCTGGGCCTCCCCTAGGTCGACTGCGTGGTGCGGTGTGTAGTAAACATCGCCTCTGGGGAGACAAAGGCGGCCGGGCGTGGTCCTGGCCACCCAACCCCTCCTGTGCCGCGCAGGGCCTTCATAGGTTCTGCTGCTCGCGAACAGCACTTGCCCCACCAGTGTGTGAAGGTTATATGGGGAGGGGGGACCTTTGTCTCTGCACGAGTGTGCGAGTGATGGTGGGCTCCAAGAAGCAAGTCAGGGAGGACGATGATGATGACATAAATAATAAAGATTTTTAGGTTAGATCCCGTAAGTATAAATGTGTCGTAACCCTCCACCACCCGACACAGCCAATTAGTAAGGGATTTGTCACGTAAACAACACACAAATTGGTGACTACTTCAGCCCACCGATGTTGGAGAGTAAATCTACGTTTACAATTTGAGTTCAATAACGTTTCGCTGG
This sequence comes from Lethenteron reissneri, assembly GCF_015708825.2. Lineage (NCBI taxonomy): Eukaryota > Metazoa > Chordata > Hyperoartia > Petromyzontiformes > Petromyzontidae > Lethenteron > Lethenteron reissneri. The sequence goes on along the minus strand of NC_083826.1, from coordinate 3,939,838 downwards.
TAATTACATCCAGCATTACTGGGCGATTTGCCATAATAGCGGTAGGTTTTGTTTACGTGCCAAATCCCTTACTAATTGGCTGTGTCGGGTGGTGGAGGTTTACGACACATTTATACTTACACGATCGAAACGTCGTGATTTATTTTATTTTCTACCCACGTGACTTTACCGAAAGAACCAAAGAGTACGGATTCCTGCTGTCACGAAAGCCTCAAATCAAGATTAACCCAACAACCTTTATTATTAATGACATCGGCCGCGAAAGCCGACTACACGTTAAACTGATGATGATAATAACGAATGATGCTGCTGATGACGACGATGACGATAACCACGGTTATAACAACGATGACGAAGTTGACGACGATGACATCTCCCCCCCCCACCGCACCCCCACGCAGGCCATGTGGCTGCAGCTGTTGACGGCGGTGGGCGCCCTGGCGGGCACGGCGTGCTCGCTGCTGGCGGAAGGGGCTGGCGAGGCGGCCTCTGCGTGGGTGCTGCCCTTCACTGCGGGCGGCTTCATCTACATCGCCACCGTCTCCATCCTGCCCGAGCTGCTGGGCCGAGCCGCGCCCCTCGCTCAGTCCGCCCGACAGCTCGTCGCCATGCTCACCGGCGTCGCCATGATGGTGCTCATCGCCGCGTTCGAGTAATGCGGCAGTGTGGGGGGGGATGTGAGGGTGGGGGGGGAGGTGCTGGGGTGATGCGAGGAGGATGCCCGTGAATGGGGAGAGGAGTATCGATGGCCGTGATGTTCGCGGGGAGAGGATGGGAGTGATGGGCGAGTGATGGAGGGGATGGAGCCATGGTGGGGTGAGAGAGTGGCGGTCTCCGAGGGGTGTTGTCTGTGGCTGTAACGGAGTGTAAGTGTCGGTGTGTAGGGTGTGTGTCCGTGCTCCCGTGTGTCCTTGTATTGGGTGTCTGTCTGTCACAAAGTGGATTCTCATCATTCCATAGTTAAATGTGTGTATGTGTGACTCTGGGTTTGTGTGTGTGTGCACATGTCTGGGTGAGTGTGTGTATCTGCGAGTGTCCGTGTGAGTCTGCATGTGACTTTGTATGATCTGCAATCTCTTTTAATTCAAACGCTCCGCGTGTGGGAGACGGTATGAATTTGTCCGAGCGTTTCCGTGCGTGTCAGTGTGTTGGGGAGCGGTGGCGCACCGGTTAGCGCACTGCACTACGATATGAGCGAACCGAGTTCAATTCCCGGACCACAGCTGACAAGGTCAGCGAGTGACATTTGCACCCGGCTCAAGGCTTTACCCCCCCTAGGTCGACTCGGCCTTAAACGAGTGCCTGGTGCAGCGTGCACACGTCAGCACTGGGGGAGACAAAGGCGGCCGTGTATAATGCTGGCCACAATACCCCCCCCTCCTGTGCCGTGTCGGCCTCCATAAGTCGCTCGTTAACATCGCTTGCCCCAACAGTCTGTAGAGGCTACATGGGGGACCTGTGTGTGTGTGTCGGTGTGGGTGGACTAACACAAGGGGTTGTGTGTGAGTGTGTGTCAACACACACCACAGGTTTACACACCCGCGCATGCTGTACACGTACACACACCCGCACACACACCCGCACAACGTTACACGGTCTCCTATATCATGTGAATGCCTGATCTGTAACGAGGCCCCAGTTTACGGGAATAAATCTCCACGCAATTTTGGCCGACCAGTGTGTGTGTGCGTGCGCGTGTGTGTGTGCGTGCGCGTGTGTGTGTGCGTGCGCGTGTGTGATGAGTGAGCGGTGGCACTGCGGTCAACGCACAGCGCTACGAACCCTCTGACTAGAGTTCGATTCGCGATCACAATTCCAATAGCCGGCGAATATCTCAACTGGTCCTGGGCCTCCACCATGAAAGTGAAAGGCCACTCTGCGCTGCTGGTCATCCATCCATGCCGCGTCCCATTCCGGCCCACAGAAGTGCCGTTCGCTAAGGGCACTTGCCCCAACAGTCTGTGTGCGCAGTTTGTATGTTCTCTCCCCCTGTTCTGCATGGGTTTCCTCCGGGCTCTCCGTTTTGACTTCCGTCGCTAAAAGTTACCCGCCCACCCACCCACAGCGTGAAACCTGTGATGGTCAAAAACATCCCAGTCACTGCTGAAGATCCCCTGCAAGTCACTCGACGTGTGACCCCCGCACAGTAGCAGCAAGATCACCCCCCTCCCTACTGCGAGAACTTGGCAAGACCCTCCTGAAAAGAGGCTCTTGAGACTCGAGGCTTTCCTGCGGCTCCACGCACGGCGAGAGGTCATGTTGAGCTGACGACAACCTTGCCCCACCAATTGTTTGGCTACGTACGGTGCAGAAGAAGTTCAACATGCATACAGCGGAAGGTTTTTGAGAACGATGACTGTCCTTGACCCCTGTTCACGCGTGCGCACTCGCTACGACCAATCAGACGCCAGAGAAATGAAAGCGAACTCCAGGACGGGGTCGGGTCGGGTCGCGGCTCCGCACGACGGCGACTTTAATTCGGCAATGGCCGCCAACGCGTGACCGTTTCTCACCGCGAAACATTCACCACACGCGGCGGACAAATGAACAACGGTTGCCTGGTGGGGCGGCCACAGGAGGCGGCCACGGGGGGCGACTCAGAGAGAGGGGACGACTCGGGAGACGCCAGGAGGAGGAACCACAGACGAGGAGCGGGAAGGCAGCAGCAGTAGCAGCAGTAGCAGCAGGAGCAGCAGCAGGAGCAGCAGGAGAAGCAGCAGCAGGAGCAGCAGCAGCAGCACCAGCAGTAGCAGCAGCACCAGCAGTAGCAGCAGCAGTAGCAGCAGCAGCAGTAGCAGCAGCAGTAGCAGCAGTAGCAGCAGCAGCAGCAGCACCAGTAGCAGCAGCAGTAGCAGCAGCAGTAGCAGCAGCAGCAGTAGCAGCAGTAGCAGCAGCACCAGCAGTAGCAGCAGCAGCAGTAGCACCAGCAGTAGCACCAGCAGCAGCAGCCACGCGGTGGTGAGAAGCCGCCGGCGCTACCAACGATTTCCCGCCGAGCTCTGTGGTCCTCTTCACATCGTGAGGAGCTATCGTCCGATGAAACCCACTCGTGTGAGGGGGCGACAACACACACGATCCCCATGCACATGGAGCGGGTGGAGTCCACACTTTGCTGGACCGCCTTCTCTTGGCAGAGCCAGGATACGGGCTCCTCGTTGACACCCATCCAGGGTAAGAAGGGAGTTTCGCAGGACTTGTGGATGATCCACCAACCTTTGCTACTGCCTCCACAGTTCCAGAGCACAGCCACCGCCAGCACCCGGCTACGGCGAGCAGCGGTATACTGGACGTGGTGTGCCGGGTCACGGACCCGGGCGGGCGCAGCTGAGGCTGTGCGCGCTACAATAAGCTGGGACGACGACGACGCCGCCGTGTGGTGCAGTGGTCAGCAGTAGCAGCGCAGCTGGGGCCGTGACCCCCCAGAGGTCAACGGTTTGATTCCATCTCCCGGCGTGGCAGTTGAAAGGTGGTGGGCGAGATTATTAAATCCTCCTCCCCCCCCCCCCCCCATTCTGCTCACCCCCTGCCCCCCCCCCCCCCAACCTCTGCCCACCCAGCAGCAGCAGCACAGACGATATCCACCGCAGTTCGTCTGCGATCCACAGGTCCGTGACAACGTCCGCGCCCCCCGGTGGAAGAGCAGGCCAAGAACGCCCCTCATCGAGCGTCGTCGCGGCCGCTGTCCGCTAGAGCTCGTCCCGGGAGGCGGCGACCCCCACGACGCCCGACCCCCTCGCACCCCGGGCCCCCTTGGCGCCCCGGGCCCCCCCCGCCAGCGACCCCAGCGACCCCAGCGACCCCGCCTGGTCACCGCTGCCGCCACCGCCGTCGCCCCAGAGCGCGGAGGCCTCGGTGTCGCTGACGTAGAGCGCCTGGCCCGCGTAGTGCGACGGGTAGACGAGCAGCGGCTCCAGCGAGAACGCGAGCAGGTCGCGCGGGGAGAACGGGGCGCAGTACTCCCTCCTGGGGGGCACGCGCAGTGGGGGGTGGGGGCACACGGGTAGTACAGGCGGAGACGCGGTAGGTAAGTGAGTCACGTGGGGTGTTTGTACCACGTGGCGGGTAGCCGAGTCACTCACGAGGGGTGTTTGTACCACGTGACGGGTAGGTGAGTCACTCATGTGGGGTGTTTGTACCACGTGGCGGGTAGGTGAGTCACTCACGTGGGGTGTTTGTACCACGTGACGGGTAGGTGAGTCACTCACGTGGGGTGCTTGTCGTACATGACGGGCAGGAACTCGTCCACGGGCACCATGCGGCTGAGGGGCTGCGCCAGCAGCAGCTTCTGCGCGCCGCGCAGCGACAGCGCGTAGCTCAGCGTCCAGTAGGAGTAGTCGGGCACCACCAGGGCCCGCACGCCCGGCACCGCCGCCTCGGGGCGCTCCACCTGCATGCGCTTGCGCCCCACGTAGCTGCGGCCGCCAGCCGTGAACGGGAGGGGGTGGGGCACAGACAAAGACAGAGGTCACCTGCGTAGCCTTTAGCAGACTGTCGGGGCAAGTGCTGGTAATGCTTGTACGGTTAAGACAGGCGATGATTATGACGACGACGACGATGATGATGATGCCGATGACCGGGGAGCGACGGTGTTGGGGGGGGTCAGTTGACCACGCACATGAGGTCCCACTGCAGCCCCTGCGCCGAAACCTCGGCCATCGTGAGCTCCAAGCGGTGGCGGAAGTTCTGCTCGAAGCGGCAGTCGTCCTCAAAGAGCAGCACGGAGCTCAGGCCCCGGGACACCACCTGGGTGGGGGGACAGGGGTAGGGACGGCACGCACGTTAGACGACGCTATGGGGTGACACACGCACCACGGAGTCAGGGCTAAGGCTGGCGTGAGGGCACCAGCGCAAGGGTTGGGGCTCCCGTGGGGTCACGCGTGGGGTCACCTGCTCCCACACGCGGTGGTGGCTCAGGAAGCAGCCGATCTCGCCGCGCGTCAGCAGCCGCCGGCCGGAGTACGGCTCCCAGTAGCCGGGCAGCATCGCCACCCCCATGGCCCGCAGCGCCTCGTCGCTCAGCGTGCTGCTCGCACGCACACAGCAGGCGGCATCATAGCGCGCACACACACAGCATGCACGCACACAGCATGCACGCACACAGCATGCACGCACACAGCATACACACACACAGCATGCACGCACACAGCATGCACGCACACAGCATACACACACACAGCATGCACGCACACAGCATGCACGCACACAGCATACACGCACACAGCAGGCGGCATCATAGCGTGCACACACACAGCATACACACACACAGCATGCACGCACACAGCATACACACACACACAGCATACACACACACAGCATACACACACACAGCACACACGCACACAGCATACACGCACACAGCAGGCAGCATCATAGCGCGCACACACACAGCATACACACACACACAGCATACACGCACAGCATACACACACACAGCACACACGCACACAGCATACACGCACACAGCAGGCGGCATCATAGCGCGCACACACACAGCATACACACACACAGCATACACGCACACAGCACACACGCACACAGCAGGCGGCATCATAGCGCGCACACACACAGCATACACACACACAGCATGCACGCACACAGCATGCACGCACACAGCATGCACGCACACAGCATGCACGCACACAGCATACACACAGCATACACACACACACAGCATACACACACACACATACAAAGTGTGCACGCACACATAGCGTACTCTCACACATATCATCCACTCACTCACGAATCTCCCTACCTCAGTCACTCACTCATCCATCATCTTTTCCTCCATTTCTCAATCACGTATATCTCCCGCCCTCAGGGTTCAGGGGAGAGAGAGGGGGGGGAGAGAGGGGGGGGAGAGAGAGGGGGGGAGAGGGGGGGGAGAGGGGGGAAGAGGGGGGGGGAGAGGGGAGGGAGAGAGGGAGAGGGGGGAGGGGCGACCCACGCTCCGTCCACGCCGTCGACGACGCTGGCGTCGATCTGGAGCTCGCCCAGCGAGTGCAGCATGCGGGCACGGCGCTCGGGACGACGCTGGAGGTTAATCAGGAACACCTACACAGGTACACACACACACACACGCGTGGGTACACACACGCACACTGACACACACACGCGTGGGTACACACACGGGCATGCAAGTACACACACGCGTGGGTACACATGGGCACGCATGGAACACACTGGCACGCGGGTGTCGGTGTGTCCGTGTGCTTGTGCGTGCTTGTGTGTCCGTGTGTCCATGTGCTTGTGTGTCAGTGTGTCCTTGTGTCTGTGTGCTTGCGTGTCTGTGTGCTTGTGTGTCGGTGTGTCCGTGTGCTTGTGTGCTTGTGTGTCTGTGTGCTTGTGTGTCGGTGTGTCCGTGTGCTTGTGTGTGCTTGTGTGTGTTGGTGTGTCCGTGTGCTTGTGTGTCGGTGTGTCCGTGTTCCCGTGTGGCCGTGTTCCTCACCTCATCAAATCCCATCTTGTCCGCGTGCTTGGGTGGCATGGAGATGAAGGGAGACGGAGTGGGCGGTGGCTGATCGACTGTGATGCACACAGTCACGCACACGCACAGTCAGTCACGTACACAGTCACGCACACAGTCATGTACACACACACAGTCACGTACACGTTCATGCACAGTCAGTCACGTACACACACAGTCACGCACACAGTCACGTACAGTCAGTCGCGTACACACTCACAGTCACGCACACAGTCACAGTCACGTACACGTTCACACACAGCCAGTCACGCACACAGTCACAGTCACGCACACAGTCACGCACACAGTCACAGTCAGAGTTGCTGCACGTGCCGAGTTTCCGCTGCTACTGCGTGGCACTCGGCACGCGTTCCGGGGCCGTTCCGCGCGCCGCTAGGGCGCGGTGTCCGACGTTCCGCTCCACGCACACGCACGGTGGCGACGAGGGGAAGCTCGTACCCATGATCTCCAGCAGCAGGTGCTGGAAGGAGGCCCTCTCCTCCTGCATTCCCTGCGAGGGCTTGAGAGGCACGGGGACGTGGCCATACTCCTCCGAGTTACACACGTGCATGGCCACGCCTGCAAAGACAAAGGGCCCCGGGTAGCTTCGCGCAGGCTGTCGGGGCAAGTGCAGTTAGCGGGCAGCGCCTGCGAATGCAGCTACAACGCGCGCAGGGGGGGCAGGGTGACCAACAACCAACGCCCGGCCGCCCTTGTCACGTACTCGTTTGAGGCCGAGTCGACCTAGCGGAGGCCCGGGACCGGTTCAGATATTCGTCACCGGTGTTGGCCGTGAGTGGGAATCGGCACTTGGGTCGCCGGGTTCGTAGCGCAGCGCGCTAACCGCTGCGCCACCACTCACCGCATACACAGTTACACACAGATAATTATATGAAGACAAAGATCCCCCATATAGTCTTAACAGACTGTTGGGGTAAGTTCTGTTAGCGAGCACCTACCTATACACAAACACACACGTGGAATTTGTTTGTACATTTGTTTAACGACACGATTTTATATTTACGCGATCTAACCCAAAAAAAACCTGTATTATGGACACGTGGACATATACCAAGACCCGCCATTCATCACTAATTGATGGTGACATTACTATGGCGCCTCTGCCAAGCCAGGTGCACTTTGAGGCCACGTGAAGTGTCGAAGGCTCGCTGACAGGAGGTCTCGGGACAGACCCAGCAGGTGCCATGGGTTAGCTGACTGAGATGACTGGTAGATGCACCAGCTGTACCTCCGACTGTACCAACTTGCTGGACTTTATCCGCCCGACACTCCACTCGTTGTTGTGAGCATCGCTCCTCTGCCCTCAGTTGATGTTGGAGGGCGACTGCCTCCTACTGCCCAGTAGCGTCCTTAACAAGCCTCCTCCAGAGGCCGATCTTGATACTGCTGGTACCAAGTTCAATCAGCTCCCGTACCGCATCAGTCCATCTCTTCTCCAACCCGTGCCGTGCCCATTTAGCTTCCTCTATGTGGCCAAACAGAAGCTGCTTGGACATGAGTTGGCTGAGCATGCGGTCTACATGGCCCAGCTAACAGCCTTGCCTGCCGGAAGAGCTCACTAATGGGACTGTGTCCAAATCTTTAAAGAATGTGAGCTCCTCACACAATCCAGCTTGGTTAAACCCAGGATGGATCATAGGCAGGCCAGTCTGAATGTTTCTAACTGGCGGAGATGTTCCACCAGAGAGGTCCACGTTTCACAAGCATAGAGAAGGGAGGGCATTACTGTGGCCGAGAAGATCCAAAGCTTTGTGCGAAGCAACAGACCAGGTAGCTTGCACACAGTATTGCGCAGCCGATGAAAAGATAATGCTGCTCGACTGATTCAGAGTGAGACCTCTGCTGTCAAACCGGAGCTGGTCATGAGCACACTGCCCAGATATGGAAAACTTTCCACTCTCTCCACAACTGCTCCATCACCAATGGGGAGCTGAGGGGGTGGAGTGTTTGATGGCATAAAATACCCAGGCAGGTGCTTAGTTTTGGTGGGACTGATGGTAAGGCCCCACCTCTTAGTGGCACTCTCCAGGTTCAGCAACAACGCCTCCAACTCCTCCTCTGAGTGAGCAGCAATTACCAGATCATCGGCATACATAACGTGGTTGACCAATAGAGAACCACCCCTCGACCGCACCCGGGCATCAATCAGTCTCCCGTTGTATCTGTACCAGATGTAAAGTCCTCCGGTACAGCCATGGAAAGCTTCTCAAACTACGTGGTCAAAGATGATGTTAACTAATGTGGAAGCCAGAGGACATCCCTGTCGCACCCCAAGGTGAACAGGGAATGGCTCCGACTCCTGGCCACGTAGCTTTACCCGGGCCAGCCCACCATCATGAAGGGCCTTAATGATTGTGAGCAAAGAGTCAGGAACTCTGAAGTACGAAGAACCCCCCCCGCCCACCTGCGCGCATGCACGAGTGAGCGAACACGATGACGTCATCGTAGGGCCAGCTGTAGTCCGGGGGGGGCGGGTGGAACGCCAGCGCCCCCGCGTCAGCCTCTCCCACGTGCAGGAGCAGCGCCGAGTGCAGCATCGGCACGCGGTGGCAACCGCGGCGCCGCCGCTCCCGCAGCTGCAGGTACTCGGCCGTGCGGCGGTAGTAGCCCTGGAAAGGGGGGGCGGGGGGCACGGAGAGTGGGGGGCTGGGGTGAGGCTACGGTGGGTGCAGTGGGGGGCTCGCAGGTCGGAGGTCGGAGCCCACACCGCTGACAGCCTGGGTTCCAGTCCGGGTTCCAGTCCGGGTTCCAGTCTGGGTTCCAGTCCGGGTTCCAGTCTGGGTTCCAGTCCGGGTTCCAGTCTGGGTTCCAGCCGCTGATGTTGATGACGACGACGGTGATGATGATGACGATGTTTATGATGACGACGTTGGAAATGATGGTGATGCTGTTGAGGATAATGTTGACGATTATGATGTTAATGATGACGACGATGTCGATGATGATGATGACGTTGGCGACGGCGCTCACCTTGTCGGTGATGCCGCTCCAGTAGTTGGAGTAGGCGGTGCGTGACGTCAGCATGGGCCCCACCACGGCCCGCCGCTCCCCCACCAGGACCCCCAGCGTGGAGGGGTTCCACAGCACCACGTCCGCATCCACCAGCTACCGGGGGGGGCGGGGGGGGACAGGGGGGGACGGGGGGCGGGGCAGGGGCATGAATGGGAGCAGGAGCCGAGGCTGTGTCTCAGGTGCATGCACCCAGCACCACGCAGCCGGGCATGCTGCTGTCCACCCTCCCACTCTCGTGCCGTGCCGGCCTTCATAGGTGCTCGCGAACAGCACTTTCCCCAACAGCCTGCTGAGGCTACACGGGGGGTCTGTGTCTTTGTAGGTGTGCGTGCGTCACACTCACGAACACGAAGTCTGCTCCCAGGCTCCTGGCCGAGTCGAGCGCCTCCTGGCGCAGGCTGAGCACACGCTGGAAGCGATCACGTGGCCAGTGCTTGCAGCCCTTCTCGCCGGGGTAGGCGCTGTACCACACACACAGACAATGGGGCCGTCCATAAATGACGTCACGCGATTTTGGACGATTTTTGACCCGCCCCCCTCTGATTTTCGAAAAGTTTTTTGGTTTGGCCATGTTTGTTTGTTGTAGTGCGGAGTTAGACTGATGGCCTTAATCTAAATTGTCTTGTGGTTGTTGTTGTTTGACTTGCATCCCACTGGGATATTTGCACACAGTGTTGGTGTACGGTGCTTTTTCTGCAATATTTTGCTGTCTTTTCTTGGATTTTCTGTTTGCACTTAGTCACATAGTCACTTTAAGATGTTTTCTTGTTCATGTTTTTGTTTGTTGCGGTTGCATCCGATTCAAGAGCCGAATGGCTCACAGGGCTATACCTAATAAATGAACTTTGAACTTTGTCACACGGCGTCACAAAAAGTCAGACCCCCCCCCCCCTCAAATATGAGGTCACAAAGCTCTGCCCCCCCAAAAAATTAAACATGCTTTAAATAGCTTTAAACTATTGTCATTGTAGTGCGTATTTAATGTGGCGCTGCACTCTGATGATGTATTAGAAAACATTTATTAAAAAGTCTATTTAATTAAGTGGAACGTGTTGTCTATGTTTATTTAAAGTTGCGCATTTTGATGTGACGTCACATTTCTTACCCCCCCCCCCCGTCACACATCGTCACAAATGTGTGACGTCATTTATGGACGGCCCCTTAACAGACTGTTGGGGTAAGTGCCGTTGGCGAGCACCGATGAAGACTGGCACTGTGGCACACGAGGGGGTGGGTGGCCAACACCACGCCCGGTCACCTTTGTCTCCCCAGTGACGATGTTTACACACCGCACCAGGTACTCATTTGAGGCTGAGTCGACCTAGGTAGACACTCACACACATACACCTGTCTGTATGCACAGGTAGAGAGACCGGCGGAGACTCGGCGTTGTCTCACCTGTCCGTGTCGTCCACGCGTACCTCCACGCTGTGGTAGACGCTCCGCGCCCCCTCCGCCCACTCCCGCACCACACGGCTCGTGTCGTCCTCGTTGTGGTCTGTGGACAGCCTGGAGAGGGGACACGGGGACAAGGGGGACGTGAGACACGGAGACACGAGGGACACGGGGACAAGGGGGACGTGAGACACGGAGACACGAGGGACACGGGGACAAGGGGGACGTGGGACACGGAGACACGGGGGACACGGGGACATGTAGATATGGCACCACATGGGATATACAGGGTGTGTGTATGTGACCCTCGGTGGCACGGAAACCTGATCATTAAATTTCGATTTAAAGCTTTCGTGACTGCATCGATTCATCTTCTTGGTTCTTTCGGTAAAGTCACGTAGAAGGGAAATAACAAAAGAATAAAAATAAAACATAATAAAATAATTCTGAGAAAACATAATAAAATAATTCTGAGAATTATTAAATGTTTTATTTTTATTATTTTATTATTTCCCTTCTACGTGACTTTACCGAAAGAACCAAGTAGATAAACCTGATCATTATCGTCATCAGCATCACGATCAAAATAATCAAAATGCTCACCGATACCATCAAATTCATCATCACCAACAACATCAAAAGTTCACAATCATCATCTCCAACCATTATCGACATCGCTATCACCATGATAATCACCATATTAAACTTAATTATCACGAACAATCTCGGAATAAGCATGATAATATAATTATTCATAATCATCGTTATTCATGTATTTAGTGTTCTAAGTTGCGATGCCATGGACAAGACCACGTGACCACGCGTGCAACGTGGCGAGCCCAACAAACACACACTCATGCACACAACCAAACACTAACGATAAAGACAAAGATCCCACGTATAGCCTTTAACAGACTGTTAGGGCAAGGGCTGTTAGCGAGTGGCACCTATGAAGGTAGACAAGGCACACGTGGGGGTGGTGTGGAAAACACCAGGCCCGGCCGCCTTTGTCTCCCCAGTAAAGTTACGTATAAAGAGAAAATAATAAATTAAATACAGGTATTTTATTTATTATTTTCTAGTACTAATATTTAATTTATTATTTTCTCTTTATACGTGACTTTACCGAAAGAACCAAAGAGTAATTCCTGCAGTCACGAAAACTCCAAATTAAGTTTGTCTCCCCAGTTCGAATGCTTACACACCGCACCAGTTACTCATTTAAGAATTCCCACTGTGCAAAAGGTCCCCCATACAGACTTCAACATACTGTTGGGCTTGTCAGAGGAAAGCGCTTAAGGCCTGCATGGTGTACGAGAGGGTTTATGGCCAAACCCACGGCCGTACTGGCCCAGCTACTCATTTAGGGCCGAGTATACCTAGGGGGAGGCCCAAGCCCGGTTCAAATATTCAGCCGTGAACGTGAATCGAACTCGGATCGCCGGGTTCCGAGCGCAGCGCGCTCACCAATTGTGCCAAAGACTCTACATGCAAACATTCATACAGACAGACACTCACGTACAACGCGCACAGCTGCAGGCACAGACACCCACGCGTGAAATCCACGACCACATTCCGACATGGGAATCCGTGCTGCGGCTCATACCGCCACACACAGACACACCAAGACCCCCCCCCCCCGCTTACAGCCTGTAGGGAAAAGTGCTGCTAGCGAGAAGCGCTCATGAAGGCCGGCACGACCAGCACCACGCCCGGCCGCCTTTGTCTCCCTCGTGACGATGTTTACACACCGCACCGGGTTACTAGTTTAAGGCCGAGTCGACCTAGGCGAGGCCCAGGACTGCTAGCAGATATTCCGGAATGGAACTCGGGTCGGCGGGTTCGTAGCGCAGCGTGCTAACCGCTGCGCCACCGCTCCCCACGCGACACACGCATTGACACGCAATGACGACAGTGCGTCCCACCGTGCGTATCTGCCCGGCACACCACGTCCAGTATTCCCCCTGGCTACGGACGATGCGTGCCCTAGGCAAATGAGTACCCGGTGCGGTGCGTAAACATCACCACTGGGAAGACAAAGGCGGCCGGGCGTGGTGTTGGCAACCCACCCCGGCGTGTGCTGCTACTCGCTAACAGCACTGAGCCCAACAGTCCGTTACAGGCTACACGGGTGGATCTTTGTCTTTGCACAAGCGTGAACACTTACATGCGTGTACGACTGTGTGTGTACGACTGTGTGTGTGTACGACTGTGTGTACGACTGTGTGTGTACGCGTGTGTGTGTACGTGTGTGTGTGTACGACTGTGTGTGTGTACGGGTATGTGTGTGTGTACACGTGTGTGTGCGTGTACGCGTGTGTGTGTACACGTGTGTGTGTACGACTGTGTGTGTGTACACACGTGTGTGTGTGTACGACTGTGTGTGTGTACGCGTGTGTGTGTGTACACGCGTGTGTGTGTACACGTGTGTGTTTACGACTGTGTGTGTGTGCGTACACGCGTGTGTGTGTACACGCGTGTGTGTGTACACGCGTGTGTGTGTACACGCGTGTGTGTGTACACGCGTGTGTGTGTACACGCGTGTGTGTGTGTGTACACGCCGTGTACCAGAAGGCGAGTCTCCGCGGGGGGTACGTCTGCCTCTCCAGCGCGCCTAGGCAGTAGGGCAAGCTGTGCGCCGCGTTCCTCGCGATCACAGCCACCAGCACCAAGGGCTCTCCCTCCGCCCCTTGACCCCCCTGATCCCCTTGAGCCCCCTGATCCCCTTGAGCCCCCTGCCACTGGGTCCGCGAGCCCGATGGGAGCAGCAGGAGGGGGATCAGCAGCTGGAGGAGGATTGCGTGGAGCGAGGGAGGCATGGCCACGCAGTTGCGGCTCGGGGAGAGGGGTCCCTGCTCCCGTCCGCTCCCTCTCCCAGCTCTCCCGACTCTCTCTCTCTTCGCTCTCCCCTTCCCTCCCAGCTCCCCCCCTCCACCTCCACCCGGTCCCGGCTCTCTACCGCCTCTCCCCTTCCTCCCCTTCCTCCCAGCCGAGGCTCCCGACTCTCCCCTCTCTCCCCTCTCTCCCAACCGAGCTCCCAGATCTCTCGCCGTCTCCCCCGACCCCCTTCCTCTGCCCAGCTCCCCGCCACTCAGCCTCTTTGTGCAGCTCTCTGCGTGCGTCCTCCACTCGTCGTGTTCACTCCCTCCCCTCTCCCCTACACCCCTTTCTCCCCAACACAACCTCCCTCCTCCCTCCCATCTCTCACAGACTTTCCGCTCCCTCCTCACGGCTGGACTCTCTCCAGGTTGCGCTCCCCCACCTCTACCCTCCTGCCCCCCTCTCCCTCCTGCCCCCCTCTCTCCAACCCCCCCTCTCCCTCCTGCCCCCCTCTCTACAACCCCCCTCTCCCTCCTGCCCCCTCTCTCCAACCCCCCTCTCCCTCCTGCCCCCCCCTCTCTCCAACCCCCCTCTCCTCCTGCCCCCCTCTCTCCAACCCCTTCTCCCTCCTGCCCCCCTCTCTCCAACCCCCTTCTCCCTCCTGCCCCCCTCTCTCCAACCCCCCTCTCCCTCCTGCCCCCCTCTCTCCAACCCCCTCTCCCTCCTGCCCCCCTCTCACCAACCACCCTCTCCCTCCTGCCCCCCTCTCTCCAACCCCCCTCTCCCTCCTGCCCCCCTCTCCCCAACCCCCTCTCCCTCCTGCCCCCCTCTCCCCAACCCCCCTCTCCCTCCTGCCCGCCTCTCTCCAACCCACCTCTCCCTCCTGCCCCCCTCTCTCCAACCCCCCTCTCCCTCCTGCCCCCCTCTCTCCAACCCCTTCTCCCTCCTGCCCCCCTCTCTCCAACCCCCCCTCTCCCAGACTCCCCAACCCCCTCTCTCGTCTCGCTCTCTCCCAGACTCTCCAATCCCCCCCCACCGTGCCGTCTCTCTCCTTGGCAAACCACGTCCCCCCAACTCCCCAGTCTCTCCCCTGCCAATAACCACCAACACCAACCCCCAGCCCGAACATAACCACAACTCTAAAACAATAAAACACTCGCCTAAGGGGCCGTCCATAAATGACGTCACGCGATTTTGGACGATTTTTGACCGCCCCTCTCCATCGTCACACAGCGTCACAAAAAGTCAGACCCCCCCTCAAATATGACGTCACAAATCTCTACCTCCCCCCCCCCAATAAAAAAATGCTCTAAATCGCTTTAAACTATTGTCATTGTAGTGCGTATTTAATGTGCCGCTGCACTCTGATGTTGTAGGAGAAAACATTAAAAAGTATATTTAATTCAGTGGAACGTGTTGTCTATATTTATTTAAAGTTGCGCATTTTGATGTGACGTCACATTTCTCACCACGCCCCTCGTCACAAATGTCTGACCCCCCCCCCAGGTGCGTGACGTCATTTATGGACGGCCCCTAAACGTTCCCATTGATCCTACGTATACTTTACACCCAAGTACGACAGCCACGCTCACTCACGAAGATGCGGTGACACTGCCAAAAAAGCAACGCTCGCTCATGGACATAAAAATTATATATTTAATGCAATCCTCACCACTCGTACACATTAAGAAACTTGGACCCTCGTATGACAGCCACTCCCGAATCATCAATATTTAAATTACCCCACCCAAAGCCACTTCCAAACCTGAGTCGAGTATTACAAAGTGTACCCATTTTACAGCCACTCCCCGCTCATGAATATTTAAATTACCAAAAAATAAAGCCCCACCCACTCGCATTCTTGCAAAGTGCGCGCGGTGAGCACACCCAGTCATGAATCATATTTAAATTGCCCCACTCCCAAAGTCACTTCCAAACCTCTGCACAGTATTATTACAAAGTCGACCTATTTGCCAGCCACTCCAGGATATTTAAATTTCCCTCTGACCTTTATAGTGACACCCGGTCAGTGATGTCGCAGTTTTGTGTTTGCATCATGGTGCGTGAGTGAGTCACCCTGTGTGTATTATAGCCTCCAACGGTGACGATTATCTGAACTGGTCCTGGGCCTTCCCTAGGTCGACTCGGCCTTAAATGAGTACCTGGTGCGGTGTGTAAACATCGCCACTGGGAAGACATGCAGTCGGGCGTGGTGCTGGCCACCCACCCCCTCGTGTGCCGTCACGGCCTTCACAACTTCTCGCTAACAGCACTTGCCCCAACAGTCTGTTAAGGCTATAATACAGGGGGGGGGGGGGGATCTTGTCATTGTTGCGTGTGTGTGTATCGCA
The DNA here is from genome assembly GCF_015708825.2 of Lethenteron reissneri. Classification (NCBI taxonomy): domain Eukaryota; kingdom Metazoa; phylum Chordata; class Hyperoartia; order Petromyzontiformes; family Petromyzontidae; genus Lethenteron; species Lethenteron reissneri. Next base: position 3,923,773 of record NC_083826.1, on the reverse strand, counting down.
GTGTGGTGCACTGCTTATCACGGTGCGCTGTGTGGTGTGTTATGTGGTGTGCTGTGTGGGGTGCTGTGTGGTGTGCGGTGTGCGGTGTGGTGTGCGGTGTGGGTGCTGTGTGGTGTGCAGTGTGTGGTGTGCGGTGCGGTGTGCTGTGTGGGTGCTGTGTGGTGCGCTATGTGGGTGCTATGTGGTGTGCGTTGTGGTGCGCTATGTGGGTGCTGTGTGGTGTGGTGTGCAGTGTGGGGTGCTACGTCATTGCGTGGGGTGCACGAGGAAGTCCCATCCCTCGCTCCAGCGCAGCGAGGTGAGCTGCTGGGCAGAGAGCGCCGGGGTGCCCATCGAGAGAGGGGCGAGCTGCACGTGGCTCGCGTAGACGGTAGCCAGCCACGCCACGCAGCCAGCCAGCAGCGCGTACCGGCCAGCCAGGGACCTGCAGCACAGAGACGCAAGACAAAGATCTCCCGTGCGTGCGGGCGTACGTGTGCATACGTGTGCGTATGTGTGTGTAAGCGCTACGACCTGACGAGGTGAGCGTGTGTGCGCGTGCGTGCATGTGTAATGTGAGGATATATCCGGCTCACTGACATATCACAACTCGTCACGATGATTGGCTCTGCCGGTCCTGATCCATAGCCAATGGGGGGAAGCCTAGAGGCATGGCCCTGACGTATTGGAAAGGTGACAGCTGTAAGTAGAGGATTGGTTCTGCTGGCTTTGGCCACAGCCAATGGGGAGATGAGTCAGGGGCGTGGTCCCGGGAGCCTACGATGGAGTCTGGAAGATTCCATAGAGGCTAACCAGGATTGGTGGTAACATACCACGTGACCCGGGTATTAAATAGGGGTGGAGACGAACAACACGTGGTCAGAACTGGAATTAATGGAGGAGGCCACGCGAGAACGGGGCTCCAAGTTGCCACGTGGTTTGCGCGTCTCTCTCTCTCCATCCCTCTCACGCTGCCTGTCAGCAGCGTGAAGGAGAGCTGTAATGAAAAGTGAATAAAAGACCGGATTCCAGAAGTCGCCTCAACAACCTTAATTACACATGCGTAAGTCCTAGGACCTGACGAGGTGGGCGTGTGTGCGTGCGTGTGTAAGTGCTCAGACCTGACGACGTGTGTGTGAGCGTGCTCCAGCAGTGCGGGGATGAGCAGCGTGTGGAAGGTGGCCGCGGGGAGGTAGTGGTAGAGGAAGAGGCCTCGCTCGGTGAGCAGGTACGGCACAAAGTGCATCGCCCAGCCGCCCAGGCCCAGCCAGCCGGCCAGCAGGAACCGCTCCCAGCACTCTGATAGCACCGACGCAGAGACACACAGAGACAAACACAGAGACAAACACAGAGACAAACACAGAGACAAACACAGAGACAACCACAGAGACAAACACAGAGACAAACACAGAGACAAACACAAAAACAAACACAGAGACAAACACAGAGACAAACACAAACACGCGGAGATGCAGAGGCAAGAGACACAGCCAGTGGCCCAGGCCCAGCCAGAACAAACCTCTCCCAGCACTGATAACACAGAGGCAGAGACACAGAATGGACAGAGGTGGCACGGGGGGGGGGATTTAAGGAATCGAACCAGCGACCTCTGGATCGCGAGTGCAGTACGATAACCATCACACCGCAGCTGCACCCGATGCACAGAAACAAAGATCCCCCGTATAGCCTTAACAGACTGGAGGCGCAAGTGCTGTGAGCAAGCACCTATGAACGCTGGCACCGGGTACTCGTTTGAAGCCGAGTCGACCACAGGGAGGCCCAGGATCGGTTCAGATAATCGTCACCGGTGTTGGTGGCCGTGAGCGGCAATCGAACTCGGGTCGCCGGGTTCGAAGCGCAGCGTAGCGCTAACCGCCGCACCACCGCTCCCCAGACGTACACACACGGATCAATGCGTCGCTGAATATTGATTTTCTCTGGGTTTCTTGTAAACCGCGTGGAGTAGGCTCGAATCGCGGCGCGCTAACCACTGCGCCACCTCTCCCCGCAACGCGACACACGGAGCGTGTGATCGGGCCCCTATGGGCTGGCCCCGGCGCTGACCGGCAGGTAGGTCGGAGATGGCGCGCTGACGGCGCAGGAGGTAGCGGACGAGGCACGCGCAGTAGAGGAGGAGGCACACGCAGCCCGACACCCAGAGCAGCGGGTTGGGCAGCAGGTGGATCTGAGCCTGGGAAATAGCAAACACCATCGCCATCATTGACAACTTCAATATCATCATCATCATTATCCATGACATCATCATCATCATGGACATCGTCAACATCGAGTTATCATCATGGACATTAACGACACTTATCAACGTCATCTGCGAGTGTGTATGTGTGTGTATATACACGGCAGCGGTAGTGTCATGTTTAACGCGCTGCACTACGAACCCAGCGACCCGAGTTTGATTCCCGCTCACGGCCAACACCAGTAACGATTACCTGAACTGGTCCTGGGCCTCCCCTAGGTTGATTCAGCCTCAAATGAGTACCTGGTGCGGTGTGCAAACATCGCCACTTGAGAGACAAAAGCAACTGGGTGTGGTGCTGGCCACCGACCCCTTCGTGTGCCATTCCGGGCTTCATAGGTGCTCGCAAACATAACTTGCCCTAACAGTCTATATGGGGGGCCTTTGTGTGTATATATCGTCATGTAAGTATATAGTCCCATTGGTGAGCTCCTCCAGCAGGCAAGGCTGTGTCGGCTGGGTCATGGAGCCCGCATGCCCAGCTACCGCATGCCCAAGCAGTGGGCAAAACGGGCGTGGCACAGGCTGGAGAAGAGATGGGCTGATGTGGTAGAGAAGGATATGGAGCCAATTGAACTTGCTGAAGACTGGTACCGGCGGTGTCAAGATCGGCCTCTGTGAAGGAGGCTCATGAAGGATGCTACTGGGCAGTTGGGCAGAGAAGCAACGCTCACAACAACAAGAGGATAAAATTCAGCAAGTTGGCACAGTAGGGGGTACATGTGGTGCATCTGACAGTCATCTTAGTCCATCAACCCATGGCACCTCGGTCTGTCCCGTGACTTCCTGCCAGCAGAGAACCCCCCCCACACTTCACGTGACGGCCTCAAAGTGCACATAGCCTGGCACGAGCGCTATGGTGACGTCACCGTCCTTTGAACGGCGGCTGTGTGCGCGTGGTGTGTGTAATTGCGAACGCACGTTGGTGTGAGGGTCCATCCAGTAGGCGATGCTGGAGCTCATGCGGAGCCACTGCAGAGGCGTAGAGATGTACCTGTGCTCCTGCTCCTCCACGGGGAATGTCAGCATCTTCCACTGACGCACAAAGACAAAGATCCCCCGTGTACCCTTCACAGACTGTTGGGGCAAGTGCTGTTAGTGAGCAAAAGTGAAGGCCAACACGGCACACGAAGGTGTGGGTTTCCAGCACCACACCCGCCCCATGTTTTTTACACATTGCAAAAGGTACTTATTTGAGGCTGAGTGGACCTAGGGGACACACACATATATACATAAACAGACATACACTCACCCATCCAGACCGTAATGTACTCACTCTCACCTTTCCGTTTTCTCACTTGTTTACTCATCCACCCACTCGCCCTCTAACTCATCCACTCACTCAATGACCACGTGCAATTAAGGCCCATTGCCTGAAACGTTGAATTTTATTCACTCTCCTCACTCACCCACTCACCCAACCAACCAACCACTCGCTCGCCCACCCACCCCAGAAGATGCTCACTCACCCATCCACTCATTTGCTCGCTCGCCCGCTCACCCACCTCCTTGCTCAATAACCCATCCACTCCATAACAGGCTTACTCCCCCGCTCACCCTGCCGCTCACCCTGCCGCTCACCGGCCCACTCACCCCGCCGCTCACCTGCAACTCGTAGAACTTGGCGAGGAATCCCAGGTCATGGGGGATGTGCTTGGGGATCGGAGAGCGCAGCTCCTGCTCGCGCTCCGCCTGCTCCTGCGCTGATCCGGGGTAACGCAGGGTAACGCGGGGTAACGCGGGGTAACGCGGGGTAACACGGGGTAACGTGGGGGTAACACAGGGTAACGTGGGGTTACGCAGGGAAATGTGGGGTAACGCGGGATAACATGGGTAACGTGGGTAATGTGGGGTAACGTGGGGGTAACACAGGCTAACATGGCGGTAACACAGGGTAACCTGGGGTAAGGTGGGGTAACACGGGGTCATGGTGGCGAGTTCTCGGTGCAGGAGTCAGTCTTGGTGTTGTGTACGTGTCGTGGAGTGGCAATAGAGAGGAAGTGTGTTGCGAGTGTTGGTGAGTGTTGGTGAGTGTCGGTGAGTGTCGGTGAGTGTCGGTGAGTGTTGGTGAGTGTTGGTGAGTGTCGGTGAGTATCGGTGAGTGTTGGTGAGTGTTGGTGAGTGTTGGTGAGTGTCGGTGAGTGTTCGTGCCGGTGTTATTGGTAAAGCCGTGGCCGTGGTGCTGTGCTCATGTCGTTGTCGTCGTGTCCTCCCTCACAGCGCCCGTGGCGGTGCTCCTCCACGTTCCAGCGTGACCCAGGGTGGACCGGGCGCAGCGTGAGGTCGGCCACCACCTCCGGCTGCCCGTGGCCCCACTCGGGCAGCACCGCCCCGCTCACCTGCGCCGCACCACGCCCCCCGCACGCACATCAGCGAGCGGCCTATGCCAAGCTAGTCGTGGTGGTGTAAATATAAAGGTAGTGATGAAAATGATGGCGAAATGTAAGGGGATCCGGAGGCAGCAGAGGGGATCGAGGTGGTGGGGAGAGGGGACTGGCGGTAGCGGAGGGACCCCACCCGCAGCACGGCGCTCGTGTTCACGTGGACCAGCTGGACGTCCGACACGATGGTTTTCCAAGAGTCTTTGTCCGAGGCACGGTTCAGCACCTCCTGCATAGACATCAACAGTGAGTGAGTGTAAGCGAGTGAGTGAGTGTGAGTGAGTGTGAGCGAGTGTGAGTGAGTGTGAGTGAGTGAGTGTGAGTGTAAGCGAGTAAGTGTAAGCGAGTGAGTGAGTGTAAGTGAGTGAGTGTGAGTGAGTGAGTGTGAGTGAGTAAGTGTGAGTGAGTGAGTGTGCGAGTGTGAGTGAGTGAGTGTAAGTGAGTGAGTGTGAGCGAGTGTGAGTGAGTGAGTGTGAGTGAGTGTAAGTGAGTAAGTGTAAGCGAGTGAGTGAGTGTAAGTGAGTGAGTGTGAGTAAGTGTGAGTGAGTGAGTGAGTGTGTGAGTGTGTGAGTGTAAGTGAGTGAGTGTGAGCGAGTGTGAGTGAGTGAGTGTGAGCGAGTGAAAGTGAATGAGTGTAAGTGAATGAGTGTGAGCGAGTGCGAGGCTGGGCATTGTCACACCACATGCCCAAGCAGCTTATGTTTGGCTGGATAGAGAGGGCGAAACGGGCACGGCATGGGCTGGAGAAGAGATGGACTTAAGTGGTTATGGGACGGTGTGGAGCTGAATGGCAGAGGTCGCAACCGGGTACCCGATACCCGTACCCTACCCGATACCCGGCTACCCGTACCCGGCCGGGTACGGGTAGCCGTTTGCGACCCTGATGCGGCCGGGTACGGGTACAGGTAGGCCGTGAGTCACTGGTGAGTAACCGTTTGTCACTCATTTCGGGTAGGGTACGGGTACGGGTAGGGAACAGGTACCCGTACGCAGCCGGGGTAAGGAATCAAAACCCGTTTGCGACCTCTGCTGAATGGACTTGCCGATGACCGGTACCAACAGTGTCAAGTTTGACCTCTGTGGAGGAGGAGGCTCATAAAGGATGCTACTGGGCAGCCCCAGACTAGGTGCACTTCTGTGACGACTGGGCAGTTGGAGGCAGTTGTAGAAGTGACGCTCACACCAACCATCGAAACGCCGGGTGACTGAAACGCAGCAAAAGACTCAGCTTGCACAGTGGGGAGCCTACAAGTGGTACATCTGCCCGTCAACTCATGGTACCCGGGTCGGTCTCATAACTTCCTGCCAGCAGCGAGCCTTCCACTTCACATCATGGCCTCAAAGCGCACCTAGCCTGGCACAAGCACTGTGGTAATGTCACTGCCACTTCGTGGCGAATGGTGGCTGTTATTTTTGTCCTGTGGTTTTGCTTTTCAGAGTGGATGTGCATATAAATGTGTGTTTGTGAGTGTGTACTATTGTGTGTGTGTGTAGTCAATTGCCTTCAACAGACTTTTGGGACAAGAGTTATTCGCGAACACCTATGGAGTCCGGCACGGCACACGAGGGTATGGGTGGCTAATGTTACGCCTGGCCGCCTTTGTCTCCCCAGTGCTGATGTTTACACACCGCACCAAGTAATAATTTAAGGCTGAGTTGACCTAGGCGAGGCCCAGGAGTGGTTCAAATACTCATCACTGTTATTGTTCATGAGCAGGAAGCGAACTCGGGTCGCCGGGTTCCTGGCGCAGCACGTTAACCGCCAGACGATTAGTCTGCAGACACACACATCTACATACGCAGTCACACTCACACCCGCGCGCGTCACACTCACCACGCGCCACCAGGGCTGCGCCTGCATGGATATGTTGTAGTCCACGTAGCAGGACACCTCCTGGCATGTCGGCGTTATCGGCGCCGCCACGTTGTGACTGCGCCCACGAGACGGGGGTCGGGAGGTCAGGGCCCTCACCACCAGGGACGGCGAGCGCGGCGCGTGGTGTGCGGTATGCTGCTGCTGCTGCTCCTGCTGTGGCGATGGGGTGGTGCGGTGTGCCGTCTGCGGGGTGGTGTATCGTGGTGCGGCGAGGTGTGGGACTGTGTCGTGTGGCGCGTGTCGTGTTATCCGACATGGTGTAGTGTGGCGCATTACGTGTGGTGTGGTGGTGTGGTGCAGTGCGGTGGTACGGGGTGGTGCTTTGGTATGGTGGATATCGGTGTAGTGGGCAATGGTGTAGCGGTGTAGTAGATTTAACACGTAGGCTTTAACACGTAACCCAAAAAACCTCTAATATGGAGTGTAGTGGATGCTGGTGTAGTGGGTACTGGTGTAGCGGCGTAGCGGTGTAGCTTCGTAGTGCTGTAACGGTGTAGCTGGCACCTGTTGAGGAGTCTTGTCGACATGCCGTGGAGGAGCTGCACGATATCACCGTGCCGCACGGGGACCGGGGGAGAGTCGACCACCAGGGACTGACTGCACCGCACACGACCACACAAACATGATTGATATCACAAGACAAAGATACCCCGTGCAGCCTTAACAGGCTGTTTAGGGCAAATGCTGATTGCGAGTAGCACTTATGAAGGCCTACACAGCATGAGAGGGGTGGGTGGCTAGCACCACACCTGGCCGCCTTTGCCTCCCCAGTGGCGATGTTTACTACACATTACACCAGGTACTCATTTAAGACTGAGTTGAACTAGGGGAGGCCCAGGACTGGTTAAGATATCACCGATGTTGGCCGTAAGCAGGTTCGTAGCGCAGTGCACCAAGCACTGTACCACCGCTCCCCACTAACGTCATACACACCACACCACACACACCACAAATACTATACCCACCATAGCAACACAACAGGGCCCCATGTGGTGAGCATTGTGGTGACGAGTCACCCGTGGGGAGAGGAGTCCCCTGTGCGGTACCGAGTGGTGACGACTGGGTGGTGAGGAGTCACCTGTGTGGTGAGGATCGGGTGGTGAGGAGTCATCTGTGTGGTGAGGATCGGGTGGTGAGGAGTCACCTGTGTGTGGTGAGGATCGGGTGGTGAGGAGTCACCTATGTGGTGAGGATCGGGTGGTGAGGAGTCACCTGTGTGTGGTGAGGATCGGGTGGTGAGGAGTCACCTGTGTGTGGTGAGGATTGGGTGGTGAGGAGTCACCTGTGTGTGGTGAGGATCGGGTGGGGAGGAGTCACCTTTGTGTGGTGAGGATCGGGTGGTGAGGAGTCACCTGTGTGGGTGAGGATCGGGTGGTGAGGAGTCACCTGTGTGTGGTGAGGATCGGGTGGTGAGGAGTCACCTGTGTGGGTGAGGATCGGGTGGTAAGGAGTCACCTGTGTGGGTGAGGATCGGGTGGTGAGGAGTCACCTGTGTGGGTGAGGATCGGGTGGTGAGGAGTCACCTGTGTGTGGTGAGGATCGGGTGGTGAGGAGTCACCTGTGTGGTGAGGATCGGGTGGTGAGGAGTCACCTGTGTGGGTGAGGATCGGGTGGTGAGGAGTCACCTGTGTGTGGTGAGGATCGGGTGGTGAGGAGTCACCTGTGTGTGGTGAGGATCGGGTGGTGAGGAGTCACCTGTGTGTGGTGAGGATCGGGTGGTGAGGAGTCACCTGTGTGGTGAGGATCGGGTGGGGAGGAGTCACCTGTGTGTGGTGAGGATCGGGTGGTGAGGAGTCACCTGTGTGTGGTGAGGATCGGGTGGTGAGGAGTCACCTGTGTGTGGTGAGGATCGGGTGGTGAGGAGTCACCTGTGTGGGTGAGGATCGGGTGGTGAGGAGTCACCTGTGTGTGGTGAGGATCGGGTGGTGAGGAGTCACCTGTGTGGTGAGGATCGGGTGGTGAGGAGTCACCTGTGTGTGGTGAGGATCGGGTGGTGAAGAGTCACCTGTGTGGGTGCTTGACGATCCACCAGTTGTTGATGTCCTTGTATGGGTAGCAGGTCACCTGCTGCTGGTGGGAGCTGCCTTTCTTGTTCACGTACCTGGGAGTCACGAAGGGTCACGGTGGGGGGAGGGTAGGTGAATGTGTGTGAGTTATTGCGTAGACCAGTTACAATTATCCGAACCTAAGTCGACTCAGCCTCAAATGAGTGCCTGGTGCGGTGTGTAAACATCGCCACTTTGGAGAGAAAACCCACCCCTCGTGTGCCGTGCCGGCCGTCATAGGTGCTTGTGAAGAGCACTTGCCCAAAAAGTATGTTGAGGCTATACTGGGATCTTTGTGTACGAGTCAGTGTATGTCAGTGAATGAGTGTGTGTGAGCGAGCGGGTGAACGAGTATACAAGTACGTTGAATCTTCTTGGTTCTTTCGGTAAAGTCACGTAGAAGGGAAATAATTAAATAATAAAAATAAAACATAATAAAATAATTCTCACGACGTTTCGGCCACAATGCAAGCAGCCGTCCTCAGGTGAAGAACAGGTCTGTCGGAAAGACAGTCTGGGTCAAATCAAGTCAGACGCTGTCTTTCCGACAGACCTGTTCTTCACCTGAGGACGGCTGCTTGCGTTGTGGCCAAAACGTCGTGAGAATTGTATTTTATTATGTTTTATTTTTATTATTTTATTATTTCCCTTCTACGTGACTTTACCAGAAGAACCAAGAAGATGAATCCCTGCAGCCACGAAAGCTTTAAATCGAAATTTAAGTACGTTGAACTTCTTTCACACCGTACGTAGCCAATGGTGCTGTGTGAGCGAGCGAGCGAGACGAACGTGATGGGGTAGACGTCCCGGTGGGAGTGCAGCCAGCAGGGGGTGTGCGCGTTGCGCAGCGTCACTTGCGAACCAAACGCCACCTCCAGCGGCTGGCCCTGAGTGATGCGAGCCAGCCCACCCTGCACACACACACACACAGAACCCCCCGTATAACCTGTACTAGACTTTTGGTGCAAGCGCTGTTGGTGTGCACCTATGAATGCATGGCATACGAGGTGGTGGGTGCCTTTGTTTCTCCAGTGGTGATGTTTGCACACCACACCAGGTACTCAGATGAGACTCCCTGTATGTTTTACCCATGTTCCCCCCGTGTCCCCCCGTGCGTCTCCCCGTGCGTTTCCCCCCATGTCTCCCCCTTGCGCGTCTCTCTCACCTTGAGCGAGGCCTGGAAGGCGCTGCTCATGAGGTGGTCGTGGGGCCCCGTGTTTTGCAGCAGCTGCAGGTGAAGCCAGAAGGTGGCGACGTAGAGTAGCAGCGGCAGCAGCAGGAACCCGGCTACCCGAGCCACCACGTGCGCACACACGCACAGCTGCAAAGCAGGCACGCGCGTGTGTGTGTGTCAATACACAAGCACACACAAAGGTTACAGACACACACAACTGCGCTCACACTGTCATTGGTGGTGAGTGAGAATCAAACTCGGACTGACCGGGTTTGTCGCGTTGTGTGCTTAATCACTACACAAACGCTTCCCACTTTTGTAGCCACACACACACACGCAGTCTTGCGTTCCATGCATATCCTGTGTCATTTCTCTTGTCCCGTGTCCCTGTGTCCCCCTCTCTCCATGTCTCCGTGTTCCGTGTCCCCCTCTCTCCACGTCCCCGTGTCTCACGTGAGTCAGCGTGCGATCTCCTGCCAGACGCCAAATGTCGCTCGCCGCCAGCGTGCACACCAGCAGAAGGGTGAGAACACCCGTGTATTTCACCCTGCGTACACACACACAGCAGAGTGAGTGGGGCTGGTTCTACAGGGTAGGTCAAGCAACTTGGAGGTTGGGAATAGAACATGACAGTAAAGCATTGTAGTTATAATCAGGAAGAGGAGGTGGCATGGGGTGGGACTTGTGCAGATTTGAGAAGGGTAGTGTTAGTGGTTAGGGATAATGGGGTAGTGGTCGTGATAATGGGGTAGTGATACTGGTACTGAGTGGTAGGGATCGTGTTATTGCTAGTGTATTTGTAGGGGCAGTGTTAGCGGTAGCAGTTGCAATAACAATACCGGTGTGCTGTACTAGTAACGAATTGGCATGTTCTGTGTACGTGACAAATCTTTCTAATTGGCTGTGTCGGTTGGTGGCGGGTTTAACGACACATTTATATTTACGCGATCTAACCCAAAAACCTCTATTATGGATAATATGGGCCGCGAAAGCCTACTTGAAAAACCCTACTACCAAGCAAAATAAAAATGAATAACCAAAATTAAGAAATGGCACCAAAACAAAAAGCATTTTAGTGGCAGGGGTCGCATTGGGGTTACGGGATTTTACCCAATCGCAAGTCCGCATGCCGTTCCCGTGGCTAGCAGCCACCCCCACCAGCTCACCGAGAATGACCTGCAGAACGAACACAAATGACAAAAACAAAGATCCCCCACGTAGCCTATAACAGTCTGTTGGGATAAGTGCTGTTCACAGGCACCAATGAAGGCCAGCACAGTGCACGGGTGGGTAGCAAACACCACGCCCGGCAGCTTTTGTCTCCCCAGTGCTGATGTTTACAGACCGCACCAGGTACTAATTTGAGGCTGAATCGACCTAGGCGAGGCCCAGGTCTGGCCCAGATAATCGTCCCTGGTGTTGACCGTGAGCGGGAATTAAACACGGGTCGCCAGGTTCGTGGTGCAGCGTGCTAACCGCTACATTACAGCTCTGCGCACAGAAACACACACGTGCAAAGACTATCAAACATATACACACAAACACCATGTCTGGTAGGCTCAACGCACCTGTGCTTGGCCAATGTGCTCCAATTCTAACCACTACCCTCCCCGTGACTCTGTCCCTAACCAACTCGAACCCCAACCGGTGTAGACACTGCAGGTGCCCGTACCGCGCTGTGCGGAGTTTCAGGGCGCACAGCACGGAGAGAAGCGAGAAGCAGATGAGAAGTGGCTCCAGCAGCACGAAGCGAGACTGAGTCAGCAGCGCATTGTCTGTTCACACACACATGCACAAAGACATAGAGGCACACACACAGATATACACAAAGACCGCATTGTCTGTTCACACACACAGACACACACACGCACAAAGACATACAGGCACACACACAGATATACACAAAGACCACATTGTCTATGCACACACAGAGACGAAGACATACACACAAAGATATACAGAGACACACTCAAAGATATATACACCACACATAGATATATACACAGTCCATTGCCTGTACACATACACAGTGGGTATGTTGATACGAGTCTGAATATCACTGGGTTAGGATCTAGGTGGGTTTGCATTGATCTGGGTGGGTCCGGGCAGTTATTGGTGAGGCTGGGTTGGTCTGGATGCCTTCTTGTGGATCCCCATGGGTCCCTATTGGTCCCCGTGTCCCTCCTTGTCTCCCCATGGGCCCCCTTATCTCCCTGTGGGCCCCGTGTCTCCCCATGGGTCCCCGTACCCATGAGCATCAGCAGGCCGGCGAGGATGGCGCCGAGGGGGGAGAGTCCAAGCTGCGTCGAGATGAGGTAAGCGAGTGGCACGGTCAGTGCCCCGCACAACGCCGGCACGGCGCGCAGGGCACGCACGGGCACTGCCGCGTTATACTCTACAGGGAGACGCACGGGGACAAGTGGGGAGACACGGGTTAGCACGGGGAGATGTACGGAGGTACGGGGAGGCATGGGAAGATATGGAGATGCACAGGAAGGCACGGGGGGATACGGAGAGACAGATAGACAGGTACATAGATGGATACTTCATAGATTGACAGGTAGATTCTAGATAAGCAGGTAGATAGTCTAGAGAAGGGAATGTAGTTAGAACATGAGTCTGTGTTTATGCTATGAAGCCAGGAGAGAGGATTGGGGAGAAAGGGGAAGGAGCAGGACAAATGGGGAGAATTCCCCCCCTGGATTTGTCACCTGCTCCAATTCGCTCCCACGTGAAGTTTCCATTGAAGTCACCCAGGTATGCTGTGGGGGCGGGAGACATGGGGAGATGTGGGTGGGGGAGGAATTAGATAGGTGAGACATGGGGAGATATCGGCACAAGGGGCATGACAGATATAGCGCCGAGCGGATTGGTGCAGACACTTGCAAACGAACGAGCACAGCTGGTAGTCAACCCTTCAAAGCACGAGGCTATTGCGAAGGAAGGCAGAGATTGACACAGTCTACCGTGGTTTTACAGTGGGAAGGTGCTGTGTAGCTTTTACCTAATTAAGTCGTTTCCGAGTACTTTAGCATTCAACTTTGGACCGCGATGTGACACCCACACCATGGCCTACTCTTTTTAGAATACCTTCATGGGGATTTTTCACGTCCACTGCGAAACAGATCACACTCAATAACCGTATTCGGTACACCCGCATTATTAAACAGGTCGGCCGCATTTCTCGAACCGCGATCTTCTGCAATGATCGGCGTGCCACCCCCTCCGCCTAGGTAGCCATATGTTGCGGCACGCTGTTCGGTTGGAGGGTTTAGATCCGGTTTGAGCAACGAGGTAAACATGATGATACATTTCTTCGCAAACACTTTTGAAGAGACAAGGGGGAGACACCGGAAGACGCGCAGAAACCACGGAGTCACACGAGGAGACAGGAAGATGTAGGGTAACACAAGGTGACACGGGAAAAATGTGGTTGCACAGTGGTCACACGAAGAGATAAAAGGAGACACGGGTGACACAGAGACACAGAGACATACGGTGACACAAGGAGACACAGGAAAACAGCACGGGAGATGAACGCGATCACAAATTTGTGTAACATGTGTTACACACGTGTTACACGTGGAAGGCGACTGTCTCCAACTGCCCTGTAGCCTCAAATTCCACCTAGCCTGGCACTGCCCAGTAGCGTAACACATGTGTTAGACGTGTGTGTGTGCTCATACCGCCCAGCGCCAGCAGCATGTGTCCCAGCGGGGGCCCACTTTGATCCACGAAGAACACCCCATTCACATAGAGACTCACAAATTGCCCGTAATATACTTCATCAAATCTGTACGCACAGAAACACACACACACACACGTATACATAACTTCACAAACATATAGAACAGGCGCTATTCTCCACTTCGTGGAAGAGACATCACCGCAGTGATTGTACCTGGGTAGGTGCACTTCGAGACTATCACGTGAAGTGTAAAAGGCTCACTGCTGTCAGATTACGGGACAGACCCAGGTGCCATGGGTTGACTCAGATGACTGGCAGATGCACTGCCTGTGCTCCCTGCTTTGTCACCTTGCTTGAGTTTTAGCCACCCGTCGCTCCACGTGTTGTTGTGAGCGTCGCACCTCTGTCTCCAACTGCCCTGTAGCCTCAAATTGCGCTTAGTCTGGCACTGCTCAGTAGTGTCCTTCACGAGCCTCCTCCACAGAGGCCGATCTTGACACCACTGGTGCCAGTCAATCATTTGCAAGTCCACTTAATTCCAAAGCATAATGGCATAATACAATAAAATACGTTGTCGATTTTCACGATACGATGTTGTATTAGACATTATTATTGAATTGTTTTTACGCTTGGACATAATTCCAGTGCAGGGGGAGACGACAGATATATTACGAATATGAAAGGAAAATAAATCAAAGGTTGAAAAAATACACAAAGCTGCGTGGGGAGGAGGTACATGTTTGAAATCACAATCAGAAAAAAATCTGTAAAATATAAAGAACTCCACGCAGAAGTATATTAAGGAATAATTACAGAAAGAGGAACACACGGAGGAGAGAACAAATCGAAGACATCATTGAGATTAACAATTGACTGTTGGGTTTGGTTGACGAACCAACAAAATATATTACGGTTTCGATGTATTAACACTAGCTGCAAAAAACAAAAACACCTCTCACATTAAGTGGCTTTGGCAAGAAAACAAAACTAGACAGCCAGTTTTGTTTAATCATGTTTAGCTTCTTTTTCACACGCTGGTTTCCTGCTATAAGTTTTACCCACCAAGCAACATAGCAGGAGGCTGTTTCTTCCTGACCTGCTTTTTTGCTTTTACCATCTACATGGCAGTGGCTCGGTCGCATTAGCAGCAGTTGCACTTTAACAACTCTGGCACCCCCCCCCCCTCTCAGCCAGTCTACATAACAAAGGCTCAGTCCTTTGTTATGTAGACTAGCCGTAGTTTCAGCCGCACCAACCTTACCATCATAATTAAAAGGGGGCCTGTCCTGGCTCCTCCCCCCTCAACCAGTATATATACGGGATAGGATCTCTTGGAATTTCTCATTTACTTGATACAGCTATCGTGCTGTGACGGTTCCACCTGAAGACGGAAACTTGTGTTGCCTCCGAAACGTCGTGATTTTTATTTTATTTTACTTTTATTAATTTAAATTTTTTAGCTACGTGACTTTACCGAAAAAACCCAAGAATATGAATCCTTGCAGTCACGAAAGCTTCAAATCTAGAATTAAAGACACAAAACTGCTCAACGGGATGATGACCGAAAATGTGCCTGGACATGGGGTGACAGCCAGCACGAGATAACGCACAGAGGATTTCCGCCACAAATAGACTGCAATTGGAGGGCCAAGATGCTATGTTTGGCTGTGGCGTCAGCAATTATTGCGATTTCACACCCTGCACATTGACTTACATTGTCAAGGTTTACCACTCGTCAGCGACCTGTAACCCCCGATTGAGCAGTATAGACTATGTGGTTGACTCTTTGAGGACATGCCGGCTTGTATATTTTTTAGTGCCCTGCTTTGCAACCCACCACGAAAAAATTAACCCGTAAAAACTAAGTTTTTCACTATAAATCCTCTATATGCGTGGCATCGGTTTTATTTTATTATTCATCTCTGTTTTTCTTGAGTAAGAGTTCCATTTTTTATCACATTGGTATTTTAAATTAAATATGAAAATTTTTTTTTCCTAAAAAGTGGAATTTTTTTTATTTTTTTTCACGAAAATAAGTTGTCACGCACAACGAGTCTGTGTGCAAAATGTCAGCTCGATTGGATCACGGGAAGTGGGTTAAAAAACGATCGAAAGATTTGCACGGTCGTAAGCGCGCAAGCAAGTGAACTTAATATAAAGGATTTAAATAAGTATAACCCGTAAAAACAAAGTTTTTCACTATAAATCCTTTATATGCGTGGCGGCTAGAGCCCTCTCGTCCTCTGGCTTGAGATGGCTGCCACCTATGGGTCAGATGATTGTCTGCCAGTATTAAGCAATTGGTAATTAAATATTTAATTTGTTTTCCCTAAACAGTGTAACATTTTGGGAATTTTCTTTTCACGAACATTAATTGTCTCGCACAACGAATCTGTGTGCAAAATGTCAGCTCGATTGGATCACGGGAAGTGGGTTAAAAAACGACCGAAAGATTTGCACGGTCCTAAGCAAGCAAGCAAGCAAGTGAACTTAATATAAAGGATTTTTAAAAAGGTTGTCACTCTGATCACACCACTCACGCTCATTACACACATCACGTCGACTGCACGCACCACAAGTCTAATAAACAACATACACGGTGCGCATCACACCCACCACACATCTCATAATCACAACAAAAACCATCGTTCGCCATCGAGTGACAGGGACGTAACCACAGCGCTTGTGCCAGGCTAGGTGCACTTTGAGGCCACTTTAAGTGCCGAAGGCTCTCTGCTGGAAGGATGTCACGGGACAGACCAAGGTGTTATGGGTTCACTTAGATGCCTGGCAGATGCACCACCTGTGCTCCCCATTGTGCCAACTCGCTGTAGTATTTTAGATGTGCTCCTTGTTTTTGGAGCGGTTGCCATGTTTCATCATTTTTTTTTCATGTCACCGTGTCTCTCTGTGCTTGTCTTTCCCCGTGTCGCCCTGTCAGTGTCTCTCTCCCCACCCCCTCGCTCTCCCTCCCTGTGTCCCCATGCGCCCCCCTCGCCACCGCATCTCTCCCTGTCCCTATCCCCACGACCATCGGAATTCCGCCCGTCCCCCCCAACGTCTCCCCCACTCACACAACGGCGCCGGGGTACGCAAGTCCCCCTAGTCGGCTCCACAGCGCCAGCAACGTGAGCAGCACGAGGCCCACGTCCACCTCGACGCTCAGCCGCACGGACAGAGGCCGCTTGGGCAGCGCCAGAATGTTCTCCATGTCTCCCCGGAGCGCGGCGGCCGCGATTCGTGGTCCTTCTCTCCAAGCGCACCGACCTCGCCTGGTTCCACTGCCCGAACCGCGCAGTGGGAGCCGGGGGACGGGCAGGCTTCTCTTCCTCTTGGGAAGCAGGCCGGAGGAAGTTGAAGGGCATTACGGAAGCCGCGATGCGGATCGCGAATTGTTTTTTAAAAACGCGTTTTGAATGGGAATAGCAATCACGTTCCAGCTGCGTGTTTAAAGGGCAACATGCATTCAAATTACCCCAGGACTGTAACGCATCGTTGTCAACCCATATACGGGTTACCCCGTATTCTTGTACAGGGAAATGTAGTTTTCAGGTCCACAAAAAAAGTGGTTTATTTGTTTGTGTTTCTCCCTTGTGATGGAACTTTGTAGGATGAACGTTGAGGTTTATAAGGGCACGAGATAACCAATAGGGTCTGAATAAGGTAGGCACTGATTAGGGGGTGACAGGTATGGTAATGTGGATGCAAATAACCAATCAACCATATTCTTGGTTCTTTCGGTAAAGTCACGTAGAAGGGAAATAATTAAAAAATATATATAAAACTAAAATTCTCACGACGTTTCGACTGCAACACAAGCAATCATCTGGTGTGAAATCCACAACAAGAAAACGTCGTGAGAATTTTATTGTTTAATATTTTTTTTATTCTTTTATTATTTCCCTTCTACGTGACTTTACCGAAAGAACCAAGAATATGAATCCCTGCAGTCACGAAAGCTTTAAATCAAAACCAATTAACCGTTTAACATGGCACTTAAGTACAAATTACCATTTTTCGATTTAAAGATTTCGTGCCTGCAGGGATTCATCTTCTTGGTTCTTTCGGTAAAGTCACGTAGAAGGGAAGTAATAAAATAATAAAAAATAAAATATAATAAAACAATTCTCACGACGGCTGCTTGCGTTGTGGCCGAAACGTCGTGAGAATTGTTTTATTATGTTTTATTTTTATTATTTTATTACTTCCCTTCTACGTGACTTTACCGAAAGAACCAAGAATACAAATTACCAGTCACAGCGAGGCAGTGTGTCAATCAGTTAACACGTAGAAATTACAAACGTAAATTAAATGCCACGCACTATTTGAATTACGTCATTTGGACGCTTAATTTCGCACTCCAGAGACTCGAGTAAAATGAATAGCAGTAGCCACGACCATAGCGAGGAGAGGTGTGGTAGATGCAGTGTGCCGGGTATAGAAAAATGTGCCCAGTGGAGTTGGTGAATACCTAGATATGAGTAGCCATAGCGAGAAGATGTATACTGGACGTGGTGTGCCGGGTAGGGAAATACGTTGACGAGTCGCCGATTCCGACTGAGCCAGCTGACGCGAAGCCGTGGGTGCTAACACGCGTGGCACCAACACGTGTGGCACCAACACGCGTGGCACCAACACGCGTGAAATCCACACAGAAGTGTGAATTTCAAAAGTTATTTTGGGCCGGACTTTTGTTTGCTGGAAATGTATTTCAGTGAATATCCGATGTTTGGTGCACTGTTTTCCATTTATACTCTTAACGGAGATATTTTTGCACCAATTTATATCTGGTTTTATTTCTGTCCCATTGTTATCTCTTTCACCTTTGTTGCATTGCTGCGCTTGTTTTTATCTTTTTAAAGAAGTCCGTTTGGTGACCCGGGTGGTTTTGACCAACGAGACTCATCCTTGTCCCTCGAAGTGCTCACCCGGTTACACGAAATAAACTTGAGCCACCAATACGCGTTGCACATACATCCGTCACAAGTGCCTACTGATTGCCGAAGGCGCAATGATTAACCAGCCGACTCCACCTCGCCCAAGGTTTATGACCTCTTATTTTTAACAACAATAACTCACCAAATTCATCATCTACAAACGTCAGATGATTCGAAAGTTGCACCACCACACTCCTGAATGAGACCACATCAGCCCAGTGCTCCAATCCATTCACTGGCTCCCAATCCCATCCCAAATCAGTTTCAAGATCGCGATCTCCGTTTTCAAGATCCTCCGTGGACTCGCCCTTATAAACTTCTCCCCTCTCACCTCACGCTACCCCCCACCCCACTATCATATCTCTTCCCTCACGCTACTCCCCTCTCATCTCACTCTGCTCCCCTCCACGCACTCTCCTACCTCTCCCCTCTCATCTCGCTCCACTCCCCTCCACGCACTCTCCTACCTCTCCCCTCTCATCTCGCTCCACTCCCCTCCACGCACTCTCCTACCTCTCCCCTCTCATCTTACTTTGCTCCCCTCCACGCACTCTCCTACCTCTCCCCTCTCATCTTACTTTGCTCCCCTCCACGCACTCTCCTACCTCTCCCCTCTCATCTCACTCTACTCCCCTCCATGCAGTCTCCTACCTCTCCCCTCTCATCTCACTCCACCCCCCTCCACGCACTCTCCTACCTCTCCCCTCTCATCTCACTCTGCTCCCCTCCACGCACTCTCCTACCTCTCCCCTCTCATCTCGCTCCACTCCCCTCCACGCACTCTCCTACCTCTCCCCTCTCATCTAACTCCCCTCCACACACTCCCCCTACCTCTCATCTCGCTCCACTCCCCTCCACGCACTCTCCTACCTCTCCCCTCTCATCTAACTCCCCTCCACACACTCCCCCTACCTCTCATCTCGCTCCACTCCCCTCCACGCACTCTCCTACCTCTCCCCTCTCATCTCACTCCACTCCCCTCCACGCACTCTCCTACCTCTCCCCTCTCATCTCACTCCACTCCCCTCCACACACTCTCCTACCTCTCCCCTCTCATCTCACTCTACTCCCCTCCACACACTCTCCTACCTCTCCCCTCTCATCTTACTTTGCTCCCCTCCACGCACTCTCCTACCTCTCCCATCTCATCTCACTCTACTCCCCTCCACACACTCTCCTACCTCTCCCCTCTCATCTCACTCTACTCCCCTCCATGCAGTCTCCTACCTCTCCCCTCTCATCTCACTCCACCCCCCTCCACGCACTCTCCTACCTCTCCCCTCTCATCTCACTCTGCTCCCCTCCACGCACTCTCCTACCTCTCCCCTCTCATCTCGCTCCACTCCCCTCCACGCACTCTCCTACCTCTCCCCTCTCATCTAACTCCCCTCCACACACTCCCCCTACCTCTCATCTCGCTCCACTCCCCTCCACGCACTCTCCTACCTCTCCCCTCTCATCTAACTCCCCTCCACACACTCCCCCTACCTCTCATCTCGCTCCACTCCCCTCCACGCACTCTCCTACCTCTCCCCTCTCATCTCACTCCACTCCCCTCCACGCACTCTCCTACCTCTCCCCTCTCATCTCACTCCACTCCCCTCCACACACTCTCCTACCTCTCCCCTCTCATCTCACTCTACTCCCCTCCACACACTCTCCTACCTCTCCCCTCTCATCTTACTTTGCTCCCCTCCACGCACTCTCCTACCTCTCCCATCTCATCTCACTCTACTCCCCTCCACACACTCTCCTACCTCTCCCCTCTCATCTCACTCTACTCCCCTCCATGCAGTCTCCTACCTCTCCCCTCTCATCTCACTCCACCCCCCTCCACGCACTCTCCTACCTCTCCCCTCTCATCTCACTCTGCTCCCCTCCACGCACTCTCCTACCTCTCCCCTCTCATCTCGCTCCACTCCCCTCCACGCACTCTCCTACCTCTCCCCTCTCATCTAACTCCCCTCCACACACTCCCCCTCCCTCTCATCTCGCTCCACTCCCCTCCACGCACTCTCCTACCTCTCCCCTCTCATCTAACTCCCCTCCACACACTCCCCCTACCTCTCATCTCGCTCCACTCCCCTCCACGCACTCTCCTACCTCTCCCCTCACTCTATTCCCCTCCAAGTTTTCTCAGCTCCAGCACTCAAGTCGTCCTGCGGATGCCTCCAACCAACCTTTGCTTAGTGGAAGGTCGCTCATTCTCCTCTGCTGCCCTCGTCGTCTGAAGCTCCCTTCCCCTGGCGATCCGTGCTGTCGACTCCGTGCCTGCCCCTGTTAAAGTCCAGGTTCAACTCCTTCCTCTACTGCATACTCTCAAGCCTAAATATAGGTTTTTTTTCAGACCACGAAACAACGTTTTTCAACAATATTAAATAAACAAAACCCCGCTTTGATGTCCGTTTAAACGCCATAAATATGACGAACTTGCCTTTTTCTCTACTCACGTACATTCTGAACAGTTGTGCAATGGGCAGTACTATATACTGCATACAAATGGTGCTTGTGAGCAGTGAAACATATATTGACCATGGTAAATCGTTCAACATATAGAGGTGCAGCCCTGCAATTGCCTAGTCACGCCACTGCTGGTGGAAAAGGGCCTCCACTACAGGAAGCTGTGGAGAGCTTATCTAGAGGTAGAGAGAAAAGAGGGGGCAAGCCTCCAAATGCAACTGCTTCTAAGGGCTTTCAGAGTGAGAAAAGCTGTGTGGCGTAAACAGCATGGGCGGGCAGACAGCGCCAATGTAGGAGCAAAGCACCAGAAGTACAAGTAGTACAAGTGTAGTGCCTGAAAGTACGCGTCACGCGCACGCGGCGTACAGTGGGAGCAAATAAGGACACGTAGCGCTGATTGGCTGGTTGTTGTTGTCGAGATGTGGGGCCGCGCTGTCTGAGGACGGTAGCAGGTGGCAGGGAATAATTAAGAACGCAGGGCGCTGATTGGCCGAGAGGGTGTTGTTGTCGCGGAGTGGCACCGCATTGTGGTAAAAACATGCCAGGTGCCAGCGGGGGCTGGGGGCGAGTGGCGTCGCGGGGGATGCCCCGGATTAATTGAAGATTAATTGGCTCGGGGATAAAGAGAGGGGGTTTTGGAGGAGACGGGAGTTCGCGCCTGGGAGGAGACAGAGGATGGAAGGGTCGGAGCAGCAGAGCTAATAGCAGTGTAGGGTAGCAGTGGAGAAGTGTAGGGTAGCAGTGGAGAGGTGTAGAGTAGCAGTGAGACGACGAAGCCAGTAGGAAGCGGCTGGAGTGTGGGAAGAGAAGCTGATGTAGTTACGACAGAGTGGGACGGCGGAGCTGAGAAAGAGCAGTCGAACTGTGGCGGAGAGAGCGGAGAGGAGAGTCGACAGAGGAGTCATGGGGAGCGAGTGAGGCCGGCGGAACGTGGCGAGCGAACGGAGAGCGCGGAGGAGAACCGTGGATCGGTGTTAGCTGGAGGAACGTTGAGCAATGTTGGATGGAGGAGTGTTGATCGAAATACGCGAAATAAAGTGAAGAGGAAAGGCAAGAAGCTGTCGAGTCGAGTCGAGCGCTACACAAGTGTAGTGGGTACAGATGGAGACTCAGTCTTCTCTGGAGGCAACACGTTTATTTATAACAATAATAACGGTAACACAAGGTCCCTAACACAACGAGGTAATGGCCCCCTTCACCCAATACCCTGGGGTGGTATAGCCTCCGGGCTAGCGTGCCCTAATCACTGGGACCACTCTCTATATGACAGCCCTCCTGCTAGGGGGGCCTAGGGGAGTCTAGCCTGACCCGACGCAGCCAAGGTCCTCGGGTCCTGACCACTGGCCCACTCGGTCCCGGCCCTGACAAGGACTTCGGGTCTGGGGGTTCCCAGGGTCCTATTCTGGGCTGGCTGTTCGGTCTTCTGCTTGACGACGAGGTCCGACTTAAATACGGTGCCCAGGGTCACTCCGCTCCTGGCCACGCCTACTCTCTAGAACCTTCTGGAGGTACCTGGATTATTGCGTAATGCCCCAGCCCCCACTGGGGGGCTTGGGGTGTGTACCTCTGGTTCCCAACCACCCTCTGGGTTCCCTGGCCTAACGGCGTTACCTGGTACAGGCCCATGGCTGGTGCTACACCAGGTCAGTAGTGGTGACGGTGTATTAGGTACGCTAACAATACCGACTACACAAGTAAAGCGAGTGCATTAGACAATGTCTCTGGTTATGTTTGGTTATTGTTGAGTAATTGTGAATGTGGTCGTGAGTGGGTCTGTATTGAGTGGCCGTCATTGTGGTTTAGTGATTGTGTGGTTTAGTGATTGAGTGATTGTGTGTTTAAGAGCGTTGGGTTGCTCTTCGTGCTTTTGGGGTCCCTTACTCTCTGCTCACAATCATTAAGGACCTTCATGATGGTGGACAGGCCCGGGTAAAGCTGTTTGGCCGGGAGTCATAGCCATTCACTGTTCACCTTGGGCTGAGACAGGGATATCCTCTGGCTCCTACACTATTTAATATATTTTATCACATTGTTCGAGGCGCATTACATTAATGTACTATAAAAATGTCCCATTCTGGAACAAATACATTGAGAGGCTGACATGCCCGGGTCAAGGGATGTGTCCGGAGTGAACTGATGATCTGGTAATTTATGCTAAACTGAAAAGTTGGAGACTTCACGGTTATTATAACAACCTGGCGTGGTGCTGGCCAACCACCTCCTCGTGTGCCGTGCTGGCCTTCATAGGTCCTCGCGAACAGCACTTGCCCCAACAGCCTTTTGAGGCTACACAGGGGATTTGTCCTTTATCTTTGTTTTGTATAGATTGTGTCGCTCCTAGTGATGATGGTGTCTCTAGTTACGTGATTTATTGGCCCTATGTCCGACGGATAAGAGACACGGGGCCAAGGTCCAGGGATTGAAGACGCCAGATTAAAACCGACCCTGCTCAAAACCATTGGCACGTCACTCCGTAAAACGTTCACCCAGCCGGTCTGTCAACCGCACAATTCCGACAACCCTATCTTGAAATCCTTCACCCATCAGAGTCTCACCGCCTAAATCATCTTACCCGTCAGCGTTGTCACTCACGCTCCCAATCACCCACGCCTGCCTGTGCGTCGATCGCTCGCTAACCCCCTTGACCCTTCCCTTACCCCCCCACCCGCCCTAACCATGACCTTCGCCGTGCCCTTCGCCTTGACCCTGATCTTCACCCTGACCCTGGTCCATGATCCCGCCGCGGGGTTCTACCCGAACCAGGCCTCCCTGGGCACGTATCGCGCCAACCACACGGACGAGTCCGTGACGGAGACCGGGGCACTGAGAGCCGTGGCGAAGTTCCTCGAGGGCAAAGCGGGGCTGGCGCCGGGTGCCTTGGAGGGTCTCTCGCCGCTCACGCCGACCACGCTCATCGAGGCGTACTACCAAGGTGAGGTAACGGGGAGATGATGGAAGCGGGTCGGTGTGGTGGTGGGGAGGGAGGGTGAGAGGAGACACGAGGAGGGGGATAAGGGATGAGGCACAGGGAGATATCGGGAGGCGATGGGAGAGACGCTTTGGAGGTGAGGTGATTAATCGGCGGGAAGGTGAAACTTTAACAATGATTTTTTTTCATGTAGTGCCCTACTGCGTCTCAGAGCGCTTTATCACATCACATCTCTACACGTGTGACAGGGCATCATCCAGTGGCAAGTTGTCCCTTTGGTTTGCAAGCACGCATTCGTCTGCTGCTCGTCGGGTGCGGTGACTGCTGCTGCTGTGTATCACCACAATTGAGTCATGTGCGGTGTATTATTTTTGGTCGTTATGTGTACGATGACGCTGGAACACAATGGCCTACTCTTGCGTTCAACACGCCCGTGGTTAAATTCACAGCGAAGCATTCACTGGGGCGGCCGCTGGAGGCGAACCGTGAACCTCTTGCAACGAGCAGCGACCACGACACCGCTAGGCCGCGCCACAGCCCTTTGTGAGAGACGAGGGGCGTGAGGGGATTAATTGGTGACTCGAGAGATGGTGGTGAGGTGAGGTAATTAAATTATTAATTGGCGAGACGAGAGTTGGTGAGGCAATCGGGTGAGGGGATTGGCGGGAAGATGAGGCTTTGTGAAACACGGGGTGGTGAGGTGGGAAATGGTGAAGGGATTGGCGGGCAGGTGAGGCTTTGTGAGACACGGGGTGGTGAGGTGATTAATTGGCGAGGTGATTGCTGGGAAGGTGAGGCTTTGTGAGACACGGGGTGGTGAGGTGGGAAATGGTGAGGGGATTGGCGGGCAGGTGAGACTTTGTGAGACACGGGGTGGTGAGGTGATTAATTGGTGAGGTGATTGCTGGGAAGGTGAGGCTTTGTGAGACACGGGGTGGTGAGGTGGGAAATGGTGAGGGGATTGGCGGGCAGGTGAGACTTTGTGAGATACGGGGTGGTGAGGTGATTAATTGGTGAGGTGATTGCTGGGAAGGTGAGGCTTTGTGAGACACGGGGTGGTGAGGTGGGAAATGGTGAGGGGATTGGCAGGCAGGTGAGACTTTGTGAGACACGGGGTAGTGAGGTGATTAATTGGTGAGGTGATTGGTGAGAAGGTGAGGGTTTGTGAGATACGGGGTGGTGAGGTGAGAGATGGTGAGGGGGTTGGCGGGAAGGTGAGGCTTTGTGAAACACGGGGTGGTGAGGTGGGAAATGGTGAGGGGATTGGTGAGAAGGTGAGGCTTTGTGAGATATGGGGTGGTGAGGTGAGAGATGGTGAGGGGGTTGGCGAGAAGGTGAGGCTTTGTGAGACACAGGGTGGTGAGGTGAGAGATGGTGAGGGGGTTGGTGGGAAGGTGAGGCTTTGTGAGACACGGGGTGGTGAGGTGAGAGATGGTGAGGGGATTGGTGGGAAGGTGAGGCTTTGTGAGACACGGGGTGGTGAGGTGGGAGATGGTTAAGAGATTGGTGAGAGGGTGAGGCTTTGTGAGACACGGGGTGGTGAGGTGGGAAATGGTGAGGGGTTGGCGGGAAGGTGAGGCTTTGTGAGACACGGGGTGGTGAGGTGGGAATTGGTGAGGTGAGAGATAATGAGGGCATTGACAAGAACGTAAAGCTTGGTGAGATACGGGGTGGTGAGGGAATTCGTTGGTGAGCTGAGTGACGTTGAGGCGCTCAGGTGAAGGGATTGGCGGGAAGCGGAGGCTTGGTAAGACTCAGGCTGTGAGGGGATGTATTGTTGAGGTGAGTGATGGTGAGGCTTGGTGGTGACTGACCCGTCTCTGATCCCCCTCTTGCTAGGTAACGTGTCGGCGGTGAGGTTCGTCAAGGCTCTGCAGGAGGTGGTGGATGGGAACAACTTCATGGAACAGGCCTATCCCGACATCACCTCCTACTACGCCAACTGCGAGCAATTTTCAGACAGTAGGTATCGCGAGGGACTCGGGTCCCCTCTCGCACCCCAGCTACGGTGATCCACATCCCCCCTCATCCCCCCTCATCATCATCCCCTTACCACGGGGGTTGCCATTCTCACCTCTCCGCCCTTCTATGCCCCCGCCGCGAGTGTGCGTCTGTGCACAGGCGAGTGCACATGTGGGGTGAGTACACGGGTGGGTGAGTACACGGGTGGGTGAGTACAAGGGTGAGTGAGTGTGAGGACACCCACGCACTTGTATGTTGTAAATCATTTATATTTTCGATGTGATAATTGATAACAGCCTCCACCGAATCGGCCCTGCTGCCTCGGTCATGCTCATCCCCTAGGTCGACTAAGCCTCAAATGAGTGCGAACCTGGGAACCCGAGTTCAATTCACGCTCGTGGCCAACACCAGTGGCAATTATCTGAAAAGGCCCTGAGTCTGCCCTAGGTCGAGTACCTGGTGCACTGTGTAAGGCGGTCAGGCCTGGTGCTGGCCACCCAACCTCGTGTGCCGTGCCAGCCTTCATAGGTGCTCGCTAACAGGACTTGCCGCAACAGTCTGTTAAGGCTATAGGGGGGATCTTTGTCTTTGGATAAGTTGTGAGTACACTCACGGATTTGTATGTTATATATCATTTCATTTTTCGAAATCACACTAATAAGGTACACTGCCCGAAACGTCACCTATTATATATTGATGCCCACTCCAACAAAACATCTTAACACTGGTTTTATTTCCAGAAATGGTATAGCCTATTCTTATTTTTCATACTTTGAGACGAGCAAAAATGTCTGAAGGATATAACTGCTCAACCCGAGCTATAAATGCTGTAATATGTGCATAGGCTTTGAACTGTTCGCATTTTGGCATTGATCTCTGATCTGACACTGGTGAGACTAGGCCATAAAAAGGCTGTCTCAAGTGTAGGCAAATCCGTTTCAAAGACAATGCATATATTATAAGAACATGTTTGGATGTTCACCATAAGTACGTGTGGTTAATGCAGACTTGATTCCTTGCTAAATGTACCTATTTGGTGTTTGAACATCTTAACACTTGCTTAATTGCCGAAAAAGAGTACAACCTATTATGTTTCCACATAAATGGCCCTGCAGCCTTCGCTTGCTCTCATGGCTTTGCACCGAGGACCATTGTGTGTGCTTGTGTCTGTGTGTGTGCAGCAAGAGGGGAGTTGGGCAAGTTCCGCAAAATTTCCATAAACTATGTGAACTCGAGCAGTCCAGCCCAGGCGAGGAAGAGCCTGGGTCAGATGCTGCACATTCTCAACAAGTTCTACTCCAACACCAACTGGATCGAGCAGGGCAACCTGATCCCCCTGGAGGCCCTGGGTACGTGCGGTGCAGGGGTGGTGCCCACCTGTACACGTCACCCACCAATGTGTCCAACCTCGTTCCACTCGCCCACTGCTGTGTTGACCCCTGTCTCGGCCTCGCTGTGCGCTGCATTGCACCGTTATCCGAGTAGTTAACCTCGCATCCAATAAACCCTCAGAGCCAGGGTGAACATCCGACTCCAAACGTAATTTATTGAATTGAACGAGGTAAAACTGATGGAAAAACACAGCACAGATACAGCATCTGTTAATACTTGGAAATATCAATACGATGAATGAACACCACAGCATCATAACATTGTATTAGATAACATGAACTCAACAATATATCCTGGATGGACCAGGCACCTTCATTAGTACTGCATAGCTATACAAGAGAATAAGCTACTGTGTTAAAGAATGGCACATCGTGCAATCATCACACTGCACCCCAGATGTACAGCACTGCATATAACACTGCACTATGAATGAGACATTTCGTCATGCTTGCTCTCAAGATCGCAATATAGTTACTTGGGTACAAGTTTGACTCGACTTATTCAATTACAAGTAAGGCAAGTTGCAGGTTTCGTTGTTAACTAGGCCTCGTATTTATCATAACAATTTTACAGCATTATAAAGGCATTTACAGCATTATAACGGTCATTATAACATTATAACAGCATTCCCAGTATTATAAGAACATAAACGAACTTACAGACAATGCTTCTTAAAGTCCCACAATGTAGTTACAGCTGGCTTCACTGGGACGTGATTTGTGCCGCCATCTTGAACTCTGTGTAATGGCGGACTCCCAGCCTCGTGGCTGAGAGGCTGTCAAATCGGAACTTCCTGGTCACGTGACCAAACTCAACCTCAAAACAGGAAATTCCTGTGTACTCACACCCCCACTCCAGCTGTGGAGCAAAACACCTGCCGTGAGGCAGAACACCCCCATACCACATACTCACCCATATGTTAGCCCTGTAACACCTTCTCACCTGGGTCCCACACTTAAAAAATAAACCTTTCCACTTTTTTCCTTAGTTCCCATAAATATGGTATATTTTGGGTGTTTTCCCCCCAATCCCCTATCTGTAGGGGTCACACATGGGTCACATGACCCCTACATCTAACCTCACAGTGCCCCCCGCACGACCTCTACAAATATTCATAATCAACGTTTTTGGGTTTAGATCGCGTTTATTTATAAATGTGTCGTAACCCTCCACCACCCGACACGGCCAATCAGTAAAAAATGTGTCACGTTGACAAAGATAAATAGTTCACTGCTTTAGCCCACCGGTGTGTTGAAGCCACAACATTTACAATTTGAGTACGCCGTTTCGCTGGTAATTGCAACCAGCATCATCGGGCAATTCGCCAGAATGGTGAGGCTCTCCTGTGTCTCCCGTTCTTATATAGAGCAGCAGCAGGGTGACGTCATCATTAACTCATTAACTCATCAGGTGCAAAGATTCAAGGGGGGAGTGATTGTAATTATATACTAGATTAGTAATCAGGCTATTGTTACGATGCGAGTTGTAGATTAGTAATCATTTGGAATGTGTTTTTTATTGTGATTATGCTACATTAGTAATCAGTTAGTGGTTGTTTCCCTTATAAGTAATTGTAATGTATCTTATTTAATAATACACTTCCAGGCTGCACTAAGCCTGTAGCTGTCTGAGCGATTAAAGTTATTTCTGTTTCTCTCAATTTCAATCGATTCTCTAATTAGTCTTTGCCAGTAGTAACTAGTTTTACACAACACTTCCACGTTGTCAAAATCAATTGAGTGTCCCTGTTGGCATGCATGTTCTGCTACTGCCGACAGTTGTGTTTGTGATAGTTTAATATTTCTCTGGTGTTCTTTTAGTCTTACACTAACGTTACGCCCTGTCTGTCCAATATAGCATCTGCCACATACACAATTAATCCGATATACACCTTCTAAACCCAAAAACGTTGATTATGAATAACATTGGTCGCGAAAGCCTACGTGTTAAACTCTACAAATATATTGGTGGGGTACAAAGACCCGCGAGGGGGTTTGAGTGAGGGGGGGTATCTTATAAAGTTATTTAACTCATCAAAAGCTCAAGCTCATCAGGGCACGGTAGGCGCCCAGCGTGGCTAGCCCTTCATCTTTTGTAAGGCAGGGGAAGCTGATACAGGTTTCCTGCGCTTTGTGCGATTTTACGTACATATGCTACTAACTTATTTCTACCCATTAATTGACGAAATGCGGTTTGAATTGTCCCTGCTATGCGATCGGACACGGGGCATTGCTTGTGGTGCACTGTATTGTACGCGCTACTCGGCAGGCAGCTCATATCCGCGTGCGGTGCATTGTGGGTTGGGTCTTTGCGGTCCATGGTACGGGATTTCGCTTTGTTCGCCCCATTTTTGGATTGCATCTACCCGCATAAAACGAGGAAACATGCAATGAGATGCCTCGTTTGAAGATCCACTCAACGGCTTCCTGAGATGCTAATTGGATAAATGAAGTGCTCTCCGCAACAGATGTTAGTAGGCAGGTTGAAGCGATACGTTCTATGGTCTGGGGATGCCATGACCACAGTCGCGCTGAGGATCGTCCATCATCATCATCATCGCCCAGAAAAAAACACAAAACGCACACGAGCCAGCGCCTCCTAGTGGCTCTGTGAATGCGGAGTGCAGCACAATCACTTTCACAGCACGGGGTAAGGGGGCCCACCCCATAGCATCAATCTCGACTTTAGAGCAGCCTTTCGAGTGTGCCGACCCCTTTTCAACCTCCAAACGTTTCGCAGACCACCACATGCTACTTGCTGTTTGAATGATTAATTTCCTTTGTGAGGATATTATTTGTTTTATTTTCCGCATACCCCTGTAGTAGTCTCGCGGACCACCAGGGGTCGGCGTCCTAGAAGTTGGGTTCTCAAAGTGCGGACCCTGACCACTCGTGGTCTGCCACGACCCTCGAGGTGGTCCGCTGGCTCATGCAAATCAAGGTTGATCTGGAAATAATGACAATGTTAATATCATGTGTTTTGGACATTAATTCATATATGTTTTATATTTAATTAATAAACCGTAGATAAACTACCCCAACCCTAAGATCTAAATACCCCCCATAAAATACCATTTTAGCTGCGTTATTTCTTAATGTTCCGGTAATACTCATCATTCTGAGAGAAGCGAATGCGTTTTGTCACGAGGGGCGGGTGGTTGTGTGGGAATGTTTGTATTGGTCGCGTGGTCCACCCGCCAACACAGTTTGAGATGCACTGCTCTCGAGCAATCACTTGAAATGTACTTGGGCCACGAAGGTCCGTGGCCACCGGTGCAGTTGCACCGCCTGTACACTTGATAGTTACGCGACTGGACACTGAATGCCATTGCTGCCTGTTCTCCACCCTTCCATCCTGCAGTGAACATGGACCTACCATTTCCAGCAACTGCATCCTCAACCTTGGCCACTTGCACAGACTGCACGACCACGAGGCAAGCCCCCCCCAACTCCCGTGCCATCTCCCCCCCCCCCGTCCTTCAAGTACCTCGTGCGATGTGTAAAAATATTGTCACCCGGGGAGACAAAGGCGGCCGGGCGTGGTGCTGGTCACCCACCCCCGTTCCAGCCTTCATAGGTGCTCGCTAACAGCACTTGCCCCAACAGTCGTGAGGCTAAACTGGGGAATCTTTGTCTTTTGTATACAGGTGTGTGAATATGTTGTGTAATGATAACCGTTTACATTTGTAGAGTAGTATGGAGACGTGACGTAATACGCGCGGTGAGGCGCGAGGACGTCATGTCACCTGTGGGTACTTAAGGGGGGCTCCGTGACGAAAGGGGGGTCGGTAAGGCTGGGAGTAGTCTGCACGAGCCAGCTGAGACACAAAGCCGGAGCTGGGCCATGAGCGCGCCTGGGGGGGAGGGGGGGGTAACATGCTGCAGAAACTGGGAATGCGAGTGTGTAAGCAAGCTATAAGAGCAATTAAGATTTTACCTGGTTAATAACATCCTTCCAATGATTGCTCAATTTGAATCCATCCTCTCGGTTGAAGTTATGTCTGTGTTTGTATATCTGGATGGCTTCATGAACAAACCTTTGATAGTAGCCTGACGGTTTGCAGAGTACCTTGGTCTCGGAAAAAAAAAAACCAATATCATGAGAGCCCCACAGCGTTGTAACAGTGATCAGCAACGGCGGAAGAGGACCTGTGCTATGGGCACGGCACAGTTTAGGAATAATCCCCGCAACCAAATTTAGCAATAAGATGCAACAGGTTATGAGGATTGTACGTAGGTTTTCACCGAGTGAGTTGAGCTGAAACAAAAACAAATTGAAGCGTTAAACGCGTCACAATTTGTTTTGGGCTATGTCGGATGGTGGGTGGCCTTGGCGACACAGATTTGGTCAGACCGTTAAGTGGCCTAACAAAAAAAATCTATTATGAATCACTGGCGGAGAACACCTACGTACAGTATACATTTGGAAGAGATTGCTTGGATGGGTCGACCACCATGCACTGCAGATTGTCATAGGCTGCTGTTGTACCGTACGTCTATGCATCACGCATTTGTAACGTTTTTGTGTTACACAGTGACCCCAACGTGTACGAATGTCTGAACAACATCATCCTGGCTTCACCGCTCACCAGTGGATACAGGCCTGGCAGACGATGCAGAACTAAACCTGCAAGTGAGCTCACACGTGCCATGCACCTGCCTTCTGCACACCTTACCTCACAAACACTCGCTCACTAATCGCTCGCTCGCATATATCCGCACACCACAGACTTGGGTAATGAAAGTGCCGGATGTTTTCCTTAGTGGGAGTCATGTTTTGTATGAAGCTGACAGATTGCTTTTTTATGGTCGATACACCTTCAGTAATAACCTGGGCTGCCTGCTGGAATTGAACCGCGATCCCCTGCAACAGGGGGCGAACGCGTCACTGCTCGACCATGTGGCTTTACGAACCTCACATATGTCTCTGTAAGCATCACCATGTTTCTGTCCTCCCCCCTCCGCCCCCAAAGCTGGCAAGTGCAGTCACGGCGGGATAAACGACGCGTGGCAGAACCAGACTGCGACGGGCGGCATCAACAAGGAGACTCTGGAGCCGGAGCTCTCTCCGCACCACTACCATCACGACGAAGCGGGGCAGGTGGCCATGATCGCCACGCGAGACGTCCTCGTCAACTCTGGTGAGACACAGAGCCAGCTCCATAATCGCACAACCTCACCACACAGCTCACCATGATCACAGCTCATCACATACACCTCGTCACGCTACATGCACGAGAGTGTGGGGTAGATGGCATTGGTGGCATCCCAAAACCTCCTCCTCAACTCTGATGAGACACAGAGAGGGCTCCTATGATCACTGTTACATTGTTTTTATAGCTTTATTTTGGTGATATTCGAAAACGTAATGTTAAGCCATATTTGTTTGTTGAAGTACGGAGTTAGCCTGATAATTTTATCTAAATTGTCTTATGGTTGTTATTGTTCGACTTGCATCCCTACTGGTTTTTCCTGGATGTTTCTGTTGCGAAACATCACTTTAAGATGTTCTTTGTTCATGATTTGTTTGTTGCGGTTGCACCCGAGTCAAGAGCCTCATAGCTCACAGGGCTATACCTAATAAATGAAACTGAAATAAATGATGGTTAGAGGCAGCGTTAAGATTAAGGGTCAGGGTTTCATTTAGGGTTAGAGTCAGGATCAGAGTTAGAGTCAGGGTTAGGGTTAGAGTCAGGGTGAGAGTTAGAGTAAGGTTGAGAGTCAGAGTTAAGGTATCCCGGGTGAGGTTCGAGTCAGGGTAAGCAGAGGGAAGATCGAGTCAGGGTTAAAGTCATGGCCAGGATTAGAGCCAGGGTGAGAGAGTCAGGGTGTGAAGTATACGTGACTTTACCGAAAGAACCAAAGAGTAATTCCTGCAGTCACGAAAGCTCCAAATTAAGATGGGAGTCAGAGTTAAGGTAGGCGGGGTGAGGTTCGAGTCAGACTTGGGGTTGTTGTCAGGGGTGGACTTGGGATCAGGTCACGGTTTCCCTCGTGTGACGACCTCCTCTCATCACAGCGAGTAGTGTGCTGGAGGAGCTGGGTGAAAAGGTCTTCATGCAGCTGTTCAATCTGGAGCGGCACTCGCTCGTCTACGTGGTGGACGTCACGGGCAGCATGAGCAACGACATCGCTTTGGTGCGCGACAAGACCAAGGAGATGGTGCTGAAAGTGGCCAACAAAACGGAGGCCCCCGAGACATATGTGCTCGTCACCTTCAGTGACCCCGGTACGTGGCCCCCGGGGTTTCCTGGGGCTTCCTCTTCCCTTTTTCCACTGGCACATTCGAGCCGAGCCAACCCAGCTGTCCTAATGGTACGGGTGTTTTTTCCGCTGGCCGTTTGCGGAGCTGAGCCGGAACCAAGCCGTGATACGCTGCTGGCCTCAAAGATGGCGTCTGAATCTGACTCGGGGTCAAGCAGGGGCGGGGGCTAATGACGCATCATCGCATCTGACGTCAGTCAGTACGCCGTGAGAACACAGCATACTTAGCACCAGTGTCTGTGTTCTTTATATGCTTTTATTTAAAGTCTGCCACTTTTATAAACACCCAAAACCACATTCAACCTTTCCTCATTCACGCGGTGGAGAGAGCCAGAGCAGACTGTATGATGGGCAGGAGCTGATCACATGGATACTTATTTCGTTTAGTGTTTGGCATTTTTTTTTAGTTTGTTTGGTATTGACTGTTTCATGCGCCTTCACCGGGACCCCTATGTGCAAACAAGGTCATGCTTCGGGTTTGCTGGGGCTCCGTGTTGAGACCCTGCATTTCCCTCGTGTGTGTGAGTAGATGTTTACGAACCATTGATCACCAAGGACTGGACAGAGATGTACCAGGCACTGGACTCGCTGCAAGTTGGTGGTGGCGGAGACTGCCCTGAGATGGCGCTCACAGCCCTAGAGCTTGCGTTGCAGATCTCGCAGCCCGGGTAACTGTGACCTATCACTCTCCTTCGCTTTATCCCAGGCTCGGTGGCCCTGCTTGTCTTTGTCCACTTTGCCCTGCTTGCGGTACCCTCGTGCCTATAGGCGAATGCTCGCCATATCCTCCTTGGTCTTGTCTCTCTGTCTCATCTTGGTTCACCTCTCGGTTCCTTGCCTCGCACGTCCATCGGCAGAACGCTCCGACCCACATCTGTGGGACCTGTCGTCAGGAAGTGTCCCCCACCACTTACCGCACAAGTCAATAGTAATATCACGTAAGGATGGCAGTTCCATGGTTCCTTCGGTAATGTTAACGTTATTCTTGTCCATCGTAAAAGCATGAATTTGCTTAGAACAATCTCCTTTAACCTGTCATGGAATGATTATATTTTAATCTGGGTGATTAGACTTGTTTACTTATTTATCCAGGAGAGCCACACTTAGTTGTAGGACTCTTTTTCACCAGGATCCCGCGCACTTATTTATTTATTTCAGATGTTTTCAGCGAAGTAATGGCCGTTTATACAAGTGGGAGGAAACCGGAGTGCCAGGAAGAAACCGTTCAATCCCCATACAGATGGAAACAGGTGGCGATTAGTCCACTTGCTGTACTGCGTTCTGACATGCCAGGGTATGGCTCTTCCACGACGCCAACGAGAAGGGAGTTTCACAACATTTGTGCGGTGATCCACCAACCCTCGGAGCCTCCACCGTGCTGGATTACAGGCCACGTGCAACACAGCCACCACCGCCCGGCTAGAAAAGTTGAAACACGTTTTCTTGGTGGTTGGGGTATGACATGGTCATCTCGTGTAGGAGTAATGTGCGAGTGTAGCCCACTCACCCTTTCTTGTGAGTCCTCCAACCTTGGGCTGTACCAAAGCCGTAGCCATGGAGTCAACATTGGGGGGGACCAAATCTTCCAGGGGGTCTGGGGGTTCCCCCCAGAAAAAAAGTCTAAATTTTAAAACGAATTTCCTGCCATTTCCTGCCTAAAATATTTTAAAATTAACTAACACATAGGATGGACTTTTTTTTTTTACAATAATGTCTAATAGTGTATTGTATTACATTGCTCTGTTTTTTTCTTTTTTTACCTTTTCTTGTTTCATTGTATGTAATGGCAGAGATTAGGGATTAATAAAGTACAACCATAACCACAATCATATAAACAGAAATCTATTTTATAGCAATATATTGGGGGACATTTTGATCATATTTGAAGATTGGGGGGGATGTGTCCCCCCCAATATATATTATAATTACGGCCTTGGGCTGTACACACAGAGCGGTCCTACGGCAGACTTTACAAGATGTTCTGGAGGCATCAAAGATGCTTGGTTTTCTTCTTTCTACCAAGACCTTTGTCTTTAACTCCAAACGATTATCACTGCTATATACAGCACACATTTAGTCGAAGTTGGAATCTTTCTGCCATGTCTGGGATGGAGCACCCAGTTCCTACCTCACTGCACTGGCTAGAATTTAGAGTAATGAAGAACTCACGAATGGACTCCAGTGACTCGCTCATCAGTGGTCAGTCACCTCTTCATCGCTCTTCTATTGCTAACATGGTTACTGTTCCCGTGAACTTCACCACTTAATTCCTCCACCCATGCTGAGGATTTGGTCTACCAGACTGTTTCCCTCTCATCCACACTGTGTCCAACCTCCACACTGCAGGTCACAACACACTCGCTCACCCACCCACTCAATCGTTCACTCACTCACCGACTCACTCGCCACTCTGCGGGTCACCTCATTTCTCTTCATGCTTCTGTAGTGCCTGAGATACGCGCCACACGCGGGAG
Organism: Lethenteron reissneri; assembly: GCF_015708825.2. Classification (NCBI taxonomy): domain Eukaryota; kingdom Metazoa; phylum Chordata; class Hyperoartia; order Petromyzontiformes; family Petromyzontidae; genus Lethenteron; species Lethenteron reissneri. The sequence goes on along the minus strand of NC_083826.1, from coordinate 3,887,956 downwards.
TGGGCGTACACGCGCGCAGAGTACAGTGGGAGCAAACGAGGTCGAGGTTGTTATTGTTGCTAGGCGTGAGGAGAAGGCCAGAGACAGGTAGGGGGCGATTAAGGACACAGGGCGCTGATTGGCTGGGAGTTGTTATTGTCTAGATGTGATGCCACGCTGTCTGAGGAGAGTAACAGGTGGCAGGGAGCGATTAAGGACGGAGGGCGCTGATTGGCCGGGAAGTTGTCGTTGTCGCTAAGTGGCGCCGCATTGGCTGGGAAAACATGGCAGGTGCCAGCGGGGGCTAGGGGGCGACGGGCGTCGCGGGGGATGTCACCCACTGATTGGAGATTAATTGGCTTGGGGATAAAGAGAGGGGGTTTTGAAGCAGACGGGAGTTCGCGCCTGGGAGGGAAAGGATGTTGGAGCTGAAGCAGCGGAACCAAAAGCATTGGAGAAGTATAAGGTAGCAGTGGAGAAGTATAAGGTAGCAATGGAGAAGCCAGCAGAAGCGGCTGGAGTGTGACGGCGAAGCCAGCAGAGAGCGGCTGGAGTGTGACGGCGAAGCCGATAAAGAGCGGTTGAACTGTGCCGTGGAGAGGAGAATCAACGGAGGAGAGACGTGGAGCGAGCGAGGCCGGAAGGAATGTTGATTGGTGTTAGCTGGAGGAATGTTGATCGGTGTTAGCGAAATAAAGTGAGAGAGAAAAGCAAGAAGCTGTCGTGTCAAGTCGAGCACTACACTTCTTGCCTCACACTGCTCCACTTGGGAATTTCTTCCCATCATCTTCCCCCCCCCCCCTCCAAGCTCTTACAATAATTAAACTTGTAAAAATTCTAATAAACGTGTCAACTGGTGTCTTTGACAAATTTGATAGTACCATTTTGTTGCTGGCTGCTTGACGTTTTTGTCACCTTTGGGGTCACTGCGACCTTGTGACCTCGACTGTCATGCCTACAGGTCGGATATTTACCTGTTCACGGATGCGGGAGCAAAGGACGAGGAGGAGAAGAAGGATGCAGTGATGGCGCTGTTTGAGAGCACGGATTCACGGCTGCATGTGTTCAACACGGGGTCCTACTGTACACGCGGAACACAGGGAGAACTCTCTTCACGCGGTACCACGCACAGCTCCCTCACCCCTGACTTGCCCAGCCCTCGCCAAACTCACTACACTCGCCTTGTCTCTCAACAAGGTGACCTACACTCGGATACACTCACCGATACTTACCCACACTCACCAAACTTCTTACACTCGCCTTGCCTCAACAGGATTGCATAGTGATCCTGCCCTCACTCGCCCTCTCTTTCCATCGCCCACTCTCCCCTTATATCACCTATGCATGTTCACCCTTATCTCTGCACCCTCTCCCAACTGCACCATCACCAACCCCTCCACCTCCCTCTTCCCAAACTCCCCCCCCCAAACAGCCAGCGAGCCACGTCAAAACATATACGAGACCCTCACAGCGCTGTCGGGTGGCCAGTATATCCTGACGACCAAGGGCGAGCTGGCTGGCGTGCTGGGCAGCTTGGAGCTGAGCCTCAACGCAGCGCCCGTCTCCGTGCGTTACGTGGAGGTCACGACCCCGGACTCCGTGACCTTCCCCGTGGACTCGTCGCTGTCCGAAATCGCCGTGTCCGTGAGCGGCCCGGCCTCCTTCACTGTGGAGCTGTTCCTTCCCTCAGGTACCGCCTCCATTGCATGGCAGCAATGACTGCGTTGTTAGTCACACACCTGGCTTTGCTTGTCCCCAAACCAGATTCAGATATCTTGCGAGGCCAGCGTGGTTCTGGCTCAGCAAACAGCCAGTAGAAAAACCACCTATACCATGAACACCCCCGCGCTGGCTCGGCCCAGATGTGCCAGTGGAAAAGGGGTATAACACGCACACTTCTTCTGTTATAGTACACAGCCACAGACAAAGGTCCCCCATGTAACCTACACAGGCTGCTAGGGCAAGTGCTGTTAGCGAGCATCTATGAAGACTGGCGCACGAAGGGGCGGTGTGGGCAGTGCCATGCCCGTGCTGACGTTTACTCACTGCACACCAGGTACTCGTTTACATTTCAGTTGATCTCGGGGGAAGCCCAGAACCAGTTCAGACGATCGCTAGCAACTGATGTCGGCCGTGCTCCCATCCCGTCGTCAGGTGAATTGGCCACCGACGTGGAGGAGCTCGTGTCCTCCAGCCAGAACGTCGTGCGCAGGGTGACCTCGGTGACCCAAGGCACCTGGACGGTCAAAGTCACGGGGTCGCCAGGGCCTCACCTGGTGAAGGTGACCGGGCGGAGCCTGGTCGACTTCACTGCTCAGCTGCTGCAGCGGACGAACGGGTTCATGCTGCCGATTCCAGGGCGCCCCATCACGGGTACGGCGCGCGGGGTGACGGTGGTCGGTCACGTGGGGTGTGCATGGATGTATGTGGTGGTAGTGCATGTGGCATGTGTGATGATCCATGTCAATGTCCAGGTCTGCTGGCCACAACCAGAGAGCTTGAGCAGAGAGAGTTTGTGCAGTTTTGCTGTTCTTCTTCCGTTGAAGGAGCACAGATTGCAGTAGATTTACTAAATGGTCCATAGTTTGGGTTGCATGGCCACAGTCATACTACTTTGCCTTGTCGTTAGTGTTCTATATATCTCTATGGGTCTCTGTGTATCTCTATGGGTCTCTGGGTTTCCTTGGCTTACATGGCCACAATCGCACTACTGTGGCTTGTGTCTTTAATTTTCCATTTATGAAGGAGGTGTTCACACCGGGCTGGTGATGTTTTGATGCGGTTGATGGTAACACCAGTGTCCTTGCAAGGTTTTAAGAGTGATTGATAACATGGTGAGTGTATGATGTGTGGTGTAACATGGTGTGGTGTGATGTAACGTGAGTGCGATGCAGTGTAATGTGTTGTGACGTGAAGTGGTGTGACATGGTGTAACGTGAGTGTGATGCAAAGTGTTGTGACGCAGTGCGGCGCGTTGTGACGTGTTGTGACGTGGTGTAACGTGGTGTGATGCTGTGTGGCGAGACAGGTGAGCCGTATCAGCTGTGGGTGAAGCCGATGGGCAGCGTGGCTGGTTACTCCATGTCCAGTGTCCGTCTGCTCTCCGGCATGGGCAACCTCGAGTACCTGGTCTCACCCACCGAATCCGAGTTCGGGGTCCCCTTGCAATTCATTGACTCCATGGTGAGCATTGGGGTCAGGGAGAGGACACGGGGATCAGGGGTGATCCGAGGGGATCGGGTGGGCGGGGGGTGGATCAGAGTAGAGCTGTGATATCTGATTGTCTACTTTATGATTCATAAGCAATTGCTTTTCCAGTTAGGCCACGTAATGATCTGGTAAAATATGCGCTCCAAGATCTTCCACTACCCGACCCGCAAACTATACATTTTTCAGCTCGCTTACCAGTGAGTTGGTGAACAACTCTGCATTCCCATCCAATTCAGGAAGCCATTCCGATTTTCAAGGAGTCTAGTCTGACCTTCTGGATCTGGTCCCGAAGATGCTCGACACAGTTGCAAGGGAAGAAAAGCGTCGCGTCTCTAATTGAGCTAAATCTGGCTGTGAAAATTGCTGTTGAAATCACTGCTTAAACAATGTCATGGCTTACAGGGGGGGTGGTCTTCATCCAACAGTGGCTAGATTATGGCTGATACTGCTGATTCTGGTTTGCAGGCGTTCATGGTGGAGGTGTGCGGCTCATCTCCGGAGGGCCTCCAGTTCTGCCGCATGCACACGCAGCTCACGACCGTGCAGAGCTTCCGTCTCGCCCAGCTCAACTTCGAGGAAGGTGGGGCAGAGGATCAAAATTGTCCACCTCTCATCGTAGTCACTTGTAATCCACCCTCAGTCACCTTCGTAGTCACTCACATAGTCGTTCACTTGTATAGTAATTCATTCATATAGTAACCATCGCAGTCACTTACTTATAGTCACTCATAGTCTACCCTCGTTGGCCAAAATCAGTCACTCACCTCTTCCACACTCCTTGCCCACCAACAAAGTCATTCACTCAGTCCACCTTCAGAGTCCACCATCGTACTAATTCTCATAGTCACAGTGCATCACACACAGTCGCACCACGTACGTCATGATGGTGAACGCCATAGGGGGAAAACCTTCATCCAGCAGTGGATAGATTCTGACCCACGCACATCCGCTGACACTGGACACCATGTCTCCTGTGTCTCCCGTGTCGCCCACGTCTCCCACGATGCCCGTGTTTCCCGTGACGCCCGTGATACCCGTGCCGCCCACATCTCCCGTGACGCTCGTGTGTCGCCTGTCTCCCGTGTCGCCCACGTCTCTAGCCACGCTGCAGCCCGGTGTGGAGGTGTCCCTCTCTGTGGTCCTGGAGAACCGCGGCGTTGCGGCGTCATCCTTCTCAGTGTCAGCGCGTGACGAGCTGGGCTGGGCGAGTGCCGTGAGCCCCAGCAGCGCCGTGCTGGCACCGGGGGAGACCGCCAAACTCAACGTGACCGTGGCGGCGCCGCAGAGCATCACCGAGTTCACAAGCAGGTGAGCGGGCGAACATCGCGGGTGCAATGGCATCAGAGATCATCGCCATGTACACAACATCATCACTGACGTCACGAAGCACAATGACATCCCTGAGATCATTAGACACACGATTACATCACCACATCAACATCACTGCAAACACATTCCCTGTTCATGTGCGTGCCTGTGCATGTGTGCCTGCCTGTGTGTGCGGTAGTGTAGCCGGGAAAGGTCCTGGCAAGGATTATTCAACATTGCCTTGCTAGGCACGCTGAGGAGAGGCTTGCGGAGCCCCAATGCGGTTTCAGGAAAGGGCGATCCTGCACAGATGCCATATTTTCTATCCGTCTGCTACAGCAGAGGTGTAGGGAATTCCAACAAGACCTACAGCTCTCATTTATTGACCTGGTCAAGGCCTATGATACCATCAGTAGGCCTGGGCTCTGGGTTGTTCTTCGTGCTTTCGGAGTCCCTGACCCTCTGCTCATGATCATTAAGGACCTTCATGATGGTGAGCGGGCCCGGGTAAAACTACGTGGCCGGGAGTCAGAGCCATTCCCTGTAAACCTTGGGGTGCGACAAGGATGTCCTCTGGCATTATTTAACATCTATTTTGACCACGTAGTTCGTGAAGCCTTCAATAGCTGTACCGGGGGAATTTACATTTGGTACAGATATAATGGGAGGCTGATCGATGCCCGGGTGCGGTCAAAAGATGGCTCTCTATTGGTCAACCACGTTATGTATGCCGATGATTTGGTAATTGCTGCTCATTCAGAGGAGGAGTTGGAGACGCTGCTGCTGAAACTGGAGTGTGCCACTAAGAGGTGGGGCCTTACCATCAGCCCCACCAAAACGAAGCACCTGCCTGGGTATTTTGTACCATCGGGCACTCCACCCCCACAACTCCAAATCGGTGATGGGGCAGTTGTGGAGAGAGTGGAGAGTTTCCCATACTTGGGCAGTGTGCTCATGACCGGCTCCGGTTTAACAGCAGAGGTCTCACTCCGAATGAGTCGAGCGGCATTATCTTTTCATCGGTTACGTAACGCTGTGTGGAAGCTACCTGGTCTGTCGCTCCGCACGAAGCTTCGGGTCTTCTCAGCCTCAGTCATTCCCTCCCTTCTCTACGCTTGCGAAACGTGGACCCCCCCTAATGGAACATCTTCGCCGGTTAGAAACATTTAGGCTGGCCTGCCTACGATCCATCCTGGGTTTAACCAGGCTGGATTGTGTGAGGAGCTCACAAATCCTCGAAAGATCTGGACAAAGTCCCATCGGTGAGCACCTCCGGCAGGCAAGGCTGCGTTGGCTGGGCCATGTAGCCCGCATGCCCAATCACCGCATGCCCAAACAGCTTTTGTTCGGCCGGATCGAGGAGGCTAAACGGGCGCAGCATGGGCTAGAGAAGAGATGGAGTGACGTGGTACAGGCAGATGTGGAGCTGAGTGGACTTGCCGATGACTGGTACCAGTGGTGTCAAGATCGGCCTCTGTGGAGGAGGCTCGTGAAGGATGCTACCGGGCAGTTGGAGGCAGTCTCCCTCCAACAACAACAGAGGGCAGAGGAGCGAGGGCAGAGAGCGACGCACAGTAGGGGGCACAGGTGGTGCATGAGCCAGTCATCTCGGTCATCTCAGCCTTCTCAGTCAGTCGACCTGTGGCACCTGGGTCTGCCCCGTGACCTCCTGCCAGCGGGCGTTCGACATTTCACGTGGCCTCAAGGTGCACATGGCCTGGCACAAGCGTCGTGGTGACGTTACCGCCACTTAGTGGCGAATGGCGGTTGTTGTTGTTGTTGTTAGAAGTGGAGCGGTTCGTGCACAGCGCTACGAACCCGGCGTCCCGAGTTTGATTGCCGCTCGTGGCCAACACCAGTGATAGCGATTATCTGAACCAGTCCTGGGCTTCTCCGAGGTCGACTTACCTGAGCATGTGTGTGCCTGCCTGTGTGTATGTTCCTACATATGCGTGTGCTTGCCTGTGTGCACGTACCTACTTGTGCGTGTGTTAATATATATGCCCGTACCTACCTGTGCGTGTGTACCTACCTGTGCGTGTGTGTGTGCCTGCCTGTGCGTGCTTGCAGCATGCTGCGCGTCACTGCCGAGAGCGTGGAATCTCCGGACTCCTCCTACACCCTCAGCTTCCCCCTGAGTGTCTTCATCGCGCCAATGGAGGTGAGGAACGAAGACATCGCTCACCAGAGCATGGCGACACTCACGACATTGCTCACGACTTACATCCCTCACTCCAACACTCAGTCATTCCTCTATCCCTTACTCACATCACTCACTGCCAGTACTACAATACTGAATGACCATTTGCGCCTTTGAGGAAAGCATAATACAATTAATAAGCAGAAAATGTACATCCTTTACAAATCCGTCTGTCCACATAGAAAATATAAAAGTAATTTTACACATCCCATCAGCCGCACGGACTTCTGGTCGCACATAAATTGAGCAGCATTGGTTCAGCACATTCGGTGTCAATGTAGAGAGACGCATGTATGAAGAAGAATTATTGTCTTATCTACTCCCTCCCGCCTCTCCCCAACCGCATCCCCACTCCTCATGCGCCCTCACTTCACCACCAAATTGCCCGTCATTTTATACGTGTCAAAACATGTCACTCGCGTCTAACTTGCACATGGTTAACCGGCAATTCCAATATAAATGATACCACCTCCCGTAATTTGTGATTGGAACATATTTTTCTCCTCGTCGTCACCCAGATCCCGGACACGTCCCCCCCTGCGGTGCTAGAGCTGGCGCGGGATGTATCGGCGTGCACGGCGGAGGTGCAGCACGGGGGTGAGGCACTGTGCTCGGGGAGCAGCTGGAGCGTGGACGTCGAAGCCATCGACGCCGAGACGGAGGAACCCCTCACAGTGAACATCGCTCTTGGGGACAGAAAGGCGCTGCTAACCGTGAGCAGCATCGACGGAGTCTACAAGATTAATTATAGGTGTGGGGAGGGACACACACGGGGAGAAGGTGGGGGGCGGCGGGGGTTGATGGAGAGGGGTGAGGGGGGAGATAGCAGGGCAGGGTAAACGGGGAAGGTGGGAGAGAGAGGACACTGGGAGATGGGGGAACAATAAGATGTGCGGGGAAATAGGAAGATAAGGGAATACAGAGACAGTTGGAGACTGGGCACGCGAGGGGACGGGAACAGTGGGAGACGTGGGACGCAAGGAGACGGGACGGTGTGGATGAGACGAAACAGTCATGTCTCGTAAACCAATTCCTCAGTATTGGTGAAGGAATCAATGAGTGAGCGTGTGAGTGATTGGATGGTGTTTGAGCAATTAGGTGAGTGTGGGTGAGTAGATGAGTCAGTGAGTTGTTCTGGTGGAGGAATCGACGAGTAAAGTCGACGGTAACCAAGGTGGTAACGACATAAGTGTGATAAGGGTACCCACTTACCCCTTACACCTCACTCCCTACCCCTCACCCTGTGCCCGCTCACCTCGTCTCTCCCCTGGGCCCCGCAGGTCTCCGTGCTGCAGCCCATGGGTGACGCTGGACGTGAGTGATTTCACGGGGAACCTGGGGCGTTACTCTCTCGACTTCGCCGAGCCGATGCCGACACAGGACACCACAGCGGAAGGCGGCAGGACGGTAAGGATGCACCCACACCACTACGTGCGGTCCGCTCTCCGATAGCTCAAGTCATCGCTTGCTGCACCGAGTAATCACACGAGCATGTAGGTGCATGAAGAGACATTCAGCCTCTTTACGCTTTAAATAGAGGATCTGCCTGGTCAACATCAAATCTTACGGAGGTGGCTGGGTGGCTCAGGAGTTTGAGTATTGACCAGAACCGCCAAGCATCTGGGTTAAAGCCCTTGGTCTGGGTGTCTTTTAGTTGGTTCATATTGGCTTTGTGAGAGATACATAGGACTGCTGACAGCCTGGGTGTGAATCGCGGTTTCAGCGGGTTGATCATCTCTGGCTGGTTTTACATAGAGTCATAGATTGCATAGAGACTAAAATTTTGCATAAAGATTCAAAGACCCGCGTAGACTAATAAGTGATTAAAGCAGGTTATCAAGTGTAGCGAGTAGATGGGCTCATCCTCATCACCAATGACTTAAATAGAGACTCAGCAGACTTACGTAGAGACCAATAGACTCACAGGAGACCCATAGATTCCCACAGAGACTTGTAGATGCACACAGAGATGCATAGACTCACACAGACAAAAGTGGTGAATAATCGAGGTTGTCAAGTATCGCGGGTTGATTGTCTCAGCCCGGTTATAAATTACTAATACAGTATAGAGACTCATAAACTTACACAGAGGCCCATAAACTCACAAGAGACCCATGGCTACACACAGAGGCCCATAAACTCACAAGAGACCCATACACTCACACAGACTGAATAGTGATTAACCCGGGTTCTCAAGTTTAGCGAGTTGATGGTCTCAGTCCGGTCACCACTGGCTAACCACGTGTACCCGGCAGGTGATGGTGATCGCCTTGTCGGTGGTGAGCGTGGTGCTGGTCGTCATACTCATCGCGCTGGGAGTGGTCATCGGACGATACTGCTGCCGCTCCAAGCGGGCGGTGCAGCAGGATGCTACGCCCAGCATCATCACCAACCCCTGGGCCAAGCCCATGCAGCGCCCTGATATGAAATAGCAACATCCAGCACAATCTACACACACCGCAATCTACACCCAGCACACTCAGCCTACATCGAGCAACCCCCCCCTCCCTTTCCTGGCGAGTTATTTTGCTCCTGTCTCCCATGCTCTGAAGTCGCCGTGATTTTGAATAAAGGATTTTAGAAGTTGTGCTGCGGTTGTGTGGTGGATGGCTGTTATTGCTATGGACCTCACACAAACATACCAATCTCACACACTCCTATCTTGTACTCACACGGACACATACCCCTATCACCTCTGATTAGCATGGTTGGCTAAATACAGTGCGAAAGAAGTTCAACATAATGTACATACATATCACACTTCCATCACACACACAACTCCTGTGTTCGGAAGCCACTGGAGCTATGAAAACTAATTTATTTAGAACTGCTTTTTGTGTTGTTTGTTGTCGTTTCACCGCACATCCGATTAGCACGGTTTGCTACGTATGGTATAACGACTAACTGTGTAGTAGTATCTGCTGACTCGAGCAGCTACTCACCGTAGTAGTATGTACTGACTGTATAGTAGTATATACTGACTGTAGCAGTATTGACTGACTGTAGTGGTATATACTGACTGTTTTAGTATCTAGTAACTCTATATAGCATGATCTATCAACTCGATAGCAGTATTTACGATCACTACAGCAATGCATACCGACTGAGGTGGTACCTGCTATGATTACAGCAGTGCATATTGTGGTGGTACCTGCTATGATTACAGCAGTGCATATTGTGGTGGTACCTGCTATTACGACAGCAGTACATACTGTGGTGGTACCTGCTATGATGACAGCAGTGCATACTGACTGTACTCACCACCACTCACCACTCACTGTAAAAGGTAAATTTGCAACGCTGGGTATATCGAGTTTATAGCACAAAGGCTTCGCCTGACAAGTGTGGGGTGTCGAGGCCTAGTAAAGTGCAGAGCCTCCGGCCTCGCCTAGATTGCCCACCTGGCCGAGGCTGGGTGCTGGGCCGCTACCCCCCCCCCCCCCCGCTAGAATAATACTGTCTAATCGCTAAAATTGTATTATCTACCGACCCTATAATAGTAATTGCACACATTGGGGTGGGGGGGGGAGTTAAGAGGACGTGAAACTTTGATGAATTTACCTCAGCGTCGCGTGTTAATACGTGTGCATATTTTTTACGGAAATGAGCAATGAGCAGCGATAGCGTAGTGCCCGTTACCAGGGGCAACCGCCCGTTGCCAGGGGCAACCGCCCGTTGAATTATATAGGTAAGATATCCCGTTCAGCCTTAACAGACTTTAGGAAGAAGTTATGTTCGCGAGCACATATGAAATCCGGCATGGCACACGAGGGGGAGTGTGGCCAGCACCATGCCCAGCTGCCTTTGTATCCCAAGTAGCAATGTTTACACACCACCCCAGGTACTATTTTGTCGTCATTGGTGTTGACCGTGAGCGGGAATCGAACCTGGGTCACCTGGTTCGTAGAGCAGCACGCTAACTGCTGCAATATCACTCCCTACCAATACCCGCCATTCGCCACTAAGTGACGGTAACGTCACCACGGCCCCTATCCTAGGCCAAATGCACTTTGAGGCCACGTGAAGTGTAGAAGGCTTACTGACAGGATGTCTCGTGACAGACCCAGGTGCCATGGATTGACTGAGATGATTGGTAGATGCACCAGCTATACCCCCTACTATGCAAACTTGCAACATTTTAGCTGCTCATTGTGAGTGTTGCTCTTTTGCCCTCAGTTGTTGGAAGGCGACTGCCTCCAACTGCCCAACAGCATCCTTCACAAGCCTCCTCCATCGAGGCCGATCTTGACACCGCTGGTACCAGTCGTTGGCAAGCCCACTCAGCTCCACATCCTCCTGTACCACATCAGTCCATCTCTTCTCCAGCCCATGTCGTACCCGTTTAGCCCGCTCTATGTGGCCAAACAGCTGCTTGGGCATGCGGTAGATAGACATGCGGTGGCCGGGCATGCGGGCTACATTACCCAGCCAACGCAGATCTTTCAAGGATTTGTGAACGCCTCACAATCCAGCCTGGTTAAACCCAGGATGGATCGTCGGCAGGCCAGCCTCAATGTTTCTAACCGGCGCAGATGTTCCATGAGAGGGGTCCACGTTTCACAAGCATATATAAGGGAGGGCATGACTGGCAGAGAAGACTCAAAGCTTCATGCGAAGCAACAGACCAGATAGCTTCCACACACCATTACGCAGCTGATGAAAATATGCCGCCCGACTGATTCGGCATGAGACCTCTGCTGTCAAACTGGAGTTGGTCATAAGCACACTGCTCAGGTATGGAAAAATCTCCACTCCACAACTGCTCCATCACCAATGGGGAGCTGAGGGGGTGGAGTGTTTGGTGGCATAAAATACTTAGCGGCACACTCCAGGTTCAGAAACAGTGCCTCAAACTCCTCCTCTGAGTGAGCAGCAATCACCAGATCATCACCATACATAACATGGTTGACCAATAGGGAGGCATCCCCCGTCCGCACCCGGGCATCGATCAGCCTCCCATTGTATCTGTTGTACCAGATGAGAATTCCTCCGATACAGCCACGGAACGCTTCTCAAACTACGTGGTCAAAGATGATGTTATGTAATGTGGGAGCCAGAAGACATCCCTGTCGCACCCCAAAGTGAACAAGGAATGGCTCTGACTCCTGGCCACGTAGCTTTATCCGGGCCTGCACACCATCATGAAGGCCCTTAATGATTGTGAGCAGAGAGTTAGGAACTCTGAAAGTAAGAATAACTACCCACAGTGCTGGCCTGTTGATGGTATCATAGGCGTTGACTAGGTCAATAATGCAGAGATGTAGGTCTTCCTGTAATTCCCTACACCTCTGCTGTAGAAGACGGACAGAGAATATGGCATCCGTGCAGGACCGGTCTGAAACCTTATTGGGGCTCCGCAAGCCTCTCAGTGTGCCTGGCAAGGCGATGTTGAATAATCCTTGCCAGAACCTTTCCCGGTACACTGAGAAGAGAGATGCCCCTATAGTTATTACAATCTGTGCAGTCTCCCCTTAAAGATGGGGACCACCACGGTGGGTGCCGCAGGATTGGAAAGTTATTCTTCCAATCCTGCGGAACCCGTCCTGTAGTCCAGACAGTTGTGATGATGTCATGTAGGGCAGTCTTCATACAGATGCCACTCTCCCTTAGCATGTCACTTGGGAGATCGCCCGGCGCTTTTCCTGGTCTCAGGCTCAGGATCGCCTCTCGCACTTCCTCCACAGATTGCACCTCAGCTAACCATTCAGCTAACCATGTCAATATTTGAGGCATGGCAGCCATAGCAGGGTCGTCACCACCTTGCCCCACAATGTTGTCGGGGCAGAGGGAATTCCCCTCCTCCAAGATCTCACAAAAAATACTCTGTAAACCTGCAGACCTGTTCCTGGGGGTCGGAGATCGGATTACCGTTTTTTCCCGTGATTTGTGATTGCGGGCTACTGAGGCAGATTCCATCTCCTTAGCAACCTGCGCCCACCACTCATTCTTGCAATGCCGCACGGCTCTCTGAATCTTCAAGCGAAGGCTGCGGTAAGCCTCCTCATTCTCCGGGAGTGGGCCTGTCGTTTTCTCTCAACCATCCGGAACACCTCCTCCTTCAGCCAGGGTCTCCGGGGAGGTCTGAACCGCGTACCCAATGCAGCCGTTGCAGCTGCACGAGCCGCAGTCCTGAACCTCACCCGTTTCCCCTCAGCATCGGAACGAGAGGGGGAAAGGGGAGATGCGATCCCCAGCTGCAGTACACACGCACGTAGACATACACACAGATAATGGCTGCTGCCACTGGTATTGGTGGTGGTGGCCGTGGACGGGGGTATCGCCTCTGTCATTCTTAAAGGCGCATTGGGACGGAGGATTGCGCCAATACAACATCACTGCCCTGCAGGGCAACGCCATTTGGGCGGTACACGAGAGCTTGTTGCACCTAGGTGTACATAAGACGCTGGCCACACTCAAGTTGGACTTCTTCTGGCCTGGCATGGCTGAGGATGTCACTAATTTGTTGAAATGGTATGTGCAGTGCGCGCAGCGGAAGCCGCCGGTGAAACCCTGTTGTCCACCATTACAATCGATTCAGGTTTCCCGCGTGAACGAATTAGTTGCGCTCAACATCCTTGGTCCATTTCCCACTACCCCTCGTGGGAATAAGTAATTGCTGGTAAGAGTCGAGTATTCTTCACGATGGCCTGTGGCCTAGCCGCTCCCCAACCAGTCAGCGGTGACGATTACTGAAGCATTCCTCAATGGCTATGTAATGGACAAGGGCGCTCCCGAACGTCTTCTGACTGATCAGGGCAAAAATGTATCCTCAAAGATGTTGCAGGTGTGCGATTTGTTGGGAACAAAGGTATGCACGTCACCGTACCACCCGCAGACGGATGGCATGGTTGAGCACCTACACAGGACTCTGACGTCCATGTTGAGCCACCAGGTCAGCGAGTCCCAACTCGACTGGGATTTACAGATTCCCGGAGTCCTATCTGCATATAGGATGGCCCCTCACGCATCCACCGGCTACTCACCGTGTTTTTTTAATGTACGGGAGAGAACACGGGCCCCCGATTGATGCAGGCCGCGCCCAACAAAGCTAAATCCAAAATTTATGACTCTGTGCGTTTCACCCTTCAGAAGCCTCTAGGGTTAATTCTGATTTGCGCCAATTGGCCAATGAGCGGCTGAAGGGTTCACGTGTTTCTACACATGAGTGGGCGCCTGTGGACAGAGCCTGATTGCACTGTCCAATCGTACCGGTGGGTACGTAACCAAAATTGTTAAAACCTTTGAGAGGACCGGTTGATGTGATTCGGGTCGTTCGGCCACAATGTGTCCAGATCCGCTTGAGGCGGCGGAGTTGGTATGTGCATCCCTCGTGCCTCAAGCCTTTTATTGCGCCGCGCGAGTTCGTTCCATCTCCACACTGCAGGCGCCGTCTCCACTGGATTCAGGAGAGGAGAACCCGTCGACCCGGCCTACTGCTCTTCATGAGGAGCCGGGCTCGACGGGACAATTGCATATTCCCCCCGGGACCTCCAGGGAGAGCGAGTCCACCTTCCCTGGAGGCCCGGCCACGAGAACTCGTTCTAAAACTCTTCGGATTTCGTGATCCCCACGCACACACACTCCCACTCCCTCAGTTGGTTGTCGGTAAGCCGTATCGGTTATTGGCTGAACCTAACCCTTATTATGCTTGCGGGTGTTGTTACACGGTGAGGGTGTGAGATGTTGGCCATGAAGGGGATTCCGGGCGTTCGCGGTTCACTGCACTGTTTTTTTACTCTCGTGTTGTTCTGTACTCACACCCTTTTCCCCGTTGTTAATGTACATTTGTAGGTAGTGTAAATATTGTATAGGTGGGTTTGGGTATTTAATTGGTAATTGTTATTATTAATTGTTGAGGCACACATACCGTTAATGATTTTTTTCTCACTTTATCACCTTACTCACTTAGTTCGTTTTAAGGTGGAGTTGACTGCCGGGATGGCTGAGTGCTACGGAGGGGGGTGATGTAGTGACATCGCGGAGGTCACTGTGTGGTGCCGGCCCTAGAGGGGCACGGCGTGCGATGTACTCACATCACGGACATCACGTATGTAGCGACATCGTGTATGTCACTGTGTAATGCCGGCTCTAGCGAAGCACAGCGTGCGATGCATTGTCATCGCGGACACCCCTAGGTGGGTGTAGTAACAGCCCTAGAGGGGGCTCGGTGAGCGCTGGGATAGCGCTCAGTGGCACCACGCGTGGCGTGCAGTGCTGACTCCTACAGGAGGGAGTGTCAACCATGGGATAAGGTTACCCTTGGCCATGGCACTCTGGTTGACCCTGGAAGGCACGTGACCAGTAAGATCTACACTGGGGTCCCAGGAGGGGGCTTGGTTGTGGTCACGTGTCAGGGTGAGATCCTACGGGAAGGGTCGAGAAACGACCAGAGGTTTCTCGAAGGTGCTCGTGGCCAAGCGTGGGGCCCGCCACGACCCAGCAGCATATAAACCGGGTCCGCACAGGGGACCGGGGTTTAGCGTTGCTGCCGTCATCTGAAGATCTACGTTCTACGTCCAAAAAGAAGTCACCAACACGTGGATGAGGACTCCGGCTAGGGTCCTGTCCGTTGTAGCTACTCCCAGTAACTAGCATAGTTAGCCTGGTGGTCCACCAGCATAGGTTATCTGGTAAAGGGGCAGTAACCCCTTTGTGTTATGTGTTGGTATTTATAGATGTGTGTTGCCTCCAAGAAGTACGTCTGCGACTCAGTTGAATCCACTACAAATACACAAATATACGGGCCAAGATGCTATGTTTGGCTGTGGCGTCAGCAATTATTGCGATTTCACACCCTGCACATTGACGTACATTGTCAAGGTTTACCGCTCGTCAGCGACCTTTAACCCCCGATTGAGCAGTATAAACGAGGTGGTTGACTCTTTGTAGGCGTGCGAACTTGTAATTGTTTTAGTGCCCTGCTGTGCAACCCACCACGAAAAAAAGGTTGTCACTCTGATCACACGTCGACTGCACACACGACTCATTACACGTCAAATATACAATATCACTAAATTGCAATCACGACAATCACCGTGTGCATCACACCCATCAAACATCTATATACTACTTAAAAGGGAAATTTGTGAATGTGTGTCTGTTCGAAATGTGTAGCATACTTCCCGACATGCAATAAACTTGAAATTTGGCATGTGGGTAGCTTCTAGGTTGTACACAATGCAAAAAGTATAAAAATAGACTTTTGTATTTTTGGGGGTGGGGGGGGGATAACCATGAAGTGTGTGGCGTTATAGGTCCCCTGCTCTTCACAGCCTACACTTCCCCGATCGGCCGGCTCATTGCAAGCTTTGGTGTTAAGCATCACTCATACGCGGATGACACGATTCTATTCACCGCCATCGATTCTAGCAATGCATCTGGATTTGAGAGGCTCTCGGAATGTACCACCGCCGTGCAACAATGGTTCACTGCACACAACCTAGCCCTTAATCCGAAAAAGTCAGTGGCCATCATGTTAGGTACCAAGCAACGTCTCAATTCAGCAGCACTCCCCACACACATACACATCTTCGGTCACAGCATCAAGTTCACCGACCACTTCAGCTACCTCTGTGTCATCCTAGATTCAACTTTATCCTTCGACCGTCAAACCAACCATATCATCAGCTCATGTAACTTTCACCTGAAGGCTCTTAGACACATACGTCCTCTCATCTCTACTGAAATTGCCAACACATTGGCATGTTGCATAGTTGGGTCTCGCCTTGACTATTGCAACTCCGTCCTAGTCCGGACCTCCGCTGGCAACCTAAAGAAACTTCAAAGACTACAAAACAACCTCCTGGCACGCGTCGTCATTGCCCACACTCATCCCTACCTCGACTCACTAGCTTGTCTCCGTGCTCTCAACTGGCTACCCATCGCCAGTAGGGTCACATACAAGACTGCCTGCCTCTGCCACAACGCCTTCACATCCGCCTGCCCGCCGTACCTTTCTTCATTATTGACAACTTGCAGCTCCGCACACGGCAGATGCCTGCGCAGCGCGACTCACGACCTCCTCTTGATACCAAGATCCAGGATGATCAACGTGTCAATGCGCCGCTTCTCGGTGGCAGCCCCAACAGTCTGGAACGATATCCCTCTGCACATTCGCAGCATCACCTCAATCGCCTCCTTCAAGAGACACTTACTAACTCACCTCTACAACCACGTGCTTTTGAGCGACTCTGAGCTTGGCTCCGCACCTCTGAGTTGCGGCCACTACGTCTGCAAATTTGCGCGCGTTACAAATTGAACTATTATTATACAGGAATTATTCTTTGGTTCTTTCTGCAGTCACGAAAGCTCCAAAGTTAAGATTATTATACAGGACTGGCGAGAATCGATATCTGTGTGAGCGTTTGTGGTATCGATTAAACGGGAATAGGCCGATTCTAAAGAAATCGACAACCTTCGATTCCTGTGAGCGATTTAAAGAATCGAATCTTGGCGCGCGAGCGGCAGTTGTTTTTCCCACCGTGCGTTGGGTTTTATTTTAATTAATGAGGTAATGATCAAAGTTGTATTTTTATTTATCATTAAATTGCTTTAAAAAAATATAGTTATATGATTGATAAAGATTAGGGTTAATCTAATCACGTTACACGTTTCCCCCCTAAGTAACATGGCTAAACGGTTCAATGTCAATGGGTCTTTTATGTAAACATTTAGGTAAATTATTATTGCAAGTACTTTTAATTCTTACCTATAAAAGTAATTTTTTGTCTGTCTGTATACGCAACTTGCGACGCTTTTAACTCACAAACTGGGGTTTATATTTCTAATTGTAAAGTAGTTAAATTGACAATTTAGTACTATTAATTATTATATTACTCTACGTTGAGCGCGCGCCAAAGCACGAACCGTCGTGGTTCCCATAGCAACGCACACGCGCGATCCGTGGGGGCGGGAAAAAATATATTCGCTTAAATGCAAAAACAAAACTCCTTTTAAAAATTTCGTTTTAAAGCTTTCGTGACTGCAGGCATTCATCTTCTTGGTTCTTTCGGTAAAGTCACGTAGAAGGGAAGTAATAAAATAATAAAAATAAAACAATAAAAATAATTCTCACGACGTTTCGGCCACAACGCAAGCAGCCGTCCTCAGGTGAAGACCAGGTCTGTCGGGGAGACAGCGTCTGAATGTAACATGAAACACCACCACGCTTGGAGCGTATATTTAAGCTGGGTTGGAAGGGCGCCTTGACAAAAGAATTTGCATATCAAGAGGAATTTAGCATATTTATGGGAAATGCAGGTATGTGATTAGTACTACTTGTGAAATGCGTAGGAGGTGGGCGGGGGGTTTCAAAGTCATATTATGCCCGTGCATTACGCAGGATTAGCAGCATTAAAGGGAGGGGATAGGGGTAGCATTAATAAAGGGAAGGAATGTTAATAGTATGTAGCTGCAGTAACTAAACAACTACGTAAAAAAAAAACTAAAGTATAAACTACATAGTATCATCAGTATACTAAATATACTCTCCAATAAGCTGAGCTACTAACAGTAAGTAATACATTACAATTCTATGTCGTAAAAAATATAATATGCTTCCAGCTAAACTTTTTTCCCTTACATCACACGGGTCTACCCCGTACTATATGCTGCCATAGACAAACCCAACATTAAATTATATACTGTATTACTATACACCACCCTATACCTTAGAATAATAGTGTAATATTACACTATGTATTATTCTATCCATCCCTACTCTATATCACACTGCTGTATATTCACTATACAATTACGATACTATATATTGCCTTATACATTGTATTAAACATTACAATTTTATACTATTTATTATTATACAATCTGGCAATCTGCTATACACTATACCATTGACCGTCGAGTGAAATATACTAAGAGGAAGCAACGAAATATGTCAATGGAAGAGTGGTGCTAGGAGACTTGCAGCAGAGCAAAGAATCCATTCCATGCGGAGAATACAAGATATATAGTCATGCCAGAGAGTGGACTGCGGTCTGAAAGTCACCATAAACGTGAACACAATCAGTTAAGATCCGAAATGGTTTATTACGTCCTTCCAATGATTGCTGAGCCAGAATCCATCTTCTCGGTTGAAATTGTCTCTGTGTTTGTATATGTGGATCGCCTCATGAACATGGTAGCCAGATGGCTTGCAGAAAACCTCTGTCTTGGAGAAGTCAATGTCATGTGAGCCCACTGTTTTTTTTTTATTAAAAAAGTTTTTTTTTTATAAAAACAACGATTTTATTAACAACTTCGTTTAATATTATTGGTTCTTTCTGTAAAGTCACGTAGAAGGGAAATAATAAAATAATATAAATATAAAACAATAAAAAATTCTCACGTTTCGACTGCAACACAAGCAATCATCATCAGGTGTGAAATCCACAGCAAGAAAATTGGAAAAACCGCCACTTTTTTCAAATTTTCTTGTGTATGTATATATTATGTTTTTAAGTTTTGAGAAGTTTTGAAATATATTTTTTCCCGCCGGGTACAACAAAAAGCGTCGTTCGCCACTAAGTGGTGGGGACATCACCACAGCGCTTGTGCCAGGCTAGGTGCACTTTGAGGCCACTTTAAGTGCCGAATGCTCTCTGCTGGAAGGATGTCACGGGACAGACCAAGGTGTTATGGGTTAACTTCGATGACTGGCAGATGCACCACCTGTGCTCCCCATTGTGCCAACTCGCTGTAGTATTTTAGATGTGCTCCTTGTTTTTGGAGTGGTTGCCATGTTTCATCATGCCACCGTGTCTCTCTGTTCTTCTGTCTTTCCCCGTGTCGCCCTATCAGTGTCTCTGTGGCTTGCTCCCCCACCACCTCTCTCTCCCTCCCGGTGTCTCCCTGTGTCCCCATGCGCCCCCCTCGCCACCGCATCTCTCTCTGTCTGTATCCCCACGACCCCCGGAGTTCCGCCCGTCTCCCCCAACGTCTCCCCCACTCACACCACGGCGTAGGCCTCGGCAAGGTAAGGTAAAAGTTAAAATGTAAAAAAACAAGACTACCTTTACCTTACCACAATGCAATCACTCTACCCTACCTTTTACCCTTTAGCAGGTAAGGTAAAAAGCAACGAGCCTAACTTTACCCTACCTTTTACCCTTACCCCATACTAATTACCTGATTACAGGGTATTACTAGGATACTACACATGAAAAAGGTTTATAACGGTAAATGCTAGGTAGAGCGCTTTAATCATATAGAATACTCTCGATGATTCCAATGTTACACGCTTTATTTTAACTCACTCTGTCTGTTGTCGTTATTGTTGTTGTTGTCGTTGTTATATCCTCAAATATTGAAACTCAATTTTAACCCACTTCCCAATGTGGTATCGACTGCAAACTTGGTATATTTATGTCATACAGATGACAACACGATATTCTATTATCACAAATTAATAAATATATATATTTTACATTATTTTTTATATGTTATGCTTCGGCTTGGGTCTAATTGTCCACAGTCAACTCACGTTGGCTGTAAATCACCACGGCCCCTTACGTTATGGCAAGCTTCGGGGCCACTTTCTGGAGTCGTGGAGTTCTGCCATTACGAGTACATTTAGTAAAAGCGTGTTTAAAAAAAAGTTTTTGTTTAACATTACTTATTAAATGGAGGCCACGGACTGCGCCACTGAGCTTTTAGCGATAAACAAGGCACCGTATTTACCGGGTAATACTTCACGCTACCTTTACCCTACCGGGTAATTCTTACGAGCTATCTTTACCCTACCCTTTACCTTACCCCTTGGCATGCCGACACCTTTACCCTTTTACCCGGTAAAAAGGGTAAATTACCTTACCTTGCCGAGGCCTACCACGTCGCCAGGGTACGCGAGTCCCCCTAGGGGGGGGGGGGGCGTGAGGTGAGAAGCATACAGGGGAGAGTCCACGGAGGATCTTGAAGATGAAGATCGCGATCTTGGAACTGTTTTGGGATGGGATTGGGAGCCAGTGGATGGATTGGAGCACTGGGCTGATGTGGTCTCATTCAGGAGTATGGTGGTGCAACTTTGGAATCATCTGGCGTTTGTAGATGATTAATTTTGTGAGTTGTTATTGTTGTTAAAAATAAGAGGTCATAAACCTTGGGCGAGGTGGAGTCGGCTGGTTAATCATTGCGCGGTCCGCCTTCGGCAATCAGTAGGCACTTCTGACGCATTTATGTGAAACGCGTATTGGTGGCTCAAATGTATTTTGTGTAACCGGATGAGCACTTCGAGGGACAAGGATGAGTCTCGTTGGCCAAAACCACCCGGGTCACCAAACTGAATTTTAAAAGATTAAAACAAGCACAGCAATGCAACAAAGGTGAAAGAGATAACAATGGGATAGAAATCAAACCAGACATAAATTGGTGCAGATATAAATTAAGAGTATAAACGGAAAACAGTGCACAAAAATCGGATATTAACTGAAATATATTTCCAGCAACAAAAGTTGTCCAGCCCAAAATTACTTTTGAAATTCACACTTCTCCTGTCAAATACACGCCACGCTTGTGGGTGTCACGCAGCCATCCGTGCTGTCCGACTCCCTGCCTGCCCCTGTTAAAGTCCAGGTTCAACTCCTTCCTCTACTGCATACTCTCAAGCCTAAATATAGGTTTTTTTTCAGACCACGAAACAACGTTTTTCAACAATATTAAACAAACAAAACCCCACTTTGATGTCCGTTTAAACGCTATAAAATATGACGAACTTGCCTTTTTCTCTACTCACGTACATTCTGAACAGTTGTGCAATGGGCAGTACTATATACTGCATACAAATGGTGCTTGTGAGCAGTAAAACATATATTGACCATGGTAAATCGTTCAACATATAAAGGTGCAGCCCTGCAATTGTTTAGTCATGCCACTGCTGGTGGAAAAGGGCCTCCACTACAGGGAGCTGTGGAGAGCTTATCTGGAGGTAGAGTTATTGGGCCTACTCTGCTGGTCAGTACGTCTTGGAAGAGGTTGGGAGTACCCACACTTTACCCCACCACGCGCAACCTATCTGCTCGACTAACTGGTGTCGCCAATCTACTCCTGGGTGTAGCGAGTCGACCGGTGGTGGGTGAGGGTGTATCGAGTTAAGTGTCTCAGCCCGATCATAAATGACTTACAAAGACACCCCATAGATTTACATAGAGACACCTAGACCTGGCAAGTCCTGGTGCAGATCACCCATCTGAGCATTAACAATAGATTCAAGTCTCCCTTGTACGTATGTTGAACTTCTTTCGCACCCTACATTGCCAACCGTGCTAATCAGAGGTGCGGGGGAAGGACAACAAAATAGACTTTTATCATTCAGGGAATAAGAAATAAGGATCTACATCCACATTGCGCTTGCTTAAACGCCCCAGCAGCTCATAGCCAGGTGTCATGGTCTAGAGGTATCGCGTACGCCGCTTGTTGCAAGGGTTCTTGGTTCGAATCCAGTGGCCGCCCTCATTAATGTGGTGGTGGTAGTAGCCATTAAAATATTACTACGCACCATCTGCTATTGTGTGCCAGCATCATGGTCCAAATTTGCCACATTTTGAAATAAATTACACCGTATATTACTCATTGGGGATTATAGAGAAGCAACCATTACCCCCTATCTGCGCAAACGTGGTAGGCCTGCAACAGTCATGACACTCAGTGAAGCGTTAACTAAAAAAAATAACCACATCTTAACTTAACCATACCCTGCTGCAGTCTCGCCAAGGGAACCCTCAGTGGTAGTAGCCCCTACACGGCACATGTCCGCAGCTCCGGCCTGCATAGTCAATTAGTCTGCTATTAGGGAGCGTTGTTGATACGTGGCTTTTTGATGAGAACTCTGCCTTAACTATCGAAATAAATAAATACCTTAATTTCTGTGTCTCAAAAACCTCTAGGGTACTTCTCGACGAAGGTAGAAAGTAGAAATTTGGTACATAGGTAGCTTTTAGGACAAACCGCAGTAAAAATCTGAAAATCCTAGATTTTTCATTTTAAGGCCCCCAAATCTCTAATTTAAGTGCCCCATAGCATGTTTGTGCGTGTCATTAAAAAACTGTTCAAAATATAAGATTGCGTTTTTTTCGTTTGATAGAGCGTTAAACAGCAAGTACAATTAAAGCGATAACCATTGTTCTACGTTTTATTGTTTTTGCGATATTTCGGATTCAGGCGGTTTTTAACGAAAAAAATATACATTTTATGTGTTCAAATGTGAATAATTCGAAAACGGTAAAAGATAGGAGCTTCCCCTCATAGAGTATTACGTTCATTCATTTGTGTTCTTTCTAATAAACAAAAAGAACGGAATCTTTACATTGAGCGGTTTCTGATGGGTACGACTTTAAATATAAGAAATGTAATAAAGTCAAAATTTTTGTGTTTTTTTTTGCGGAAAAATGCTAATTTGTGGAGAAGTTGATAATTGTTTTTTTACCCTTTTATCTGGCAACAAAACTGACACCTTGTTTTACAAGAAGTCATGTTTGCATAGACCACAATACCTGCAGTCGTAATGCAAACAAAAAACATAACTCTGATAATGTATACACTGTCCTTTAAGTTGATTGGTCCAAACCCGAGACAGCTTTCCTTAGAGCCTAGTCTCACATGGTGTTGGACCAGATGCCCAGGTCAAGGGATGTGTCCGGAGTGAACTGATGATCTGGTAATTTCTGCTAAACTGAGAAGTTGGAGACTGCACGGTTATTATAATAAGCTGGCATGGTGCTGGCCAACCACCCCCTCGTGTGCCGTGCTGGCCTTCATACGTGCTCGCGAACAGCACTTGCCCCAACAGCCTTTATCTTTGTTTTGTTTTGTATTGATTGTGTCGCTCCTAGTGATGGTGTGTCTAGTTATGTGATTTATTGGCCCTATGTCCGACGGATAAGAGACACGGGGCCAAGGTCCAGGGAGTGAAGACGCCAGATTTAAACTGACCCTGCTCAGAACCAGGTCCAGGCTGTGGGTGTGTGTCAATTTGGCACGTCACTCACTAATAGGTTCACCCCGCCGGTCTGTCAACCGCACAATTCTGACAACCCTCTCTTTAAATCCTTCACCCATCAGAGTCTCACCGCCTAAATTATCTTACCCGTCAGCATTGTCACTCACGCTCCCAATCACCTACGCCTGCCTGTGCGTCGATCGCTCGCTAACCCCCTTGACCCTTCCCTTGCCCCCCAACCTACCCTAACCATGACTTTCGCCGTGCCCTTCGTCTTGACCCTGATCTTCACCCTGACCCTGGTCCATGATCCCGCCGCGGGGTTCTACCCGAACCAGGCCTCCCTGGGCACGTATCGCGCCAACCACACGGACGAGTCCGTGACAGAGACCGGGGCACTGAGAGCCGTGGCGAAGTTCCTCGAGGGCAAAGCGGGGCTGGCGCCGGGTGCCTTGGAGGGTCTCTCGCCGCTCACGCCGACCACGCTCATCCAGGCGTACTACCAAGGTGAGGTAACGGGGAGATGATGGAAGCGGGTCGGTGTGGTGGTGGTGGGAAGGAGGGAGAAACCGGGAGGGTGAGAGGAGACACGAGGAGGCGGATAAGGGACGAGGCGCAGGAAGATATCGGGAGGAGATGGGAGAGACGCTTTGGAGGTGAAGGACGAGAGGGGAGAGAGGAGAGGTGGTGAGATGGTTGTGGTGAGGGGATTGATTGGCAAAGTGAGTGATGGCGAGGCGTAGTGGTGAAGGGATTGATCGGCGGGAAGGTGAAACTTTAACAATTATTTTTTTCACATAGCGCCCTACGGCGTCTCAGAGCGCTTTATCACATCACATCTCTACACGTGTGGCAGGGCACCCCTCAGTGGCAAGTTGTCCCTTTGGTTTGCAAGCGCGCATTTGTCTGCTGCTAGTAGGGTGCGGTGACTGCTGCTGCTGTGTATCACCACAATTGAGTTACGTGCGATGTATTATTTTTGGTCGTTATGTGTACGATGACGCCGGAACACAACGGCCTACTCTTGTGATCAACACGCCCGTGGTTAAATTCACAGTGCAGCATTAACTGGGGCGGCCGCTGGGGGCGAACCGTGAACCTCTTGCAACGAGCTGCGACCGCGACTCCGCTAGGCCGTGCCACAGCCCTTTGTGAAAGACGAGGGGCATGAGGGGATTAATTGGTGAGGCGAGAGATGGTGGTGAGGTGAGGTAATTAAATTATTAATTGGCGAGGCGAGAGTTGGTGAGGCGATCGGGTGAGGGGATTGGCGGGCAGGTGAGGCTTTGTGAGACACGGGGTGGTGAGGTGGGAAATGGTGAGGGGATTGGCGGGAAGGTGAGGCTTTGTGAGACATAAGTTGGTGAGGTGAGAGATGCTGAGGGTATTTGTGGGAAGGTGAGGCTTTGTGAGACATGAGATGGTGAGGTGAGAGATAGTGACGGGATTGGTGGGTAGGTGAGGCTTTGTGAGACTCAGGTGGTGAGGGGATTTATTGTTGAGGTGAGTGATGGTGAGGCTTGGTGGTGAGTGACCCGTCTCTGATCCCCCTCTTGCTAGGTAACGTGTCGGCGGTGAGGTTAGTCAAGGCTCTGAAGGAGGTGGTGGACGGGAACAACTTCATGGAACAGGCCTATCCCGACATTACCTCCTACTACGCCAACTGCGAGCAATTTACAGACAGTAGGTACCGCGGGGGACTCGGGTCCCCTCTCGCACCCCAGCCACGGTGATCCACATCCCCCCTCATCCCCCCTCATCATCATCCCCTTACTGCGGGGGTTCCCATTCTCACCTCTCCCCCCGTCTATGCCCCCGCCGCGAGTGTGCGTCTGTGCACAGGCGAGTGCACGTGGGGTGAGTACACAGCTGGGTGAGTACAAGGGTGAGTGAGTGTGAGGACACCCACGCACTTGTATGTTGTAAATCATTTAAATTTTCGACGTGATGAATTGACAACAGCATCCACCTAATAGGCCATGCTGCCTCGGTCATGGTCATCCCCTAGGTCTACTCAGCCTCAAATGAGTACCTGGTGTGGTGTGTAAACATCGCCACTGGGGAGACAAGGACGAGCGGGTGTGGTGCTGGCCACCCAACCTCGGAGGAAGGGCCTTTGCTATTGATGCCCCCGGGTCTGGAATTCTATCGCCAATAAACTGTAACTTGGATCACTACCTTTGAGATCTTCACTCAAAACTGTTCTAGAGGAGTTGTACACCCCTAGCTAACACTGCTATTCAGTGGCCTGAAATCAAATGTTTCGCTCCGGATGACCGCTGCAAAGTATGATCTCGTGTTTTGTTTATAGTGTGCTGATCTTAAAGGCGCATTGAAAATTTGTGATACTCCTACTGATACTCCTGCTGCTTTGGAGTGACTCATGCAGCCAGCTATGGCTGCAAAGTTTGGTAGTACATGTGTAGTGAGTTCAAGGATACATAGACGACGTAGTCAGAGGCACACTTATTTATTCAACCAAAGGGCAGAACACAATACTTGAAGGGGTAACGGCCCCTTCACCCGTCTAACAGGGAGACACCCTTAGCGCTAGCCCGGCTAGTCTGCTCCCAGGTCCTCCACTCGAGAGCTAGGGGAGGCTAGCTGATCCAGCTCTGGCCAAGCTTGGATCTCGGCACCCTTAGCAAATCAGACCGGCTCTTACAAGAGCATCGGCTCTGGGCTCTCAGGGCCGCGCCTCTGGCTTGCCCTGGTCGGTCCTTAGAAGGACAGCGAGCCAGGGGAGTCCCAGGGCCTATCCTGCTGGTCTTCGCTCTTCGCTGGTTAAGCTGTAATACTCGACCCCGAGCCTACCGGCTCCCCGCCTTATATAGCAACTCCCCCCCGAGGGGTGGGGCTGTGGGGGATCACAGCGCCGTCACAGCCCCCCAGGGCTAACCGTTGCGGACGTGGATGTAGGCACCCTTACGCGTGCGGGCGCAAACACCCCTTGTGTGTTTGTTTGCCCTCCGGTAACACCCCTACACATGTTATGTCAATCACAGTTCCTATGATCACTGTTACATTGCTTTTATAGCTTTATTTTGGTGATTTCGAAAACGTTTCGGTTTAGCCATATTTGTTTGTTGTAGTACAGAGTTAGACTGATAACTTTAATCTAAATTGTCTTATGGTTCATCTTCTTGGTTCTTTCGGTAAAGTCACGTAGAAGGGAAGTACTCATCTTCTTGGTTCTTTCGGTAAAGTCACGTAGAAGGGAAGTATTTTATTACTTCCCTTCTACGTGACTTTACCGAAAGAACCAAGAAGATGAATCCCTGCAGTCACGAAAGCTTTAAATCGAAAAATGTCTTATGGTTGTTATTGTTTGACTTGCATCCCACTGGGATTTTTACACACAGCATTGATATACGGTGTTTTTTCTGGAAGACTTTGCTGTTTTTTTCCTGGATTTTTCTGTTTGT
Source organism: Lethenteron reissneri (assembly GCF_015708825.2). Lineage (NCBI taxonomy): Eukaryota > Metazoa > Chordata > Hyperoartia > Petromyzontiformes > Petromyzontidae > Lethenteron > Lethenteron reissneri. Next base: position 3,860,907 of record NC_083826.1, on the reverse strand, counting down.
GCGCAGTCACTTTAAGATGTTTCTTGTTCATGTTTTTGTTTGTTGCGGTTGCACCCGATTCAAGAGTCGAATGGCTCACAGGGCTATACCAAATAAATGAATCTGAAAACTGAAACAGTATGTTAAAGCTATAGGGGGGATCTTTGCCGTTGGATAAGTTGTGAGTACACTCACGGATTTGTATGTTATATATCATTTCATTTTTCGAAATCACGCTAATAAGGTACACTGCCCAAAACGTCACCTATTATATATTGATACCCACTCCAACAAAACATCTTAACACTGGTTTTAGTTCCAGAAATGGTATAGCCTATTCTTATTTTTCATACTTTGAGACGAGCAAAATTGTCTGAAGGATATAACTGCTCAACCCGAGCTATAAATGCTCTAATATATGCATAGGCTTTGAACTGTTCACATTTTGGCATTGATCTCTGGTCTTACACTGGTGAGACTAGGCCATAAAAAGGCTGTCTCAAGTGTAGGCAAATAAGTTTCAAAGACAATGCATATATTATCATGTTCACCATAAGTACGTGTGGTTAATGCAGACTTGATTCCTTGCTATATGTATCTATTTGTTGTTTGAACAACTTAACACTTGTTTAATTGCCAGAAAGGGTAAAACCTATTACAGTAATCCCTCGCCACTTCGCGGTTCAAGTTTCGCGGCCTCAGTGCATCGCGGATTTTTCAAAAATATTCATCGAAAAATAAAAATTCAAAAATACCGCCATATCGGCAGCCGTATTGCGGAAAGCAGCGTTGTTGTTTCATCGTGATGCGCGAGAGAAACGGTTTCCCAGGATGCCAGACAAACAGAGACACTCTCTCAGAGGCTTTGTACATACTGTACCCACGGGCACTCAGACAAGGCACGTGATTGGTTCCCGGCACGAGATCCACGAATGAGAGCACGAGTGGATGTACAGTATCCCGTGAGCTGATTGGCTGCGCATCATCACATCCTCTCCCATACGTATCGTATGAGAGAGAGAGTGAATGTATAATATTAAGGTTTTATAATTAAATAGATGTAAATAAAAAATATATATATATAAAGTATAAATATACATATTTTAAACATTCTGGTACCCACACACACATATACGGAAATTCCTAGGGGGGCCGATCCTACTTCGCGGATTTTCACCTATCGCGAGGGGTTCCGGTCCCCATTAACCGCGATAAACGAGGGATCACTGTATTATTATATTTCCACCTAAAGGGCCCTGCAGCCTTGACTTGGTCTTATGGCTTTGCACCCAGGGCCATTGTGTGTGCTTGTGTCTGTGTGTGTGCAGCGAGAGGGGAGTTGGGCAGGTTCCACAATATGGCCATGGCCTATGCAAACTCGAACAGTACAGCCCTGGCGAGGAAGAGCCTGGGTCAAATGCTGCACATTCTCAACAAGTTCTACTCCAACACCAACTGGATCGAGCAGGGCAACCTGATCCCCCTGGAGGCCCTGGGTACGTGGGGTGCAGGGGTCGTGCCCACCTGTACACGTCACCCACCAGTGTGTCCAGCCTTGTTCCACTTGCTCACTGCTTTGTTGACCCCCATACCGCATACTCACCCATATTTTGTTAGCCCTGTAGCACCTTCTCATCTGGGTCCCACACCTCTAAAAAAACCTTTCCACTTTTTTCCTTAATTCGCACAAATATGGTATATTTTGCGTGTTTCCCCCCAATCACCTATCTGTAGGGGTCACGCATGGGTCCCATGACCCCTACATCTAACCTCAGCGTGCCCCCGCACGACCTCTACAAATATATTGGTGGGGTACAAAGACCCGCGAGGGGGTTTTGGGGAAGGGGGGTATCTTATAGAGTTCTTTAACTCATCAAAAGCTCAAGTGCATCAGGGCGCCCCAGCGTGGCTAGCCCTTCATCTTTTGTAAGGCGGGGAAAGCTGATACAGGTTTCCTGCGCTTTGTGCGATTTTACGTACATATGCTGCTAACTTATTTCTACCCATTAATTGACTATATGCGGTTTAAATTGTCCCTGCTATGCGGTCGGACACGAGACATTGCGTGTGGTGCACTGTATTGTATGCGCTACTCGGCAGGCAGCTCATCTCCGCGTGCGGTGCATTGTGGGTTGGGTCTTTGCGGTCCATGGTACGGGATTTCGCTTTGTTCGCCCCATTTTTGGATTACATCTACCCGCATAAAAGGAGGAAACATGCAATGAGATGCCTCGTTTGAAGATCCACTTAACGGCTTCCTGAGATGTTAATTGGATAAATGAAGTGCTGCCCGCAACAGATGTTAGTGGGCAGGTTGAAGCGATACGTTCTATGGTCTGGGACGCCATGACCACAGTCGCGCTGAGGATCGTCAATTATTATCATTGCCCAGAAAAAAAAACGCACACGAGTCAGCGCCTCCTAGCGGCTCTGTGAATGTGGAGCGCAGCACAATCACTTTCACAGCACGGGGTAAGGGGGCCCACCCCATAGCATCAATCTCGACTTTAGAGCTTTTATGGCTTTATTGGTGATTTCAAAAAGTTTTTTGGTTTGGCCATGTTTGTTTGTTGTAGTACGGAGTTAGACTGATGGCCTTAATCTAAGTTGTCTTGTGGTTGTTGTTGTTTGACTTGCATCCCACTGGGATTTTTGCACAGCGTCGGTGTACGGTGCTTTTTCTGCAATATTTTGCTGTCTTTTCTTGGATTTTCTGTTTGCACATAGTCACATAGTCACTTTAAGATGTTTTCTTGTTCATGTTTTAGTTTTTTGTTTGTTGCGGTTGCACCCGATTCAAGAGCCGAATGGCTCACAGGGCTATACCTAATACATGAAACTGAAGAGCAGCGGTTCCGAACCCTTTCGAGTGTGCGGACCCATTTTCAACCTCCAAACGTTCCGCTGGCTCATGCAACTCAAGGTTGATCTGGAAATAATGACAATGTTTATATCATGTGTTTTGGACATTCATTCATATTTGTTTTATATTTAATTAATAAACCGTAGGTAAACTACCCTAACCCTAAGATCTAAATACCCCCCATACAATGCCCTTTTAGCTGCGTTATATATTTTTCGTTTTGTCACGAGGGGTGTGGGCTGTGTGGTCCGCGGGAATGTTTGCATTGGTTGCGTGGTCCACCCGCCAACACAGTTTGAGATGCACTGCTCTCGAGCAATCACTTGAAATGTACTTAGGCCACGAAGGTCCGTGGCCACTGGTGCAGTTGCACCGCCTGTACACTTGATAGTTACGCGACTCGACACTGAATGTCATTGCTGCCTGTTCTCCACCCTTCCCTCCTACAGTGAACAAGAACCTGCCATTTCCAGAAACTGCAAACTCAACCGTGGCCACTTGCATAGACTGCACGAACACGAGGCAAGCCCCCGCCCCCCCCCAACTCCTGCCCCCCTCCAACTCCCGCGCCATCTTCCCAGACCCCCCCTCCCCCCCGTCTTCCCCTCTCTCCATATGCTCCATGTGTGTGTGCACATTGTCGACTCAGCCTCAATTGAGTACCTCGTGCGGTGTAAAAATATTGCCAACCGGTGTGGTGCTGACCACCCACCCCCTTGTGTGCCATTCCGGCCTTCATATGTGCTCCCTAACAGCACTTGTCCCAACAATCGTGAGGCTAAACTAGGGGATCTTTGTCTTTTGTACACGGGTGTGTGAATATGTTGTGTAATGATAACTGTTTACATTTGTCAGGCACATTTCACCAGTAGGACCCGGTAGGACAGGACGCGTTATTAGAGCAACTTCACATTACAGGGAACTTTAATTACAAATTTCCCTCGCTTTACGTGGGTTTGGCTAACCTATTTATACCTAAAATTCGCAATATGCGGTTTGGATTCACTCAGATTCGGCTGTGCGGTTGACCGACGGACAACATTGTGTGTGTGTTACTGTATGTGTTACTCGGCAGACAGCTGTCTTGGGTGTTTTCACTTTGCACGCCCCTTTATTGGAATGCACCTGTAATAACACGCTGGAGACGGCTTGTGGAATCGGTCCTTTTATTTCACTTCTTTGCAGTTCACAAACACTCCCCGTTGCTGGCAGGCAACGGGAAGCGGGCAGACAGTCACCAGAGACCCACCACCACGTGGCACCCGGAGCCCCACTCGCGCGTGGCCTCTCTCTCTCTCTCTTCTTTCCGTGTCTGACCACGTGTCTCTCCTCTCTCCCCTTATTTAACGCCTGGGTCACGTGGTACACTCCAGCAAATCCTCAATAGCCTGCGCCGAATGTTCCAGATTCCCCATCAACTCCCGGGACCACGCCCCTGACTTGTCTTCCCATTGGCTGAGGCCAAGACCAGCAAAACCAACCACCTAGCTGACATCCCGTGATCACGCCGAGGCCATGCTCCCAGGCTCTCCCCCCATTGGCTGTAAAGCGGGACCGGCAAAGCCGATCACCACGTGAATCCGACATAGGCTCTTATTACACATCTACTGCGTAAAGCGAAGGAAATCTGTACAAAGAAATACGTGGCGATACACTCAGGGTGGCTACGGCAATGAATACTCAGTCGCATTACAACACTCGTGCCCGAGGACCTGTGCTATGGGCACGGCACAGTTTAGGAACAATCCTTACAACCACATTTAGCAATACGATGCAACAGGTTATGGGGATTGTACGTAAGTTTTCACCGAGTGAGTTGAGCTGAAACAATAAATTGACCCGTTAAACGCGTGACAAATTGTTTTGGGCTATGCCGGTGGTGGGTGGCCTTGGCGACACAGATTTGGTCAGATCGTTAAGTGGCCTAACAAAAAAAAATCTATTATGAATCACTGGCTGAGAACACCTACGTACAGTATACATTGTTGGAGAGATTGCTTGGATGGGTCGACCACCATGCACTGCAGGTTGTCATAGGCTGCTGTTGTACCGTACGTCTATGCATCACGCATTTGTAACCTCTTTGTGCTACACAGTGACCCCAACGTGTACGAATGTCTGAACAACACCATTCCGGATTCACTGCTCACCAGTGGATACAGGCCTGGCAGACGATGCAGCAATAAACCTGCAAGTGAGCTCACACGTGTCATGCACCTGCCTTATGCACACCTTACCGCACACTCACCACTCGCTCGCCGCTCGCTCGCATATATCCGCACACCCCAGACTTGGCTAATGAAACTGCCGAATGTTTTCCTTAGTAGCAGTCATGTTTTGTATGAAGCTGACAGATTGCGTTTTTATGGTCGATAAACCCACAGTAATAACATGGGCTGCCTGCTGGATTTGAACCGGTAACCCCTGCAACAAGGGGCGCTAGCGCTTGGCCATCTGGCTTTACGAGCCTCGCTGTGTCATTGTGGACATCACCATGTTTCTGTCCTCGCCCCTCCACCCCCCGCACCCCACGCAGTCAAGTGCAGTCATGGCGGGATAAACGATGCGTGGCAGAATGAGACTGCGACGGGCGGCATCAACAAGGAGACTCTGGAGCCGGAGCTCTCTCCGCACCACTACCATCACGACAAAGCGGGGCAGGTGGCCATGATCGCCACGCGAGACTTCCTCGTCAACTCTGGTGGGACGCAGAGCCAGCTCCACCTAATTACCAACCTCACCACACAGCTCACCACGATCACAGCTGATCACACACACCTCGTCACACTACCTGTACGAGAGTGTGGGGTAGTTGGCGTTGGTAGCATTCCGAAACCTCCTCCTCAACTCTGATGAGACACCGAGAGGGCTCAGCATTAAGGTTAAGGATCAGAGTTTGAGTTAGGGTCAGGGTTAGAGTCAGGGTGAGAGAGTAAGGTTGAGAGTCAGAGTTAAGGTATCCGGGGTGAGGTTCAAGTCAGGGTAACCAGGGGGAAGATCGAGTAAGGGTTAGAGTCATGGTCAGGGTTAGAGCCAGGGTGAGAGAGTCAGGGTGTGAAGTAAAGTAAGGATGGGAGTCAGAGTTAAGGTAGGCGGGGTGCGGTTCGAGTCAGACTTGGGGTTGTCAGGGGTGGACTTGGGATCAGGTCACGGTTTCCCTCATGTGGCGACCCCCTCTCATCACAGCGGGCAGCGTGCTGGAGCAGCTGGGTGAAGAGCTCTTCATGCAGCTGTTCAATCTGGAGCGGCACTCACTTGTCTACGTGGTGGACGTCACGAGCAGCATGGGTGACGACATTGCATTTGTGCGCGACAAGACCAAGGAGATGGTGCTGAACGTGGCCAACAAAACGGAGGCCCCCGAGACATATGTGCTCGTCACCTTCAGTGACCCCGGTACGTGGCCCCCGGGGTTTCTTGGGGCCCCCTCTGCCCCTTTTCCACTGGCACATCCGAGTTGAGCCAACCCAGCTGTCCTAATGGGTGGTTTTTCCGCCGGCCGTTTGCGGAGCCGAGCCGGCACCAAACCGTGATATGCTGCTGGCCTCAAAGATGGCATCTGAATCTGACTCGGGGTCAAGCAGGGGCAGGGGCTCATGACGCATCATCGCATCTGACGTCAGTCAGTACGCCGTGAGAACTTAACACCAGTGTCCGTGTTCTTTATATGTTTGTATTTAAAGTCTGCTACTTTGAAAAACACCCAAAACCACATTGAACCTTTCCTCATTCAGACGGTGGAGAGAGCCAGAGCAGACTGTACGATGGGCAGGAGCTGATCACATTGCTACTCATTCCATTTAGCGTTGGGCATTTGTTTAGAGTTTGTTTAGTATTGACTATTTCATGCCCTCCCACCCAGACCACTCTGTGCAAACAAGGTCATGCTTGGGGTTTGCTGGGGCTCCGTGTTGAGACCCTGCGTTTCCCTCGTGTGTGTGAGTAGATGTTTCCGAACCATTGATCACCAAGGACTGGACAGAGATGTACCAGGCACTGGACTCGCTACAAGTTGGTGGTGGCGGAGACTGCCCTGAGATGGCGCTCACAGCCCTGGAGATTGCGTTGCAGAACTCGCAGCCCGGGTAACCGTGACCTATCGCTCTCCTTTGCTTTATCCCAGGCTCGGCGGCCCTGCTTGTCTTTGTCTACTTGGCCCTGATTGCGGTACCCTCCTGCCTTGAGGCGAATGCTCACCATATCCTCCTTGGTCTTGTCTTTCCGTCTCATCTTTGGTCCACCTCTCGGTTCCTTGCCTTGCACGTCCATCGGCAGAACGCTCCGACCCACATCTGTGGCACCTGTCATCAGGAAGTGTCCCCCACCACTTACCGCACAAGTCAATTGTAATATCACGTCAGGATGGCAGTTCCATGGTTCCTCCGGTAATGTTAACGTTTTTCTTGGCCATCGTTAAAGCATGAATTTGCTTAGAACGACAATCTCCTTTGACCTGTCATGGAATGGCTATATTCTAATCTGGGTGATTAGACTTGTTTACTTATTTATTTTTAGTTGTAGGACTCTTTTTCAGCAGGATCCCACACATCTATTTATTTATTTAATTCCCCCCCCCCCCCAGACAAGTAATGGGTGCTTATACAAGTGGGAGGAAACCGGAGAACCCGGAAGAAACCCATGCCTTGCATGATAGGGACAACGTTCAATCCCCATACAGATGGAAACAGGTGGCGATTAGTCCACTTGCTGTACTGCGTTGTTCTGACGTGCCAGGGTACGGCTCTTCTTCGACGCCGACGGGAAGGGAGTTTCACAACATTTGTGCGGTGATCCACAAATCCTCGGTGCCTCCACCGTGCTGGATTATAGGCCACGTGCAACACAGCCACCACCGCCCGGCTAGAAAAGTTGAAACACGTTTTCTTGGTTGGGGTATGACACGGTTTTCTCGTGTAGGAGTAATGTACGAGTGTAGCCCACTCACCCTTTCTTGTGAGACCTCCAACCTTGGCTGTACACACAGAGCAGTCCTACGGCAGATTTTACAAGAGGTTCTGGAGGCATCGAAGATGCTTGGTTGTCTTCTCTCTCACAAGGCCTTTGTCTTTAACTCCAATTATTATCACTGCTAAATACAGCACACATTCAGTCGAAGTTGGAATCTTGCTGCCATGTCTGGGGTGGAGCACCCAGTTCCTACCTCACTGCACTGGCTAGAATTTAGAGTAAAGCAGTCAGGGTGATGGATGATATCTCGGCCTCGCTGTGCGCTGCGTTGCACCGCTAGTCGAGTAGATAACCTTGCGTTCAATAAACCCTCGGAGCCAGGATGAACGTCCAACTCCAATCGTCATTTATTGATTGTAACAAGGTAAAACTGGTGAGAAAACACAGATACAGCATCTGTTATAATCCGGAAACACCAACACAATGAACACCACAGCATCAGAACATTGTCTTAGATAACAATAGATCCTGGACGGACCAGGCCCCTACATTACCACTGAACAACTAGACAAAGCACAAGCCGGTGCGTTGCATACAGGCACATCGTGTATTCATTCCACTGCACCCCAAATGTACAGCATTACACATAACACTAAACTGTGGATGAGATACTTCGTCATCTTTACTCTCAGGATCGCAACATAGGCACAAGTCTGACTCGACCTACTAAATCACACGTAACATCCACAATAAGGAAAGTCGCAGGCTTCGTTACTAACTAGGCCTCGTATTTACTACAACAACTTAACGGCACCAATAAGGCATTTACATCACTATAACGGTCATTCCAACATTACAACAGCATTGCCAATATTATAGGAATATAAACAAACTTACAGATAATGCTTCTTAAGCTCCCACAATGGACAAGTGCGGCTGTGGTCTCACTGAGATGCGATGCGTGCCGCCATCTTGACTTATCTGTGTAATGGCCGACGCCCGCGTGGTACAGTGGAAATCTAAAATCGTCACTTCCTGGTCACGTGACCAAAATTAGCATAAAAAAACAGGAACTCCCTGTGAACGCACGCTCCACATCTGCCGTGAGGCAAAACAGATGATGAAGAACTCACGAATGGACTCCAGTGACTCGCTCATCAGCGGTCAGTCACCTCTTTATTGCTCTTCTATTGCTAACATGGTTACTGTTACTGCGAACTTCACGACTTAATTCCTCCATCCATGTTGAGGACTTGGTCTACAAAACTGTTTCCCTCTCATCCACACTGTGTCCAACCTCCACACTGCAGGTCAGAACACATTCGCTTACCCACCCACTCAATCGTTCACTCACTCACCGACTCACTCGCCACTCTGCGGGTCACCTCACTTCTCTTCATGCTTCTTCCCTCACACTGCTCCACTTGGGAATTTCTTCCCATCATCTTCCCCCTCCCAAGCTCTTACAATAATTAAACTTGCAAAAATTATAATAAACGTGTCAACTGGTGTCTTTGACAACTTTGACAGTGCCATTTTGTTGCTGGCTGCTTGACGTTTTTGTCACCTTTGGGATCACTGCGACCTTGTGACCTCGACTGTCATGCCTACAGGTCGGATATTTACCTGTTCACGGATGCGGGAGCAAAGGACGAGGCGGAGAAGAAGGATGCAGTGCAGGCGCTGTTAGAGAGCACGGATTCACGGCTGCATGTGTTCAACACGGGGTCCTACTGTATGGCCCGAACACAGCGAGACCTCTACTCACGCGGTACCACGCACAGCTCCCTCAACCCTCACTTGCCCAGCCCTCACCAAACTCACGACACTCGCCTTGTCTCTCAACAAGGTGTCCTACACTCGGATACACTCACCGATACCCACACTCACTGAACTTCTTACACTCGCCTTGCCTCAACAGGATTGCATAGTGATCCTGCCCTCACTCGCCCTCTCTTTCCATTGCCCACTCTCCCCTTATATCACCTATGCATGTTCACCCTTATCTCTGCACCCTCTCCCAACTGCACCATCACCAACCCCTCCCTCCTCCTCCCCAACTCCCCCCCCCCCCCCCCCGAACAGCCAGCGAGCCACGTCAGAACATATACGAGACCCTCACAGCGCTGTCGGGTGGCCAGTATATCCTGACGACCAAGGACGAGCTGGCCGACGTGCTGGGCATCTTGGAGCTGAGCCTAAACGCGGCGCCCGTCTCCGTGCGTTACGTGGAGGTCACGACCCCGGACCCCGTGACCTTCCCCGTGGACTCGTCGCTGTCCGAAATCGCCGTGTCCGTGAGCGGCCCGGCCTCCTTCACTGTGGAGCTGTTCCTTCCCTCAGGTACCGCCTCCATTGCACGGCAGCAATGACTGCGTTGTTAGTCACACACCTGGCTTTGCTCGTCCCCAAACCAGATTCTGATATCTTGTGAGGCCAGCGTAGTTCTGGCTCGGTTCAGAAAACAGCCAGTGGAAAAACACCTATACCATGAACACCCCCACGCTGGCTCAGCCCAGATGTGCCAGTGAAAAAGAAGTATAACACGCACACTTCTTCTGTTATAGTACACAGCCAGGCTGTGTCCCACACACCAACAGACAAAGGTCCCCCATGTAACCTACACAGGCTGTTAGGGCAAGTGCTGTTAGCGAGCATCTATAAAGACTGGCGCACGAAGGGGCGGTGTGGCCAGTGCCATGCCCAGGCCCGTGCGGACGTTTACTCACTGCACACCAGGTACTCGTTTACATTTCAGTTGACCTCGAGAGAGGCCCAGAACCGGTTCAGACGATCGCTAGCAACTGATGTCGGCCGTGCTCCCATCCCGTCGTCAGGTGATCTGGCCACCGACGTGGAGGAGCTCGTGTCCTCCAGCCAGAACATCGTGCGCAGGGTGACCTCGGTGACCCCGGGCATCTGGACGGTCAAAGTCACGGGGTCGTCGGGGCCTCACCTGGTGAAGGTGACCGGGCGGAGCCTGGTCGACTTCACTGCTCAGCTGCTGCAGCGGACGAACGGGTTCATGCTGCCGATTCCGGGGCGCCCCGTCACGGGTACGGCGCGCGGGGTGACGGTGGTCGGTCACGTGGGGTGTGCGTGGGTGTATGTGGTGGTAGTGCATGTGGCATGTGTGATGATCAATTAGGGTCTTTGGCAATATTTTCAGGAGCCAGATGTCAATGTCCAGGTCTGCTGGCCACAACCAGAGAGCTTGAGCCGAGAGAGTTTGTGTAGTTTTGCTGTTCTTCCTCCGTTGAAGGAGCACAGACTACATTGGATTTACTAAATGGTCCATAATTTGGGTTGCATGGCCACAGTCATACTACTTTCGCTTGTCGTTAATGTGTTCTACATATCTCAATGGGTCTCTGTGTATCTCTATGGGTCTCTGGGTTTCCTATATGGTCGGTCCATAGTTTGGCTTACATGGCCACAATCGCACCATTGTGGCGTGTGTCTTTAATTTTCCATTTATGAAGATGTGCGGACCGTGCTGGTGATGTTCTGATGCGGTTAATGTTAACACCAGTGTCCTTGCAAGGTTTTAAGAGTGATTGATAACATGGTGAGTGTATGTGCGGTGTGACATGGTGTGGTGTGGTGTGATGTGGCGCAATGCAGTGTAACACAGTGCGACATGTAACATGTCAACATGTCACGTGGTGTAACGTCAATGCGATGCAGTGTAGTGTGTTGTGACGTGGTGTGACGCAGTGTTATTGTGATGTGGCGTGAAGTGTTCCATGTGGTGACATGGTGTGACGTGGTGTAACGTAAGTATGATGCAAAGTGTTGTGATGTGATGTAAAGTGTTGTGACGTGGTGTGATGCTGTGTGGCGAGACAGGTGAGCCGTATCAGCTGTGGGTGAAGCCGATGGGCAGCGTGGCTGGTTACTCCATGTCCAGTGTCCGTCTGCTCTCCGACATGGGCAACCTCGAGTACCTGGTCTCACCCACCGAATCCGAGTTCGGGGTCCCCCTGCAATTCAATGACCCCATGGTGAGCATTGGAGTCAGGGAGGGGACACGGGGATCAGGGGTGATCGGAAGGGATCGGGTGGGTGGGGGGTGGATCAGAGTAGAGCTGTGATATGTCTACTTTATGATTCATAAGTAATTGCTTTTCCAGTTAGGAATATGTGCGATAAGATCTTACGCTACCCGACACGCAAACTATTAATCTTTCAGTTCGCTCACCAGTGAGTTGGTGAACAACTCTGCATTCCCATCCAATTCAGGAAGTAATTCCGATTTTCAAGGAGTTTAGTTTGATTTTCTGGATCTGGTCCCGAAGATGATCGAAGCAGTTGGAGGGGAAGAGAAGCGTCGCGTCTCTAATTGAGCTAAATCTGGCTGTGAGAATTGCGGTTCAACTAACTCGTTACACAATGTCATGGCTTAGAGGGGGTGGGGAGGGGGGGTGGTCTTCATCCAACAGCGGCTAGATTGTGGCTGATGCTGCGGATGCTGGTTTGCAGGCGTTCATGGTGGAGGTGTGCGGCTCAGATCCGGAAGGCCTCCAGTTCTGCCGCATACACATGCAGCTCACGACCGTGCAGAGCTTCCGTCTCGCCCAGCTCAACTTCGAGGAAGGTGGGGCACAGGATCAGAATCACCCTCATTATCCACCTCTCATCGTAGTCACTTGTAATCCATCCTCCATCACTCATAGTCCATCAACGTAATCAGTTATATATAGTCACTTACTCACACGTATAGTCCACCCTCGTAGTCACTCACCTATATAGACCAGAGGTCGCAAACGGGTTTTGATTCCTTACCCGTACCTGTACCCGGCCGCGCCAGGGTTGCAAACGGGTACCCGTACCCGATACCCGGCCGGGTATGGGTAGCCGGGTATCGGGTAGGGTACGGGTATCGGGTACCCGATTGCGACCTGTGATATAGACGTTTACTCGTATAGTAACTCATTCATATAGTGACCATCGCAGTTACTCATGTATAGTCACTCACCTAGTCCACACTCCACCAACAAAGTCATTCACTCAGTCCACCTTCAGAGTCCACCGTCGTACTAATTCTCATAGTCACTCAGAGTGCATCACACAGTCACACCACGTACGTGATGATGGTGAACGCCATAGGGGGACAACCTTCATCCAGCAGTGGATAGATTCTGACCCACGCACATCCGCTGACACTGGATGCCATGTCTCCTGTGTCTCCCGTGTCGCCCACGTCTCCCACGATGCCCGGGTTTCCCTTGACGCCCGTGGTACCCGTGCCACCCACATCTCCCGAATCTCCCACGTCTTCCGTGTCGCCCACGTCTCCCGTGACGCTCGTGTCTCGCCACTCTCCCGTGGCGCCTGCGTCTCTAGCCACGCGGCAGCCTGGTGTGGAGGTGTCCCTCTCTGTGGTCCTGGAGAACCACGGCGTTGCGGCGTCATCCTTCTCAGTGTCAGCGCGTGACGAGCTGGGCTGGGCGAGTGCCGTGAGCCCCAGCAGCGCCGTGCTGGCACCGGGGACGACCGCCAAACTCATCGTGACCGTGGCAGCACCGCGGCACATCACCGAGTTCACCAGCAAGTGAGCGGGCGAGCAGCGCGGGTGCAATGGCATCAGAGACCATCGCCACGTACACAACATCATCACTGACGTCACGAAGCACAATGACATCCCTGAGATCATTAGACACACGATTACATCACCACATCATCATCGACATCACTGCACACACACTCCGTGTTCATGTGCGTGCCTGTGCACGTGTGCCTGCCTGTGTGTGCGGTAGTGTAGCGGTTATTGCGCGGCGCTACGAATCCGGCGTCCCGAGTTTGATTGTCGCTCATGGCCAACACCACTGATAGTGATTATCTGGACCAGTCACGGGATTCTCCTAGGTAGACTCAGCCTCAAATGAGTATCTAGTGCGGTGTGCACTACACATTGCCATTGGAGAGACAAAGGCGGCCGGGCGTGGTGCTGGCCACCCACCCCCTCATGTATCGTTTCGGCCTTCATAGGTGTTCGCTAACAGCACTTACCCCAACAGTCTGTTAAGGCTATATGGGTGATCTTTGTTTTGTGTGTGAACCTACCTGTGTGTGTGCGCCTGCCTGTGTACCTAAAATTGCACCGAGCAAGACACAAGCGCCGAGGAGATGTCTCCACCACTGAGTGGTGAACGGCGGTTGTTATTGTAATTTCCTTTGCGTTTGTGTACCTACCTGAGCATGTGTGTGCCTGCCTGTGTGTATGTTCCTACATGTGCATGTGCTTGCCTGTGTGCACGTACCTACTTGTACGTGTGTTAATAGATATGCCTGTACCTACCTGTGCGTGTGTACCTACCTGTATGTGTGTGCGCACCTGTTTGTGCGTATGTGTGTGCCTACCTGTGCGTGCTTGCAGCATGCTGCGCGTCACTGCCGAGAGCGTGGATTCTCCGGACTCCTCCTACACCCTCAGCATCCCCCTGAGCGTCTTCAACGCGCCAGTGGAGGTGAGAAACGAAGACATCGCTCACCGGAGCACGACAACACTCACTACATTGCTCACGACTTACATCCCTCACTCCAACACTCAGTCATTCCTCTATCCCTTACTCACATCACTCACTGCCAGTACTACAATACTGAATAACCATTTGCGCCTTTGAGGAAAGCATAATACAATTAATAAGCAGAAAATGTGCATGCTTTACAAATCCGTCTGTCCACATAGAAAATATAAAAGTAATTTTACACATCCTATCAGCCGCACTGACTTCTGGTAGCACATAAATTGAGCAGCATTGGTTCAGCACATTCGGTGTCAATGTAGAGAGACGCATGTATGAAGAAGAATTATTGTAGATTTGAAGTTTTCGTGACTGCAAGGATGCATACTATTTGCTTCTTTCGGTAAAATCACGTAGGTGAAAATAAAAAATAGTAATAAAAAATTATATAATAAAATAAAAAATGTATTAAAATAAAATTACATGAAAATAACTAAATTAAATCGTGACGTTTCGGAAGCAACACAAGCCTCCATCATCAGGTAGGACACCCACAGCAAGAAATAATTTGCTGGAGCGGACAAGAGCTGCTCGTAACAAGATATTATATAAGGCAAGAGGGGTGGGGGGGAGGAGCCAGGGGGGCGGGGGTGTGGAGGGGGGAGGGGTTGAGTGCCACCAACCAATCACCAACGGCCGATGAGAACAATGCCGGAGCTGGGAGAGGTGCTGGGGACGGGAGGGGGGTGTGGAGTAGGGAGGGGGGAGTGGGGGGAAACGACATCGCCGGTGTGACACACAATGCCGGAGTGGTGCACTGAGTGGGTCTGGGGGGTGTAGTAGAGTGTTGAAGAGACTGGAGATACGGGTATGAAAGAAACTAAAAGAAGACTAAGATTTTACCTGGTTGATAACATCCTACCAATGATTGCTCAATTTGAATCCATCTTCTCGGTTAAAGTTATGTCTATGTTTGTATATCTGGATGGCTTCATGGACAAATCTCTGGTGGTATCCAGACGGCTTGCAGAGCACTTTGGTGTCGGAGAAAACAATATCATGAGAGCCCACCGCATTGTAGCAGTGATCAGCCACAGTGGAAGAATTCGTCCTGCCGTGTTTCAAATCTGCCTTGTGCTCGCGAATACGGTCTGATATGTGTCGTTTCGTTTCCCCAATGTAACAATCACCACAAATGCAATTCAGTTTGTAGACTCCAGGGTACTGCAAGTCAGGAATGACATCCTTTACGAATGGGATCAGATCACGGATTTTGTGCACTGTACTGAATCGGACCTGGATCTTGTGTTTAAGATTTTGGAAATCTTTTTGGTACCGCCTGCTATGTATGGCAGCGTGATGGTTTTGATCGGAGTCTCAGGAGGTTGTCTCTCTATGGTTGGAGAAACAGCTTTGCGGATAATCTGGTCCGAATATCCATTCATCTTTAGGGTCCGGTGTACATGTTCTAATTCACTGGTCAGATGGTGTTGGTCAGAAATGCAGTGGGCCCTATGGTGTAGTGTTTTGATGCGGGAATTCTTCTGTGCCGGATGGTGGTGGGAATCAGGTTTCAGATAGGAATCTGTGTGGGTGGCCTTCCTGTAGACAGAATGTCCCAAAGAGCCATTGGGCCTCCTCTCAAACAGAACATCCAAGAATAGTAGTTTGCCATCTTTCTCCACTGCCATGGTGAATTTGATGGATGGGTGTATGGAGTTAATGTGGCCGAGAAATTGGTTCAATGCTGGTAGGCCATGTGGCCAAATGACGAAAGTGTCATCCACATATCTCTTCCACAGGGAAGGATGCAGGGTGGATGTTTGGATGGAGTCTGTTTCAAATTTCTCCATGAAAACATTGGCTATCACTGGTGACAAGGGGGAACCCACGGGAGTACCCTCATTTTGTTTGTAGAAAGTACCATTCCAGGTGAAGTACGTGTTGGTAAGGCAGTGCCTAACCAGCGTAGGGACATCAGGGTTCAGTCCATGTTGGACTAAGTCTTCAATTATTGCTATGGTGTCAAGCACCGGAACCTTGGTGAATAGAGAAACCACATCATAGCTGACGAGGACATCATCAGGGGACAGTGAAATGTCCTTGATTAGAGAGACCAAGTGAGTTGAGTTGAGTACCGCTGAAGTGGTCTTGGCAGTAAAGGGAAGCAAAGTATCCGACAGAAAACGGGCTAGTTTGTAGGTAGGCGAGTTGATCGTGGACATGATGGGCCGCAGTGGGGTACCTTCTTTATGGATCTTCAGAAGACCATAGAGTCTGCGTGGTCTAGCAGCCGAAGGTTTTAGGGAGAGCCATTTGACTGGTTCGATTAGAGAAGTCGAACTGGTAATGATCTTGTTGGTTTTTGTAGTTAGGCTATTAGTAGGATCTTTATTGATTTTGGAGTAGCTGCCATCATTGAGCAGGTCCTGGATTTTGTTGTTGTATGTGGTTTTATCCATGATGACAGTGGCATTGCCCTTGTCGGCCGAGAGGATGACTATGTCATCCCTCTTTTTCAAATTTGCGAGTTCAGAGCGCTCGTTTTTGCTGATGTTACTAATGGGTTTCTTAGCATTTTTGAGGATAGTGGCAATTTCTGGTGGTATACGTGTAAAAACATTTGTCATTCGCGTCTAACTTGCACACGGTTAACTGGCAACTCCAATATAAATTATACCACCTCCCATAATTTGTGATTGGAACATCTTTTCCTCCTTGTCGTCACCCAGATCCCGGACACGTCCCCCCTTGCGGTGCGAGAGCTGGCGCGGGATGTATCGGCGTGTACGGCGGAGGTGCAGCACGGGGGTGAGGCACTGTGCTCGGGGAGCAGCTGGAGCGTGGACGTCGAAGCCATCGACGCCGAGACGGAGGAACCCCTCACAGTGAACATCGCTCTTGGGGACAGAAAGGCGCTGCTAACTGTGGGCAGCATCGACGGAGTCTACAAGATTAATTATAGGTGTGGGGATGGACACACACGGGGAGAAGGTGGGGGGCGGCGGGGGTTGATGGAGAGGGGTGAGGTGGGAGATAGCAGGGCAGGGTAAACGGGGAAGGTGGGAGACAGAGGACACTGGAAGATGGGGGGACAATAAGATGTGCGAGGAAATAGGAAGATAAGGGAATACAGAGACAGTTGGAGACTGGGCACGCGAGGGGACGGGAACAGTGGGAGACGTGGGACGCATGGAGATGGGACAGTGTGGATGAGACGAAACAGTCATGTCTCGTAAACCAATTCCTCAGTATTGGTGAAGGAATCAATGAGTGAGCGTGTGAGTGAGTGGATGGTGTTTGAGCAATTAGGTGAGTGTGGGTGAGTAGATGAGTCAGTGAGTTGTTCTGGTGGTTGAACACTGATATTGAGACGAAACAGTCAAGTGTCTGCTAGAGACCGATACCTCGACCGGGGCGGAAGGAATCGACGAGTAAAGTCCACGGTAACCAAGGTGGTAACGACATAATTGTGACCTCTCACTCCCTACCCCTCACCCTGTGCCCGCTCACCTCGTCTCTCCCTGGGCCCCGCAGGTCCCCGTGCTGCAGCCCATGGGTGAAGCTGGACGTGAGTGATTTCACGGGGAACCTGGGGCGCTACTCTCTCGACTTCGCCGAGCCGATGCCGACATAGGACGGCAGCAGGACGGTAAGGATGCACCCACACCACTATGTGCGGTCCGCTCTCCGATAGCTCGAGTCATCGCTTGCTGCACCGAGTAATCACACGAGCATGTAGGTGCATGAAGAGACATTCGGCCTCTTTACGCTTTAAATATAGGATCTGCCTGGTCAACATCAAATCTGGGTGTCTTTTAGTTGGTTCACATTGGCTTTGTGAGAGATATATAGTACTGCTGACAGCCTGGGTGTGAATCGCGGTTTCAGCCACCAGTGACTAAACTGGGTTCTCAAGTGTAGTGGGTTGGTTTTACATAGACTCATAGATTGCATAGAGATTCAAAGACCCACATAGGCTAATAAGTGTTTAAAGCAGGTTATCAAGTGTAGCGAGTAGATGGGCTCTTCTTCGTCACCAATGACTTAAATAGAGACTCAGCAGACTTACGTAGAGACCAATAGACTCACAGGAGACTCATAGATTCCCACAGAGATGTATAGATGCACACAGAGACTCATAGTCTCACACAGACAAAAGTGGTGATTAACCCAGGTTCTCAAGTAAAGCAGATTGATTGTCTCAGCCCGGTTATAAATTGCTAATACAGTATAGAGACTCGTAAACTTACACAGAGACCCATAGACTCGCACGAGATCCATAGCTTCACACAGACACATAGATTCACACAGACTAAATAGTGATTAACCCGGGTTCTCAAGCGGAGCGAGTTGATGGTCTCAGTCCGGTCACCACTGGCTAACCACGTGTACCCGGCAGGTGATGGTGATCGCCTTGTCGGTGGTGAGCGTGGTGCTGCTCGTCATACTCATCGCGCTGGGAGTGGTCATCGGACGATACTGCTTCCGCTCCAAGAAGGGGGTGCAGCAGGATGCTACGCCCAGCATCATCACCAACCCCTGGGCCAAGCCCATGCAGCGCCCTGATATGAAATAGCAACATCCAGCACAATCTACACACACCGCAATCTACACCCAGCACACTCAGCCTACATCGAGCAAACCCCCCCCCCCCTTTCCTGGCGAGTTATTTTGCTCCTGTCTCCCATGCTCTGAAATCGCCGTGATTTTGAATAAAGGATATTAGAAGTTGTGCTGCGGTGGTGTGGTGCTATGCACCTCATACAAACATACCAATCTCACACACTCCTATCTTGTACTCACACGGATACAGACTCCTATCACCTACGATTAGCATGGTTGGCTAAATATAGTGCGAAAGAAGTTCAACATGATGTACATACATATCACACTTCCATCACACACACAACTCCTGTGTTCGGATGCCACTGGAGCTATGAAAACGAAATTATTTAGAACTGCTTTTTGTGTTGTTTGTTCTTTCCCCGCACATCCGATTAGCACGGTTTGCTACGTACGGTGCGAAAGAAGTTAATCTCTCAGAGTTTTGCATACACTCCCATCACACACACTCCTATAAAAGATATCCCGTTTAGCCTTAACAGACTTTAGGAACAAGTTATGTTCGCGAGCACATATGAAAACCGGCATGGCACACGAGGGGGAGTGTGGCCAGCACCATGCCCAGCTGCCTTTGTATCCCAAGTAGCAATGTTTACACACCACCCCAGTTACTATTTTGTCGTCATGGTGTTGACCATGAGCGGGAATCATACCTGGGTCACCTGGTTCATAGAGCAGCAAGATAACCGCTACACTACCACTCCCTACCAATACCAATACCCGCCATTCGCCACTAAGTGATGGTAACGTCACTACGGCCCCTATCCTAGGCCTGCACTTTGAGGCCACGTGAAGTAGAGTGTTTGGTGGCACAAAATACTTAGCACACTCCAGGTTTAGCAACAGTGCCCCAACTCCTCTGAGTGAGCAGCAATCACCAGATCATTAGCATACGTAACATGGTTGACTAATAGGGAGCCATCCCCGACCGCACCCGGGCATCGATCAGCCTCCCATTGTATCTGTACCAGATGGGAATTCCTTCGGGACAGCCCTGGAAAGCTGGAACTACGTGGTCAAAGATGGTGTTAAATAATGTGGGAGCCAGAGGACATCCATGTCCCACCCCAAAGTGAACAGGGAATGGCTCCGACTCCTGGCCACGTAGCTTTACCTGGGCCTGGACACCATCATGAAGGGCCCTTAATGATTGTCAGCAGAGAGTTCGGGACTCCGAAAGCACGAAGAACCACCCATAGTCCTGGCCTGTTGATGGTATCATAGGCCTTTACCAGGTCAATAAAGCATAGATGTAGGTATTGTTGGAATTCCCTACACCTCTGGCTAAAGCAGATGGACAGAAAATATGGACCGCTCCCAACACCAATAATAACAATACCCCGCCATTCGCCACTAAGTGACGGTGACGTCCCCACAGGGTCTGTGCCAGGCCAGGTGCACTTTGAGGTCACATGAAGTGTCGAAGGCTCGCCGACAGGAGGTATCAGGACAGACCCAGCAGGTGCAATTGGGTTGGCTGACTGAGATGACCGGTGGATGCCCACCACCAGCTGTACCACCTACAACAACCGCCATTTTCCACTAAGTGCCGGTGACGTCACCACAACGCTTGTGCCAGGCCATGTGCACCTTGAGGCCACGTGAAGTGTCGAACGCCCGCTGGCAGGAGGTCACGGGGCAGACCCAGGTGCCACGGGTCGACTGACTGAGATGACCGAGATGAGTGGCTGATGCACCACCTGTGCCCCCGACTGTGCCAACTTGCTGTGCTTTAGCCACCCGGCGCTCCGCTCGTTGTTGTGAGCGTCGCTCCTCTGCCCTCCGTTGTTGTTGTTGGAGGTCAACTGCTTCCGACTGCCCAGTAGTGTCCTTCACGAGCCTCCTCCACCTACACACAGACACGCACGCACGTGTCTCACACACACTCCCATCCCACACGGCCCACACGCACGTCACGTGACGTCAACACGTCCTTGTCACATTCCCCAGTTCACACGCGCTGCCCCCTCCGCGATTGGCCGCTGAGCGCCACGTGACCGCGCTCTCAACACCGCCTCCATGCGGAAGTGAACTGGGAAAATCAAACGCGGTGACGCGCACCCCGAGGCGGGTCCCCTTTCACCGGGGTCTCCCTCACCCCCTCGCCGCCTCGCTCCCTCACCCCCTCGCTCCCTCACTCCCTCACCCCCTCGCCGCCTCACCCCCTCGCCCCCTCGCTCCCTCACCCCCTCGCCGCCTCACCCCCTCGCCCCTCACCCCCTCGCTCGACCCCTCGCTCCCTCACCCCCTCGCCGCCTCACCCCCTCGCCCCTCACCCCCTCGCTCGCTCGACCCCTCGCTCCCTCACCCCCTCGCCGCCTCACCCCCTCGCCCCCTCGCTCCCTCACCCCCTCGCTCGACCCCTCGCTCCCTCACCCCCTCGCCCCTCACCCCCTCGCTCGACCCCTCGCTCCCTTACCCCCTCGCCGCCTCACCCCCTCGCCCCCTCACCCCCTCGCCCCCTCGCTCCCTCACCCCCTGACCCCCTTGCCCGACCCCTCGCTCCCTCACCCCCTCGCCGCCTCACCCCCTCGCCGCCTCACCCCCTCGCCGCCTCACCCCCTCGCCGCCTCACCCCCTCGCCGCCTCACCCCTTCGCTCCCTCACCCCCTGACCCCCTTGCCGTCTCGGAGATCGCTGGGGTCTTCGTGGTCGCCGCCGTTGGCCAGGGAGCGGCAGGCGAGAGACCCACGGACTCTTGGTCGGGGGTCTGCTTGGAACCGGTAACCATCAAATCTGAACTTTGCACCCCTAAACCATAAATATCGATACCCTATATCGCTACCCTATATCGCTACCCGATACTACTAAGAACCCCTATAGTGGGGACCCCGTTACAGGGATCCCTAAACTTTGGACCCCAAACTCGGGAACCCCAAAATCAACCCCGGCATCCCCTTGCCTGTAGTCCCCGACCCCTTGAAGTCTCGAACCCCGAGTGAACTCGCACCTCGACCCCACCACAGGATCGAGTCGCGGGGGTCGTGGAGACCCCTGGGAGAGGATGGCGACCCCATCCCCGGCACAGACCCCCGAGTCTTCGAGGCGAGGAGGGGACGCGGACGGGATGACGTGGTGGTACCGGGTCCTGCTGCGGGTGGCCGGGGTGTGTGGGGCCCTGTGTGAGTGAGACACCGGGAGACACTCGGGGTGGTGGGGGAACATTGGAGGGTGGTGTGGGTACACGGGGCATGGTGAGACACAATGAGATACACAGACACAGGGAGACAGGGACACAGACACAGCGAGACAGACACAGGGGGACAGGAACACAGACACAGGGAGACAGGAACACAGACACAGGGAGACAGGGACACATACACAGGGAGACAGACACAGGGGGACAGGAACACAGACACAGGGAGATAGGGACACAGACACAGGGACACAGACACTGGGAGACAGACACAGGGGGACAGGAACACAGACACAGGGAGACAGGGACACAGACACAGGGAGACGGGGACACAGACACAGGGGGATAGACACAGGGGGACAGGAACACAGACACAGGGAGATAGGGACACAGACACTGGGAGACATACACAGGGGGACAGGAACACAGACACAGGGAGATAGGGACACGGACACAGGGAGACAGACACAGGGGGACAGGGACACAGACATAGGGAGACAGACACAGGGGGACAGGAACACAGACACAGGGAGATAGGGACACAGACACAGGGAGACAGGGACACAGACACTGGGAGACAGACACAGGGGAACAGGAACACAGACACAGGGAGATAGGGACACAGACACAGGGAGACAGGGACACAGACACAGGGAGACAGACACAGGGGGACAGGAACACAGACACAGGGAGACAGGAACACAGACACAGGGGGACAGACACAGGGACACAGACACAGGGACACAGACACAGGGACACAGACACAGGGAGACAGACACAGGGACACAGACACAGGGACACAGACACAGGGACACAGACACAGGGAGACAGGGACACAGACACAGGGAGACAGGGACACAGACACAGGGAGACAGGGAGACAGACACAGGGGGACAGACACAGGGGACAGGGACACAGACACAGGGGGACAGACACAGGGAGACAGGGACACAGACACAGGGGGACAGACACAAGGGACAGGGACACAGACACAGGGACACAGACACAGGGGGACAGACACAGGGGACAGGGACACAGACACAGGGAGACAGACACAGGGGGACAGACACAGGGAGACAGGGACACAGACACAGGGACACAGACACAGGGGGACAGACACAGGGAGACAGACACAGGGACACAGACACAGGGAGACAGGGACACAGACACAGGGAGACAGGGACACAGACACAGGGAGACAGGGACACAGACACAGTGAGACAGACACAGGGGGACAGACACAGGGGACAGGGACACAGATACAGGGGGACAGGGACACAGACACAGGGAGACAGGGACACAGACACAGGGGGACAGACACAGGGGACAGGGACACAGATACAGGGGGACAGGGACACAGACACAGGGGGACAGGGACACAGACACAGGGAGACGGAGTGTTCAGGGACTTGGGTGAATGAATCCGAGTCACGGGAATCCAGAGACAAAGGGACAAAGAAACAGACCCAGGGTCAAAAATAGTCAAGTGCTGCGTGGACACACATTCGGAGAAGTCTGCATCATGCACCCCTCCACGCGTTTCCTTTCACGGCGAAACGCGGACCATTGCTAATTATTGATGACTGTGTGCATAATTTATCCTTTCGCCAAGCCGCATTGACCGGCGTGGTGAAGTATGGTCAAACAACCACCATCACTGACGTGCCAGCCGTGGGCGTGGGGGAGACGCCTTCTTCCGGAAGTGGATTGACAAAGGAATTTCAATAATTTAGTCTCGACCCCATTATTCGTGTACTTTGTAATGTGCGTATATTCTGCCTAGGTATTTGTGGGGAGCGGTGGCGTAGTGGTTAGCGCGCTGCTCTACGAACCCGGCGACCAGAGTTCGATTCCCGCTCACGGCCAACAAGTGACGATTATCTGAACCGGTCCTGGACCTTCCCTAGGTCGACTCGGCCTCAAATGAGTACCTGGTACGGTGCGTAAACATCGCCACTAGGGAGACAAAAGCGGTTTGATGTGGTGTTGGCCACTCCACCCCCGTGTACCGTTCCGGCCTTTATAGGTGCTCGCTAACAGCACTTGCCCCAACAGTCTGTTAAGGCTATACGGGGGATCTTTGTCTTGTTGTACTGAACATAACTGTATTCGCTAACAACACTTGCCCCAATAGTATATGTAGGCCACATGATGGACCTTTGTATTCTGTCTTCGTGTTGGGCGCAGTGGGGAGCACAGTTAGTGCATCTGCTAGTCATCTCGGTCAACTCATTACACCATCCATACTTAAAGTGACGGCCTCAAAGTGCACCTAGCCTGGCACAGGCAGACAGGAAGTACTGGGGTGATGGCACCATCACATCGTGGAGAATGACGGCTGTCATTGTTGCTGCTGCTGTTGTTGTTGTTGTGTCAGCGTGTGCCATCGCCGGTCTCTGGAGCTGCATCACAGTGAGCCCACTCACTCTCCTGGCTGGCATCTTCATGATGTGAGTGGCGTGCGGAGGGGGAAGAGCTTCCCCATGTAGCCTTAACAGACTTTTGGGGCAAGTGCTGTTAGTGAGCACCTGTGAAGGTCGACACGGCACACGAGGGGGTTGGTGGCCAACACCACGCCCGGCTGCCTTTGTCCCCCCAATTGTAATGTTTACAAACCACAGAAAGTATGAATTTAAGGCTGAGTCAACCTAAGCGAGGCCCATAACCGGTTGAGATATTCATCACCGATTTTGCCCGTGAGTGGAAATCACTCGGTTCACTGAGTTTGCAGTGCAGTGCGCTAACCACAACGCGACCACTACCATAACCACTGCACTACGGCCGTACACATCCACAAACTTGCACACACCAGCATGCACATGCCCACATACTCACACCCTACCAAAAACCTCACTTTATTTTGTACACTAACTCTCAATTTTGATACTACACCCAGGCCCCAACCCCCAATCCCCACGCTGGGTCCAGTCCCTGTCCCAAAACTGTAACCCTGACCCTTTACCCGTAATCCAACCCCGACACTGAACCTGGTTGTACCCCCACAGTAATTGGAACATTGTGTGCGAGTCTCACCGATACACTTTGTGTTTTTCTCCCGATGCCTCCCGGGTCACCCCCAGGCTGACTGCAGCCGTGCTGCTGCTATGCGAGGCTCCGTTCTGCTGTCAGTTCGTGGAGTTTGCAAACGTGGTGGCGGCGCGTGCCGACCGCCTAAAGCCCTGGCACAAGGGCCTGGTGTACTGCATGTGAGTGCCACAGCACGCACAGTGCACAATCACAGCACACACAGTGCACAATCACAGCACACACAGGACGCGCGGTATACGCGATATACAGTACACGTCACAGCACACACACCCCTGACATAAAGGCCTGGTGTACTGCACTTCAGCCCCGCACAGCATACACAGCACACACAGTGCGCAAGCACAGCACACACAGTAAACACGGGACATGTGGAATACACGATATACAGCACACACAGCACACACACCCCTGAGACAAAGGCCTGGTGTTCTGGACATGGGCCCCACACAGCACACATAGCATACACAGTACACAATCACAGCACACACGGTGCATGTGGAATACACGATATACAGTACACGTCACAGTGCACACAGCATACATACTCCTAACACAAGGGCCTGGTGTACTGCGCGTGAGCCCCACACTCAGTACAGGACACACAGTACACGCAGCAAACAGTACAAGGCACACAGGTATAAACAGTACATGCAGTAGGCTACACAGTGAATCTCTTGTGCGTATACGTGTGTCGTACGTGTATATAAATATTGTGGGGAGCGGTGGCCCAGTGATGAGCGCTTGTCCTACGAACCGGCGACCCAAATTAAGATGCCGCTCACGACCAATAACAGTGATGAATATTTAAACCGGTCCTGGGCCCTCCCCTAGGTCGACTCAGCCTCAAATGAGTCCGTGGTGCGTTGTGTAGTACACATCAGCAATGGGGAGACAAGGGCGGCTGGGCATGGTGCTGTCCACCCACCCCCTTCGTATTCCGTGCTAGCCTTAATAGCTACGACTCCATAACAGCATTTGCACCAACAGTCTATTAAGGCTATACGGGGGATCTTTGTATTATTGTTAATGTGTTGGTGTGTGTGCATGTGTGCGTGTGCAGACTGGCGCTGGTGCCCGTGTTTCTGAGTGCCGGCCTCACCACCATCCTGGGCAATGCCATTGTGTTTGGTACCGGCGTTCTCTACGGCCTCGCGTCACTCGGCAGGAAGTGCGTGCCTGGTTACGGGTCACGGGTCACGGGTCATGGGTCATGGGTCAGAGGTCACGGTTCACAGCTCATGGGTGACAGGTCTCTCCTGAAAAAGAGTCAAGAGACTCGGTGAAGCTTTCCTGGATAGACAAGAATTGTAAATAACAATTGTCTATGTGTGCACATGTATGTGTTGTGTGTGGGGAGTGGTGGTTTCACTGGGACCCACCACTCCCCACACACAGTGAGTAAATCCATGGCACCTGGGTCTGTCCCGTGACCTGCCAGCGAGCCTTCGACGCTTCACTTGGCCTCAAAGTGCACCTGGCCTGGCACAAGCATCGTGGTGATGTCACCGCCACTTCGTGGTGAATGGCGGTTGTTGTTGTTGGGAAGTGGTGGTGTAATGATTAGTGCAATGCGCTATGAACCCGGCAACACGAGTTGACTCAACCTTCAATGAGTACCTTACCCGTGTATCGATAGTTGCATTTTAATGTGCAATTTTTATTGAGGGACTGTTTGTTGTGGTCTGGAACTTTTGTTGTTGTTGTTTTGCTGCCTTGTCCAAGCTTGCATTTATTGTTGAACAATCGTCAGGAGTTGATATACTTTTGAAATGTATAATTAGATCCCTTCTCTATTTAACTATTTTTTTTTGTCTTTTGCTTTCCTACATTTTTTGCACTCCAATCGTTTTCTTGTATTGCCGGAACTTTCTGACCCACACCAACTGGAGCTTCATGGCTCGTTGGATTTTTCCAGGATAAATAAAGATTCCGATTACGAGTGCTTGGTGCGATGTGTAAAACATCAGCACTTAGCACTGGGGAGACAAAGGCGGTCGGGTGTGGTGCTGGCCACCCAGCCCCTTGTGTACCGTTCCAGCCGTCATAGGTGCTCGCTAACAGCACTTGCCCCAACAGGATCTTTGCATGTACGTTGTGTGCGTGTGTGTCGCCAGGGGTGACGCGGTGTCGTACGCGAGACTACAGCACGGCCAGAAGTCGGACGACATCCCCCTCGCGGAGAGAGGTGGCGTGGAGGGGGAGCCCTGAGGGCACTCCTGACAACATACACCGCTCGCACACACAGAATACGTAGCACACGCATAGCATGGATAGTACACACACACACACGGCACATACATAAACATTGCATTGACAGTACACACATAGCACGTGCATGGATACATAGTCGACACAAATAAAACACACACACACAGCTTAAGGACAAAGATCACTGATTACGGCTGATGATGGTGTGGTCATCACTATTCCCGACCGCCTTTGTCTCCCTGGAGCTGACGACGTGTGTTGAACACACCGCACCAGGCACTCATCTCTTAGGACTGAGTCGACCTAGGGGGGGGGGAGGAGGCCTGGGACAGATACAACTCGCCACTGAAGCGGGGATGAAACCAAGGAGACCGATTGGGGGTTGGTGGTGCAGTGCGTTAACCACGACGCTGCTCTCTTCCCCATGTAGTGACACGCACATCAGACCCTGACACAGGAACGACACTCACCGTTCGTACCGAACACGGTGTGTGTATAAACACACTACAATGCTAGGGGCTCGTCAACTATTGTTTACACAACCACGCGGTGGGCAAATCCGGAGGCGCTTAGCGTGGGCTTTGACATTGGAGCCGGGCACGTGGGGTTAAGGATAAGTCCACAGTTGCACCACGACGAGCGTTTACACAGAGCACAGAGAACGCACGTGCTGTACGCTACAAAGACAAAGATCCCCCGGATGGCCTTCACAAATTGCTGGGGCAGGTGCTGTTAGCGAGCACCTATGAATGCCGGAGCGGCGCACTTAGGAGGGGATGGTGTGGCCAGCTCCACGCCCCCCAATGCTGATGTTTACACACTGCACCAGGTACTCGGGCTGAATCGACCTAAGGGGAGGCCTGGTGACGGTTCGGATAAAAGTCACCGGTAGTTGGCCGTGAGTGGGAATCGAACTCGGGTCGTCTGGTTCCTAGCGCGGAGCGCCAACCGCTGTACCGCTGTGCAAAACCCCCTCCGCACACGCAAATCTTACAATCGGGTACACGGGAAACATCGCCCTGGACACGCACCCATTACACACCTCTCGTACAACGCACACCTGATATGCTACATCTCGCACGCATACGACACGCACACCGCACACACACACACCTTTAATTATATAAGATGTTAACCACGCGTGCGTCTTGGCTGAGCGCGAGTGCAATTGTTGGCACGGGGAAGGAGACGATGGCTCTTCTTCCTCCAGGTGCCGTGCGGGCTGTGGGGTCGTGCCCGCGGGTTGTGGTTGTTTTATTGTGGCTGTAGTTTCGGCGGTAATTATGGTGGTTGTTGTTGTAGGCAGGGGCGGCTCTGCCCTGATGGGATGGATAATAAACGGCGTGCGAAGACATTCGGGGAGAGCGTGGCGGTGTTGATGTTAACCAGCTTGCGTGTCACCATCATATCGTCACACCGCCATCAGCGCGTTCACCATTATCACCAACGTCTCGCATCAACCGATCCATATTCAGCATCACGACCACCAAAATTGCATTGTCACCAACCTCATCATCATATCATCAACACAATCATCTCCACCACCACCATCATCCACCCGACACCATTCCACCATAACCACTCCTGGATATGTTAATCATCATCATCAACCACCTCCATGATCATCACTTCCACCACCACCCCTGGCACCCATCTCCCACACGTGCTCTGCTCACCCGGCTCGGGTGTTATACCACGTGGCCATGTAGTAAGTCAGTAAGTCAGCTTTATTGATCACATCCATGCACACACGAGGTACATGGAAGTGAGATTTTTGTTCCCGTGTCGCTCTCTCAGCTGGTGCAAATTAACAACAATGTAAACAGCAGGCAACAATATTTTAAAAATACTTTTTTTTTTATTAGTCGCTGTGCGGATGATAAAAGTGACATGTGCATGAGACGACATTAACATCGGGCGTACGTCAAGCAAAACAAGCCGGTTGGAAACTGCAGAGACTGCACTTACTTGGGCAGGGCACGCCACGGCTAGAAGTGAACAACTTTAGAGACTAATGACGGAGTGGTAGCCAAGGGAAGGAACGCGTCTGATGGATCCGTGGGGAGACGGAGCGATGAAATCGACTCGAAGCGTGGGTGCCAAGTGGATCTTGTACAGCACGTGATCCGGCGACTTGGGCCCATCAAAGACTTTTATTAAATTCGATTTGCTTCTGTCATTTCGGCAAGCCGGGTCAAGCCACTTGTTGCAAAATGAGACTAATCCGACTCTCTTGAGTGTTAGAATCAGAATATGCAATATTACGGATGGAGCAATCCAAAAGATCCCTTTTTTATGCCACAGATATCCATACTCTTTGGTTCTTTCGGTAAAGTCACGTAGGTAGAAATAAAATAAAACAAATCACGACGTTTCGATCGCAATCTTCATCAGAAGCAAATTGTCTTATGGTTGTTATTGTTTGACTTGCATCCCACTGGGATTTTTGCACACAGCATTGATGTACGGTGCTTTTTCTGGAAGACTTTGCTGTTTTTTCCTGGATTTTTCTGTTTGTGCGTAGTCACTTTAAGATGTTTTCTTGTTCATGTTTGTTGCGGTTGCACCCGAGTCAAGAGCCGAATGGCTCACAGGGCTATTCTCAATATATATAAAAGGCAACGTTGTGGTTATGTGTCTGTTCAAAATGTTTAGTGTACTTCCCGACATGCAACAAACTTGAAATTTGCCATGTGGGTACTATCCAGACTGTACACCATGCAAACATTATAAAAATACACTTTTTTTTGGGGGGGGGGGAGCTCAATAATGCATATATTTTTTTGCCCGGCAAGTGAGCTGTGACGTCACATCTGTCACGTGACCCGCGCACGTGGAAGCGTAACGCATAGTGTAGCGGGTAGCGCGCCGCTGCACTACGAACCCGGCGACCCGAGTTCGATTCCCGCTCACGGCCACCACCGGTGACGATTATTTGGACCGGTCCTGGGTCTCCCCTAGGTCGACTCAGCCTCAAACGAGTAATTGGTGTGGTGTGTGAACATCGCCACTGGGGAGACAAAGGCGGCCGGGCGTGGTGAATCCAAGTCCCGGGCGAAGCCGGGTAGTAAAGCTCGTATCTAATAAATGAAACTGAATCAGGTGGAACAACCACAGCAAGAAACACATTGTCCTGCGGAGGGAGCTGGTAGGAACGTTGGGTTGCTCGGTCAATGGCCAGGGTCAACGGCGGCGTGGTGTATTCCGCAAATATGCCCGACTGTGAGGGCGGGCACAAGCCGGCGTGAGTAGGTTAAACGTTGAGTTTTATAAGGGCACCACGGGGTGACCAGCCCCTCCCCACCCAGCCCCACCCCACCCAGCCCCACCCCTCCCACCCCCCACCCAGCCCCACCCTCCCCACTCAGCCCCTCCCTGCATGACGGACGGACGCAATAATCCCCTGTGGGCTGGTGTAACCAGGAGGTTCCTTCCAGTAAAATGCTGAAGTGGGCGAGAGATATCCAGTTCGGGTCCCACGGGGGCTTCAGGACGCCTGCTAAGACGAAACCAACTCGAGACGTTGTTTGATGTCTGCCGGCCGAGTGGCCCTTGAATAAAGAGACCTCCACAGTTCTAGATTTGAAGCTTTCGTGACTGCAAGGATTCATATTCTTAGGTTTTTTTCGGTAAAGTCACGTAGGTAAAACATTTTAATAATTAAAAGTAAAATAAAATAAATCACGACGTTTCGGAGGCAACACAAGCTTCCGTCTTCAGGTGGAACCGTCACAGCACGACAGCTGTATCAAGTGAGAGACATTCCAAGAAAACAGTCCTTGTATATATACTGGAATTTCTCTCACTTGATACAGCTATCGTGCTGTGACGGTTCCACCTGAAGCTTGTGTTGCCTCCGAAACGTCGTGATTTTTATTTTATTTTTTATTAATTAAATTTTTTTACCTACGTGACTTTACCGAAAACACCTAAGACTAAGACCTCCACACACAGCTCAATTCGCATCTGATTCTGACTTCAGGCAGCAGTGGATCGAACAAGTCGTGCTACGTCAGAGACGTGGCCCCGCCCACCGCCCACGTGACCACGTCGCGTACAGTGCTCACTGTACTCGCCGCCTGGGGCACGTGTCTCTGAAACTCTGCCCACGTGATTTTTGGGTGCAACGTTTCGGGCGTTGATCCTCTTTCATGGCGCATTTAAGCAGTGGCCTACACTCGGCTGTGGATACATGAAGGAGAGCTTGATGCAATGTATTGGAGATGTTTTTGCTACGTCTGGTTTTCGACATGCCATTCATTCAATATCCTGTATCCTACATTAGACATTTTTAAATGTCTTTAATACTCTTTGGTTCTTTCGGTAAAGTCGTGATTTGATTTATTTTATTTCTACCTACGTGATTTACCGAAAGAACCAAAGAGTATGGATTCCTGCAGTCACGAAAACTTCAATTATTGACATTTTGAACGTTCAAATATGAAGTTTGTTACACATTTTTAAATACCGTGAATTTTAAATTATTAGCGATCTAAATTAATGTTTGATAATTGGAAATTGTTTTTATCACATGCTTCTAAATTTGAAGCTTTCGTGACTGCAAGGATTCATACTCTTTTAAGTTCTTTCGGTAAAGTCACGTAGGTAAAATAATAAAATAAACTAAAAACAAATCACAATTTATTATTTGAATTTTATTATCATTTTACCTACCTAAAAAACCTAAGAGTTTATCACATGCTTTGATAACCTCATCAATTCACGAGTCAATTCACATCTATGAAACGTACAGTACACATTTTTATAGTTGTGATTGTCTAACCGTGCCTCCTGAATCTACGCCGCTCAACACATAAAGGACACCGCGATTGTTACGCTAACAGAGGTCATCTTTTGAACATTTGTTAAAATAAACAAAGCCGTGGTTTTGTTGATTCGTTAAAAGATAAATAAAATTAACCACGTGTGCCCTGTACAGTCACCCCCTCCCCACCACCACCACGTGGCCGCGCACTCCGCCCCTAGGCGTGCATGGTAGCGGGTGGTGGTGGTGCTGTTACTGGCTGTGCTCTAGGTCGACTCAGCCTTAAATGCAGTAAACGTCGCCACGAGGGAGACAAAGGCGGTTCGGGCGTGGTGCTGGCCACCCACCCTCTTATTACCCCCCTCGGGCCTTCTTAGGTGTCTTCACTAGTGTTGTTCGTGGCTGAGACACGGGGGATCTTTGTTTCCTGCTGCTGCTGCTGCTGGTAGTAGTGGTGGCACTGCATTAGCTGTGCTCCTAGGTAGACTCGGCCTCAAATGAGTACCCGACGCGGTGTGCAGTGAACATCGCCACGAGGGAGACGAAAGCGGTCGGGTGTGGTTCTGGCCAGCGGTGTTAGAGGCACGGGGGATCTTTGGTGCTGCTGCTGTTGCTGGTAGTAGTAGTGGTGGTCGTGGTGGTGGTCGTGGTTGTTCAGGCTGATCGGTGCGCCATGGAGGACCTCGTAGAGGCGCTGTTCGAGTCGGAGGCGGTGAAGTTTGGAAGCTTCACGCTCAAGAGCGGCCTCGCCTCCCCCGTCTACTTCGATCTCCGCGTCATCGTCTCGCACCCGCGCCTCATGCTGCAGGTCGGGAGCACACTTAGCTCGACTTTGTGGGCACACGTTTACATCACCACCACCATCATCATCATCACCACCACCATCATCACCACCACCATCATCACCACCATCATCATCACCACCACCACCATCATCACCACCACCACCACCACCATCATCACCACCATCACCACCACCATCATCACCACCACCATCATCACCACCATCATCATCACCACCATCATCATCATCATCATCACCACCACCACCACCATCATCATCATCATCACCACCACCATCACCATCATCACCGCCACCACCATCATCACCACCACCATCATCACCATCACCGCCATCATCATAATCATCACCGCCATCATCATCATAATCATCATCATAACCCTTATCCTCGCCCTCATCCTCACCATCATCATAACCCTCAACTATAGATCCGCACACTCACACACATATAACTAGAGACCGGCACACACAGATCTACAGACCCACACACAACTAGAGACCCCCACACACACACAACTAGAGACCCACACACACAGATCTACAGACTCACACAGAATTACAGCCCCACACACTCACACACAGAACTACAGACCCAGACACTCACACACATAACTACAGACCCGCACACTCGCACACAGACCCACACACTCGCACACAGACCCACACACTCACACACAGATCTACACACTCACACAGACCTGTAGTTATGGTGACAGGAGAACAGGCAGGGGAGGGGTTAAGGAAGGGGTAGTTTTGTAGTGATGGGGCACGTGGTAGTGATGATAGGGGTAGTGGTAGTGAACGAGTTTGGGGGAGTGATAGGGCAGGGGTAGTGGTAGAATAGGGATCGTGGTAGTGATAGGGGTAGTGATAAGGGTAGGTAGTGGTAGTGATAGGGGTAGTGATAAGGGTAGGTAGGGATAGTGATAGGGTAGGGGTAGTGATAGGGTAGTGGTAGGAAAGGGATAGGGGTAGTGATAAGGGTAGGTAGTGGTAGTGATAGGAAAGGGGTAGTGGTAGGGTAGGGGTAGGAAAGGGATAGGGGTAGTGATAAGGGTAGGTAGTGGTAGGGGTAGGAAAGGGGTAGTGGTAGGGTAGGGGTAGGGAAGTGTGGTAGGGGTTGCATGAGGCCTGGTCGTAGCTGGGGGCAGGGAGTAGCAGTATCAGGATGATGATGCTGGGCTAGGGAGAAACGGAATCAGGAGCGTGAAGATGTTTCATGTGCAGTGGGAGTTTGTTACAGTGTCTGTCTGTCTCGGTGTGAATTTATATATCTCTGCGAGTCTATTGGTCTCGGTATTAATCAGTAGATCTCTGCGGGAGCACTAAGTGAGTGGGTCTCGGTGTGAATCGATAGATCTGTGCGAGTCTGTGGGTCTCTGTGAGTGGGTCTTCGTGTCAATCTATAGATCTCTTGAGTGTAGGTCTCTAAGCGAGTGGGTCTGTATGAATCTATAGGTCTGTGCGAGTCTGTGGGTCTCTGTGAGTGGGTCTTCGTGTGAATCTATAGATCTCTTGAGTGTAGGTCTCTATGCGAGTGGGTCTGTATGAATCTATATAGATCTGTGTGAGTCTGTGGGTCTCTGTGAGTGGGTCTTCATGTGAATCTATAGATCTCTGAGTAGAGGTCTCTATGCGAGTGGGTCTGTATGAATCTATATAGGTCTGTGGGTCTCATTGTGAATCGATGAATGTCTTGATATGGCTGATGTTGATGCCGAGGAACAGCTGTGATGTTACGCTGTTATTGATGAGCTCGATGATTCCATCACGTGTATTGCAACTCACCCATCCCCTTGTCTCCCTCCCCTCCACCGCAGGTGGCGGAGCGCCTATGGGATGTGGGCCGCTCCGTGTGCCCCTCAGCGCTGCTGTGCGGCGTACCCTACACGGCGCTGCCCATCGCCACGCTCATGGCCACGGCGCACGAGAGGCCCATGCTCATGAGGCGCAAGGAAGCCAAGCAGTACGGTGTGGCCCAACGCTGCGTGGTGTGACATGACACGAGGGGTGACGCTTCGTGGTGTGACGCGACACGAGGGGTGACGCTGCGTGGTGTGGAACGACACGGGGTGACGCTGCGTGGTGTGGCGCGACACGGGGTGACGTGACGCGGGTGGTAACGCGACACGAGGGGTGACGCTGCGTGGTGTGACGCGACACGAGGGGTGACGCTGCGTGGTGTGACGCGACACGAGGTGTGACGTAACACGAGAGGTGACGCTGCGTGGTGTGACGCGACACGGGGTTGGCATGACGCGGGATGGCCTGATGCGGTGTCGCTCAACACGGGTGGTGGCTCAACACGGGTGGTGGCGTGACGCGGTGTGTAGGCACGGCGCGCATGCTGGAGGGCGCGTTCGCGGCTGGAGATGTGTGCGTGGTGGTGGAGGACGTCGTCACCAGCGGATCCAGCGTGCTCGAGACGGCGGACGTGCTGCGTCAGCACGGCCTGCAGGTGCGAGATGCCCCGTGATGATGACAGTGTGCGTGATGGTGATCATTTGACGGTGGTGCAGTGGCACGATGCTATCATACTCTTGATTGTGGACAGAGCCGGACGGGATGCTGTGTGATGTTGACGCTGTTGTGATGTTGACGCGGTGCGATGTTGACGCGGTGCGATGTTGACGCTGTGCGATGTTGACGCTGTGCGATGTTGACGCTGTGCGATGTTGACGCTGTTGTGATGTTGACGCTGTTGTGATGTTGATGCTGCAGGTGCGTGATGCGCTGGTGCTGCTGGACCGTGAGCAGGGTGGCCGCGAGACCCTGGCCGGCGCTGGCATCACCCTTCACTCGGTGTGCACCGTGTCTCGGCTCATGCAGGTGAAGGCGACTCGAGTACAGAGTTGGGAACAACAACGACGATCATTCATTTCCTTTATTAACCTGGGAACACCTCACAGAGGGGTTCCGCTGCATACATATTGAGGGGGTTTGGCTGTCACGGCGTGGGGCGATGCTCGCCCAGCGTGCTCTTTACGAGGGGAGTTGCGCTCAAAGGTTCGCACGAATGGGTTCACCAGCCCACAAACCATTATATCTGGTTTGGCACTTAACTGGGCCGAATTACAGCTCTTGAGAATTTCAGCTATATCGGTGCAACTGCCACGCAAGGGATGTCAACTCTCCATAGCGGGGCGTGTGAAGATTGCGGCCCAAACTCGTGTATGCGGATAAAACAGCAAAGCGTCACTTGGAAAGGATCTTGGAAGCAGTTCCGTGATATCCCGTTCTGCAGTGTCAGTGTCGCTAAAACAACCGGAACAGCCGTTGTGAAAACCATGCAAGACCACGAATCCCTGCACTGTTGCACACCAGTGTTGGTCATCACCGTGGCGGGGGTGGTTGCAGTGTCCACCCAACGACCCGGTGGACAATCTTGGCGGCCGTTCCGCTCACTCCCACCCCCACCGCAGGTGCTGCTGGACCGCGGCCGCGTCGACCAGGCCACGGTCGACTCCGTGTCCGCCTTCATTTCCCAAAACCGCGCTACGACACCACCTCCTGCCTCGTCGCCCTCGCTCGAACCTGGGCCGGGCGCGGTGGCACAGAGCTACGGGCAGCGCGCGCGTCTCCCGTCGACGTCGGCCGTCGCCTCGCGGCTCCTGCTCCTCATGGAGGAGAAGCGCAGCAATCTGTGCGTGTCGGCCGACGTGCGCACGGCCGCCGAGCTGCTGGCGGTGGCGCGCGCCGTGGGCCCCCACGTGTGCCTCCTCAAGACGCACGTGGACGCGCTTGACGACTTCACGGCCGACCTGCCGGAGCGCCTGGCCGAGCTGGCGCGGAGCCATCGCTTCCTGCTGTTCGAGGACCGCAAATTCGCCGACATCGGCCACACCGCCCGGCGGCAGTAC
The DNA here is from genome assembly GCF_015708825.2 of Lethenteron reissneri. Classification (NCBI taxonomy): domain Eukaryota; kingdom Metazoa; phylum Chordata; class Hyperoartia; order Petromyzontiformes; family Petromyzontidae; genus Lethenteron; species Lethenteron reissneri. Next base: position 3,824,245 of record NC_083826.1, on the reverse strand, counting down.
CAGGGTACGTGTGGGGGGGTGTACTGCAGTGTGCGATGTGCGGCGTTTATTGTGTGGCGAGTTTAGCGAGTGTGGTGTGTGGGCGTGCACTGCAGGAGGGGTCTTTGGCATCGCGAGCTGGGCGGATCTGGTGACGGCTCATGCCGTGTCAGGCCCCGGGGGGCTGGAGGCCCTGGCTGGGGTGGGAGTGCCCCTAGGGAGGGGCTGCCTCCTCATCGCCAAGATGAGCTCACAGGGGGCGCTCACCACACAGGGGTACACGCAGGCAACGGTACGGCTTGGCTCGCTCTACGCACACCACTTACCGCACCGCACTCACCACACTGCTCCATTCACCCTTGCTCAGTGTTGATGGTGGGGCGTGCGATGCCACACAGGTGGCAATGGCCGAGGCGCGTCGCGACTTTGTGCTGGGATTCATCAGCACGGAGCGCGTCACCCAGGACCCCTCCCTGCTGCACGTCACCCCCGGGGTCAAGCTACAGCCGGGAGGTGCTCACCACTCACTCACCACACTCACCTCTCACCACTCACCACTCACCTCTCACCACTCACATCTCTCACAGCATCACCACTCACTCGCCAATCGCTCACCACGGCATCACCACTCGCACCGCTTGCTCGCGTAGCTCAGAGAATCACCATTCACTTATCATAATTATCACCACTCTATACACTCTCTCACCTCTCATAGTAGCACCCACACTCTCCACTTTACACACCCGCCCACTGCACCCACCACTCGCACCCGCACTTGTGCCTGTGTGCACTTCTGTACCCTTCTGAATGCATGTCTCGTGCGTGCCAGGCGACGACCTGGGTCAGCAGTACTTGACCCCGGAGGAGGTGGTGGGCCGCCGTGGCTGCGACGTGATGGTGGTGGGCCGCGGCGTGCTGGAGGCCACCGACGTGACCGCCGCCGCCCGGCTCTACCAGCAGGCCGGCTGGGACGCCTACTGCGGACGCCTCCAGCCCGCCACCGCCTCGTAGCGCGGGGCTACGTGGCACGGGTGGGGCGACATGGTTGAGTGGCACAGGGCAGGGGCAGCGTGGGCAGGAGCAGCGTGCGCAGGGAAGTGGTAGCATACAAAGGGGCAGCATACACAGGGCAAGGGCAGCATGTAGCAGGGGGCTGAAGAAATCTGCACTCTCGGTTCCTTTCGGACTGCACTGGCGACGACGTCTGTAAGGGCGCGTGGCGACGTCCGCGGTTTGTCTCGGCGCGAATAAAGCTACGTTGAATAACCCCCCGCGTCTTTCGCGTGCAGTGGGGCAGCACGGGGAGGGATAGTGAACTGCGGGTGGGGAGGGGAATGTGCAATCGGTTGATTTATTGGAGGACACGCGCGAGGAATCTATGAAACAGGAATCTAGCCGCCCACACCGGGCTTAATAGTAGTAGATACAGGTTCTTATCAAAAAGCGCCAAGATTCCCAAAGCAATCTCAAATAAATATCCCCCACCAGATACAATTATGTGCAAAACTCAATCCCCCCCAGCACCCCTTTGTGGGGTGGGGGGGGGGGGGGCGGCTAGGGGTCGGGGGGCATGTGACAGCCTTAACCGATTATACACCAGCCCTGGGGGTGGGGGGGGTACAACTCCTACTCCCCCCTCCCCCCACAATTAATACAAGCCCCCACCACTGTCCATGTGGTCACCACCCACTTAATCAGATTGGAACACCCACACCCATTTTGTAAGCTATACACATGGTACACAGTCCGCCGTTGGTACGCATGGCACACTTGCGGTATGCGTGCGTGTATGGTACGCAACGAGGAGACACTTGTAGTATATTCTCGCGGTGCCCGTGCGTACGCGACGAACGCCGAGACGCACGCTGAGCAAGCGAGGCCTCGCCGAGGCCTTTGCTGTCGTGGAAAATCGACGTGGAAATGGGAGACTCGATACAGCTCTGTTTACAGCAGGATTACATGAGGCACACAGACACACCAACAAAGTAATGATCCCCCGTATAGCCTCAACAGACTGTTGGGGCAGGTGTTGGTGGCAAGCACCACGCCCGGCCCCCTTCGTCTCCCCAGTGCCGATGTTTACTATACAATTGGGTTTATAGCGCAGCGCGCTAACCACTGCACCACCGCTCCCCACAACAGCCACGCAGGCAGACACAAACACACATGGGACCATACACAGATGGCGGTACGCAGAGATACTTGGAAAAGCCGGTTTCCAAAAAGAGACGGACGGAAACCTGCACAGACATGAAGACACACACGTACACAGACAGACATGAAGACACACGTACACAGACAGACATGAAGACACACATGTACACAGACAGACAACACAGACACGTAGCTACGAAGACACCCAGCAGAAGGACACCGACATAGTAAGACACACAGACAGATGAAGGCAACACGCGCAGATAGGACGCAGAGACATACAGACGGTCACAAAGAGGAATGGACACACACCGACGCACGCGCACACAGGCACCCCAGCACGGCCCGTGACATTGTGGACCTCTGCTGTGCACGCCGCTCGCCTTTAACATCTCTTCCCCATGACCCCGCGCCCCAAACATATAAAGTGAGAGCATCTTGCCAAGTGCAGCCATGGGGGAGACTGGACTCACAGTCCCCGAGTACATCCAGTGCTCCCCATGTTTTTGTATTCCTAGCCACCCCCTCCCCAATACTCCCAGTGCTCCAGCCCCCCCCAGTCTCCCCGCCCCCCGCAGTCTCCCAGCCCCCCAACTTCTCAACCCTCTCCGCTACTCAGTCTCCCCAACCACCTACTCTCGGAGTTTAAAGAGAACTCGTTTGTAGTTCACAGAACTAACCAATCTCCACTTGCAAGAACCCACTGCTAAACCAATCTCCATTCACCACTCCACTCACCGGGAGTGGGCCCTGGTGCAAACGCCTCCACACCCGCGCAGCCTCTACCCGTACAAAAGCCAAAGACCTCCCCCCCCCTGTATAGCCTTAACAGACTGTCGGGGCAAGTGCTGTTAGAAGGGAGTAGCACTTATGAAGGCCAGCATGGCACACGAGTGGGTGGGTGGCCAGCACCACGCCCGGCAGCCTTTGTCTCCCCAGTGCCGATGTTAACTAGACACCGCACCAGGTACTGAGTAGACCTAGGGGAAGCCCAGGACCGGTTAAAATAATCGTCGCCCATGATGGCTGCGAGCGAGTGACAATCAAACTCGGGTTGCCGGGTTCATAGCGCAGCGCGCTAACCGTTGCACTACACCGCCTCACCTGATACACACCCTCTACGCAGACCCTCCCACACACATCCTGCCATACGCACACGTTTTCACCATGCGCCTGTAGATGTGCACATTCCGAGGATGCATCCACACGGCCCCCTAAAACAACCACCACCCTGCTGTCTGCGCACCCCCATCAATCGCTCTTGTCTGTAGCCCCTCCAACCTCCCACACCCACCCACCCGCCGCCCCCCCCCCCCAACCGTTCCGCCCTCGGACGTCACGCGATCATCGCGCACGCGTGACCTTGACCTCTTGACGCGATCTCGCCCACGAGCCGTGACCTCAAGAGCCGGGTTCACATCTAAACGATTCGCGTAGGTGTGAACGTCCGTGAAGCCGCATGCCGGGCGACCTGGCGACCCCCTCCGGCTCGCCGTGCCCTCCATGCCGCTGCCGGGGCTGCTTTCCCGCCCGTCCAGCCGCCCGCCCGTGCCGTGGACTAGGCAGCCGCGGGCACGTTGGTGGGCAAGGTCGCGACCTCGCACGCGCGACCTCATATGAGCATGACCTTGACCTCGTTGTCGGTGTCCACGCGGTAGAAGAAGGGGATGCACGTGGACTCGTCGAGGTAGGAGGAGGAGGAGGGCCCGCGCGACTCCTGCAGCTCCTGCAGCAATTGCATGATCTGCCCGGCCGTGCCGGGGGGCTCGGCGGTCGTGGGGGGCCGAGGGTCATCGTCTGCGGGAGGATGAGAAGCGGGGGGCGGGGTACAGAGGGGGAGGTTCGAGTCAACGCACCTCACTGGAGCTAGTTTCAGTCGCATGTGCAGTGAGTATGTGTGGTGTGGTGTATAATATGGTGTGTTGTGTGTCGTGTGTAGTGTAATGTGTTGTGCATGGTGTGTATCATGTGACGTATAGCGCGTATCATGTTATAGGTTTCGTACCGCAGTGTACTACACAGTATGCATGGTGTGTTGTGTATGGTACAACAGTGCAGTATGACATTATGTTGTGTGTGTGCAGTGTGTGCCGTGTGCATCACCTGTGTGTGCGCTCTCCGTGCCAGTCTCTGCCGCTCTTTCCCTCGCACTCGCCCCCTCGCTCTCACCTCCTTCACCTCCTTCACCTCCTTCATCTCCGTCTGCGGGTAGAGAGGGGGGGGGGTGTCGCCATGAGTGACGGAAGTGACCGGAGGCTGCGGCGGTTTCTCCGTATCTGGGCGGCCGTGCCTGCGGTGACCGGCTGTAAGGATGCGTGGCTGTAGCTGCACAGGTCAACCGTGGCGTGTGGCCGTGTCACCCTGGGTGCCGTTGGGCAGGTGAGGGCCCATTCCCTCCTCCTGCTGCTCCTCGTTGGGACCTCCTCCCGCTGCTGCTGCTGCCGCCGTCACCGCCGCTTCCCCCCGTGGCGCTGGCCCCTCCAGCCCCCACGCGTTCCTCTCGGCCAGGAGTCTCATCACCAGCTCCTGCAGCTCCCCCAGCTTCACCTGCCGGGGTCACAGGGCAAGGGTCAGGGCGTGTGGGCAAGGGTTGGGTGACAGGGGTGATGATGATGAAGAAGATTATTTTGAATATGATAACGAGGATGTGGTACGGAGCAAACACGCGACCTCTGGCAAATGTGGAGTGAATTTCATAGATTTATATACATTAGGTTCACATGATGAACACGCATGGACGAATCTCATTAATATTTTAACGGCATGACTCGCAGTTTGCAAGCATGAGCTTTGTGGAGGTGCAGAGTGAATCTCCCCTTAATCAGATTGTTTCCAGGAGGGGGGATAAGCAACGACTGAGAGCCGTTGACCCGCACGTCCCATCGCCTCTACGAAATTGTCACCGCAATGGCGCGGCCCCTGGGTCAGAGGGGCGATGGGACGGTGGGTCGTAGGGGCGTAGGGGTCGTAGGGGTCGTAGGTCGGCGTCACCTTCATGTTGTCGCGGTCGAGCGCCAGGCGGTTGATGAACTCGTCCTTGTCGCGGTGGCGCTGGCGCATGACGTCGCGCTGGCTCTGGTACAGCGCGATGTACTCGCCTGCACACGTGCACGCACACACGGTGTGTGACGCACGCACGGGGTGTGACGCACGCACGGTGTGTGACGCACGCACGGTGTGTGACGCACGCACGGGGTGTGACGCACGCACGGGGTGTGACGCACGCACGGTGTGTGACGCACGCACGGTGTGTGACGCACGCACGGTGTGTGACGCACGCACGGTGTGTGACGCACGCACGGGGTGTGACGCACGCACGGGGTGTGACGCACGCACGGGGTGTGACGCACGCACGGGGTGTGACGCACGCACGGGGTGTGACGCACGCACGGTGTGTGACGCACGCACGGTGTGTGACGCACGCACGGGGTGTGACGCACGCACGGGGTGTGACGCACGCACGGGGTGTGACGCACGCACGGGGTGTGACGCACGCACGGTGTGTGACGCACGCACGAGGTGTGACGCACGCACGGTGTGTGACGCACGCACGGTGTGTGACGCACGCACGGGGTGTGACGCACGCACGGTGTGTGACGCACGCACGGGGTGTGACGCACGCACGGTGTGTGACGCACGCACGGGGTGTGACGCACGCACGGGGTGTGACGCACGCACGGTGTGTGACGCACGCACGGGGTGTGACGCACGGTGTGTGACGCACGCACGGTGTGTGACGCACGCACGGGGTGTGACGCACGCACGGGGTGTGACGCACGCACGGTGTGACGCACGCACGGTGTGACGCACGCACGGGGTGTGACGCACAGTGTGTGACGCACGCACGGTGTGTGACGCACGCACGGGGTGTGACGCACGCACGGGGTGTGACGCACGCACACGTGGGTACCGCATGGGTACAGGTACGCGCGCACACGCACGTACAGAGTGTGCGACAGACGCGCAAACACACACGCACACACAGAGATCCCACATACAGCCTGTCCAGGCCGTTGCGGAAAGTGCTGTTAGCGAGCACCACACCCCGCTGCCTTTGTCTCCGCAGCGCCGAGCGCTGATGTTCATACATCGCACCGGGTACTCATTTAAGGCTGAGTCGACCTACACACGCGTGCGCACCGATGGTGTCGGTCTCTCCCGACAGCTGCTCGCAGCGGTGCTCCAGCTGCTCCAGCTGATCGCGGAGGTCGGCCTTCTCCCGCATCACGGCCTGGAAGCGAACCTGCGCCGCCACAGCACAGAGGGGGTGCGGGTCACGCTCACCGCGTCACGCTCGCCGCGTCTCGCTCACCGCGTCTCGCTCACCGCGTCACGCTCGCCGCGTCACGCTCACCGCGTCTCGCTCACCGCGTCACGCTCGCCGCGTCTCGCTCACCGCGTCTCGCTCACCGCGTCACGCTCGCCGCGTCACGCTCACCGCGTCTCGCTCACCGCGTCACGCTCACCGCGTCACGCTCACCGCAGATCGGGAGCCGATGGAGCGATCGCGGCGTTGGGGTGACGAGGTCTCGTTTACTGGTGCTGGTGGGAGTCACCAGCACGGCCCACGGGAAACAACCCTGTCACCACGCACCACTCACCACCGCTCCCTCCATCACCGCAGCCGCCACTCACCTGTAGCTGCTCCATGGCCGCACGCAGAGACTCGTGCTCCTGGGGGGACACGGCCCCCTCCCCGTGGTGGGGGGCGGCCGAGGGGGGGGCGGCGAGGTTGCCGAGACGACGCAGGGCGGCGTAGACGTCCCCGAGTCGCGAGATGAGTTGCGCTCGCTCGCTCTCGCGCTGCTCAACAAGAGCCCGCAGGTGCGAGACCTGGGCGGGCACGCGCAGCGCCGCACACGGCATGCATAGGTTACACGTGGTGAACAAATAGACAAAGATCCCCCAGATAGCCTTAACAGACTGTTGGGGTAAGTCCTGTTAGCGTGCACCTATGAAGGCCGGTACGGCACACGAGGGGGTGGGTGGCCAACACCTCGCCCGGCCGCCTTTGTCTTCCTAGTGGCGATGTTTAGACATTGCACCAGGTACTCATTCGAGTCTGAATCGACCTAGGGGAGGCCCAGGACCGGTTCAGATAATCGTCACTGGTGTTGGCTGTGAGCGGGAATAGAACCCGGGTGGCCAAGTTCGTAGCGCGGCGCGCTAACCGCTACACCCACACCCTGATCACACTGCTCCCTACCCACACACACACACCCTGATCACACTGCTACCCACACACACACACACACCCTGATCACACTGCTCCCTACCCCCACACACCCCACAGCCCCTCACCGTCTCCTCTGGCTCCTCGGCCCCAGCCTCGTCTGCGGGCGAGTCTGTGGGAGACGGAGCGGGCGCGTCCGTCGGCGCCTCCAGCAGCGACGCCATGTCCTCCAGCACCCCCTGCAGGGCCCCCCCCACGGCCCAGCCCTCCTCGGGGCCCCCCACTCCCACCCTCCTCTCCCCGCCCTGCAGCACCCCCTCCGCGGCGGTGACCTGCGACCCGTCGATGGTGACCTGCGACCCCTGGGCCAGAGCGCGCAGCTTGTCGTGCGCGATGTGCAGAGCGGAACGAGCCTCGGCCTCCTGCTCGACACGGGGTCACGGGGTCACGGGGTCACGGGCACACATAAATGATAACCAGAATTAATGGTAATATTTGTTATAGGTTGTAGTGGGAGGGTACCACGCGTATTAGGAGCTCGCACACAGCAATTGGTGGAGCTGCGTCTTGTGTGTACGCGTGTGCATGTGTGTGTGTGGTTGCTGAGCATGGAGAGCGGTGGTGCAGTTGTTAGCGCGCTGCGCTACGAACCTGGCGAGCCAAGTTCGACTCAGCCTTACATGATAAAGGCAGTCGGGCGGCGTGGTGCTGGTCACCCACCTCGTGTGCCGTGTGCCGGCTTCATAGGTACTTGCTAACAGCACCTTCCTCAACAGACTACTAAATCTTTTTAACGTGTCGAGTTCGTGTGAGCAGCGTCGGCTTTCATAGGTGCTGCTCGCAAAGAGCACTTGACTCAACAGTCTGTTAGAGGCTATGCGGGAGGGGGGGGGGAAATCTTTGTATTTTGTATGGGAGCAGTCGTCACGGCCACCAACACCAGTGACGAATATATGAACAACTGGTCGTGGGCCTCCCCCAGATCGACTCAGCCTTAAACGAGTATCTGAAGTTACCGTCTGCACGTGCGTGTGCGGGCCCCGCACCTGGTGCTGCACGCGGTCGAGCAGCGTGCTCTGGGCCAGGCACTGCCGGTGCAGCTCGTCGCGCTCCGCCTGCAGCTGCACCACGGCCGCCCCGTACTGCTGCAGCTGCTGCAGCACCGCGCTCCGTTCCGCCACCAGAGCCTCCGCCTCCGCGCACTTGGCTTGCAGCTGCGACGAAGGCAACGGTCACGCGATCACGCCGACGACATCGATGGCGAGCCGCTGTTCGCCACGGCGCGTGTACCCGGCTAGGTGCGCTTTGATAGCCGTGTGAAGTGTTGAAGGCACTCCGCTGACGTAACCGTCACTTAGTGGTGAGTGGCGGGGTGTATTGGTGTGTGTGTGTGTGTGTATTTACCGTTTGTCACCGTTTACAGGCCACGAACGTCACACTGTTTTTGGACGGCGTGTGGAGATGTGCAAGTTGCGACGTGTGGTTCCCCGTTGTGTTTTCGGGTTGGAGTTGGCCACATGTCCCAATTATAGGATCATACAGCTTGGGCGATCGTTGTTGGTGTGGCCGGTTCTGGGTGCCCTTCCTTCCCCCGCTTACCTGCGGTTTTCCGAGCGAAAATCTGGGCACGGCGTCACAAATCCTACAGCGGGCGCTTCGATCTGCGATTCTTTGCACCAATGACGACGCTTCGTACAAATAGAAACTATTGTTTACACCATTGGAACCTCCTTTGCCAGTATCAAATTATGATAATTGTTTTTTTACCCTTTTATCTGGCAACAAAGGTGTCAGTTTTGTTGCCAGATAAAAATGGTAAAAAAACAATTATCAGAAACTATTTGTTGCGTGGCATGAGCGGTGCAACGGTGGCAGCGGTGGCGGGAGCTCCACCTGCTCCTTGACCTCGTGCGAGTTCTCCTGCAGGGAGCCCATGTGGCGAGCGAGCTCCTTCTTCACGTGCTGCTCCGACTGCAGCGCGCTGCCCAGCTCCATGTTCTCGTTGCTCTGTGGAACACGCGGCGGCGGGGGCGGCACGGTGGGACAGCACAGCCATCAGGGGACAGCAGCATGGGGACACGGGAGGACACAGACGGATATGGGGACACGCAGGGACAAGGGGACACAGTTGGGCCATGGGCGACATCGGAGACACGGAATCAGAGGTCGCAAACGGATTTTGATTCCTTACCCGTACCTGGCCGCACCAGGGTCGCAAACGCGTACCCGTACCCTACCCGATACCCGGCTACCCGTACCCAGCCGGGTATCGGGTAGGGTACGGGTACCCGATTGCGACCTCTGGGATGAAGCCATGTTGCAGACGCGGGTGGGTTGATTCTAGGAACTTGAATTGTGAGAAGAGACAAGACGTTGGGAAATGAGTGACAAACAGTTACTCATCAGTGACTCACGGCCTACCCGTACCCGTACCCGGCCACACCAGGGTCGCAAACGGGTACCCGTACCCGGCCGGGTACGGGTATCGGGTAGGGTACGGGTATCAGGTACCCGATTGCGACCTCTGCACGGAATACACGGGAAAGATTGAGACACAGACACGTGGGGAAATGGGACGTAAGGGTACATGTGGGATACGAGGGGAAGGTAGGTGATAAAGGCACGGGTAGACAGGGAGACATGGGGCACGTTGGGGGAGACAAAGGGGAAAGTGAAAACACGGGGAGTGGGACAACGAGCACGGGGGGACACAGGTATGCGCGGAAAGCGAGACACGGAGACGCGCTGATAGCGGCACACAGGTACGCGCGAACAGCGAGACGCGGAGAGACACGGCGCTCACCAGCTTGACGAAGCCGTTCTGCATCTCGGCGAGCTGCTCCTTGAGCTGGCGGTTCTGCGCGAGCGCGCGGGAGATGGTGGCCTTGTCGGCCTGCGCCGTCTCCAGCAGCCGCTGCCGGTCGCTCGCCTCGCAGCCCAGGTCCCCCAGCCGCGACTCGAGCGCCAGCAGCCGCGACTCCGCCTCGCGGTTGAGCTCGCTCAGATGCTCGTTGTCGCGCACCTGGGCGGACAGCGCGGTAAAGGGAGCGCGGGGAGCGGAGGCGCAGCGGTTAGCGCGACGCGCCACGAACCCGCCGGCCCAAGTTCCACTCTTCCCGCTTACGGCCAGAAGCGGTGAAGGGGAGGATATCGGAACCGGTCCCAGGACTCCCCGAGGTCGATTTAGCCTTAAACGACTTCCTGGAGCGGTGTGTAAACAGCAGCACTGGGGATACAAAGGCGACCGGGCGTGGTACTGTCAACCCACTCCCTGGTGTGCCGTGCCGGCCTACATCGGTGCTACTCTTTAACAGCACTTGCCCTAACAGTTTAATGCATGTGGGGGATCTTTGTTTCTGTACCAGCGTGTGTGTGTGCTCAGGAGAAATGACCACCTTCTGTTTCAACTCACTCAGCTTTTCACACGTGCGCAGCTGAGTCGACAGTGGGTAAGGAGTTAACTGTGTGCGCACGTGCCTGTGCGTATGCGTGCTTTGTTGTGCACGTGTCTGTGTGTGCGCGTATACGTGCATGCCTGTGTGCGCGTGTTTACGTCTGTGCCTGCGTGTGCACGTGCACATGCGTGCCTGTGTGTATGTGTTTATGCACGTGCCTGTGCGTGCCTGTGCGTGCGTGCCTGTGCGTGCGTGCCTGTGCGTGCGTGCTTGTGGATGCGTGCATGCGCGTGACTGTGTATGCATGCCTGTGCGTGCCTGTGCGTGCCTGTGCGTGCCTGTGCGTGCCTGTGCGTGCCTGTGCGTGCCTGTGCGTGCGGATGCGTGTGTGCGTGCCTGTGCGTGGTATTGGGCTACAAGCTCGTCCTTCTCCCTGCGCGCCCTCTCCAGCTCCACCGCCAGGCCGTGCTCGCGCTCCGAGGGCCCCTCCTGCTCCGAAGTGGCGACGGCGGCGCTCGACTTTTGCGCCGCCTGCTCGCACAGAACCACTGGTGGGGGAGGGGGGGCACGGGCGGTCACTCAGCGGCTGCTGTGTGACACGTGTGTATGTATCTGTGTCTGTGTGTGTCTGTGTGTGTGTGTGTCTGTGTGTGCTGTGTTAACGTGAGGAGCGGTAGTGTCGCGGTTAGTGAGCTGCGCTACGAACCTGGCCACCTGGGCTCGGTATCTGAACCGGTCCTGGGCCTCCCCTAGGTCGACTCAGCCTAAAATGAGGACCTGGTGCGGTGTGTAAACATCGCCAACTGAGGAGACAAAGGCGCTCGGGCGTGGTGCTGACCACCCACCCCCTCGTGTGCCGTGCCGGCCTTCATAGGTGCTCGCTAACAGCACTTGCCGCAACAGTCTGTTTAGGCTATATGGGGGACCTTTGTCTTCGCTGCGTTAACGTGCTGTGTATGTGCATGCGCTGTTACCTGCTGTATGTAGGTAACACAGCGCGTGTGATACCGTACGTGCCGTGCGCACAGCGTTATAATGTGTGTACTGGGTCTGTGCCGCAAGCGCTCAGCTCACCCTTCTGCTGCTCCAGCTCGTGCAGCGACCGCTCCATCTCTGTGATGCGCACCACCTGCTCATCCTTCTCACGAGACAGCAGCTCCACCTAGCAGTAGCACACACACAGCAAACCATGGCACACACAGCACACCGTGTCAGACACAGCACACCATGACACACACAGCACACACACACAGCACACCGTGTCAGACACAGCACACCATGGCACACACAGCACACACACAGCACACACACACAGCAAACCATGGCACACACAGCACACACACAGCACACACACAGCAAACCATGGCACACACAGCACACACACAGCACACACACAGCACACCATGGCACACACAGCACACACACAGCACACACACAGAACACCATGGCACACACAGCACACCATGTTAGAGAGCACAGCACACACACAGCATACCATGCGCGACACAGCACATACAGCACACCACCCTCGATACAGCACACGCAGTACACGCAGCACACAGTGATAGAAAACACACACACAGAACACACCATATCAGACACAGCTCACACACAGCACACCATGGCACACCATGTCAGACACAGCACGCACGGAACACACACACACACAGCACACTGCGTCCGACACAGCACACGCGCGTGCACCTGCTGTGCCGAGTGGCGAGCCGTCTCCTGCCAGAGGCGCCCCTGCTCCTCCATCTGCTGCAGGTGCTGCTGCCGCTCCAGCATCAGCTGCTGCACCGACTCCGACATCTGCACCGGGAAAACGCACAGCGCCCGCAACACAGTCACACAAACACAACCCCCCACGTAGCCCTGAACAGACTTCGCGCAAGTGCCGTTAGCGAGCGCCGATGAAGGCCGGCGCGGCGTACAACGGGGTGGGAGGCCAGCACCACGCAAGGCCGCCTTTGTCTCCCCACTGTTGATGGTTACACACTGCACCAGGTACTCATTTGAGGCCGAGTCGTCCTTGGGTAGGTCCAGGACCCGTTCAAATAATCGTCACCGGTGTTGGCGAGCGGGAATCGAACTCGGGTCGCCGGGTTTGTAACGCAGCGCGTTAACCGCTACAATACTGCTACCCACCCGTAATGATACACACACACACACGGAAACACACAGACGCACACGCACGAACATCCACAAACAAACACATAGGCACTCAAACACGCACGGACACACACGGACGCACGCGGACACAGCCACCACAGCAGCAGCGTCTGTACCGCGTGCAGCTGCTGCTGGAGCTGTTCTCTTTCCTCCGAGAGCTGCTGCAGCTGGTGGTTGAGATGGGGCATCCCCGCCTGACTCGACAGCTGCAAGCGCACACGGACGGGGGGAATGCGCACGCAGGCACGCAGGCAGGCTCGCATTTGTAAACTAAGACGAAAAATCGGGCGGCACGCGTGGATTCCGTATCGCTCTTCCACCACGGGTTTTGCCCTCTCAGGCGTTTCACGGTGACGTCGCCCAGCGCGCGACGGAGCGTCGGGGCAAGGCCTGCGGTCCGTAATCTGGACAAAGTGACGTCGGCTCGCCGGAACACGGCAGAGCAGAAGAAGTGAGGACTCGGCCTGTTTCACTCGACATGGGATCGAGTGTTTCCCCCTCGCCCGCGTGGGGTTGCTCCGGTAACCATGGTTTCCTCCCGCACGTCAACACTCATCATCAATTGGCCGATAACGCCTAGATATACAGAGGACCTGTAGAGCTCGGGCAATTGTTGGTAGTGCCATTGCTGCTGCCTTCCCGCTCCCCGTCTGTAGTTCCTCCTCCTGGCAGCTCTGAGTCGTCCCCTCTCTCCCTCTACGAGAGCGATGAGCAGATACTGCGCGGCGGCGACGGCTCACCCTTTCAAGCTAAGATTGATTGTTTTTACTATAATGCTTGCCAGCCGCATGTGTGTAGCGAGTGTGGGGTTAGTGTGCGGTTAGTGCCCGGCGAGTGTGCAGCGAGTGTAGGGTTAGTGTGCGGTGAGCACGCCGCGTGCACGCGCATAGAGACCGCACATGCATGCGGTGTGGTGGTGGTGGCGGCGCCGTTCGCTCACCTGCTGCACCATGATGTCGGCCATGTGCAGCTTGCCCTTGAGCTCCTCCGTGAACTCGCGCAGCCCCAGCACCTCGGCGGCGCGCGACGCCAGCTGCTCCGCCTGCTCCGACGTCTGCTGAGTCAGCTCGTCCCGCACGCGCCTACTCGCAGACGCACGCACGCGCAGATCTCCCGTGTAGCCTCCAACAGAGTGCAGGGGCAGAGTGCCATTAGCGGGTGGCACCTACGAAGGCCGGCACGGCGCACGGGGGGCATGGTGTGACCGGCACAGTGAAGAGAGGAGAATGAGATTCTCAGCTGTTGACTTTAACACCCGAACAAATCGAGAGGGGGGTGAGATCCCAGCCAACCGGGGGTTCACTTTCCCACAGGCATCGTGATGGCACCCCCAGCGCACGCGCACACTCACATCAGCTGCTCTCGCTCCTCCGCCACGGCCGCTCTCTCCGTCTGCAGCTCCTTGGCGAGCTGCGGGCACAGACACGGCATCAACATGACTCGGGGACACGGGGAGACGGGAACATGGCTTGTCACGTGGCGTGCTCTGCGCATCACGGGGACACGGCGTGTCGCGTGGCGTGCTCTGCGCGACACGGGGACACGGCGTGTCTCGTGGCGTGCTCTGCGCGTCACCTTCTCGGCCTGCTTGTGCTGAGAAGAGACGGTGGAGAGGGCGCGCTCCAGCTCCGACACGCGCTGGCGCCCGGCATTGAGGCGCGCGCTCAGATCCTCCACCTCGCCTGCACACGGAGACACGGAGACATGGGGCATGGGTACGCAGAGACACGAGGTACACGAGGACATAGACGGGATATAGGATAGAGAGACACGAGATTGCGGTTGCTGTGGTTGTGGTGCTGACCGGCTCTCTGCTGCAGGGATTTATCCGCGAGGCTCAGTGTGTTCTGCAGCTCCGACTTCTCCGACACCAGGATCCCGATCGTCTGAACGTGCACCTGGGGTGGCCCAGACCACGGCCCGCCACGTCACACGCGCGGCACCCGCGCAGCACACGCGCAAATTAAAAACGTGTAAATTACTTCATTAGCCAGGAGAGCCACACCGAGTCGTGTGACCCTTGTTCAGGAGGGTGCTGCTGCTGCTGCTACGTTGGGCGTCTGTCTGCGAGAAGTTTCCGGCCAATTAACGATGAGCTGTGTTAATTATACCACGTGGCAGGAAACCGCGGCACCCGGAGAACAGCCACGCCTTGCGCGAGGTGGCAGCGCTTTAGCCCCGTACGGGTGGAATAAACGGATGGCGATTAGTCCACTTGCTTTGCTGCCCTCTCCTGGCGAGCCCAGGGTATGGCACCTCCTCACCCCATCTGTGCGTGATCCACTAACCCTCTCTGCTGCCTCCACAGCGCTGGATCACAGGTCACAGGTCACCCGGCTAACAGCACGGAGAGCACGCGGCACCCTGACCCAAACCCACCCACGACCCTGACCCCTGACCTCTGACCTGCAGTTGTTCCAAAGCTGACCCTTCACTGTGAAGCCGCTTCTCCTGATCAGCGCGGACCTGAGAGATACGACGACACGCGACATGTAATTTGTGAGACGTGTTTCACACGTTAAGGACGACATTCGACACGCATTGCGAGGTAAACGCAATGCACTCCACGTGACGCGTCAAGGTCAACATGTTAGGTGACACCAGACGTTACGCACGGCTTGCAACGTGCGACATCTGACGTTACACCCCGTATACACACGTCCAAAACATTGCACACGTGTAACACACACCACACATGTGTAACACACACACACCACACACACACATGCGCAACACACACACACCACACACACATGCACAACACACACACACCACACACACACGCGCAACACACACCCCACACGCACCACACACACCGGACACACGCACCACACAGACACATGCACACACGCACCACACATACACGCACCACACACACACCACACACGCACCACACACACGCACCACACACACACGCGCCACACACACTACAGGAACAGAGTGAGGATGTGCCACCACCTTCAGGAGCTCTGTCTCCAGGGCATCGTTCTGCTGCTTCTGTGGGGCACACAGAGAGGGCAGAGGGGGTCAGTCCCGGAGGGGTGAGTGGTGAGGGTGGTGAGGGTGGTGGGAGTGGTGAGTGTGGTGTGTCAATGTGCCGAGTGTGGCATGTGAGTGTGGCGAGTGAATATGGTGAGTCTGACAAGTGTGATATACGAGTGGGTGTGGTGAGCGAGTGTGGTCAGCGAGTGTGTTGAGTGTGCCAAGTGAGTATGAGTGTGGTGTGGTTCGTCAATGTGGCGAGTGGCTGTGGCGAGTGGCTGTGGCGAGTGTGGCGAGTGCGGTGCAGTACGGCGTCGTGCAGGTCTGCGAGGAGTCTCTTGTGATCGAGCGACGCAGCGTCCAGAGCCTGAGTCAGCTCCTGGTTCCTCGTCTGTGCGTCCACACACACACAAAGACAAAGATCAGCCGTGTAGCCTTAACAGACTGTTGGGGCAAGTGCTGTCCGCGAGTTGCACCTCTATGAAGGCCGGCATGGCACACGAGGGGGTGGGTGGCCAGCACCACGCCCACAACACATGTACACACATGCGTATCAAGACAAAGATCCTCCGTATAGCCTTAACAGACTGTTGGGGCAAGTGCTGTCCGCGAGTTGCACCTCTATGAAGGCCGGCACGGCACACGAGGGGGGTGGGTGGCCAGCACCACGCACGACCGTCTTTGTCTGTCCAGTGGCGTTGTTTGCACATCGCACCAGGTACTCATTTGAGGCTGAGCCGACACGCACCTTTACACACAAGCACGCCATGGATCCCTTGTGCGGTCACACATCCTGTTGTGGCAAGTTAGCGCACTGCTCTGTCAACCCGGTGACCCAGTTTCTATTCCAGTTCACGGCTAACATCAGTGGCCTCTCCGAGGTCGGCTCAAGTCATTAATGAGCAGCTGACGCTGTGTGTGAACGTCAGCACCGGGGAAACAAAGACAGCCGAGGCCTGGTGCTGGCTACCCACCCCCTCGTGTGCCGTGTCGGCCTTCATAGCTGCTTGCTAACACTTGCCCCTTCGGTCTGTTAAGGCTACACGGGTATCTTTTGTTTTTGTTTGTGCATCTCACCTCCAGTTCTCTGGTGTCTGCCGAGTGGCTGCCGCTCTCCCCGTTGCGGTAGTTTGACTGGCACACAGTTCACACAGACTTCGTTAGAACACAAACACATGCAATACACAACTACTACAAAGACTAAGTTCCCCCCTGTAGCCTTAACAAACTCTTGGGGCAAGTGCCATTAGTGAGTACACACACGTGCTCACACACACAAAGATCCTCCGTATAGCCTTAGCAGACAAGTGCTGTTAGCGAGTACCTACGATGGCTGGAATGGTACATGAGGGGGTGAGTGGCCAGCACCACGCCCGACCGCCTTTGTCTCCCTAGTAGCGATATTTACACACCGCACCAGGTATTCATTTGAGGCTGAGTCGACCTAGGGGAAGCCTAGGACCGGTTCAAATAATCGTCACTGGTGTTGGCCGTGAGCAGGAATCGCCGGGTTCATAGCGCAGCGCGCTAACCACTACACTTCCACTCCACACGCACACGCTTGCACACACACGCACGCACTCACTCACTCACCTGGGACATGAGGCCGTTGATCTGCACAGAGATCTGGCGCAAACGTTCCGTGGACGAGACGTCCCTGTGACGACACGGGCAGCAGAGTGAGAACCGCAGCCACCGCGTCACCACACCCCCACCACACCAACACCACACCATCAGTATCACATCACCACTACCACACCGCCACCACCGCCACCACACCCCATTACCAAGCAGTATCACGCAGTACTACAACATCAACACCCTTCCACATCGTCATGACACCACCACCACCACCACACAATCACCACCACCACCATGTAGCATCATGCGGTACTACATCACCACCATCACCATGACTCCACACCATCACCAGTTCAAGGCTTTAGCTGGATTCTTTGTCTTGCGTGCATCTGTGTGTATTGCTGCATGTGCCTCCATCTGTATGTCTGCTGGAGTATTGAGTTGTACTAAACATTTTTCTTTGTCACTTAGTGTGTCTGCTTAAGTGTGTGCGTGGCCTCATGTGCCGTACCAGTCTTCACAGGTGCTCGCTAACAGCACTTGCTCCAAAAGTCTGTTCAGGGTAAACAGGGGATCTCTGTCTTGTCTTTGGGTAGTGGTAGCGCAGTGGTAAGCGCACTGTGCGACAAATCTGGTGACAAAAATTCGATTCCCGCTCACGGGCAACACCGGTGACATCTGTGATTATCTGAATCGGTCCTGTGCCTTCCCTATGTCGACTCAGCCTTAAATGAGCACCTGATGCAGAGTGTAAACATCACCAGTGGGAAGACAGAGGCGGCCAGGCGTGGTGCTGTCCAACCACCCCCTCCGTGTGCCATGCCGGCCTTCATAGAGGTGCAACTCGCTAACGGCACCTGTCCCAAAAGCCTGTTGAAGGCTATGGGGGGGTCATTGTCTGTGTGTCTGCACGTCTGTCCGTGTCGACATGAGAGAGTGTGAATGAGTGCGCTTGTGCCTCTGCTATTACCGCATTCCCTCCTGCTGCTCCTCCTCCCCCCCATCCATCACCTCCGCCACCTGCAGCACAAACCCCGTTACTCAGAATCCCTGCCACCAGCCAAGGCGCTGGGCCACATCCAGGACAGACGGAACACAAGGGCACTCTGTGTGTGTGGATTGCTGTGTGCGTGTGTGGTTCGCTGTGTGCTGATCATGGTGTATTTGTGTGTGGTTCGCTGTGTATGCGGATCGCTGTGTGGTTAGCTGTGTGTGTTGTTTGCTGTGTTTGTTTTCACTTTGTGTGTGTGGATCTGTGTGCGTGTGTGGTTCGCTGTGTGTGTGGATTGCTGTGTGCGTGTGTGGTTTGCTGTGTGTGTGTAGTTCGCTGTGTGTGTGTGTTTCGCTGTGTATGGGGATCGCTGTATGTGTCTGATTCACTGTGTGTGTGTGGTGAGCTGTGTGCAGATTTCTGTGTATGTGTGTGGTTCGCTGTCTGTGCAAATCGCTGTGTGTGTGGGGAGCGGTGGTAGTGCAGTGGCTAGTGCACCACGCTATGAATCAGGTGACCCGAGATCCGTTCACGGCCGACATGAGTGACAGTTATCTGAACCAGTCTTGGGCCTCCCCCTAGGTCGACTCACACTTAAGTTATTGCTGGGTGTGGTGGACAAACATGAGTACCGGGAAGACAAAGGTGGCCAAGCTTGGTGCTAGATACCCACCCCCTCGTGTGCCATGCTCGCCTAAATAGGTGCTCGCTGACAGAACTGGCCCTAGCAGTCTGTTAAGGCTAAACAGGCGATCCTTTGTCTTTTATCTCTGTGGGTCGCTCTGTGTGAGTCGGTCGCGTTACACAGACAAGTCATGTGCTGCAGCCACACATCACATGATGCAAGCACTGGTCACGTGTTAGGAGCACAAGCCATCTGAGCACGCTTAGGTCATGCTGCACAGGCGCGGGGCCGCGTGATGCATGCACGGGTCACGCGTGCGACAGACCACGTGATCGAAACACAAGGGTTTATATGACGCATGCACGGGTCACATGACGCATGCAAGGGCGGTTCATGCACCTCCGTGAGCGTGGGGGGGGGCGACCCCCCCACCGCCCCCGCCGCCGTCTCCTCGTCGGCCTCTCCGGCGCTCGCAGAGAGTCGCTCGTCCTCCGACTGCGCCCAGCACCCGGCACGGGGAAGGGGGGGGGTGAACACATGGGGGTCACGGGGTCACGTGCGACGGCGAGGGTGAGGGGCGACGTGTCTGGCGACGGCGAGCTGGGGTGAGCGATGTTAGCAGCTGGCAGAGCGGGGGTCAGGCGATGATGGCGGGCAGCAATGTTAGGCGGGGGTATTAAGAGGATAATGCCACGGTATTAACGATTTGGTAATGACCGGGTAATGAGAGGGTAACATTCAGGAATTACGCCAGGGTAACGCTCGCGTAATGTCAGGGTAACGTGTGGGTAACGTCAGGATGACTGGGTAATGTCTGGGTTAACGGCTGACAGGGGACGGCAACGTCAGGGTAACGTGACAGTAATATTATGGTAACACAAGGGTATCTTCAGGATAATTCCAGGGTAACGGATAATAATTTAATAAGTGCATGGAACCACAGACAAGAAAGCAGCCAGCTGGTGAGGTGGCTCCAACAATTGCCCAAGCTCTGGGGTCCTCTATATACGAAGGCGTTATCGGCCAATTAACGAGTGTTTACATGTGGGAGGAAACCCGAGCACCCGGAGAAAACCAATGGGTGCGAGGGGGAAACACCCTATCCCCACACGGATGGCGATTAGTCCACACTTGCTGTAGGAAGGGATATTCACAACTTCTCTGTGATCCACCAACCAACGCTGCTGCGGCTGCCTCCACAGCGCTGGGGCGACAGGCGTGCACCACCACGAGTGGGTTGACAGGAGCAACGCTAAGGTAACGCTCGGGTAACGCGAGGTGAGCGCTCGGGTAACTTGAGGGTGAACGCGAGGGCGACGCCTGGCGGGTGACCTGCTCTCGGCTGTCCCGCTCATCCCGGGGGTCATTGCCGCCCTCCTCGCCGTCTCGTCCTCGCCGCTTCTTCTTGGCGCTGCCGCCATCTCCGCCGCCGGGGACTGCCTTCTGTTGGTACTCCTTCAGCTGGGAGGGGGGCACATGGGGATACAGAGACGGGTGAGGACAAGTGGAGGACGTGGGGACAGAGGGACATGTTGAGACTGGACACATACGGAGACAAGTTGATGACGGGCGGAGGTGGGGGATAGCGAGACGTGCTGACAGGTTCAGATGAAGAGATCTCAACACAGGTGGGGAGATAAAGGTGAGGCCATGAATGTAAGTGGAGAGAGGAGCGGTGGGACAGCTCAAGACAGGTGAAGACAGAGAGACATGTAAATGGAGACATGTGAAGACGGCGAGACGCGAAGATGGGATCTCGGGGTAGGGGGCGTTGAGGGGTAGAGTGGGACCGGCGTACGGTGCACACAAAGTCGAAAACTAAAAGACGAGGCGGGGAAATAGACTTGGAGGTGGTGGTGGTGGTAGGGGGGGGGGGAGAATCAGTGGCCCTGTGATGAGACGGGCGAACAAGGGAAGACGCGCCCAGAGGCGTGAAGACAGAGCGAGACGTGTGAAGACGGGTGGAGGAAGGGAGGCCGTGGGGGTGGGGGGCATGGGGACCTTTGCAGATAAGTGAAGGCAGACAAGGGAAGATACATGGGGGACAAGCGAAGAGAGGGAGGCTTTTAAGACAGGCGGGGGTCTCAGTCGAGAGTGACATGTGAAGACAGACAAGTGGAGACGCGCCAGGAGACGCGGAGACAAGCGAGGAGACGCGGAGACAAGCGATGAGACGCTTCAGACGACCAAATCGACCGCTGAGCCGCGTACGTCCGGGTTGAACCCCGCAAGCCGGCGCCTTACGACGGCGGCGGCGGGGGGGTACCCATTCCCCTCCTCCCCAGCAGCGCCGCCTCGTGCCCCCCACCCCCCCACCACTCGCCTCGCACGCCCCGTGAACCCCCCAGCCCACGACTGCCCCGTGCGCCGCTGGCCTCGTCGTCGTCGTCGTCGTCACCTTCTTCTTGGCCGCGGCGAGACGCGCCTGTCTGCTGCCCCCCTCCGCCATGACGCGCGACCACGTCCTCGGGTTCCGGCGTGCACCGCGGCGCCGCGTCAGCGAGGCCGTAATCGTCAATCTAGCAATGCGAGAGCGCTCGAGTGTGATCGTCAATCAAGCAATGCGAGAGCGCTCGAGTGTGATCGTCAATCTAGCAATGCGAGAGCGCTCGAGTGTGATCGTCAATCTAGCAATGCGAGAGCGCTCGAGTGTGATCGTCAATCTAGCAATGTGAGAGCGCTCGAGAGTGATCGTCAATCTAGCAATGTGAGAGCGCTCGAGTGTGATCGTCAATCTAGCAATGTGAGAGCGCTCCCATCGTGATCGTCAATCAAGCAACGCGAGAGCGCTCGAGTGTGATCGTCAATCTAGCAATGCGAGAGCTCTCGAGTGTGATCGTCAATCTAGCAATGTGAGAGCGCTCGAGTGTGATCGTCAATCTAGCAATGTGAGAGCGCTCGAGAGTGATCGTCAATCTAGCAATGCGAGAGCTCTCGAGTGTGATCGTCAATCTAGCAACGCGAGAGCGCTCGAGAGTGATCGTCAATCTAGCAATGCGAGAGCGCTCGAGTGTGATCGTCAATCTAGCAATGCGAGAGCGCTCGAGTGTGATCGTCAATCAAGCAATGCGAGAGCGCTCGAGTGTGATCGTCAATCAAGCAATGCGAGAGCGCTCGAGTGTGATCGTCAATCTAGCAACGTGAGAGCGCTCGAGTGTGATCGTCAATCAAGCAATGCGAGGGCGCTCGAGTGTGATCGTCAATCAAGCAATGCGAGAGCGCTCGAGTGTGATCGTCAATCTAGCAACGTGAGAGCGCTCGAGTGTGATCGTCAATCTAGCAATGCGAGAGCGCTCGAGTGTGATCGTTAAACTAGCAATGCGATAGCGCTCGAGTGTGATCGTCAATCAAGCAATGCGAGAGCGCTCGAGTGTGATCGTCAATCAAGCAATGCGAGAGCGCTCGAGTGTGATCGTCAATCTAGCAATGCGAGAGCGCTCGAGTGTGATCGTCAATCTAGCAATGCGAGAGCGCTCGAGTGTGATCGTCAATCAAGCAATGCGAGAGCGCTCGAGTGTGATCGTCAATCAAGCAATGCGAGAGCGCTCGGGTGTGATCGTCAATCTAGCAACGTGAGAGCGCTCGAGTGTGATCGTCAATCAAGCAATGCGAGGGCGCTCGAGTGTGATCGTCAATCAAGCAATGCGAGAGCGCTCGAGTGTGATCGTCAATCTAGCAACGTGAGAGCGCTCGAGTGTGATCGTCAATCAAGCAATGCGAGAGCGCTCGAGTGTGATCGTCAATCAAGCAATGCGAGAGCGCTCGAGTGTGATCGTCAATCTAGCAATATGAGAGCGCTCGAGTGTGATCGTCAATCTAGCAATGTGAGAGCGCTCGAGAGTGATCGTCAATCTAGCAATGTGAGAGCGCTCCCATCGTGATCGTCAATCAAGCAACGCGAGAGCGCTCGAGTGTGATCGTCAATCTAGCAATGCGAGAGCTCTCGAGTGTGATCGTCAATCTAGCAATGTGAGAGCGCTCGAGTGTGATCGTCAATCTAGCAATGTGAGAGCGCTCGAGAGTGATCGTCAATCTAGCAATGTGAGAGCGCTCGAGTGTGATCGTCAATCTAGCAATGTGAGAGCGCTCCCATCGTGATCGTCAATCAAGCAACGCGAGAGCGCTCGAGTGTGATCGTCAATCTAGCAACGCGAGAGCTCTCGAGTGTGATCGTCAATCTAGCAATGCGAGAGCGCTCGAGTGTGATCGTCAATCTAGCAATGCGAGAGCGCTGAAGTGTGATCGTCAATCAAGCAATGCGAGAGCGCTCGAGTGTGATCGTCAATCTAGCAATGCGAGAGCGCTGAAGTGTGATCGTCAATCTAGCAATGCGAGAGCGCTCGAGTGTGATCGTCAATCAAGCAACGTGAGAGCGCTCGAGTGTGATCGTCAATCAAGCAATGTGAGAGCGCTCGAGTGTGATCGTCAATCTAGCAATGCGAGAGCGCTCGAGTGTGATCGTCAATCTAGCAATGTGAGAGCGCTCGAGTGTGATCGTCAATCAAGCAATGCGAGAGCGCTCGAGTGTGATCGTCAATCAAGCAATGCGAGAGCGCTCGAGTGTGATCGTCAATCTAGCAATGTGAGAGCGCTCGAGTGTGATCGTCAATCAAGCAATGCGAGAGCGCTCGAGTGTGATCGTCAATCAAGCAATGCGAGAGCGCTCGAGTGTGATCGTCAATCTAGCAATGTGAGAGCGCTCGAGTGTGATCGTCAATCTAGCAATGCGAGAGCTCTCGAGTGTGATCGTCAATCTAGCAATGCGAGAGCGCTGAAGTGTGATCGTCAATCTAGCAATGCGAGAGCGCTCGAGTGTGATCGTCAATCTAGCAATGCGAGAGCTCTCGAGTGTGATCGTCAATCTAGCAATGCGAGAGCGCTCGAGTGTGATCGTCAATCTAGCAATGCGAGAGCGCTCGAGTGTGATCGTCAATCTAGCAATGTGAGAGCGCTCGAGTGTGATCGTCAATCAAGCAATGCGAGAGCGCTCGAGTGTGATCGTCAATCTAGCAATGCGAGAGCGCTCGAGTGTGATCGTCAATCTAGCAATGCGAGAGCGCTCGAGTGTGATCGTCAATCTAGCAATGCGAGAGCGCTCGAGTGTGATCGTCAATCTAGCAATGCGAGAGCGCTCGAGTGTGATCGTCAATCAAGCAATGCGAGAGCGCTCGAGTGTGATCGTCAATCTAGCAATGCGAGAGCGCTCGAGTGTGATCGTCAATCTAGCAATGCGAGAGCGCTCGAGTGTGATCGTCAATCTAGCAATGTGAGAGCGCTCGAGTGTGATCGTCAATCAAGCAATGCGAGAGCGCTCGAGTGTGATCGTCAATCTAGCAATGCGAGAGCGCTCGAGTGTGATCGTCAATCTAGCAATGCGAGAGCGCTCGAGTGTGATCGTCAATCTAGCAATGCGAGAGCGCTCGAGTGTGATCGTCAATCTAGCAATGCGAGAGCGCTCGAGTGTGATCGTCAATCAAGCAATGCGAGAGCGCTCGAGTGTGATCGTCAATCTAGCAATGCGAGAGCGCTCGAGTGTGATCGTCAATCTAGCAATGCGAGAGCGCTCGAGTGTGATCGTCAATCAAGCAATGCGAGAGCGCTCGAGTGTGATCGTCAATCTAGCAATGCGAGAGCGCCACTCAGAGGTGGGAACCCAAGAAGCCGACACCCCCCACCACCCCACCACGTGTGAGGGGTCACGCTCGGTTCGCCGTGCCCTGCGCCCACGGGATGAGGAGGCTCGTGCTGAGGCTGAGTGGGAGGGGGCCACCCCCCCTCTCCTTCGTCTCACCCGCCCGACTCGGCCCCCCACTCGCCTCCTACTCGCTCGGCCTCCTCCCCGCTTCGCTCGCGAGGCGCGAGTTCAGTTCGAGTGCGCAGCGTGGCGCGGCGTGCTGGCTGGTGCGTGCCGACTGGGCCTGGGGGACAACTGCGCTACCCCCCCCCCCCCATTAAGTCCATATCCCACCCCTGTGCCCCCCCCCAATGTCCCCCTTCCTCTTGACCCCCTCGTCTTGACCCCCCTGCCCCCCTCTCCCCTCGTGCCCAGCTCCATGGGTACTGCATGTCTCTCTGTCCGCCTTCTGTAGAGACTGGCTGTGGGCAACCCCGGCCCCCCCCCTTCATCTCGTGCCCCCCCCCCCTTATCCCCCCTTTACCCCCCCTTTAACTCCCCCCCCCTTACCTTCCCCTTTACCCCCCCTTACCCCCCCCCCCCTTTATCCCCCCCTCATATCCCCCCTCCTTATCCCCCCCCGTTTATCCCCCCCGTTTATCCCCCCCGTTTATCCCCCCCGTTTATCCCCCCCGTTTATCCCCCCCTTTACCCCCCCCCTTTACCCCCCCCTTTACCCTCCCCCTTAATCCCCCCCCCCTTAATCCCCCCCCCTTAATCCCCCCCCCCTTAATCCCCCCCCCCTTAATCCCCCCCCCCTTAATCCCCCCCCCCCTTAATCCCCCCCCCCTTAATCCCCCCCCCCTTAATCCCCCCCCCCTTAATCCCCCCCCCCTAATCCCCCCCCCCTTTATCCCCCCCCTTTATCCCCCCCCCCCCTTTATCCCCCCCCCCTTTATCCCCCCCCCCCTTTATCCCCCCCCGTTATCCCCCCCCCCTTTATCCCCCCATACACCCCCCCCTACACCCCCCCTTTATCCCCCCCCCCCTCTCTCCGCCCCCCCCACCGCCCCCTCGTGCAGGTGCTGGGCCTGGGCAACCCCGGCATGGCGGGTACCCGGCACAGCGTGGGGGCCGTGGCCGTGCGGCGCCTGGCGGAGCGGCTGGGCGCGGGGTCCGCGTGGCGAGGGGACCGCGCGGTGGCGGGGACCCTGGCCGAGGTGGGGCCCCCCGCGTGGCCCGGGGGGCCCCGCCTCGTGCTGCTCGCCTCCAGCCACCCCATGAACGTCAACGGGCTCAGCGCCGCCCTCGCCGGTGCGGAGTGGGGGGGGGTGTGGAGTGGGGGGTGGGGTTTAGTGTGAGGTGAGGTGTGGAGTGGGGGGTGGGGTGAGGTGTGGAGTGGGGTGGTGGGGGGGTGGGGGGTGTGGAGTGGGGTAGTGTGGGTGAGGTGTGGAGTGGGGGGGGTAGTGTGGGGTGGGGTGTGGAGTGGGGTAGTGTGGGGTAGTGTGTAGAGTGGGGGGGGGGATGTGTGGGGTGAGGTGTGGGGGGGTGGGGGGGGTAGTGTGGGGTGAGGTGTGGAGTGGGGTAGTGTGGGGTAGTGTGGAGTGGGGGGGGGTGTGTGGGGTGAGGTGTGGGGGTGGGGGTGTGGAGGGGGTGTGGGGTAGTGTGGGGTGTGGAGTGGGGTAGTATGGAGTGGGGGGGGATGTGTGGGGTGGGGTAGTGTGGGGTGAGGTGTGAAGTGGGGGTGTACCCAGATGAGTACTTGGTGCGGTGTCGTAAACGTCGCCACTGGGGAGACAAAGGCGGCCGGGCGTGGTGCTGGCCACCCACCCTGCCACATGCCGTGCCAGCCCTTCAAAGGTGCTGCTTCACGATAACAACTTGCCCCAAATGTCTATTGAGGCTATACCGGAGTGGGGGGGGGGGGGTCTTTGTCTTTGTGCACAGCCAAGAAGTTCTCGGTGCCCGCCCAGGAGGTCGTCCTCCTGCACGACGATGTGGACAAGCCCCTGGGTCACGTGGCTCTCAAGCACGGGGGCAGTGCCCGGTGAGTCCACCCCAGCTGTGTGGCCACGTGCCGCGCTGTCCACCCCGCCGCGCTGTCCACCTCATCGGCGCGCTGTCCACCTCATCGGTGCGCTGTCCACCCCATCGGTGCGCTGTCCACCCCATCGGCGTGCTCCCCTTGTTGTTGGTGCAGGAGCAGGAGGCTCGTGCAGGCTCACCACGTGTGTGCGTCTGCACCTTGTCTCGAACGGAGAGCGGTGGCGCTGTGGTTAGCGCGCTACGCCGCGAGCCAGGCAACCTGAGTTCAACACCGGTGACGAGTATCTGAACCAGACCTGGGCCTCCCTTAAGCTCGACTGAGTACCTGATGTAAATAAACATCAGCACTGGGGAGACAAAGGCGGCCGGGCATGGCGTGCCATGTTGGCCTTCATATCTGCTCACAGAAATGCCCCAAAAGTGTTTTAAAGGCTCCATGGGGAATCTTTGTATTTGTGTCTAGGGGACACAATGGAGTCAAGTCCTGCATTCACTGCCTGCGGTCTGATGTGAGTACCTCCCCTCCAGACACCTCGACTGTGACACTGCGCTGGGTGATGCGGGTGTGGTGCATGGGCAAGTGTGATTTTGGTGTGTTGATGTGGATGGTGTGTGTGTGAGAGATGTCAGTGTGTTGATGTGGATGGTGTGTTGATGTGGATGGTGTGTGTGTGAGATATCAGTGTCGTGAGAATTATTTTATTATTTTATTACTTCCCTTCTACGTGACTTTACCGAAAGAACCAAGAAGAAGATATCAGTGTGTTGATGTGGATGGTGTGTGTGTGAGATGTCAGTGTGTTGATGTGGATGGTGTGTGTGTGTGTGATGTCAGTGTGTTGATGTGGATGGTGTGTGTGTGTGATGTAAGTGTGTTGATGTGGATGGTGTGTGTGTGTGTGTGAGATGTTAGTGTGTTGATGTGGATGGTGTGTGTGTGTGTGATGTCAGTGTGTTGATGTGGATGGTGTGTGTGTGTGTGAGATGTCAGTGTGTTGATGTGGATGGTGTGTGTGTGTGTGATGTCAGTGTGTTGATGTGGATGGTGTGTGTGTGTGTGATGTAAGTGTGTTGATGTGGGTGGTGTGTGTGTGTGATGTGTGTTGATGTGGATGGTGTGTGTGTGAGATGTTAGTGTGTTGATGGTGTGTGTGTGTGAGATGCCAGTGTGTTGATGTGGATGGTGTGTGTGTGTGTGAGATGTCAGTGTGTTGATGTGGATGGTGTGTGTGAGATGTCAGTGTGTTGATGTGGATGGTGTGTGTGAGATGTCAGTGTGTTGATGTGGATGGTGTCTGTGTGTGTGAGATGTCAGTGTGTTGATGTGGATGGTGTCTGTGTGTGTGAGATGTCAGTGTGTTGATGTGGATGGTGTGTGAGATATCAGTGTGATGTGGATGGTGTGTGTGTGTGTGTGAGATGTCAGTGTGTTGATGGTGTGTGTGTGTGAGATGCCAGTGTGTTGATGTGGATGGTGTGTGTGGGGCAAGCTTGAGTGATGCAGGTATTGGGATACGGGTGTTGACAGTCTCATTCTCAACCTGCCCATACTCCCTCATTCACCCCGTGTTGTTGTTGTTGTTGCTGCATCTCTCCTGTGCCGCACACCCAGGCCATGGTCCGCTTGCGGATCGGCGTTGGCCGTGGTGACGTGGCGCGGGGCTCGGCGGCGCTGGTGGCCCACGTGCTGGCGCCGTTCTCAGCCGAGGAAGAGCCGCAGATCCAGCGAGCGCTGGAGCGTGGCATCGACCTCTTGCTGGCGCACATGGGTTACACGGGGGGTCACACGGGGGGTCACATGGGCGAGGAGGCGCCCAGATGACCCCCACTGTTCCTTCCTCACTCACCCTTCACTACCATGGGTGGAGCGACGGCGCAACAGTTAGCACACTCCACTACCT
The DNA here is from genome assembly GCF_015708825.2 of Lethenteron reissneri. NCBI lineage: Eukaryota > Metazoa > Chordata > Hyperoartia > Petromyzontiformes > Petromyzontidae > Lethenteron > Lethenteron reissneri. The sequence continues at coordinate 3,795,632 of NC_083826.1, read as the reverse complement.
ACCTGGCGATCCGAGTTCGATTCCTGGCCACGGTGAACATTCAATCCGGTCCAGGCCCTCCCCAGGGTTGCCTCAGCCTTAAATGAGTAACTGCTGCTGTGTAAACATTGGTTGTGTTGCTGGCCACACCACCCTCTTGTGTTGTGCCGGCCTTCATAGCTGCTCACTAACTGCACTTACCCTAACTGCCCCGTGTCGGCTACATGAGGGATCTTTGCGTGGCTTGTTTACCATGCGGACATCGCTCGTGTTTGTCTGGAATCTATGAAGTAATAAAAGAGTTATGGAAGAGGTGGTATGGGATGCAGTCCTGACGTAAACACGCGGGACAGGGACACCAGCGCACACTGGGAGGAACGTCACATAGCAACGCTTTATTGGAAGATGCGGTATAAAACAGGAATGATGTTCACGGTCGCACGCGATATGAAATGTACAGCAGCTTTCGCAAAACACGAAACATGTCATGCGCAAAACATGAAACATGTCATGCGCAAAAACGTCAACACACCAAATGCAACCAACACGTCACATGCAACGTCAACGCAACGTTGCACTCATCAACAATTGCACCACCATAGCACCCACCACCATTGCTGGCCACATCACTCGTGCTCCAACCAACCGGGCGCTAATCTCCACCGAGGCATCCTGCTCCATGGGTCTCTGGTGTTAACCCCTTTCACGTGGATTTCTTCACAATGGGCCCTGCCACTGAACCATTCCAGTGTTAAATTTCGATTTAAAGCTTTCGTGACTGCAGTGATTCATCTTCTTGGTTCTTTCGGTAAAGTCACATAGAAGGGAAATAATAAAAATAAAACAATAAAATAAATCTCACGACGTTTCGGCTACAACGCAAGCAGCCGTCCTCACCTGAGAACGGCTGCTTGCGTTGTGACTTTACCGAAAGAACCAAGAAGAAGACATTCCAGTGTTAACCCATTCATCATTGGCCCATCCACCGTGAAAATAAAAATTCTGCCGTGGGCCCCCGCTCCTCATGCCCTGGCCTTCATGCCCTGGCCTTCATGCCCTGGCCTTCATGCCCTGGCCTTCAGGCCCTGGCCCTCAGGCACTGGCCCTCATGCACTGGCCCTCAGGCACTGGCCCTCAGGCACTGGCCCTCAGGCACTGGCCCTCAGGCACTGGCCCTCATGCACTGGCCCACGCGGACAGCCCCAGCGCCGCCCCCCCGGCACCGTCTCCGCTGAGAAGCTGCCGGTGGCGCACGTCCCACGCCACCTCCTCGCGGTCCGGGTGCCACCGTCGCGCCAGGATCCGCTCCATGTTCAGAGACCACATGGTGTGCAACGGCATCACCTGCTTGTGCACCTGCAGCAGCAGCAACAGCAGCAGAACCATCAGCACGAGCATCTGTGTCGATATCAGCGTTGGCTATAAACGGTGTGAAAGAAGTTCAATATATATTAGTAGCAGCAGCTCGAGTGGTATCATCATTAGTATTATTCTACCATCAGCATCATTATCTTGAGGGTACGATCTGCTTGTGCACCTTTCGCAAGAGCAGCAGCATCGGCAACAATCGCCATTAGTAGTAGGTTAAGTCAATTTTTTACCACTTAAAAATTATAATTGACTATTTTTTGTACGGCCGATTACTCGGGTTCTTTTAAATACGGTGGCTACCACCACCCCCCACTCCTACCGCACCCCCAAGGCAGAACACGGCTGATGGTGACGGAGATGTCACCAAACCCTGCCTGTTACCTTCAGTCCGGCGGCACATACGGAACGATCGAGTCATCAACAACTAAAGTAATGGGACATTCCAGGACTAGTGCGGAGTTCGGGGTTGCGTCAGTCACCGTGAGCGCTTGCTGCAGATCCACGAGGCTGATGGGAGGGAGCGAGGGCACGACCTCCGACCCCGAGCAGGCGAGCAGCAGGGCAGCACGCTCCTCCGCCTCCTCACCCGGGCGGCACAAACTCTCACTGCACCGCACCAGCACCGCCGGAGAGCCACACGTCACTGACGCCGTGCCACAGACCACAAGACTGCACCAACGCCGCACCAACCAGCCATACTGAACCGCACAGCAACCATACCACACCACATCACATTAACCACACAAACAGCACACCGCAGGGGTGAACCATGACAAGACCACACCACATCAACGCTGTAAAAAAAAACTGCGCGAACACCAAACCACGAGGCTATCCGAGAACCAGACCAACCAACATCGCACCGACCAGCAAAGCCTCGTGATGGGACCGTACGGTATGGTGAGCGTCGCGTGGTAAGAGTGGTGGCGAGTTTCGTGGTGGGTTTTGTGGTTAGCGGGGGTGAGTGATGTTTAAAATATTGGCTGATGATGTTCGTACCTGTCAGTGTTGTTGCTGCTGCTGCGGTGCGCTACACAGCTGTTGCGTAGGTACGGGTGCAGGGGAGCAGTGGTGCCGTACGCGTACCGAAACCGCCCGTCCTTCACCCGGTGAGGACGCCTACTCACCAGCATCGCCGTCACCACCGCCTTCAGGTGGTTCTACAACCGCCAGCACACAACAACAGCTAAGACAATGCTCTCCCCACTCGCCACAACCGCTTGTAATACAACAGTAACTCATAGTGTTGTTGGTGATGGTGTTTAAGGTGGCGGTGAGGGATAGGAGTGGATGGTGGCAGTGGTGAGAATAAGGATGGTGATGTTGGCGATGCGAGTGATGGTGGCAATTATGTGAGTGGCGGTGATGATGGTTATGTTGGTAGTGATGGTGACGGTGGTAACGGTGATTACAATGATGTCAGATGGGCAGGTGTGGTGGTCGTGGTAGCGCCGTTGGTGGCGGTGGTGGCGGTGACGATGACGGTGGTGGTGCCACTGCCGCTTGCCTGCAGCGCATGTTGCAGACACAGCACCGTCTCCTCGGAGACCGAGTCCAACCCGGCCTCCCAGGCCACCAGCATGGCACGCCCCATCATCTCGCCCAGCGCCGGCAGCAGCAGCGACTGCACGCAGAGCGCAGGGGCGGTGGGGCCGGCACGCTCCCCGTCCACGCCGTCGCCCGTGCCCACAACACCGTCGGGGCCACACACGCGGCTTCCCACCCAGGTGGCGCCGGCCAGCGGATCCTGCTCCTGGAAGCGGTGCTGTGACCACACACACACACACAGATCCCCCATAAAGCTATTGAACAGACTTCTTGGGGCAAGTGCTGTTAGCGAGTAGCACCGATGAAGGCTCGGATGGCACACGAGGGGGAAGGTGGTCAGCACCACGTCCTGCTGATCTTTGAACACCGAACACCGCACCAGGCCCTCATTAAAGTCTGAGTCTGGATGTATGTTGAACTTCTTTCGCACTGTACGTAGCCAACCGTGCTAATCGAAGGTGTGGGGAAAGAAGAAAAGTCAACTTTGGGGAGGCCCGGGACCGGTTCAGATATTCGTCACCAATGTTGGCTGTGAGCGAGAATCGCACACGGGTCGCCGGGTTTGGAGCGCAGTGCGTTAACCACCATGCTACCGCTCTCATACAAAGATCCCCCATATAGCCTGAACAGACTGTTGGGGCAAGTGCTGTTAGCGAGCACCACCTATGAAGGCCGATACGGCACACGAGGGGGTGGGTGGCCAGCATCACGCCCGGTCGCCTTTGTCTCCCCAGTAGACATGTTTTTACACACCGCACCAGGTACTTCTTTCAGTCGGAGTCGATCTAGGGGAGGCCCAGGACCGGTTCAAATAATCATCACCGGTGTTGGCCGTGAGCGGGAATTTAACTCAGGACGCCAGGTTTGTAGCGCAGCGCGCCAACCGCTACACCACCACTCCCATACACAATCATACAGACGCGCACTCACTACACGGCTGTTACTGCCCTCACCTCAAACTTTCCCCGCAGCGAGGGCAGCTTCTTCTTGCGGCTTGGCTTCCCAGGCCGGCCCGGACCCTCCTTGAGGCCTGGGGGTAGCAGCAGCAGCAGCAGCATGGGTCTCAACACAAAACTTCACACACACACGCACACACGGGGGCAGCAGGAGACTCGACACAGAAATCGAGGGGCAAACGGGAATCAATACACGGGGAGCAGCAAAAACTTTGAATGGCAGCACTCACCGGAAGCCGTCACCATGATCTGACACTTGGTGATAATGGCGAGAAGGAAGTCATTGTGGAGGTGAACTGTAAACACACATCAACACCGGTCATGACTAGCACGAACATCACGAATATTACTCTTAGGTTTTTTCGGTAAAGTCACGTAGGTAAAAAATTGAAATAAAAATTAATAAAAGTAAAATAAAATAAAAAATCACGACGTTTAGGAGGCAACACAAGCTTCCGTCTTCAGGTGGAACCGTCACAGCCACGACAGCTGTATCAAGTAATGAGAGATTGGTAGCTCCTGCAAACTCTCATTTGCTTGATACAGCTGTCGTGGCTGTGACGGTTCCACCTGAAGACGGAAGCTTGTGTTGCCTCCGAAACGTCGTGATTTTTTATTTTATTTTTATTAATTTTTATTTCAATTTTTTACCTACGTGACTTTACCGAAAAAACCTAAGAATATGAATCCTTGCAGTCACGAAAGCTTCAAATCAAGAATCACGAATATTACTCAACATCAGAGGCTGCACTCAGCATCAACCCAGAATCACTCCGCATCAGCCCCATCGCTCCCACCCCCACGCTCACCCATGTCTTGGGTGAGGAGTCTCCGCGCCTCCGAGTCAAACTCCTCTTTGCTGATCTTGTGCTTGAACCACAGCTTCATGTTTGCCCAGTACCTGCAACATGCACACGCAGATCCCAGTCAGCACTCACAGTTACACGCGTATACTTCTCACGGCCGCGACAGATCGCACGACACGGGAGACAAATATACGGGGAGAGGTGAGCCCTGGTCCCCCTCAATGAGACCCCGACTCCATCTCCCCACGGCTGAGAGCTGTCGAGAAACAGCTGCCCCCTCCCCCCCGTTCGTCTCGGGTATTCCCACTGCTGCCCTCTGCAGTGCTTCTCGCTGCCCTCGCTATCTCAGTCCCCCCTCTACTACAACCACTGCTCTATGCTCTCTCTCTGCCCTGTCCACCTACACAAGCTGCTGACCACGCAGCTGCCTCGCGCTCGCAGGTTCCCACTGCTGCCCTCACTGACATTTCCTCTGCAGTACCCTGCTGCCCTCAGTGTCTCATGTTCCTCTCACTCATCCTCCAGCCCACGAGTCTCTCACTGAGTGAGACTCTACCCCCCCCACCCCCCCCACTACCCCCCCACTACCCCCCCCCACACCTCCCCCCCACACCTCCCCCCCCACACCTCCCCCCACCACACCCCCCCCCACCACACCTCCCCCCCACCACGCCTCCCCCTCCACCACGCCTCCCCCCACACACCTCCCCCCACACCTCCCCCCACACCTCCCCCACACACCTCCCCCCACACACCTCCCCCCACACCTCCCCCCCCCCACGAGTCTCTCACTGCTTGAGACTCTCTCCGAGCGCTTCCGCGAGGTTCTTCTTGGCCGCCTCGAGCTCTCCACCACCAGACGCCGCCATCGCGCTGCAGTGCCAGGCAGCGCAGTGCAGGAGACGCGACGTCACATCCGGGATGCGGCGACCAATCAGAAGCGACTCTCGCCCCCGCGCTTAACGGTTATGTCGTAAAGTAACAACACCGTACGTCGTAAAGTAACAACACCGTGCGTCGTAAAGTAACAACACCGTATGTCGTAAAGTAACAACACCGTACGTCGTAAAGTAACAACACCGTACGTCGTAAAGTAACAACACCGTGCGTCGTAAAGTAACAACACCGTATGTCGTAAAGTAACAACACCGTGCGTCGTAAAGTAACAACACCATGTGTCGTAAAGTAACAACACCGTATGTCGTAAAGTAACCACGGACTGTCGTAAAGCGAGGCAGAGGGAGAAATTTCGCTAAATGTAACGTTAAGAAATTAGTTCTCGCCTATTGTCGCTGCTGCGTTGGTAGTGGGGCACAACCAGCAACACAACACGTTCCCCGTGCCAATAATAACGCTGTTGTGGCCTTAGAAGCAAACGTATATAGTAAACAACGTTTCAAGCGATGACCCTTGTGCATACGCACATAACTGGAGGCCAGAGACAGGGTTAACCCAGGCAGTGTAGTTGACCAACGCGATGTAACATGTTACAGGAAGAAGTAACATGTTACATGAAGGCTTTTTTAAGTAGCCATTTACGGTAGTCGATTGTAAACTGTCGTAAATCTCAAGTGTCGTAAATCACAGACCGCTGCCGTAAAGCGTTGTTACCGTACATCGTTGATGCCGTAAATCGTGTCACCTGTCGCAAATCACAACAACTCGTCCAGAGAAGGGTGTCGTAAAGAGAAGCCTCCGCCGCCGATGTTGTTGTCACGTGATCGGGACGAGACCAAGTGCGCGCCGCGGGAGGGGGGGGGAAGCACGCGACGCTCGAGGGGGTGGGGGGTCACCCGCGAGTGGACGAGTCCAAGGGACGGCGTCTCCCCCCCCCCACCAACACACACGTGGCCCCAACCACCCCACGCGTGCCTCCCATCACCCAGACGGCGCGCGCAGCCCCGCAAAATGTTCACTGTCGTGGAGGTTAAATTTCGATTTAAAGCTTTCGTGACTGCAGGGATTCATCTTCTTGGTTCTTTCGGTAAAGTCACGTAGAAGGGAAATAATAAAATAATAAACATAATAAACGTGATAATTATTTTAGTATGTTTTATTTTTATTATTTCATTATTTCCCTTCTACGTGACTTTACCGAAAGAACCAAGAAGATGTCGTAGAGGTTCTTTTGGGGTTAGATCGCGTAAATATATAAACCCGCCACCTACCCGACACAGACAATTGATAAGGTTTGTCACGTTAAACAGAACGTGCCAGTTGGTCACTAGTACAGCACTTAGCAGTGTGTTGGAGAGCCAAGCCACAACATTTACAATCTTGAGTACGACGTTTCGCCAGTAATTACAACTAGCTTCATCAGGCGACAGCCTGGTTGGCTGCCGCCTGATGAAGCTAGTTGTGTGCTGTACTAGTAACGAATTGCCACGTTCTGTTTACATGACAAACCTTACAAATTGGCTGTGTCGGGTGGTGGCGGGTTTAACGACACATTAATTTACGCGATCTAACCCAAAAACCTATATTATGGATGATATTGGTCGCGAAAGCCTACGTGTTAAACATGTTTACTGCCTCGCTTGGTGTGCAGGAGGTCGTGGGTTCCACGCCCACCCTGGTCTCGGATTTTCAGATGTGTCACGTGGTTTTCGTCTTAAAAGCGACCTGTGTACCAAATGTCAGCTTTCTAACTTGCCGGGCAGCACCCTAGAGGTTTTAGAGGCACACCAATTACAGTCTGTATTTATATACAGAAGTTGTGATGGGTTTGTTTGTGCATTTGCACCACTGCCAACGCAGTTTCGTTAACTTCTTGACATGTTGGCGCAAGGGTGCACCCTCTGTATAATGTTTTGGTCATTTGTAATTGTGCTATAATCAGAACATAATCGGCGCGAGCCTTCTTGTGCTACGAGGAATTTATATACATTTATTCGTGTTCGTGCAATGTGTTCTACTCCGAGTTGGTTTTTGTTCCGCTTTCTATTTGCTTCACTGTTTTACTTTACACGTTTTTTTTAATTGGTGACGCTTTTGCAAATGCAACTCATGCTGCTCTCTTGGGTTACCACCTGGTTATAATAACCTTAAATCTGACCGCATCTCATGACGAAGTACATCAAAACCAGGACCACGTTCATACACAACTCTCACCTTCACCACGGACAGCAAACCACACAGACAGCACCCCCGGACATCTCTATACTATGAATCCGCTCACTCCTCCACCTGTCTGTCCACTGGTGCTCACCCTCTCCACTCATCTCTCCACTTGTCAAACTCTCCACTCCTCCACTCATCTGACCACCAGTAAGACCCTCCGCTCAATCCACTTCGTTTGTCCACTGGTGGTCACCCTCTCCACTCATCTCTCCACTTGTCAAATCCTCCACTCATCTGACCGCCGGTGAGACCCTCCGCTCACTCCGCTCGATCTCTCCACGTCACCCATCTCTCCAAGCTCACCGCTGGCAGCGGACCGCATACTCCGACAGACGTCCGCCACTCGCTTCCAGATGACATGAAAACTTTTATTTGTGCGCCGCGAATTCGCGGCGCGAATACTGACTGACTGCGTCTGTACAAACATAGAAACCGGCGGGCACTGGAAGAAAGGGGGACCACAGGAAGAGCGGGGGGGGGGGGGGGGGCACGGAGACACCGCGGTTGACACGACACGACACCACGTCCACGATCACCACCACGTATTGCACCACGGGAGCGGCAGAGGCTCCTCCACAGTCATAACCGCGATAATAATATTAATATTCACAACAACAATAACGACAACGATAAGTACATCAGCAGCATCATCAACAACAACGACGACGACGACGTTTGTAACAAACGCGACCCCTGGGCTCGGTAATCGCCCCGGGTTCAATCACCGCGACTCCTCCGTCCTTGGGTAGAGGTCACAGGGCCGGGGCAGTAGGTCACGGTAGGGTCAGGGCCGGCATCGTGGGGTAAGGACAACGTTATGGGGTCTAGGAAAGGTCACGGTGCGAGGACAGGGAGGGGTCACGGGGTCTTGAGTAGAAGTCATCGGGTCTGAGAAGAGTTACGGCAGAGTAAGCGCCCCTCGTCACGTGACATTACGTGAAAAGCACAGGGGGGTCAGGCCACCATCAAGGGCACCAGGCCAGGGTCACTTCGGAAACGCGAGTAACACTGCTCTCTGCGGAGTGGTGGGGGAGGTCAGAGGTCACAAGAGACATGACCCCCCCCCCTCTTCCCCCCAAAGCACAGCAACGTCTCGCCGGGTCAGACTCTGGGTCCTCATTCCCAGCGAGGCCACGTCACAGCCTGGCACACGCGGTCCAGCTTTATGTAGCCTGGCACGCGTAACCTGGTCCAAACAGCCCAGTCTACACAGCCCAATACGGATTATCGATAGTCCGGTCCACACATAGCCCAGTAAACGTAGTCCAGTCGATGCAATCCGGTCCAAATAGCCCAGTATACGTATATCCCACGCTGAACTGCATCACTGTCTTAGCCTGGTGCAAAGCAGCCTGGCGCAACGCTGCCAAGAATCCCAGCTATCACAAAGCGGCGTCACCGCCACGCTCCTGCGGGACCCTAGCTCCTGCAGGCTGAGCTCACCCGGTGAGTGCAGCTGCATCTGCAGCAGTGAGCGGCGGCGAGTTCTGGGGTGCTGATGGAGGGTAGGAAGAGCTCATTTTGCAGAGAACAGTCCCCCCCACCTATGAAAATTGATTGGAACTGGTGGCTCCTTATCATTGGCCAAGGGCGAAATTATTTGTGTCCCGTTCGCTGGCCTCGGTTCTCCGTGGGAGCGGTTCGAATGGGGCAATTCGAGGGTGGAATGCGCGTCTTGGTGGGGCGGATCAACCGGGTTCCCCGTGTGTCGATTCTGTGTGAATCGAGTCGATGCGACGTGCCAAAACAAACCACGAGCAGATTGCTCGAATTACCCACGACTGAGTTGGCGTTTCTAAAAATGGAGAGCCCAAAGAGGTTTTTTTTCGAAAGCTTTTCATTTTACGTGGGGCATTGGCCCCCAATGCCACATAGAGACCGGCCGCCACTGCACTGCTGCAGGTGCAAGTTCACCAGCTGAATCACCAGCTGCAACTTCACCAGCTGTATCACCAGCTGCAAGTTGACCAGCTGTATCACCAGCTGCAAGTTGACCAGCTGTATCACCAGCTGCAAGTTGACCAATGCTGAATCACCAGCTGCAACTTCACCAGCCGTATCACCAGCTGCAAGTTCACCAGCTGTATCACCAGCTGCAACTCCAGCTGTTTGGCTCGCCGAATCACCACCACCGGCAGCAGCAGCAGCAGCGGCAGCAGGAGTGGCAGGGAGCGAGTGCCGCGTCGCCACCCCCATGCGCTGGGAGCGTGGCGCCGCTCTGTAAACTCCGCGCCTTGCCGATCGCGACTGCGCCGGCCCAAAAGGCGACTCTCTCACGGCCAAAAGGCTTTCTCCATTGGCACGCGCAAGCCGATGGTGGTGGCACACACAAAGAAGAAGAACCCCCGTATAGCCTTTAACAGACTGTTGGGGCAAGTGCTGTTAGCGAGCACTTATGAAGGCCGGAACGGTACACGAGGGGGTGGGTGGCCAGCACCACGCCCGACCGCCTTTGTCTCCCTAGCGGCAATGTTTACACACCGCACCAGGTACTCATTTGAGGCTGAGTCGACCTAGGGGAGGCCCGGGACCGGTTCAGATAATCGTCACTGGTGTTGGCCGTGAATGGGAATCGAACTCGTGTCGCCGGGTTCATAGCGCAGCGCGCTAACCGCTGCACTATCGCTCCCCACACACACACACGCACTCACACACATGCAGGCGCACACACGCGCACACACACGCGCACACACACGCGTGTGCCACCTACAGCAACACGGCGCCAGCGGTGCGACCGGTGCGATGCACAACATTTCGCTACACGTGATGGGGGCTTGTTCAGGAGCTTAAGCGAAACGCCGGATATCTTCCGGAAGAAATCTCTAGCCCAGCATGTTTCGTGTTTATTTACCCAGCAAGGCATCGCTGAGTCTCAACACTCTCTTTCAAGATGGTCCTGCCAAGTTTTTAGAGTCGGGGGGCGATGCTGCTGCTCTGTGATCCAAATTGGGGCTCTGCATTGGAGAGGAGATGCTATCTCCCGCGCCTGCTACGCAGGAGGCCGTGGGTTCGATCTCAGACCCTCGCGATATTTGGAGTCCACGTGTTCTCTCTCTCCCCGTGCTGGTCACGTGGATTGTTCTCCGGGTTCCTCCGGTTTTGCACCCCTCCACCTTTAGAATCAACACGCGCTTAGATGATTTGGCTGATGCTATAATTCCCACGTGTGGCCAGGTCGCCTCTGAAAGAGCTCATATGTCAATGGGCTTTACCTGGTAAATAACATTGTTTAGTTTATGAATAGCGGTGTCATTTTTCAAATATGGACCACGTGAACCGTGACGCCGGCCCACATCGCCTACAACGACTTTATGGATAACGGCACGGGATCTTTGATGAACAAGCTCGCGGTACGTGTAGCGAAACGTCGAACATCGCGCTGAACGACGCGCGGTACGACCCGGACACGCTACGGTATCAGCAGCCGGAACGACAGCCACAACCGCACAGCCACCGCCCAACCACCAAGGTAGTTCGCAGCGTCTGGGCAGTGCCAGAGAGCTCCGGTGGCTTGCCCTGGCGAGATGACATTTTCGTGCCTTTGGCTCTGTCGCGTTGACTGTTAAGGAAAGGGCTTGGGCCTGGGCGGGCCAGAGGGCACGACGGGCAGCGGGGCGAGACTACGAGAGGACCTCCCGCGGAGATGGAGCGACGAGCGCAGCCCGTGTGCAGGAGCTGTAAGGATTGCCGCTGTGTCGCGGGTCCTTGAGAGATGGCGACGGCTTATGTCAAGCGTTCATCCAGCAGCAGATAGATCGCGTCCGATGGCCACTAGTGACGATGAGTTTGGCTCAATGAGCCTTGGGGTCCTTTGTGTTGCAGTCCGAGCGGAGGTGGACCCAGCCCTAGCACTCACGAGCGCGGTGCGTGAGCCTGGAGTCTTAACGGTGGCCATGAGGGGAGGCAGTCGCTGATGGTTAGAGAGAAATATGATGACCAGGAATGGTGGTAATAGGTGGGACAGCATGTCTGGGAGGGGGCGGTAGTGTCTTGAGAGGGGGCGGTAGTGTCTTGAGAGGGGGTGGTAGTGTCTTGAGAGGGGGCGGTAGTGTCTTGAGAGAGGGTGGTAGTGTCTTGAAAGGGGGTGGTAGTGTCTTGAGAGGGGGTGGTAGTGTCTTGAGAGGGGGCGGTAGTGTCTTGAGAGGGGGTGGTAGTGTCTTGAGAGGGGGCGGTAGTGTCTTGAGAGGGGGGCGTAGTGTCTTGAGAGGGGGTGGTAGTGTCTTGAGAGGGGGGTGGTAGTGTCTTGAGAGGGGGTGGTAGTGTCTTGAGAGGGGGGTGGTAGTGTCTTGAGAGGGGGTGGTAGTGTCTTGAGAGGGGGTGTAGTGTCTTGAGAGGGGGCGGTAGTGTCTTGAGAGGGGGTGGTAGTGTCTTGAGAGGGGTGGTAGTGTCTTGAGAGGGGGTGGTAGTGTCTTGAGAGGGGGCGGTAGTGTCTTGAGAGGGGGTAGTGTCTTGAGAGGGGGCGGTAGTGTCTTGAGAGGGGGTGGTAGTGTCTTGAGAGGGGGTGGTAGTGTCTTGAGAGGGGGGTGGTAGTGTCCTTGAGAGGGGGTGTAGTGTCTTGAGAGGGGGTGGTAGTGTCTTGAGAGGGGTGGTAGTGTCTTGAGAGGGGTGGTAGTGTCTTGAGAGGGGGTGGTAGTGTCTTGAGAGGGGGTGGTAGTGTCCTTGAGAGGGGGCGGTAGTGTCTGGGAGGGGGGTGGTAAGTGTCTGGGAGGGGGAGGTAGTGTCTTGAGAGGGGGTGGTAGTGTCTTGAAGGGGGTGGTAGTGTCTTGAGAGGGGGCGGTAGTGTCTGGGAGTGGGCGGCAGTGTCTTGAGAGGGGGTGGTAGTGTCTTGAGAGGGGGTGGTAGTGTCTTGAGAGGGGGTGGTAGTGTCAATGGGGGGGTTCTGTGGGTGTGGGGTCACTGGTGGTGGTTGGCTGCCCGGCTGGCTGGCTGGCAGGCGGGAGGTGCTCTCACAGGGAGATCTTGGCGAGCTTGTCCGCGAGCAGGGCGCGCGTGCGCATGCGCGGCAGCGTGGCGTGGAGGTAGCCCACCTTGCGCTCGCTGCGCGCCGACGCGGCGCCCTTCCTGCGCAGGATGAAGTTGTAGTTGGCGGTCGTGTTCATCGCGTAGAACACGTTGGCGTTGTCCGGGATCACGAACTCTGCGCACCGCACGTACGCACGTGTGCATAGAACAAAGATATATATCCCCCCGTGTAGCCTTAACAGGCTGTTGGGGCAAGTGCTGTTAGCGAGCATCTATTAAGGCCGGTATGGCACACGAGGGGGTGGGTGGCTGGGACCACGCTCGGCCACCTTTGTCTCCCTAGTGGCGATGTTTACTACACACTGCACCAGGTACTCATTTGAGACGGAGTCGTCATAGGGGAGGTCTAGACTGTTACAGATAATCTTCACCGGTGTTGGCTGCGAGTGAGCGGAAATCGAATTCGGGTCGCCGGGTTTGTAGCACAGCACCACTTACACGCGCGTGTGTATGTGTGTGAGTGTGTGCGAGTGTGTGCGTGTGTGAGTGTGTGCATGCATCAGCCAGTCATCTCAGTCAGTCGGCCCGTGGCACCTGGGTCTGCCCTGTGATCTCCTGCCAGCGGGCGTTCGACACTTCACATGGCCTCAACGTGCACATAGCCTGGCACAAGCGTCGTGGTGACGCCACCGCCACTTAGTGGCGAATGGCGGTTGTTGTTGTGCATGTGTGCGTGTGCGAGTGTGTGTGTGCACGTGTATGAGTGTGTGCGTGTGTGCGTGAGTGTGTGCGAGTGTGTGTGTGTGCACGTGTATGAGTGTGTGCGTGTGTGCGAGTGTGTGAGTGTGTGTGTGTGCGAGTGTGCGTGAATGTGTGAGTGTGTGAGTGCGTGTGTACGTGAACCGCCTACCCTTGTCCTCTCCCACGACCTGCACCAGCTGGAAGGCTTCCGTGCGCTCCTCCTCCAGGTTGTGTTTGATCATCGCCTTCCGCACCACGGCCGGCGTCTTATCGGCACTCGTCAACTGCACGTCACGTACGGACAAAAAAGACAAAGATCCCACGTATAGCCTTAACAGACTGTAGGGGCAAGTGCTGTTAGCGAGCACCTATGAAGGCCGGAACGGTACACGAGGGGGTGGGTGGCCAGCACCACGCCCGATCGCCTTTGTCTCCCTAGTGGCGATGTTTACACACTGCACCAGGTACTCATTTAAGGCTGATTCGACCTAGGGGAGGCCCAGGACCGGTTCAGATAATCGTCACTGGTGTTAGCCGTGAGAGGGAATCGAACCCGGGTCGCCAGATTCATAGCGCAGCGCGCTAACCGCTACACTACCGCATGCACACACACACTCACGGCTCAGCTCTCTGTCGGCGGCACCACCACCGCACGATGAGCGTTATCACAAACATACCCACACCCTCCTTCCCTGTGGATGATGAGTGATATATGAGCCAGCCTGGGGCATCCTCTAAGCTGACTCGGTGCGCCGGTTTGAAACATTCAGGCTGGCATGCCTACGATCCGTCCTGGGTGTAACCAGAATGGATTTTGTGAGGAGCTCACAGACCCTTGATTGATCTGGACACAGTCCCACCGGTGCGCTTCGGCAGGCGAGGCTGCTTTGGCCGGATAGAGGGGGCTAAACGGACGTGGCACGGGCTAGAGAACTGATGCGTTACAGGAGGATGTGGAGCTAGTGGACTTGTCGAAGACTGATACTGGCGGTGTCAAGATCGGCCTCTGTGGAGGAGGATGCTTGTGAAGGATGGTGCATATTCCAGTCATCCCAGTCAGTCAACCCATGGCACCTGGTCTGTCCCGTAACCTCTTACCAGCAGCGAGCCTTCCACACTTCACGTGACGGCCTCAAGATGCACCTAGCCTGGCACAAGCGGCTGTCTGCTGCTGCCGCTGTGAGTGCGCCGGGGCGTGTGTGCGTGTGTGTGTGGGGCGGCGTGTCACCAGGATACTCTTGTAGAGGTTGCCATTGCCCCGGTCGAGGCTCACGCGGATCACGCACGCGCCGTCCTGCTGCTGGTTGTACAGCGGCAGCGAGAGGCTGCTGTAGCCCACCGCGCCCGACGACGACCGCCTGTGGCTCCTGGCGGTCAGCGCCGCCGCCGCCGACAGCGACGCCGCCTTTGGCGCCGTCTCCCCGCGGCCGCGGCGATGCGGCGGCGGCGGGGGCGGCGGCGGCCGCGACGGCGGCGGCGGCAGCGCCGCCGTCGGAGGGGGCAGTGCCGGGCGGCCGGGCGTCCCCGGCCGGCGGGAGGCGGGCGCGGGCGAGGGTTCGGTGGAGACGGTTGAGGAGCCCGAGGAGACCCCGGACGTCGTGTCTAGAGACTGGAGCGAGGCACAGGACGTGCAGCTCGTGAGCTGCACGCACGCAACGCAGGGCGCGGCACCGTGTCACATGGCGGGGTCGCCCCGCGGGGGTCGCACGTGCGGGGTCACGACGCGGGGTCGCACGGCAGGGTCGCGCAGTCACGCGGCGAGTGAAGGGGCGTCTGCCTGCGTGAGCGCGTGTGAGCACGGCGTAGGCGGGCGAGGCTGCGTTGGCTGGGTCACGTAGCCCGCGCCGGGCGCGGCAGTGGCCCTCACCTGCCCGGCGGCGTGCTTGGCGTGCGCGTCGGGCGAGCCCGCCGCCAGGCCCAGGTAGATCTCCTCCATGTCGGAGCCCGACGAGCCAGAGGAGAGCACGCTCACCGAGTCGGCGCTCTCGCCGCCCACGCTGCCCGAGTGAGCCAGCCGCCGGTGCTCGGCCGCCCCGCCGACGCAGGGCCCGCCACCGACGGGGCCCGCGGCGACGGCGGCGCCGGTGCGGGACGCCACCACCCCTCCAGCCAGCCCCTCCGCTCCAAACACGCTGCGGGGAGAGGCCCCGCCGGGGGAAGACATTGACAAAGGCCTCCCCTTCTTCTTGGTTCTTTCGGTGAAGTCACGTAGAATGGCAATAATAAAATAATAAACATAAAACATAATAAAATAATTCTCAAGACGTTTCGGACACAACGCAAGCAGCCGTCCTCAGGTGGAGAACAGGTCTGTCGAGAAGACAGAGTTGTCTTCTCGACAGAGAGGTTGTCATTCAGACTCTGTCTTCTCGACAGACCTGTTCTTCACCTGAGGACGGCTGCTTGCGTTGGCCGAAACGTCGTGAGAATTGTATTTTATTATGTTTTATTTTTATTATTTTATTATTTCCATTCTACGTGACTTTACCGAAAGAACCAAGAAGATGAACCCCTGCAGTCACGAAAGCTTTAAATCGAAATTCAAAGGCCCCCCCGTGTAGCCTGGACAGAGCGTTAGCGAGCATCGCCTATGAGCACCGGCGTGGCACACGAGGGAGGTGGGTGGCCAGCACCACGCCCGGGCCGCCTCTGCCTCCCGAGTGGTGTTTGCACACCGCACCAGGTACTCATTTGAGGCCGAGTTGACTTGGGGGATGCCCAGGACGGTTCGGATAATCCTCACCGGTGGTGGTGGCTGTGAGGAGCGGGAATTGTGCTCGGGAGTTTCTAGCGGGGTCGTAGTGCGGCGCACTGACCACTGCTCTTCCGCTCCCCACGCGGAGCGTCGCACACAACGACGCGTTGTAGTTGTGTCACGGTGCGCTGTGACGAAGTGAGAGAGTGGCTCGGCTGCACTGCTGCTGTGTTGTTGTTGGCAGTGGTGGTTGTGCTGCTGCTGTATTGTTGCTGTTGGCGGTGGTGATGCTGCGGTGTTGTTGCTGTTGGTGGTGGTGCTACTGCTGTGTTGTTGCTGTTGGCGGTGTGCTACTGCGGTGTTGTTGCTGTTGGCGGTGTGCTGCTGCTGTGTTGTTGCTGTTGGTGGTGGTGCTACTGCTGTGTTGTTGCTGTTGGCGGTGTGCTGCTGCTGTGTTGTTGCTGTTGGTGGTGGTGCTACTGCGGTGTTGTTGCTGTTGGCGGTGTGCTACTGCTGTGTTGTTGCTGTTGGCGGTGTGCTACTGCGGTGTTGTTGCTGTTGGCGGTGTGCTGCTGCTGTGTTGTTGCTGTTGGCGGTGGTGCTACTGCGGTGTTGTTGCTGTTGGCGGTGGTGATGCTGTGTTGTTGCTGTTGGCGGTGGTGGTGATGCTGTGTTGTTGCTGTTGGTGCTGCTACTGCTGTGTTGTTGCTGTTGGCGGTGGTGCTACTGCTGTGTTGTTGCTGTTGGCGGTGTGCTGCTGCTGTGTTGTTGCTGTTGGCGGTGTGCTGCTGCTGTGTTGTTGCTGTTGGCGGTGTGCTGCTGCGGTGTTGTTGCTGTTGGCGGTGTGCTACTGCGGTGTTGTTGCTGTTGGCGGTGTGCTACTGCTGTGTTGTTGCTGTTGGCGGTGTGCTGCTGCGGTGTTGTTGCTGTTGGCGGTGTGCTACTGCTGTGTTGTTGCTGTTGGCGGTGTGCTGCTGCTGTGTTGTTGCTGTTGGCGGTGTGCTGCTGCTGTATTGTTGCTGTTGGCGGTGGTGATGCTGCGGTGTTGTTGCTGTTGGTGGTGGTGCTACTGCTGTGTTGTTGCTGTTGGCGGTGTGCTGCTGCTGTGTTGTTGCTGTTGGCGGTGTGCTGCTGCTACTGCTGTGTTGTTGTTGTTGGCGGTGTTGTTGCTGCTGCTGTGTTGTTGCTGTTGGTGGTGCTGCTGCTACTGCTGTGTTGTTGTTGTTGGCGGTGTTGTTGCTGTTGGCGGTGTTGTTGCTGTTGGCGGTGGTGCTGCTGCTGTGTTGTTGCTGTTGGCGGTGTTGTTGCTGTTGGTGGTGCTGCTGCTACTGCTGTGTTGTTGTTGGTGGTGGTGGTGCTGCTGCTGCTGCTGCTGTGCCGCTTGCCCGCTGATTCTCTTGCCCACGCGCCGGCGCGTGGTCTTGGGGGACGAGGTGGATTCTCCCGGCGGCTCCAGTTCGCACGACAGCGCGTAACTGGGAACACGCGCACGGGACACGGGACACACGTGGGAGACAGTACACACGTGGGGCACGGTACACAACCTGGGACACGGTACATGACGTGGGACACGGTACACGCGACATGAGACACGGTACACCACGTGGGACAGGGTACACACGTGGGACACGGTACACCACGTGGGACACGGTACACCACGTGGGACACGGTACACCACGTGGGACACGATACACAACCTGGGACACAGTACACGCGTTGAACACGGTGTACGCGACATGGGCCACGGTACACCACGTGGGACAGGGTCCGCTCACCCCTCTCCGCTCGTCCGTTGCTCACCTCTGCTCCTCGGACAGCGAGTGCAGACGGTGGAACCAGGCGAGGAAGCGCTGCTCTGCCTTGATGCTGTAGTTGTTGCAGGCCGACTGCAGCAGCTTGATCTGAGCCATGATCTCAAACTCCTGCCACAGCGCAAGCGCGGCGCACGCAGCACGCGCAGCACACACACGGCACACTCGCTTACACACATAGCATTCACTGACAGCACACTCACATACACACATAGCATTGACTCACAGCACACACACACATAGCATTCACTCACAGCACACACAGCACACACACAGCACACTCACATACACACATAGCATTCACTCACAGCACGCGCAGCACACACACAGCACACTCACATACACACATAGCATTCACTCACAACACACTCACACACATAGCGTTCACTCACAACACACACAGCACACACACAGCACACTCACATGCACACATAGCATTTACTCACAGCACACTCACACACATAGCATTCATTGACAGCACACTGACATGCACACATAGCATTTACTCACAGCATACACACACATAGCATTCACTGACAGCACACTCACACACATAGCACACTCACATACACAGCATCCACACACACACAGCACACTCACACACACAGCATTCACACACAGCACACTCACACTCACAGCATGCACACACAGCACACTCACACACATAGCACTCACTCACAGCACACTCACACACATAGCACACTCACACACACAGCACACTCACACACACAGCATGCACACACAGCACACTCACACACATAGCACTCACTCACAGCACACCCACACACATAGCACACTCACACACACAGCACACTCACACACACAGCATGCACACACAGTACACTCACACACATAGCACACACACACAGCACACTCACACACATAGCATGCACACACAGCTCACACACACAGCACACTCACACACATAGCACTCACTCACAGCACACACACAGCACAATGACAGCACACACAGCACACACACACAGCACACTGACAACATACACACGTGATGACGATCTCAGTTGTTCCTCTTTAGAGGGGAACTCACCCTGCGTCTCTTCTCAAAGTTGATGAGACCTCCCTGCATGCACACACACACAGCACACACACAGCACACACACAGCACACACACACAGGCAGAGATTCCCCGTGTCACCCATACGGGCGGTTGGGGCGAGTGCAGTTAGCAAGCACCTATTAAGGCCGGTTTTATTCGGCTGTGGCTAGGCTACGTGTTAAATTCCATAATATAGTATTTTTTGGGGGGGTTAGATCGCGTAAATATAAATGTGTCGTTAAACCCACTACCACCCGACACAGCCAATGAGTAAGGTTTGTCACGTAAACGGTACATGCCAATTCGTCACTAGTACAGCAACACCGGTGTGTTGGAGAGCGAATCCACAACATTTACAATCTGAGTACGTGTTAAAGCTTTGTATGTGGGCTTTGGGCTATGCACTAGAGGTATGGACAAGGTTTGTTGGGCGAGGTGCATGGGGTGAGTGCTAGAACTATGGGCTAGGTGCATGGGGTGAGTGCTAGAACTATGGGCTAGGTGCATGGGGTAAGTGCTAGAACTATGGGCTAGGTGCATGGGGTAAGTGCTAGAACTATGGGCTAGGTGCATGGGGTGAGTGCTAGAACTATGGGCTAGGTGCATGGGGTGAGTGCTAGAACTATGGGCTAGGTGCATGGGGTGAGTGCTAGAACTATGGGCTAGGTGCATGGGGTGAGTGCTAGAACTATGGGCTAGGTGCATGGGGTGAGTGCTAGAACTATGGGCTAGGTGCATGGGGTAAGTGCTAGAACTATGGGCTAGGTGCATGGGGTGAGTGCTAGAACTATGGGTTAGGTGCATGGGGTAAGTGCTAGAACTATGGGCTAGGTGCATGGGGTGAGTGCTAGAACTATGGGCTAAGTGCATGGGGTGAGTGCTAGCACTATGGGCTAGGCATATGGCTGATGGTGTTTCGGCGAAGTACACGGGCTAGGTGCATGGGCTGGGAGCGTGGGCACCTCGAGGCGATCGGGCAGGGCGGTGTCCAGCATGGTGAGGTCGGTGAGGAACGTGCCCAGGTACGGCACCGTGCCCTGCATGACGCCCTGCACAGAGCGGACACGGGAGCGGCACGCGGTGAGCGCGGGGGGGGGTGGTGCGGTGCCCCCCCTCCCATCCCCCCCCAACCCTCCCCTATCCGCCCAACCCTACCCTATCCCCCCCCCCATCCACCTAAACCCCCCCCCCCATTCCCCCAACCCCCCCCCCCATCCACCCAAAACCCCCCAACCCCCCCATCCCCCCCAACCCCCCCCCCATTCCCCGCGATCCCCCCAACCCCCCTCCCCTCCAACCCTCCTCCATCCCCCCCAACCCCCCCCCCCCCCATTCCCCCAACCCTTCTCCATACCCCCCGATCCCCCCAACCCCCCCTTCCTCCACAATCCCCCCTAACCCCCCCCCATTCCTCCCAACCCCCCCTTCCCCCACCCCCCCCCCTCCCCCCCACCCTCCCCAGCGCGACTGACCGTGTCCTTCTGGATCTGCAGGCGCTTCAGCGCGCGCTTCTGGCTCTCCTTCAGGCTGCTCTCCAGCGTCGCGAACTTCGACGTCGCCTCCTGCCACGCGGAGTCACGCGCGCGTCGTCGTGCGTGCGTGTGTGCACCTGTGTGTGTGTACGTGTGTGTGTGTACGTGTGTGTGTACGTGTGTGCGTGTGTGTACCTGTGTGTGTGTACCTGCGTGTGTGTACGTGTGTGTACCTGCGTGTGTGTACCTGCGTGTGTGTACCTGCGTGTGTGTACCTGCGTGTGTGTGTGTACCTGCGTGTGCGTGTGTGTACCTGCGTGTGTGTACCTGCGTGTGCGTGTGTGTACCTGCGTGTGTACCTGCGTGTGCGTGTGTGTACCTGCGTGTGTGCACCTGCGTGTGCGTGTGTGTACCTGCGTGTGCGTGTGTGTACCTGCGTGTGTGCACCTGCATATGTGTACGTGTACCTGTGCCCGGTGCGGTGTGTGGTAAACATCGCCACTGGGGAGACAAAGGCGGTCGGGCGTGGTGCTGACCACCCACCCACCCCCTTTGTACGCCCTGCCGGGCTTCATAGGTGCTCGCTAACAGCACTTGCCCCAACAGTCTGTTACAGGCTATATGGGGGATCTTTGTCTGTGTGTGTGCCCTCGCTCACCTTCATGAGCAGCTCGCGGCTCGTGAGATGATTGTTCTCACCGGAGAAGATGTCGGACAGCTCCTGGTAAAGGGAGGTGGTGTCCCTGTTGCGCACCAAGATCAAAGGCGCACACAGCGCACACACAGCACACACACACACACGCACACACACAGCACACACACATACATACAGCACATACACACACACATACAGCACATACACACACCCACACATACACACAGCACATACACACACATACAGCACACACACGGCTCGCACAAGCAGCGCAGCTATCGTGCATACATGTGTGTACGTGTGCGTGTGTGTGTAGGTGCGTGTGTGTGTACGTGCGTGTGTGTGTACGTGCGCGTGTGTGTAGGTCCGTGTTCATTTTTTGTTCATGTTTTTGTTTTTTGTTTGTTGCGGTTGCACCCGATTCAAGAGCCGCAGGGCTATACCTAATAAATAAACTTGAACTTGTGTGTGTACGTGCGTGTGTGTAGGTGCGTGTGTGTGTAGGTGCGTGCGTAGGTGCGTGTGTGTGTACGTGTGCGTATACTAGTGTGTAGGTGCGTGTGTGTGTAGGTGCGTGTGTGTGTACGTGCGTGTGAGTGTATGTGCATCCGTGTGTACGTACGTGTGTATGCGTGTACCTGTGTGTGTGTACTTCTGTGCACACACAGAGTGGTGGGGTAGCGGTTAGCGCTACGCTGCGCTTAGAACCCAGTGACCCGAGTTCGATTCCCGCTCACGGCCAACACCGGTGACGATTATCTGGACCGGTCCTGAGTCTCCCCTAGGTCGACTCGGCCTCAAATGAGTACCCGGTGGGGTGTGTAGTAAAGATCGCCACGAGGGGCCGTCCATAAATGACGTCACGCGATTTTGGACGATTTTTGACCCCCCCCCCCCTTCGTCAAACGGCGTTACAAAAAGTCAGACCCCTCTCTCAAATATGACGTCACAAAGCTCTGCCCCCCCCAAAATAAAACATGCTTCAAATCGCCTTAAACTATTGTCATTGTCGTGCGTATTTAATATGGCGCTGCACTCTGATGTTGTAGGAGAAAACATTTATTTAAAAAAGTATATTTAATTAAGTAGAACGTGTTTTCTATATTTATTTAAAGTTGCGCATTTTGATGTGACGTCACATTTCTCAAATCCCCCCTCCCTCGTTACACATCGTCACAAATGTCTGACACCCCCCCCCCCCCCATAGGTGCGTGACGTCATTTATGGACAGCCCCCAAAGGCGTCCGTCCGGGCGTGGTTGCTGGCCACCCACCCCCTCGTGTGCCGTGCCCGCCTTCATAGGTGCTCGCTAACAGCACTTGCCCCAACAGTCTGTTACAGTTCATAATCAACGTTTTTGGGTTTAGATCGCGTTATTTATAAATGTGTCGTAACCCTCCACCACCCGACACGGCCAATCAGTAAAAAAGTGTCACGTTGACAAAAGACAAATAGTTCACTGCTTTAGCTCACCGAGCGAAACGTCGTACTCAAATTGTAAATTTTGTGGTTTCACGCTTCAACACACCGGTGGGCTAAAGCAGTGTGAACTATTTGTCTTTTGTCAACGTGACACTTTTTTACTGATTGGCCGTGTCGGGTGGTGGAGGGTTACGACACATTTATAAATAACTCGATCTAAACCCAAAAACGTTGATTATGAATAATATTGGTCGCGAAAGCCTGCTACGTGTTAGTCCAGCGGTCGGGAACCTATGGCTCGCGAGCCATATATGGCTCTTCTGGTGACGGCATATGGCTCCCAGACAATTTTGAGTTGAAAAAAAATAAGTTTGGAACTGATTTTAAAATACTTGTGATATTGCTTAATAATACTGTGTCATTTTAAAGTAAACAGAAATTAGTTTTCAAGATAAATTTCACGGGTCACGGGGCCTCAACGCCTGCACGAAGCTCAACCTCACCACGTACGAACCAGACTACAAGGCCATCAGCAAAACCACGCAGCACCAGAAGTCGCATTAAAAGTAAGACATATTTAATTTATTATACGTTAAAAATACTATATGGCTCTCAATGAAATATATTTAGAAATATTTGGCTTTTATGGCTCTCCCAGTCAAAAAGGTTCCCGACCCCTGTGTTAGTCTGTTACAGGCTACACGGGGGGTCTTTGTCTTTGTGCTTCTGCGCGTGCGTGCGTGCACGTGCGTGCGCGTGCGTGCGTGCGTGCGTGCGCGTGCGTGCGCGTGCGTGCGTGCGTGCGTGCGCGTGCGTGCCTGGGGACGGTGGCCCACGTGCGCTTGAGGCGGTAGATGCCGTTGCTCTGCAGCGCGGAGAGAACCGCTCGGAGCGACGAGAAGTTCTTGTGGATTCGGCACTCCTGCAGACGCACGGAGACACACACACACACACACGTGGTTACACGTGTGTGTGTGTCTTATATGTTACATGTGTGTGTCTCATGGTTACATGTGTGTGTCTCATGGTTACACGTGGATACCCACGTGGGTACCCTGCAACCCCCCCATCTACAGCTCCCTCCCCCCCCAGCTACAGCTCCCACCCCCCCAGCTACAGCTCCCCCCCTCTGCTACCGCTCTTCCCCCCCCCCCTAGCTACAGCTCCCCCTCCCCCCCCCCACAGCTCCCCCCCCCCCCGCTACAGCTCCCCCCCCCCCACAGCTCCCCACCCCCGCACCTGGGCGACGTCGATCCACTTCTGCACGAGGCGCGCGCGCTGCGCGGGTTTGGCGAGCGCGGGGTCGAGCACGGTGACGGTGACGGCGTTGGCGACGGCGTTGAACTGCGCGATGGTGGCGCGCACGGTGCCCGCGAGACGCGCGTTCTCCTTGCGGTCGCGCCGCGACCACACGCAGCCCAGGCAGTGGTGGGGCACCACGCGCTTGAACAGCTCCTGCGCGCACAGCACGGAGACGTGAGGGGTTACGACGCAGCGCAGACGACGACGACGACGCCGAGCGGATAGCCTTGATGGGATATTTGGAGGGTAAGTGCCGTGCGCGTTCGTGCACGCCCGGCCGCCTTTGTCTCTTCCCACCCCCCTCTCCCCGCTGCCGCCGGAACACACGGACGGACACACACGCAGACGGACACAAAGTAGAGGCGGACGCGCAGATACACAACAACGCGCAGATACACGGGCACACGTACACAAACAGACACACGGACACACACAAACTCTTTGGTTCTTTCGGTAAAGTCACGTGGGTATAAAACAAAATTAATTAAATCACGACGTTTCGGGCACAACACAAGCGTCCGTCATCAGGTAGGACAACCACAGCAAGAAACAATTTCCCACTTTAGCAATTGTTTCTTGCTGTGGTCGTCCCACCTAGTGACGGATGCTTGTGTTGCGCCCGAAACGTCGTGATTTATTTTATTTTCTACCTATGTGACTTGACCGAAAGAACCAAAGAGTATGGATCCCTGCAGTCACAACAACTTCAAATCAAGATCAAACACACACAGACACATGGACACACAGACCACACGGATACAAACACAGCCAAACACACACAGACACACGGACCAATACCAATACCCCGCCATTCGCCACTCAGTGACTGTGACGTCACCACGGCGCCTGTGCCAGGCTAGGTGCGCTTTGAGGCCACGTGAAGTGTCGAAAGCTCGCTGACAGGGGGAGGTCTCGGTGGCTGACTGAGATGACCGGTAGATGCACACGGACACACACAGATACACACACAGACACACAGACACACACGCACAGACACACACACAGACACACGGACACACACACAGACACACGGACACACACACAGACACACGGACACACACACAGATACACGGACACACACACAGACACACGGACACACACACAGATACACGGGCGGCCACCCGCACACAGACGCACATAGTAGGGGTGGTCACACAAACACACGGACACACACAAACACACTGCCACACACGGACCAACACAGACACACTGCCACACACACAGACACACGAACACACACACAGACACACTGCCACACACACAGACACACACGGACCGACACACAGTGCCGGGGTGCAAGGGGGGGGGGGGTTGCGTGGAGGTGCGTGGAGGAGGTGGGCCCCGCACCGCGTCCATGAGCGTGAGCTGCGCTGCGATGAGGTCCGAGGGGAAGGAGAGGAAGTCACCGCGGCCCTCGCGCTCCGGGTGCCACGTGTGCGCCAGCCCTGCGCGCACACAGACGTTGGGGCGTGTAACACTACACAGGCAAAGGTGCCCCCCCCCCGTGTAGCCTCTTGCTGTCGGCGCCGGCCGCCTTTGTCTTTCCGACGTCTCCCCCCCGGGCCGGCTTTACGCACCGCGCCAGGTACTCATTTACGGGTGAGTACGCACGGTGAGTACGCGCGCTGTGAGTACACGCTGTGAGTACGCGGTGTGAGTACACATGGTGAGTACGCGTGCTGTGAGTACACACGGTGAGTACACACGGTGAGTACGCGCTGTGAGTACGCGCTGTGAGTACACGCTGTGAGTACGCGCTGTGAGTACACGCTGTGAGTACGCACAGTGAGTACACACAGTGAGTACGCACGATGAGTACGCGTGCTGTGAGTACGCGCTGTGAGTACACACAGTGAGTACGCATGGTGAGTACGCAAGGTGAGTACGCGCTGTGAGTACGCGCTGTGAGTACACGCACTGTGCCCGTCGGCGGCCTCCCCGCGGTGCTGCTTGAAGTGCCGCATGAGGTTTCGCGCCCTCCGCTCCAGGTCGGAGCCGGGGAAAGTCCTCGCCAGGTACTCCAGCAGCCGGCGCAGTCCGCCGAACTCGGGGCCCTGCTCGCGGAAGTCCTCCGAGTACTGGTCCAGCCACGCGCCCAGGATGGACGCGATGGAGCTGGCACGGCACGGCACGGTCACCGCGGGCGGTGGACGGGCGACTCGGTGGTCAGACAAGCTCATCGGCATCATCGGCGTCATCGGCATCACCATTATCAGCATCACCACCATCAGCATCACCAGCATCAGCGTCACCACCATCAGCATCACCATCATCAGCATCACCACCATCAGCATCACCACCATCAGCATCACCACCATCATCACCATCATTAGCATCACCACCATCAGCATCACCATGATCAGCATCGCCATCATCAGCATCACCACCATCAGCATCACCATCATCAGCATCATCACCACCATCATCAGCGTCACCACCATCAGCATCACCATCAGCACAACCATCATCAGCATCACCATCATCAACATCACCACCATCATCAGCATCACCACCATCACTACCATCATCACCATCATCACCACCATCACCACCATCAGCGCCATCACAATCACAGTGGGCCACGGTCAAGGCCTCCGCGGTCCGCCGCCGTCTCTCACGGCCCCGCCACGACGGCAGCGGAGAGCTCCGACGCGCCGCTCCGGACTTGGCCTCGACCCCCGGCCACCGTGCCGCGCCCACGGCCGCTGCCCGCGTTTGACCGTCACGACGACGACGCCTCCGACTCGCGCCCTCTCGTCCGCCCGAGTCCCACCCGAGTCCCCCTGCCGAGCGCTCACCTGCGCAGCACCGCCTTGTCTTCCGCCGTGAAGCCGCGCAGCGAGATCTCTGCCGCCTCGCCCTCCAGGTTGCCGTACCTGCACCGCACCGCACATCAGCACGCACGCAGCACCACGTGGTCAGCGCCCCACAGCACTGCACCACGCGGTCAGCGCCGCACAGGAACTGCACAGCACCACGTGGTCAGCATCACACAGCGCCGCACAGCACCGCACGGTCAGCATCACACAGCGCCGTACAGCGGTGAGCGGTGTGTACTCAAATGAGTACCTGGTGCAGTGTGTGAACATCAGCATTTGGGAGACAAAGGCGACCGGGCGTGGTGTTGCTGGCCACCCACCCCCTCGTGCACCGGCCTTCGTAGGTGCCACTCGCCAACACGGCTTGCGCCGACCAGTCTGTTAAATGCTACACGGTTGGGGGTTTGGGGGTCGGGGGGGGGTTCTTAGTCTCCGTGTGCCAGCCGGTGCCGCACCGCCGGCGCCCCTCACCTGTCGAGCAGCAGGTCGAGCACCTGCGTGGGCGTGGCGAAGGAGCGGTAGGTGGCGAGGAAGACGGTGGCGTATGTGGAGTCGTTCTCGCGGAACGCCACCAGGAGGTTGCGCACGAGCCGCTCGAGCGTGCCGGCCTTCAGCGTGCGCGTGCGCACCGTCTCCACGATGGGCGGCGGGGGCGGCGGGGGCGGCAGCGGCGGGGGCGGTGCCGCGCCGGTGCCGCCGGTGCCGCCGGAGCCCGGGGCGCACGCGCCATTCTCCACCTGCCGTGCCAACGCGGGCGGCGGAGTCGTTGTCTAGCGAGCGTCGTGTGCGTGGTGCGGTGTGTGCGGTGTGTGCGGTGTGTGTGTGGCGTATGGTGTGGTCTGGTGAGTGATAATCGGATGTGTTGAGTGCGGTGAGTGTGATGTGTGTGATGTGTGTGGTGAGTGCGGTGAGTACGGTGAGTGTGATGTGTGTGGTGTGCGTGTGGCGTATGGTGCGTTCTGGTGAGTGATAATCGGATGTGGTGAGTGCGGTGAGTGTGATGTGTGTGGTGTGTGTGGTGAGTACGGTGAGTGCGGTGTGTGTGGTGTGCGTGTGGTGTATGGTGCGGTCTGGTGAGTGATAATCGGATGTGGT
The DNA here is from genome assembly GCF_015708825.2 of Lethenteron reissneri. Taxonomy (NCBI): domain Eukaryota; kingdom Metazoa; phylum Chordata; class Hyperoartia; order Petromyzontiformes; family Petromyzontidae; genus Lethenteron; species Lethenteron reissneri. The sequence continues at coordinate 3,767,821 of NC_083826.1, read as the reverse complement.
GAGTGCGGTGAGTGTGGTGTGTGTGGTGAGTACGGTATGGTGTGCATGGAGCGGTGTGTGTGCTGTAGTGGGTGAGTGTGGTGAGTGCCCTCACCCCGAGCCAGCGAGCTCCCTTGTGCGTGGCGAGTGGCTGCACCTGCACCTTGCGCAGAGTAACGCTGTACAGGGCTCCATCCTCCACCTCCTCACCCCAGTCCTGCACCACGCTGGGCTGCGACACGCAAAGACAAAGATCCCCCGTGTAGCATTAACAGACTGTTGGGGAAAGTGCTGTTAGCGAGTAGCAGCTATGAAGGCCGGTACGGCGCACCAGGGGGTGGGTGGCCAGCACCACACCCGCCCGCCTTTGTCTTCCCAGTGGCGATGATTTTACGCATCGCGCCAGGTACTCATTCAAGGCTGAGTCGACCTAGGTGAGGCCTAGGACCAGTTCAGAAAATCGTCACTGGTGTTGATGGTGGCCGTGAGCGAGAATCGAACGCGGGTCGCCGGGTTCGTAGCTTAGCGCGCTAACCGTTGCGCCACCGCTCCCCCCAAACAAAATTCAGCATGAGTCACTAACAGCCAGAGGTGGACAGTGAACCCCCCACAGGTAAAGCGGGGGGGGGGGGGGGGGCGGGGTGGTCCTGAAATTCCAAGCTCTTGAAATAGGAGCCCCCTACATAAGAAATTATTGAGATTCAACCTATTTCCTCTGTGGGTAACTATCAATACAACTTCGATTTAAAGCTTTCGTGACTGCAGGGATTCATCTTGGTTCTTTCGGTAAAGTCACGTAGAAGGGAAGTAATAAAATAATTAAAAAATAAAAATAAAACATAATAAAATAATTCTCACGACGTTTCGGCCACAACGCAGACAGACATGTTCTTCACCTGAGGACGGCTGCTTGCGTTGTGGCCGAAACGTCGTGAGAATTATTTTATTATGTTTTATTTTTATTATTTTATTACTTCCCTATCAATACAATACCAATCACTGGTTGGGGCCTGGGGGGACATAACTAGAAAACACGTGGGTCAGTTATTTAAGATGTGTCTCGCTGTACATGGCGTATAACATATACCTGTGTGTGTAGTTCAAGGCCGTAGCCATAGAGTCAACATTGGGGGGGACCAAATCTTCTAGGGGGTCTGGGGTCCCCCCCCCAGAAAAAAAAATCTAAATTTGAAAAAGAAGTTTCTGCCATTTCCTGCCGAAAATATAAAAAAATTCACTAACACATAGGATGGACTTTTTTTATTTTATATTAACAATAATGTCTAATAGTGTATGGTATTACATTGCTCTGTTTTATATATTTTTTTACCTTTTCTTGCTTCATTGTATGTAATGGCAACAGATTAGGGATTAATAAAGTACAACCATAACCACAATCATATAAACAGAAATCTATTTTATAGCAATATAATGGGGGGGGGGGACATTTTGAGCATATTTGAATATTTGGGGGGGATGTGTTCCCCCCAAATATATATTATAAGTACGGCCTCGGTGTAATGTGTATAACGCGTGTCACTGTGTGTATGGTACCGGATAGGCAGTGTAGTGGTTAGCGCGCTGCGCTACGAACCCGGTGACCCGAGTTCGAATCCTGCTCACGACCAACATCGGTGGCGATTACCTGAACCGGCCCAGGGCCTCCCCTAGGTCGACTCGGCCTCGAATGAGTAACTGGTGCGGTGTGTAAATATTGCCACGAGGGAGACAAAGGCGGCCGGGCGTGGTGATTGCCACCCACCTCCTCGTGCGCCGTGCCGGCTTTTATTGGTGCCATTCGCCATACCGGACGCTTTTCGCTCACAACACTTGCCCCAAAAATGTGTTTCGGCTATACGGGGGACCTTCATCTTTGGTGCAACACGTATGGTATAACACTTATCTTGGTGTGTGTGTGTGTATAGTATAACGGTGTCTGTACGGTGTACTGTGTGTATGGCGTACTGTGCCATCTCTGCGTGTAACACTATATGGAAGCTATTTCAAGCGGTGAATATGTCCTCTGGCCCCGTGTAAACATTCACGCGCGCACAGCAGTGGCCAACAGCCCCCCGCTAGTGGCACACAAGCCTACCGACCAGCTCCCCACTCACGGGGCACGCCGCACAGCCCCTGCGCCAGCACATGCCACCAACACACACGGGGCCTTTACAGGCGTTTGGGGCAAGTGAAAGCCAGACCCACGTCCGGCCGCCTTTGTCTCCCTCGTGGCGATGTTTACACACCGCACCAGATAAACTCATGTTAGGCTGAGTCGACCTAGGGGAGGCTCAGGACCAGTTCAGATAATCGTCACTGGCCGTGAGCAGGCCCGTAGCACAGCAGCAGGCGCATGCTATACACGTGAGTTTGATTTCCTTCATTCTCATTCCACGTGATGAAGAATCGATTCAGAAATCTCGTAGAGCAGTGTGACCCCTTCGCGTTCGAGAGCGGCCCGCGGAAGCAGGTGTCACAGAGCTACTGCTGAGATCCCTCCTTCAAGTGATTTCTGGTCCACACACGCGAGAGCAATGTTCGTCGCAGGACGGCCAAACGGATATTTTTGCATTTTCAGAACTGCAATAGAGGCCGAATGTGGAGGTTTGTTACTTCAGCTCAGGGAGAGTTCGTGCCGTTGTTCTGTTCCTCCTCCTCCGATGAAGGAGTGCAGGTCACGGTGGATTCTCTATATGGTCCATAGTGTGGGCTGACTGAGGGTGACGTTGGACAAACATAGTTTGCGTGCCGCCCCGACGCGGCAGGCCTGGTGCGGACACACACGAAACAAAGTAGCGGCTCACGTCCGGCCTACGGGCCGCGGGTCCCCCACCCCCCATCCCCTGCCGTAGGTATTTGATTTCGTTATTTCAATAGCAGAGTGCGAAACGCGATCTCTACCGGAGCTCTACCAGACAAGTGGACCAACACGCGCCGTGTCGCGCCGTCGTGTCACCCATCGACGACCTTACACCTGCCGGAAGGTGACAGGGGCGGCGCTGCCACCCGTCCCCGCAGGTTTTGTTCCATGCAACATCGTCCTCTCTTGTTGGACGAGGCCGGCTGCTCTCCTGTGAGATCTGTCAGTCCACTCGAGAAGCGCCACGTGGAAGCAGGGACCACGTGGCGCGCGTGTCTGGGATGAACACGGCCGGGCGGAGCGGGGTTTCGCATCGAGCGGCGGGACAAAGATCGGCACTCCGCTCACCCTGTCCAGGCCGTCCTGGTTTTCCCCAGGACCGTCGTCACTGAGAGATCCCCTAATCTCCGGGTTAGAAGACGCAGCGTATTTGTGCCCCCCCCCCACACATCCCCGCACACCTCCTCAACGCCTGTATATAAAAGCAGTGGTTGGGGGGTGCGTCTCATACCCCTGTGTTTGCGCGTGTGTGCATCTATTTGCCGGCCCTCATAGCTACTCACGAACAGCACTTACCCCAAAAGCCTGTCAAGGCGAAAAGGGGGGATCTTTGTCAGTGCAACTGAAATTCATATTCTGATACCGGGCACAAGGTTTTTTGTGTGTTTTTTCTTACTTTCTGGTGCGTCTTATAATTCGGAGAATACTGCAGTTGCCGTGGCAGGGAAATCTGTCCGTCGTGCCGGGACATTACACGTCCCGGTGTGTGTCCGTCGCATGACAATGGCAATGACAACTGCTGAAGATAAAGGAATTCCCATGTAGCTCTCCACTCCTGTGCTGATCAGAGATAGCTTCCTTCTTGCCATGATACGTCCCACTCAAGAGGTGGCAACCCTATAACAGGGTAGCCCAAAAGTCAGTACGCAGGGAGGTTATATGTATTTTATTAGATCACACAGGGTTATTTCTGGTTTATTTAACAAATGTTCAGACTGACTTCCATTATGAACATTAATGCAGGCACGATTTATACTTTCAAATAAATGTAGGACTTCATTTTTAAAGGTTACAGGTGTAATTTTTGAACAATTATCAATTATGTTTCGTCTCAATGCAGTACATTTCTTTAAATGTTTTAACTGACATCTACATATTGTGGGTGACAGAACTTTTGAGATGGCCCTCCTACAGAGACAAAGCTTCCCCGTGTAACCCAGACAGGTTGTTGGGTCAAGTGCTGTTCAGCGAGGGGGGTTGGTGTGACAAGGACTCCACCCGTCCACCTTTATCTCCCCAACCGCTGATGTTCACACACTGCTCCAGGTTCTCATTCAAGGCTGAGTCGACCTAGGGGAGACCCAGGACAAGGTCAGATATTCGACGCTGGTGCTGGGGAAAGCAGGAATTGAATCCTGGCCACACTTGGTTTGCAACGTTAGTGCGCTCACCACTGCACTCACTCTCACGCTTACATACGGACCCATGGTACGTACATAGGCAGACATAAACTCACTACTCTCACTATCACGATGACACCCATATGGACATTCGAACAGTTGGGGCTGAGGGCTATTAAGGTCGCCTTTATTAAGGTTGCCTTTATAACCCAGGTACATGATTGATTTAAACAAAAATTGATCTCCACTTAGAATGGTGCTGCTTTCATCTGTCTCAAACACACGGCCCCATCACCAGGGTACACAACCCATACAACACAACACACACTCACCAGACTATACAACCCATACAACACAACACACACTCACCAGGCTACACAACCCATACAACACAACACACACTCACCAGGGTACACAACCCATACAACACAACACACACTCACCAGGCTACACAACCCATACAACACAACACACACTCACCAGGCTACACAACCCATACAACACAACACACACTCACCAGACTATACAACCCATACAACACAACACACACTCACCAGGCTACACAACCCATACAACACAACACACACTCACCAGGCTACACAACCCATACAACACAACACACACTCACCAGGCTACACAACCCATACAACACACACACACTCACCAGGGTACACAACCCATACAACACAACACACTCACCAGGCTACACAACCCATACAACACAACACACACTCACCAGGCTACACAACCCATACAACACAACACACACTCACCAGGCTACACAACCCATACAACACAACACACACTCACCAGACTACACAACCCATACAACACAACACACACTCACCAGGCTACACAACCCATACAACACAACACACACTCACCAGGCTACACAACCCATACAACACAACACACACTCACCAGACTACACAACCCATACAACACAACACACACTCACCAGGCTACACAACACATACAACACAACACACACTCACCAGGGTACACAACCCATACAACACAACACACACCAGGGCACACAGCCCATCCAACACACACTCACCAGGGTACACAACCCATACAACACAACACACACCAGGGCACACAACCCATACAACACAACACACACCAGGGCACACAACCCATACAACACACACTCACCAGGGTACACAACCCATACAACACAACACACACCGGACTACACAACCCATACAACACACACCAGGGTACACAACCCATACAACACAACACACACTGACCTCGCTACACAACCCATACAACACAACACACACCAGGGCACACAACCCTTACAACACAACACACACCAGGGTACACAACCCTTACAACACAACACACACCAGGGTACACAACCCATACAACACAACACACACACACCAGACTACACAACCCATACAACACACACTCACCAGGGTACACAACCCATACAACACAACACACACCAGGGCACACAACCCTTACAACACAACACACACTGACCTCGCTACACAACCCAACACACTCCCTGGGCTCTGTGTGTTTACCAGCTCATCATGCAAATCAGTGGAAGAGAACACGCCAAGACAAGTCACACCCACACAGACGCTGCCATCACGCACACACCACCATCATCATCACACTAATCGAATTCAATCATCACACACCATTACTAAGTACCACCATCTTCCCACTATACCATGTTCGTCACACTAATATTCACACACACTCACGCACCACCATCACACACACACACACGCGCACCACCATCACACACACACGCACCACCATCACACACACACTCACGAACCACCATCACACACACACTCACGCACCACCATCACACACACGCACCACCATCACACACACACTCACGCACCACCATCACACACACACACACTCATGCACCACCATCACACACACACACGTACGCACCACCATCACACACACACACTCACTCACCACCATCACACACACACACTCATGCACCACCATCACACACACACTCACGCACCACCATCACACACACACGCACCACCATCACACACACACTCACGCACCACCATCACACACACACACTCACGCACCACCATCACACACACACACGCACGCACCACCATCACACACACGCACTCGCGCACCACCATCACACACATACACACACACGCACGCACCACCATCACACACACGCACTCGCGCACCACCATCACACACATACACACACACGCACGCACCACCATCACACACACACACTCACCACCACCATCACACACACGCACCAGCATCATACACACACACGCACGCACCACCATCACACACACTCACGCACCACCATCACACACGCACGCACCACCATCACACACACACTCACGCACCACCATCACACACACACACGCACGCACCACCATCACACACACACTCACGCACCACCATCACACACACTCACGCACCACCAACACACACACACTCACGCACCACCATCACACACACACACTCACACACCACCATCATACACACACACTCACGCCCCACCATCACACACACACACACGCACCACCATCACACACACACTCACGCACCACCATCACACACACACACGCACGCACCACCATCACACACACACACTCACGCACCACCATCACACACACACACTCATGCACCACCATCACACACACACGCACCACCATCACACACACACACGCGCACGCACCACCATCACACACACACACACTCACGCACCACCATCACACACACACACACTCACGCACCACCATCACACACACACACGCGCACGCACCACCATCACACACACACACACTCACGCACCACCATCACACACACACACGCGCACGCACCACGCACACACACACGAGAATTTACACACTAGCATCACGCAGACTTCCGTCATCATCACGAGGCTATTAACGCACACCACAAAGACAAAGCTCGCGAGCTCTTACAGCCTGTTGGGGCAGGTGCTGTTAGCGAGCACCTATGAAGGACGACAGGGCACACGAGGGAGTGGGTAACCAGCCCCACGCCCGGCCCCCTTTGTCTCTCCAATGCTGATGTTTACACACCGCAGCAGGTACTCATTTAAGGCTGAGTCGACCTCGGGGAGGCTCAGGACCGGTTCGAACTCGGGTGGCCGGGCTTGGAGGGGAATACGCGAACCACTGCGTGATTGCTGCCCCGTAGAAAAACACCGCCCCTGCACCCACACCTTCACCAACACACACACACACACCCTCACGCAGCTCCCCTTACACACACACACCTACCACCCATCACACACACACCTACCACTCATCACACACACACCTCCCACACACACATCTCCCATCTATCACACACACATCTCCCACCGGTCTCACACACACACACACCTACACCTCCCACCGGTCTCACACACACACACCTCCCACCGGTCTCACACACACACACACACACCTCCCATCCATCACACACACACCTCCCATCCATCACACACACACCTCCCACCGGTCTCACACACACACACACACCTCCCATCCATCACACACACACACACCTCCCATCCATCACACACACACACGCCATCCATCACACACACACACCATCCATCACACACACACACCTCCCACCTGTCACACACACACCTCCCATCCACCACACACACACCTCCCACCTATCACACACACACCTCCCATCCATCACACACACACACCTATCACACACACACCTACCACCCATCACACACACGCCTCCCACCTATCACACACACACCTCCCATCCATCACACACACACCTCCCATCGTATAGCCTTAACGGACTGTAGGGGCAAGTGCTGCTAGCGAGCACCTATAAAGGCCGGCACTGCAAACGAGGCGATGGGTGGCCAACACCACGCCCGGCCACATTTGTCTCATTTTAGGCCGAGTCGACCTAGAGGAGGCCCAGGACCGGTTTAGATAATCGTCACTGATGTTGGCGGTGAGCGGGAATTGAACCCGGGTCGCCAAGTTCGTAGCGCAGCGCACTAACCGCTACACTACCGCTCCCCACACACACACAACACACCTCCCACCCATCACACACACCACCCATCACACACACACACCTCCCATCACACACACACACACACACCTCCCACCCATCACACACACCACCCATCACACACACACACCTCCCATCACACACACACACACCACCCATCACACACACACCTCCCATCACACATACACAAACCCCACCCATCACACACACACACCCCCCACCCATCACACACACACCTCCCATCACACACACACACACCCCACCCATCACACACACACACCTCCCACCCATCACACACACACACCTCCCACCCACCACACACACACCTCCCATCACACACACACACAGCTCGCACCCATCACACACACACCTCCCACCCATCACACACACCACCCATCACACACACCACCCATCACACACACACACCTCCCATCACACACACACACACACCACCCACCCATCACACACACACCACCCATCACACACCTCCCATCACACACACCACCCATCACACACACACACACCTCCCATCCATCACACACCCACACACCACCCATCACACACACACACCTCCCATCTATCACACACCTCCCTCCCATCACACACACACAATTCACCCACCACACACACACCCCCCATCACACGCCACCCAACACACACACACACCACCCATCACACACACCACCCACCCCCCCCCTCCCATCACACACACCACCCATCACACTCACACACACCACCCCTCACACACACCACCCATCACACACACCACCCATCACACACACCACCCATCACACACACACCACCCATCATACACCTCCCATCACACACACACACCACCCACCCATCACACACACACCTCCCATCACACACACACACCTCCCATCACACACACCTCCCATCACACACCTCCCATCACACACACACACCTCCCACCCATCACACACACCACCCATCACACACACCACCCATCACACACACACCTCCCATCACACACATACCTCCCATCTATCACACACACACCTCCCACCCATCACACACACACACACCCCTCCCACCCATCACACACACACAAACCACCCATCACACACACCACCCATCACACACACCACCCATCACACACACCACCCATCACACACACACAACCCCATCTCCCAGATACAATCCGTACTGACGGCCACACAAAACACGAGCCTTGTCGAGATGACCGGGCGGGGGGGGGGGGTGAGGGCACGAGCATCCCAAACGCCGCGGCTCTGCCCGCTAACCCCGGGGTATCCCCCGTATCCACCCGCATCCCCCCCCGGCACGGCATGTACCTGGTAGTCGGAGATCATGTCGGCCTCGTCTCCCCCTCGCTGCTCGCTGCTTGTCAGAGAGGAGGGGGGTGAGCGCGACATCCATGGAGCAGCAGAACGAGACGACGGCTGCTGCTACTGGGAGCGAGCAGCAGCAGCATCATCATCTCGCGTCTCCTTGTCCCCCTGTCTCCCCCACCTGTCTCCCTGTGTCTCACCGGCTGTCCTGTCCCAGCCTGTAACCCGCTGTCTCTCCTCCCGCTGTCTCTCGCTCTCTCCTCCTCCTCCTCGCCCCGTCTCTCGCTCTCTCCCCCGGTCTCCCCTCCCGTCTCTGTCTCCTCCCTTACCCACCCCCCGCTGATTCCTTCTCACTGCCTCCCTCCCTCCTTCGCTTTTTCTTTCTGCTCTCCCCCTCGCTGTCACCTCTTCTTCTCTCTCCCTGCTCCGAGCTTCAGTCCCGCAGATCCATGTCGCGGCGACCCGCGCTGAAATCTCACAACATTCACATCACCCCCTCACTCTCTGCCTCCTTCTCTATATATTCCCTCTCTCTCTCTCCATGTCCACTCTCTCTCCCCCCCCATCTCCCCTTTCTCTACACCCGCTCTCTCTCTCTCTCCCCTATCTCCTTTCACTCCCCTCTCTCCATCCCCCCCCCCCGTCTCCCTGTTTCTCCTCCCCAATCTTTCCTCTCTTAATTCCTCCTCTTTCTCCACCTCTCCATCTGCCAACTCTCTCAACTTCCTCGATCTCCTCTCTCTCTTCGTCGAATTGTTGTCATCTCTCTCACCTTGTCATCTCTCTCACCTCTCTCACTATCTCCGCTATCTCCATCTTCCCATCTCTCGGCTCTATCCATTTCCCACCTCCCCTCTCACCCATCTCTCTCCGTTTCGCCCCATCTCCACCCTCTCCTTTTTACAATCAGAACTATGGTTCTGCTTTTCGAACTTCAATGTGACACCCATTGTGTCAATGTGACACCCATTGTCTTAATGTGACACTCCATTGTCTCAATGTGACACCCATTGTCTCAATGTGACACCCATTGTCTCAATGTGACACTCACTGTGTCAATGTGACACCCATTGTCTCAATGTGACACCCATTGTCTCAATGTGACACCCATTGTCTCAATGTGACACCCATTGTCTCAATGTGACACCCATTGTCTCAATGTGACACCCATTGTGTCAATGTGACACCCATTGTCTCAATGTGACACCCATTGTGTCAATGTGACACCCATTGTCTCAATGTGACACCCATTGTCTCAATGTGACACCCATTGTCTCAATGTGACACCCATTGTGTCAATGTGACACCCATTGTCTCAATGTGACACCCATTGTCTCAATGTGACACCCATTGTCTCAATGTGACACCCATTGTCTCAATGTGACACCCATTGTCTCAATGTGACACCCATAGTGTCAATGTGACACCCCATTCTCTCAATATGACACCCATTGTGCCAATGTGACACCCATTGTCTCAATGTGACACCCATTGTGTCACTGTGACACCCATTGTCTCAATGTGACACCCATTGTCTCAATGTGACACCCATTGTCTCAATGTGAGACCCATTGTCTCAATGTGACACCCATTGTCTCAATGTGATACCCATTGTCTCAATGTGACACCCATTGTCTCAATGTTTACAGTGGCAGGGGTTAATGTTTTTACGTCTCTAGAAGAGTTCGTCTTTGTGTTGGAGTTCGGGTCAAGGTTAGCCCACAGCAGAGGTCGCAAACGGGTTTTGATTCCTTACCCGTACCCGGCCGCACCAGGGTCGCAAATGGGTACCCGTACCCTACCCGAAATGAGTGACAAACGGTTACTCACCAGTGACTCACGGGCCTACTCGTACCCGTACCCGGCCGCATCAGGGTCGCAAACGGGTACCCGTACCCGTACCTGGCCGGGTACGGGTAGCCGGGTATCGGGTAGGGTACGGGTATTGGGTACCCGGTTGCGACCTCTGGCCCACAGGCTGCAATGTGAGAGCCGCCACCACGGCCGTGATTGCCCCCGTCCTCCATCGCCCCCACTGATGTAGGAATGAGGGCATCACGTCTCCTGTTGGCTTGACGGGAAGGTCGCCTCGCCTCCTGATTCATGTAGACCAGGGGTGGGGAACGTCCGGCACGCGGGGCCGTACAAGGCCCGCGAAATCATTTGGTGTGGCCCTGCCAAGGCAACCGCAGGCGGCGACTCTAAATTCAATAAATCTAGGAGCAAACCTGGAAAAGCAGTTGCGAGTAGCAACATCATCAATACCAGCTAACATCACGCGCCTCGCCAAAGAGAAGCAGTTCCAGCCATCGCATTAGGGGTGAGTTAATTAAATGTTTGACCAAAAATAACGGGCTAATTTTTAAGTTGATAATTTTGTATGGCCCGCGAATGATGTTATATAAATATACAAATGGCAGAAAAAGGTTCCGCAGCCCTGATGTATTCGAACAGCAGCCAAGGCGGTCAGCTTGAGCCAAATTCTCCCCCGAGCTCTGCGGGCCTCTATATCAGTGGTTCTCAACCTTTTGTTTTGGGCTACTGTAGCCAACCTTGTTGAATGTTGTTACAACCGAGTACACATTCCTGCGGAGGGAGCTGGTAGGAACGTTGGGTTGCTCGGTCAATGGCCAGCGTCAACGGCGGCGTGGTGTATTCCGCAAATATGCCCGACTGTGAGGGCGGGCACAAGCCGGCGTGAGTAGGTTAAACGTTGAGTTTTATAAGGGCACCACGGGGTGACCAGCCCCTCCCGACCCAGCTCCACCCCTCCCACCCCCCACCCAGCCCCACCCTCTCCACCCAGCCCCTCAAGCCCCTCCCCACCCAGCCCCTCCATGCACGACGGACGGACACAATAATCCCCTGTAGGCTGGTGTAACCAGGAGGTTCCTACCAGTAAAACCACTTGCCTGACCCAACATGGTTTTGAGAGAAAAAAAGTATTCATAATGAACATCAATATGTATTTTTTTTTACCAATGATCCAGTTTGTGAGGTAACTAACTGCTAGTAACTGCAAGCGAATAAATAAAAAATTCAACGGACGTTCTGCATGGGACACGTAATTTGTTTGCACTCGCTGGTTTTACTCTCGTACACCACATTGTGTACGATCAATGATATCAGTGGTTCTCTCGGTAAAGTCACGTAGAACGGAAATAATAAAATAATAAAAATATATAAATTCTCACGACGTTTCGAATGCAACACAAGCAATCATCATCATCAGGTGTGAAATCCACAGCAAGAAAATTTGAAAAAAGTGGCGGTTTTTCAAATTTTCTTGCTGTGAATTTCACACCTGATGACGATAACTTGTGTTGCAGTCGAAACGTCGTGAGAATTTGTATTGTTTTATATTTTTATTATTTTATTATTTCCCTTCTACGTGACTTTACCGAAAGAACCAAGAATATGAATCCCTGCAGTCACGAAAGCTTTAAATCAAAATTTTACGATCAATGAGTTTAGAAAGGTATTTGATATCCTTATAGGTGACCATATGGATTTAAATTTGAGATCACTACCTATGAGATCTTCACTCAAAACTGCTCTAGAGGAGTTGTACACCCCTAGCTGCCACTGAAAATTCAGTGGCCTAAAAGACAATGTTTCGCTCCGGATGATCGCTGCAAAGTATGACCTGTGTTTTGATTTAGTGTGCTGATCTTAAAGGTGCATTGAAAAATGTTGATACTCCGACTGATGCTCCTGCTGTTGTGGAGTGACTCATGCAGCCAGCTATTGCTGCAGGGTCTGGTGGTACATGTTGTTTATGTCGTTTATTGTGAAAATTCGGTCACAGTTCCTATGATCACTGTTTCATTGCTTTTATGGCTTTATTTTGGTGATTTTAGATACGTTTTTTGGTTTGGCCATGTTTGTTTATTGTAGTACGGAGTTAGACTGATGGCCTTAATCTAAGTTGTGTTGTGATTGTTGTTGCTTGACTTGCATCCCACTGGGATTTTTGCACACAGCGTTGATATACGGTGCTTTTTCTGCAATATTTTGCTGTCTTTTATTGGATTTTCTGTTTGCACATAGTCACATATTCCCTTTAAGATGTTTTCTTGTTCATGTTTTTGTTTTTTGTTTGTTGCGGTTGCACCCGATTCAAGAGCCGAATGGCTCACAGGGCTATACCAAATAAATGAACTTGAATTCAACCCTAGTTACTTTGTTGGTAGATTCGTACACGATTATTCGCCAATGACTCTCACGGATGATATCATTTCACACGTTTATAGATCACATCACGTACCCCTCCTGGAACACTGCCACGTACTTCCAGGAATCCGCGTAGCCCCATTTGAGAACCTCTGCTCTTTACAATATTCAGACGTTACCGGCGCAATTTAAACGAGTGCTTATATGGGGCAGGAAACCGGACCCTACCCGGATAATACGGAAAAAAAAAACCACGCGTCCATAAATGACGTCACGCACCTACGGGGAGAGGGGGGGGGGGTCAGACATTTGTGACGATGTGTGACGAGGGGGGGGGGGGTGAGAAATGTGACGTCACATCAAAATGCGCAACTTTAAATAAACCAGAATTGTTATAACAACAATAATTGTTATAACAACACTCCTACAACATCAGAGTGCAGCGCCACATTAAATACGCACTACAATGACAATAGTTGAAAGCGATTTAAAGCATGTTTTATTTTCGAAATAGAAATATGGTTTGGGGGGGGGGGGGGCAGAGCTTTGTGACGTCATATTTGAGGGGGGGGGTCTGACTTTTTGTGACGCCGTGTGACGAGGGGGGGGTAAAAAATCGTCCAAAATCGCGTGACGTCATTTATGGACAGCCCCCTATCCCATACAGGTGAATTTAAATTGTCTCCCGTTGGTAGAACTCCAGCCACAAGCCTGGCAGAATAATTGCCAAATGCCCAAGATAACAACATTTTAAAAAACCCTCGGCACATTCCTCAAGAACACTGTGGCCTTAAAGGGGAAAAAGTATATGACAAGCGACGTTTCGGGCAACGGGCCGTCTGCATGTGCTATATGTCTATTTGCGCTTGTGCTTGATTTGGACAAAAAAAATATTCACGGCGACATTGGTTAGAAACGTTATACAGATAATCATACTCTTGTTTTTTCGGTAAAGTCACGTAGGTAAAAATAAAAGTAATAAAAGGAATAATAGAGATAAAATAAAATAAGAAATCATTAGATTTTGTGATTTATTATTTTATTTTATCTCTATTATTCCTTTTTATTAATTTTAATTTAATTTTTTTACCTACGTGACTTTACCGAAAAAACATAAGAGTATGAATCCTTGCAGTCACGAAAGCTTCAAATCTTTAATTAATACAGATAATCGTTTTATTGAAATAAAGTGACACATTAAGTGAAGAAGATAACACTTTGACCAAATCTTCTTGGTTCTTTCGGTAAAGTCACGTAGAAGGGAAGTAATAAAATAATAAAAATAAAACATAATACAATTATTTTATTATGTTTTATTATTTTGATAATAATATAAAACATAATAAAATTATTTTTTATTATGTTTTATTATTTTAATAATAAAATAAAACATAATACAATTATTTTATTGTTTTATTATTTTATTTTTATAATAAAATTCTTATTTTTATAATAAAAATAAAACATAATAAATTATTTTATTATGTTTTATTATTTTAATTATTTTATTACTTCCATTCTACGTGCCTTTACCGAAAGAACCAAGAAGATGAATCCCTGCAGTCACGAAAGCTTTAAATCGAAACGTTGACCAAACTCCACGAGCCGCTGACGGGCACACACACGTACGGCCTTCTCCACACGCCACACCGTGAGTGGCGTGGGGGGGTTTGCTAGTGACCCTACTTCACCTCGCGGGTCAATGCGGGTTTGTTTGACAGCGGGGAGCGTGGGGAGAGTAACGACACCGAACAATGCAAGGAATTTCATTCAGTTTCCGTACCTTCTTCCGGAAGATGTCTTCTGGTCGTTCGTTAACTCTACTCGATACATCTTCCGGAATATGTCTTCCGGAAGATGTCTTCTGGTCGTTCGTTAACTTTACTCGAATACATCTTCCGGAATATATCTTCCGGAAGATGCCTTCTGGTTGTTCGTTAACTCGACTCGAATACATCTTCCGGAATATATCTTCCGGAAGATGCATTCAGTTTTTTTCGTTAACTCTACTCGAACGTATCTTCTGGAAGATTTATTCCGGAAGATGTTCACCAACGCAACTCAAATACATCTTCCGGAAGATATCTTCCGGTTGTTCATTTGGGCATGGCAGGCGTCTTCTGGAAGACTCTTCCGAGCGTTTTCTTCAATCTGCCGGTAGCGCTGCACGGCGCAAGGAGTTAGAAGCGCGGCCTTTTGAGGTTAGGGACAGTGTCTCTGTGTGTCTCTGTGTCTCTCTCTGTGTGTCCCCGTGTCTCTCTGTGTGTCTCTCTGTGTCTCTCTGTGTCTCTCTGTGTCTCCGTGTCTCTCTCCGTGTCTCTCCGTGTCTCTCTCTGTGTGTCTCTCCGTGTCTCTCTCTGTGTCTCTGTATCTATGTGTGTCTCCGTGTCTCTCTCTGTGTGTCTCTCTCTGTGTGTCTCCGTGTCTCTCTGTGTGTCTCCGTGTCTCTCTGTGTGTCTCTCCGTGTCCTTCTGTGTGTCTCTCCGTGTCTCTCTCTGTGTCTCCGTATCTCTGTGTGTCTCCGTGTCTCTCTGTGTGTCTCCGTGTCTCTCTGTGTGTCTCCGTGTCTCTCTGTGTGTCTCTCCGTGTCTCTCTCTGTGTCTCCGTATCTCTGTGTGTCTCCGTGGTTCTCTCTGTGTGTCTCCGTGTCTCTCTGTGTGTGTCTCCGTGTCTCTCTGTGTGTCTCTCCGTGTCTCTCTCTGTGTCTCCGTATCTCTGTGTGTCTCCGTGGTTCTCTCTGTGTGTCTCCGTGTCTCTCTGTGTGTGTCTCCGTGTCTCTCTCTGTGTCTCTCTCTGTGTCTCCGTGTCTCTCTCTGTGTGTCTCTGTGTGTCTCCGTGTCTCTCTCTGTGTCTCCGTGTCTCTCTCTGTGTGTCTCCGTGTGTCTCTCACCTGTGTCTCCTCGTCTTCAAATCTCTCACCCTTCGTGTTACCCTATCTCTTCGTCTCTCGATATATCTCCCCGTGTGTCTCCACGTCTCCCACGTGTGTCTCCATACCTCTCCCCGTGTGTCTCCCCGTGTGTCTCCACGTCTCCCCCGTGTGTCTCCCCGTGTGTCTCCCCGTGTGTCTCCACGTCTCCCCCGTGTGTCTCCCCGTCTCCCCGTGTGTCTCCATACCTCTCCCCGTGTGTCTCCCCGTGTGTCTCCATACCTCTCCCCGTGTGTCTCCCCGTGTGTCTCCCCCGTGTGTCTCCACGTCTCCCCCGTGTGTCTCCACGTCTCCCCGTGTGTCTCCCCGTGTGTCTCCACGTCTCCCCCGTGTGTCTCCCCGTCTCCCTGTGTGTCTCTCCCCGTGTGTCTCCACCTTTCCCACGTGCGTGTGTGTGTGTGTCGACCCGAGAAGGAGGCGGGAGCCATGGCCACCTCGGGTCTGGAGAAGCTTGGAGTGGCTGGCGGAGAGGACCTCAGGGAGACTCTCACCAACTGCACGGACCCCCTCAAGGCCATCGAGCAGTTCCAGGTTCCAGCCCCACGCCGCCGCTCAACTCCTGCCCCAGCAGCAGCATCACGGCATCATCAACACGCAGCTCAAATAGAACACGAATAAAAGTTAAATTTCGATTTAAAGCTTTCGTGACTTGCAACGATTCATCTTCTTGGTTCTTTCGGTAAAGTCACGTAGAAGGGAAATAATAAAATAATAAAAATAAAACATTAAAATAATTCTCACGACGTTTCGGCCACAACTCAAGCAGCCGTCCTCAGGTGAAGAACAGGTCTGTTCTTCACCTCTGAATGACGCTGTCTTTCCGACAGACCTGTTCTTCACCTGAGGACGGCTGCTTGCGTTGTGGCCGAAACGTCGTGAGAATTATTTTATCATGTTTTATTTGTATTATTTTGTTATTTCCATTCTACGTGACTTACCGAAAGAACCAAGAAGACGAATAGAAGTTGTTTTCGGCCATGGCTGTCACGGTTAACACAATGCCCCCCGCCCCCACCTCATACGATAACTTACCTCCCAGACTCGGAAACTCACCCACAGGGCTCACTAATTACACTGGTCAACACACTTTTTCTGGCGTGAGGTATTCCAACGGTTTTAAGGTCATTTTGGGGTGCTGATTCCAAATCTGGCATCAGTTTTTGTCTATCACATCAGGTTTTGAGATATGAAATATTGCATTTTCAATAAAAACTGCAGAAGAAAAATATTAAATAAATGTGAATATCTACATAAAATTATATTATAAACACACTATCCTAAAAATACAGCACCATATTTTAACACTAAAGCAGTCACTGACTCGCAACAACTTGCAATCATAAGTGACAGAGTTAATTTCTGGTAAAATCAATGAAAATGGGGTATTCCGATAGCATAAAAATGAGATGTGATAGAGCAAATCTGAGCTCAGATTTGGAATCAGCACCCTGAAATTTAGTCTAAAACAGCTGCAAAAGTCCAGGCCAGAATTTTTTTTTATTGACCAGTGTTAACTTCTGGACTCATGCTTTGCCTGCTGCCCCCCCCCCCCCCCCCCCCGCATGCGATCAGCTGGAGAACGGCGTGCTGCTGCCCTCGCTGCAGTCGGCGCTGCCCTTCCTGGACCTGCACGCGATCCCGCGCCTCGACTTCCACCAGTCGGTGTTCGACGAGCTGCGAGACAAACTCCTCGAAAGGGTGGCGGTCATCGCCACCGAGGGCCCGCCACTCAGCCGGTGTGTACACGTGTGTGTGTGTACACACGTGTGTGTGTGTACACGTGTGTGTGTACAGATGTGTGTGTACACGTGTGTGTGTGTGTACACGTGTGTGTGTACACGTGTGTGCGTGTACACGTGTGTGTGTACACGTGTGTCTGTGTGTGCACACGTGTGTCTGTGTCTGTACACGTGGAATTCTTGCTTGTGTCTCTCAGTGCGTCTTGGTTTTCACGTTATTGCCCCTTACCTCTTTTTTCACTGCACAACCGTGCCAAGCCTGTGCCGAGCCAGCCCAGCACTGCTCGGGCAGCGCCAGGTTTATTTTCCACCACAGAAGCCGAGCCGCGAAGCTGATGTCGCACGCAATGAACGCATTGTTAGCCTCACCCCTGCCCCCGCTTGACCTCGAGCATCCTTCGGATATCTTGTGAGGCTTACGTATCATCTGTTTGGTTCTGGCTCGGCAAACGTCCGGTGGAAAAACCACCCGTACCGGCTTGGCTCGCGTGCGCGCAGTCGGAAGAGGGGCACGTCTGTCTGACTTTGCGTCGCTCTACGTGTGCCCCGGGCAGGAACACGAAGCTGGAGGAGCTTCTGGAGAAGAGCTTTGCCCTCGTGCGCATGCCGTCTGTGCAGCCCGTCGTCATGTGCCTGCTCAAACACATTCCCAAGGTGAGCGACCTCCCCGTGCTCCCGCGGCGGCGCTGCCATTGCACGCATATGTGGTGTCCCCGTCGCGCGTGTACAGCCACAGCCGTCGCTTGATGTCGTCACCAGGGAGCACCCCCCCCCCCCACCCCGGCAGCTGTCCCTGTGAGGCACAAGGCTTATCGCGGCACAGGCCAGCGAGTGACCGTGGAGAGTGGTAGTATAGTGGTTCATGCAGTGCACTATAAGCCCAGCAACCTGAGTTTGATACCCGGCCGAGGCTACCATCCTGAGCCTCCTCTAAGTCGACTCAAGCTTAAAGGAGCACCTGGTGCGGAACGTAAATCAGCACTGGGGGGGATTCTCCTAAAGGCGGCCGGGCGTGGTGCTGGCCGCACCACCTCTTCATTTGTGCTCCGTGCCGGCCTTCATAGACGCTCGCTCGCAGCCGTTGGCCCGACAGCCTGCGCGGCCTGCATGGAACAATCTCGCGACAACCGTGCGCAGCGCTGCTGTGAACGCCGCCACCTCGCCGCCTCCGCTCGTGCCGCGCAGGTCCCCGAGCGCTACCTGAAGCAGGTGACGAGCGACCCGGCGCTGTACGCGGCGTGCGCCACCGAGGTGAAGCGGCAGATCTGGCAGGAGAACCAGGCGCTGTTCGGGGACGAGGCATCCCCGCTGTTCAAGCAGTACCTGGCGGAGAGAGAGGCGGCCCTGCTGGGGCCCGAGCTGTCGGCCGTGCACACCTTCTACAGCTCCTCCCCGAAGGCGCGCCGCCACGGGCAGGTGAGTGAAGCCAACGAAGCGGCTGGGTGGGTGAGTGAGCGGCAGAGGTCGCAATCGGGTACCCGATACCTGTACCCGGCCGGGTAGGGGTACCCGTTTGCGACCCTGGTGCGGCCGGGTACGGGTACGGGTAGGCCGTGAGTCGCTGGTGAGTAACCGTTGTCACTCATTTCCCAACGTCTTGTCTCTTCTCACAATTCAAGTTCCTAGAATCAACCCACCCGTGCCTGCAACATGGCTTCATCCCAGAGGTCGCAATTGGGTACCCGATACCCGTACCCGGCCGGGTACGGGGGTAGGGTACGGGTACGGCCAGGTACGGGTACGGGTACCCGTTTGCGACCCTGGTGCGGCCGAGTACGGGTACGGGTAAGGAATCAAAACCCGTTTGCGTCCTCTGCCGATCGGTCGGGTGGGTGGGTGGGCGAGCGAGCAGGCGGGCGAGTTGGCGGGCTGTGGCGGGCACTTTGGGGGGTTGCCCAGCTGTACACCGTAACAAGTGTGAACGTGCAGACCTGCAGCTGTTTACCCTTCCGTAGCGTGTCTGGCATCTTCTTCCACTCTGGCCAGACGCCTTGGAAGAGGTGGTCGTACCCACACTTTACCCCTCCACACGCGATCTGCCCCATCTACGAGCTGCGATGCACCTCTTTATACTGCTGGGTGGACAGAGGTGGTCGGCAGGGTGGGGTGGAGGGATTTAAGAAACTTGCAGCATCGTTTACGCTGCCTGCATGGGGGACATGGAATTGAACCGGCGACCTCTGATTTGCAAATCCAGTGTGCGCACCACAACACCACTGTGGCAGCGTCCTCTTGGCTCGACTCAAGTAACACTTGGGACTTGCCCCCCCGTGCCTCTGACTTGCTGCGCAAATGGATTTTGCGCTCGTTATAAATCGGGCTCAATCATCGTCGTCGTCGTCGTCATTATCGACACGGCTTTCAGCGTGACACCTCGCTGTGCCTGGCAGGTGGTACAGAAGCTGACGGGCATGATCGGGCGCAACGTGAAGCTGTACGACATGGTGCTGCAGTTCCTGCGCACGCTGTTTCTGCGCACGCGCAACCCGCACTACTGCACGCTCCGCGCGGAGCTGCTCATGGCCCTGCACGACCTGGAGGCCACCGACATCTGCTCTGTCGACCCCTGCCACAAGGTGACCCGCGGGGAGCGTCGCGCTGGTCTCACCGGTAATCTCGCGACGGTTCTCGCGCAAGAGGGGAACCTCGTAGCGCCAGCGACGAGCGAGCGAGCGTCTTAACGGTCCCTCTCTCTGCGCACACGCGCATGCGCGCAGTTCACGTGGTGCCTGGACGCGTGCATCCGCGAGCGTTTCGTGGACGTGAAGCGGGCGCGGGAGCTGCAGGGATTCCTGGACGGCATCAAGCGGGGCCAGGAGCAGGTGTTGGGGTGAGCGACTTGGCGTGATGGAGATGGGAATATTGCAATCGCATGTTGTACATTACTGGAGGAAATCTAATTAGATTATTGTCACCCGAGCGTGGTGCTAGCCACGCCGCTCCTTCGTGTGCCATGCCGGCCTTCGTAGGTGCTACTCGCTAACAGCACTTGCCCCAGCAGCCTGTGTAGGCTACACATGGGATCTTTGTGTTTGTCCTGTCCAGGGACCTCTCCATGATCCTGTGCGATCCGTTCGCCATCAACACTCTGGCCATGAGCACCATGAAGACCCTGCAGGAGCTCGTGAGCCATGAGAGCCTGCCCAGGGTGAGCCTCGCGGCGCCACCACCGCAGTCAAAACTACAGCCACAGTCACAACAACAACCACAACCACAGTCACAACAACAACCACAGTTACAGCTGCAACGACAGACACAGTCACAACTACAATCACAGCCACAACTACAACCACAGTCACAACTACAACCACAGTCACAACCACAGTTACATCTACAACCACAGTCACTACCACAACTGCAGCTAAAAGCACAACCGCAAAAACCACGGGAAAAACAACCACAGTTACAACAGCAGTCACAGCAACAACCAGTCACAACCACTGTCACTTCTACAACCACAACCGCAGTCACAACCACAGTTACAGCTACAACTACAGCCACAGCTAAACCACAACTACAGCAACAAACACAACCATAATCACAACTACAACCACTGTCACGGCTACAACCACAGTCACAACCACAGTTACAGCTAGAACTACAGTCATAACAACCACTGTCGCAACTACAACCACGGTCACTACCACAACCGCAGCTACAACCGCAGTCACAGCAACAACCACAACCACAGTCACAACAACAACCACAGTTACAGCTGCAACGACAGACACAGTCACAACTACAATCACAGCCACAACTACAACCACAGTCACAACTACAACCACAGTCACAACCACAGTTACATCTACAACCACAGTCACTACCACAACTGCAGCTAAAAGCACAACCGCAAAAACCACGGGAAAAACAACCACAGTTACAACAGCAGTCACAGCAACAACCAGTCACAACCACTGTCACTTCTACAACCACAACCGCAGTCACAACCACAGTTACAGCTACAACTACAGCCACAGCTAAACCACAACTACAGCAACAAACACAACCATAATCACAACTACAACCACTGTCACGGCTACAACCACAGTCACAACCACAGTTACAGCTAGAACTACAGTCATAACAACCACTGTCGCAACTACAACCACGGTCACTACCACAACCGCAGCTACAACCGCAGTCACAGCAACAACCAGTCGCAACTACGGTCACAACTACAGCCACAGCTACAACCACAGCCACAACCACAGTCACAACTAAAACCACAGTCACGGCTACAACCACAACTGCAACCTGGTACCAGGGCAGGTCCAACCCTCACCTCTCTTTGCCAGTGAGGCTTTGCTGGTCTCTCTCAAAGCCTCGCCTGGTTGAACAAACTCAACCCGGACACACACACACACGTGCGCTGTGGTTGTCCACGCGTGTTTTTGCAGGACCCTGCGCCCTGAGCGTGGGAACGCGACGTGTGTCTGTGTCGCGAATGTGCGTCACATGCAGTGTTCACGATGGTTTTGTGTGTGTGTGCGCCACTGTGTGTATCCTGTTTGTGTGCGTGTGTGTACCATGCATGCCGTTTGTACGCGCGTGCCCTTCATGCTGTTTGTATGCATACTATTTGTGTGTGTGTGTTCATCATGCACACTGTATATTGTTCATGCTGTTTAATATGCGTGTTGTTTGCGTGTGTTCACCATGCACTCCGTATATTGTGTTCATGCTGTTTGTATGTATGCTATTTGTGTGTGTGTGTTCCCAATGCACACCGTATATTGTTCATGCTGTTTTGTGTGCGTTATGTTGGTGTTTGCTCCATGCACACCTTTTGTGTGTATGTTGTTCATGCGGTTCTTGTGTGCGTAGTGTGTGCCCCATGCATGCTGTGTATATTGTGCATGCTGTTTGTGTATACGCTGCTTACGTGTGTCATGCAAGCAGGTTGTATGCCGTTTCGTATGCATGCTGTACTTGTGTACGTACTATTTGTGTGTGTGTTTTGTGCGTACTGTTTGTGTGCCTGCTGTTTGTGTGTCCCATGCATGCTGTTTGTGCTGCGTGTGCCCACGCGCTGCGTTCCGTGTGCCGCCGACAGGACAGTCCGGACTTGCAGCTGCTCTTGCGGATGCTGGCGCTGGGCCTGGGTGCGTGGGACATGATCGACAGCCAGGCCTTCAGGGAGCCCAAGTTGGTGAGTCTGGCTCCGTGGGAGACGTCTCTCTTCCCAGCAAACTCGTTAACGCCCCGTGACTCCTTCAGCTAATCGATGATCACACAGGCGTTCTGAGCGATAACAAGAATGATAACGACTTCGACATGAAAACGCGCCGCCATCGTCGCCGCACCGTGTCCGCTCGCTCTCGGCGAGAGACGGAGAGAGAACGAGTCGGAGGCACGAGGAGGAACCACAGACGAGAGGGAAAGGCAGTGGCAGCAAGGCTGTGAGCCGGCGCTACCAACAATTGCCCGAGCTTTACGATTCTCTATATATTAAGGTGTTATCAGCAAATTAATGAATACATTTGGATGGAAATCGGAGCACCCGGAGTAAACCGGTCCGTGCGAGGCTGGGGAACGCGTAGGTTTTTGCGTGATCTCACAGCACATGGCAGTGTGGGGGCTCACTGCGTTTCAGCACCCTTGCTCATGGCTCGCCATGGTTTATCCCTGCAGACATTGACGTCGTTCTTAATATCAGTAATACTCTTAGTTCTTTTGGTAAAGTCACGTAGGTAAAAAATGAAATTAAAATTAATAATAATAAAAAAAATAGTATTTTTTATTAATCAAAATAAAATAAAAGGAATAATAATTGTATTTTTTATTTAAAAAATTTTTCATAATAATTTTTCTTTTTTAATTAATTTTAATTTCATTTTTTACCTACGTGACTTTACCGAAAGAACTAAGAGTATGAATCCTTGCAGTCACGAAAGCTTCAAATCTAGATATCAGTAATGTTATTGACCGCTCACAGACTAGACGTGAGATTTCTGGGTGGGGTAGGGACGGATCGCTAATGGGTAACGGGCTGGATGGCCGAGCATTATGGCTTGTTTGAGGGGTGACGATTTAGCGCATGCATTTTTCGCAGCCACTCGTAAACCAGGCGCGGCCTTGCCGGTCGCCGGGCTGCGCGCTGGCCGAGTGTTTCTTCTTGTAGCGTTTGCCACACGCTGCTGTCGGCGCCTCCCTGTGGAGTTGGGTGTGCCGGTTTGGTTCTTCCCACGCGAGCGATTCGCGAGCGGTGGCTCGGACCGCGTCGCCGTAACGAGACCGCCCGCCCCGCCGTTTCGGCTAACGTCGTGTGTCGCGGTGAGCAGGATGCGGAGGTGGCGACGCGCTTCCTGCCGGCGCTCATGACCCTGCTGGTGGACGACCTGACCTTTGGGGTGGACGCTCGCTTGCCGGCAGAAGGAGGGACCCCCCCGACGTACCCCTCCGGCCTGCCCCCCGCCTTCACCAAGTGAGGACGCCGGGAGCCGAGCAGAAGGCCGCCCAAGCGACGCGACCAACTGTCGGTCGCGTCGCTAGACTCATCGGGGAACACGAAAATAGTTGGCGGAGGGGGTGGGGGAAAACAAAATGTCTCACCTCTGAATCTACTCGTGCCGCTGGACGGGAGGTGGGGCTTGGCAACGTCATTAGTTACGTCATACAATCACTGGCCGCGTTGTGCTGGGCGTGGCTTGTAGGGGGGGTTCACCGCCTTCGGACAGACTCGTATTTAAAATCTCACGGTTACACTTTAGCCAAATCCAGTGCAGAGCCAAATTTAATGCGATTGTGTTTTCTCGTGCAATCGTTGGTGATTGGCGGGAGACCATCAACTCGCCTGGCTTTAGAATTCGAATTAATCACGAGCAGTGGCTGAAACCCTGGTTTCACAGGCGGCCCATACCCTGGATTCACAGGCAGTGGCTGCAACCCGGATGCGAACCCGGCTCAGAGCTTCTCACCCTCCGATTCACCCGGCCACCTCGATTTTCATTCGCCTTAACCGTGCTGCGTTGCTGCGTGCAGGTGGGTGCAGGAGCACCCGGTCGCTTGCGAGATGGGGCTCTACTACGTGCTGCACGTGACGCGGCAGAGGAACAAGAACGCGATTGCGCGCGTGCTCCCCGCCCTCGGTGAGTGTGGCGCGATTACCACCGGGATGTACCACTTGCCCGGGCGGGCAGGCGTACGTCAGACGACGGGGAGAGACCGAGCGGCGGGGGTGGGGGTGGGGGAAACGTGGCCGGGCAGCAGCAGCAGCGCGTTTGGCCCCTAGTTGTGGAGGTTTTGCGGTTCGAGTCCAGCGGTCGCCCCGGTTAATACCGCGGGGGTCAGGAGCGGTGCAGCCCGGCAGTCGCTTGCTCACGCCAACGCTGGAGGAAGGGCGTCGGGGCTTACAGTTTATAGTAAGAGCTGTTGAGCGCTCCTTGAGAAGGGCGCCTTCACCAAAAATGGGCGCTGGCTGCTTCACGGAGGATGTGACGGATCTCTTGGCGTTATTCGAAAATGCGCAATGGCGTCACGGTCCAATTTTGCCAAATTTTGAGAATGACTCGCAAGTTGATGGATTTAGTAAAAGCACATTGCCACGTCGTCCTGCTACTGACAGACTCTACCCGTCTGTGAAACACAGTGCTTTCGTTTTAGCCTTGCACGATAGGAATGTCACATAAAATGTGTTGATTGATCGTGGTGCATGGACTGGTGTGGTTTACTGGTGAGACACAAGTGCGGTACACTGGTGCGGTACACTGGTGCGGTACACTGGTGCGGTACACATTGTTGAGACACTGGTGCTGTACACTGTTGAGACATCGGTGCGGTTCTGTACGTATATGCAATCCATAGCGGAATTCCACCGGGACGCCGGCTACAGCGATTGGTTCCTGCACCTCTTCCTGTCCCAGCTGACCCTGCTCGCCGATGAGCTGGGGTCCGAGGGCCTGTGCGGCGCGCTGTTCGACAGCTTCCTGCTCCCCGCGCTCTCCCGGTACGTTCTATATCTACGATCATCTACGATCACCGCGCGCGCGTGAGAGCCCACACGAACGCACGTGCCGTGTACACGGGCGCCTACGCGATGGGTTGTTGCTGAGGCTCGCGCTTCGAAGCTAAGCGGCCGCCCTGGCTATTACCGCGGTGTGGTATTGGCTATTAAAAAATACTTCACTCCGAGTGGATGTTAAAGGTCCCGTGACGTCATTCGCAAGAGTAGGCCGTTGCGTGCCGGAGCCTGGGGTCTATATTTGAAACATTACACCCGCAAATCGGGATTGTACACACAGCAGCAATCATTGCCCCCTACCAGCAGCAGACTGATGCCTTGCCCCCCCCCCCCCAGGTGACTTGCAAATGACTCGATTCCGGTCTCTCGATTTCTCACTTGATTATACAAAGTCAACTTGAAAGACACACACACACTGGCCTCTGATGCTCGTTGTATATATCCACTAGCGCAGACGCACAGCAGCGCTCGCTCACACCTCTGCCTCCCCGTGCGTGCGTGCGTGCGTGCGTGCGGCAGAGAGAACGTGCACAGGCACACGCTGCGGCTGGTGCTGCACGTGCACGCGAAGCTGGTGCCTGCGCGGCTCGCCACGCTACGCACCGCCCTGGAGCCCAACAAGCAGGTGAGTGCGTGTGCGTGTGTGACTCGGTGGGAGCGGTAGTGTAGCGGTTAGCACGCTGCGCTATGAACTTGGCGATCCGGGTTTGATTCCCGCTCACGGCTAACACCAGTGACGATTATCTGAACCGGTCCTGGGCCTCCCCTAGGTCGACTCAGCCTTAAATGAGTACCTGGTGCGGTGTGTAAACATCGGCACTGGGGAGACAAAGGCGGTCGGGCGTGGTGCTGGCCACCCA
The DNA here is from genome assembly GCF_015708825.2 of Lethenteron reissneri. Taxonomy (NCBI): domain Eukaryota; kingdom Metazoa; phylum Chordata; class Hyperoartia; order Petromyzontiformes; family Petromyzontidae; genus Lethenteron; species Lethenteron reissneri. Next base: position 3,740,582 of record NC_083826.1, on the reverse strand, counting down.
CCCCCTCGTGTACCGTTCCGGCCTTCATAGGTGCTCGCTAACAGCACTTGCCCCTACAGTCTGTTAAGGCTATACGGGGGATCTTTGTGACTCGGTCATCTCAGTCAGTCGACCCGTGGCACCTGCTGGGTCTGCCCCGTGACCTGCCAGCGGGCGTTCGACACTTCACGTGATAGCCTCAAGGTGCACATGGCCTGGCACAAGCGTCGTGGTGACGTCACCGCCACTTAGTGGCGAATGGCGGTTGTTGTTGACTGAGCGAGTTGCGTATGTGTGAAGCAAGTTCGATTCCTGTTCACGGACACCAATACCAGTGACGAATATCGAAACTGGTCCTGGGCCTCCCCTAGGTCGACTCAGTTTTAAATAAGTACCTGGTGCTGTGTGAAAAAACATCGGCACTGGGGAGACAGAAGGTGGCCGGGCGTGGTGCTGGTCACCCACCTCCTCGTGTGCCGTACCGGCCTTCATAGGTGCTCGCCAACAGTACTTGCCCCATCTCTCACAATCCTTGGGGACGGTGAGAGATGGTGGCAGCTTTGGGGAGGCCTTCATCCAGCCATGGATCGAGCACAGCTACTGATGCTCGTGTTGCTGATGGTGCCGATGCTGCTGCTGCTGCTGCTGTTCCGGCAGAGTGGCGATGTTGTGAAGGAGCTTCACACGGCGCTCTTGGCCAAGGGGGACTCTCGTCTGCCCGGCACCGCCGCCAGCGCCGCCACGGCGCCGGCCTCCGCCACCGGCGTGGCACTCACCCCGGGCCTCACGCCCGTGCTGGCGCTCACGCAGCCAGTCGCAATCAGCACCGCCACGACCCCCGCCACGACCCCCACCACGACCCCCGCCACTGCCGCCGCCACTTCCGTTGGCACCGTCGCCGGCACCGTCGCCGGCACCGTTGCCGGCGCCGCTGCCGGCGCCACCGCTGCCGCTGCAGCAGCAGGTGCAGCAGGAGCCGGAGGAGGAGAGTCTCCCCGGGTTAGCGTCGCGGCCACGGTGACGCCACCGCCGTGAGCGAGTTGGGTGGCGATTGTCGGCGGAGAGAATCACACGCGCGTGTGTGTGTGTGTGTGCATCGCCCAGGGGGTGGTGATGGGTGTAATGCACGCAGGTAGCTACGAATGTAATACCTTACATGCATTACGCACTCGTTACGCACGCATTACGCACGCGTACACGTTGCACACACGTGTTACGCACGCATTACGCACGTACATGCGTGATACACTAGATTAGCGTTACCTACATACGCGTTATGTTAAACACACGCGTGTTATACATGTTAGGTTACACCCGTTTTACACACGCGTTACACACACACGCACTATACACAAGTGTTATACACACGCGTTAACCACGCACGCACTATATACACACGCGCGCTATACACACGTGTTATATACACACGCGTTATACACACACACACACACGCGCGCGCACGACGTACACGCACCGCTTGAGTACACCGCCATTTGGGCAATGCCCCCTCGTGCTATTGCACCCTCATGCCCCGAGCGTTCACCACGGTTTTACTGCCTTTGATTGTGCCGTGCACCGCTGCGTCCGTTCACCCTGGAGTTCAGAACGCCAGGCCCGGTGAAGCTACCCTCAGGGGTCGTGCAGCCCCTGCGGTAGATCCGTTGTCCGTTATTTCCAGCGTGCAAGGTCATTTATATTTTTCTAATGTAAAAATATAGAAAGCGATCCCACAACGCGCAATCCAGCGCTGCAGCGGGCACCGTAGGCAACACGTGGGAGCGAGCATGGGGCTTGCGTGAAGACGCGCGAGGCAGCGTAGCCGCGTCGCCGTCCTCACCACGCAGTTTCTGGAGCTTCGGGAAAGTGCGAGTTGAGATCTTTTCCGAGTTTTTCTGTTTTTTTAAAGGTCGTGGTAAAACTCGTCCGTGATAAGCGGGCAGCCGCGATATACCCACCTCCCCTGCCCCGGGTGGATAGAGGCTGTGAGCCGAAAGCAGCGGTGAGATTTGGGTCACAATAAAACTCTCGTCATTTCTATCCCTGGCGTCTCTCTCTGCCTCGCGTCCGGAGTGAACGTGCGAGCCGGGAGCCTGCGAGTGCGGTTCCTGACCCAGTCGATGGCATGTCGTGGTTGGCATGACCAGTAGACTTGCGTAGAGACCCACATACCCGCGCAGAGCGCTATACAAAGATCCCCCATATATCCTTAACAGACTATTGGGGCAGGTACTATTAGTGTGCACCTACGAAGACCAAGACGGCACACGGAGGGGGTGGATGACCAGCACCACGCCTGGCCGCCTTTGTCTCCCCCAGTGGCGATGTTTACACACCGCACCAGGTACTCATTTGAGGCCCAGTGGACCTAGGGGAGGCCCAGGACTGGTTCAGGTAATATAATCGGCACTGGCCTTGGTTGGTCGGGCGAAGAACGGGAGTTGAGCTCGGGTCGCAGAGTTTGTAGAGCAGTGCGCTCACCACTGCATCACGACTTCCCTCGCCCTGGTGCAACGACTGAAGTGGGCTACCCCGCCACGCAGAGGTCGCAAACGGGTTTTGAATCCTAACCCGTACCCGTACCCGGCCGCACCAGGGTCGCAAACGGGTACCCGTACCCGGCCGGGTATCGGGTACCCGATTGCAACCTCTGGGATGAAGCCATGTTGCAGGCGCGGGTGGGTTGATTCTAGGAACTTGAATTGTGAGAAGAGACAAGACGTTGGGAAATTAGTGACAAACGGTGACTCACCAGTGACTCACGGCCTACCCGTACCCGGCCGCACCAGAGTCACAACCGGGTACCCGTACCCGGCTGGGTACGGGTAGCCGGGTATCGGGTAGGGTACGGGTATCGGGTACCCGATTGTGACCTCTGCCGCCACGCCACCCATCCAATGTCCCCACTCTTCACAGCCCGGCGCCTCGAGACCTGGTGCAAATGCCACGCCTGCACACTCGAAAGCTAACGTCACTGACGCCAGCAGCACAGTGGTACGTGACGACGCGGAGAGACACGTGGGAGCGCGGAGAACAGGAGGGTCACATTCTGTATACTGTGTGAGATACGAGTGTGAAGTGTGAGAGATGCAAATCGTGTGGAAGGTGTGAGCTGTCGTCATGAAAAGCGCAGACCCCGCATTCTATTTTTTTGCACACTAAACTATTAAACATTTTATTTTATTTGACCAGATAAGGCCCACCGAGCTATATCGCTCTTTTTTTAGAAGCAACCTGGCCACGAATGAAAGCTCAACGAAGTGGCTCGTGGAAATGTGTAGCAGCCAAATACTCTAAACCAGGGGTGGGGAACGTCCGGCCCGCGGGCCGTATGAGACCAGCGAAATCATTTGGGTCTGGCCCTGCCAAGGCAACCGCTGGCGGGACTCGAAATTCAATAAATCTAGGAGCAAACCTGGAAATGCAGTTGCGAGTAGCAACATCATCAATACTAACTAACATCACCACGCCTCGCCAAAGAGAAGCAGTTCCAGCCATCACATTCGGGGTGAGTTAATTAAATGTTTGACCAAATATAACAGGCTAATTTTAAGTTGATAATTTTGTATGGCCCGCGAATGATGTTGTACATATCCAAATGGCCCTTGGCAGAAAACAAGGTTCCCCACCCCTGCGTCTAACGCATGTTTATAAATGTGGATGGGAAATCCGGAGGACCTGGAGAAAAATCCACACAACCACGGGGAGAACATGCAAACGCCAAATCTACAGCAGCAGGCGTCAGGGTCGGGATCGAGCCCACGACCTCCTGTATACCAGGCGAGAAAGATAACATCTCCTAGCCACCATAATGATTACAGAGAGAGACACGCAAACTCCAAATATACAGCAGGCGTCAGGGTCGGGATCGAACCCACGACCTCCTGTACACCAGGCGAGGTAGTTAACATCTCCTAGCCACCGTGATGATGATGATGAGAGAGAGACGCAAACGCCAAATATACAGCAGGCGTCGGGGTTGGGATCGAACCCACGACCTCCTGTACACCAGGCGAGGTAGTTAACATCTCCTAGCCCCATGACGGCAGCAGCAGCAGCGATATGTTCAAGAGTTAGATGCCGATGTGGAGGCCTGCTGCCCACGGCGAGAGGGCTTCAGGAGACTTCGTGTGGTTTTGCTGCTCCTCCGTTGAAGGAGCAAGCACAGACGACGGTGGTTAACTGCGACTGTACTGTGGTCCGTATACTCCAAATATATATTCAATATACTTCTAGATTTGAAGCTTTCGTGACTGCAAGGATTCATATTCTTTGTTTTTTTCGGTAAAGTCACGTAGGTAAAAAAATTTAATTAATAAAATAAAAATAAAATAAAAATCACGACGTTTCGGAGGCAACACAAGCTTCCGTCTTCAGGTGGAACCGTCACAGCACGACAGCTGTATTAATTTTATTTTTTTACCTACGTGACTTTACCGAAAACAAACTAAGAATATTCAATATACTCTTTGGTTCTTTCGGTAAAGTCACGTAGTTAGAAATAAAATAAAAAAAAATCACGACGTTTCGATTTCAACACTTTGCCTGATGACGATCGCTTGTGTTGCGATCGAAACGTCGTGATTTGGTTTATTTTATTTCTAGCCACGTGACTTTAACCGAAAGAACCAGAGAGTATGGATGCCTGTAGTCACGAAAGCTTCAAATATATATTCAATAGATCCACCAGAGGGCGCTATTGTGCCAACCACGCGGACTGGGTGGCATGAAGGCACAGTCCGATAATGACAATTGGTCGATTAATATCGTCACACGCAGGAGCAACAAAGCAAGTATTAACCAAGGTGTACCAATTCCCTTCCTTAACCGAGTCGCCGCCGTTTGTTCCAATAGAAGTTATTTTGCGAAAAAAATGGGAGAGGCCGGTTAATTTCCGAGAAAGTCTTAAGCCTGCCCTCAGTCGTCTCCGGCGTATCTGCCCGGCACGCGTGGCCACTCCACTCCACTGCTGGATGAGGGCCTCCCCTCACCGGTGTGGCTTGTAGTGGTGGGGGGGTTGGGGGGTTATTTGATCGTAAATCAAACTCGCTGACTGATCGCGTCCGTGCGGGTGTTGGTGACTGACGGGCGGGCAGGGAGCAGGGATTTTTGCACACAGCGTTGAAACGCGGTGTTTTTCTGGAAGACTTTTGCTGTTTTTTCCAGGATTTTTTTCTGTTGCGCGTAGTCACTTTAAGACGTTTCTTGTTCATGTCTTTGTTTTGTTGCGGTTGCACCCGAGTCAAGAGCCGTATGGCTCACAGGGTTAGACCTAATAAATGAACCTGAAATGAAACTGAAGTACGTAGGGAGAGCGCACTAGCCCTTGTGAATCAGAGGTTTCATTCCCGAGTAAAGCCCATGCGAGTTCGACATTAAAAGCTCAGCAGGCAGCGCCGCAGCAGGCTCTAGCAACAAAGGGCCCAGTAGCCCCACGGGCTAATTGAGGCCATCGGATCTTGTTGGTACTCCTTTAGGCCCTTCCCGTTCCACGTTGAAGTGACAGCTTTAGCGATTGTTCGCCCGGCCATGGGAAACATTTTTAAAATCCTTTATATTAAGTTCACTTGCTTGCTTGCTTGCGCGCTTACGACCGTGCAAATCTTTCGGTCGTTTTTAACCCACTTCCCGTGATCCAATCGAGCTGACATTTTGCACACAGACTCGTTGTGCTTGACAATTTATTTTCGTGAAATTTTTTTTCCAAAATTTTACACTTTTTAGGAATTTTTTTATATTTAATTACCAATTGCTTAATGGTGGCAGGCAATCATCTGACCCATAGGTGGCAGCCATCTCAAGCCAGAGGACGAGAGGACTCTAGCCGCCACGCATATAAAGGATTATAGTGAAAAACTTTGTTTTTACGGGTTAATTTTTATTATTTTTGAATGATGGTGTCATAATTCGCGCACTTTGCCACAGCTCGGAGGGAACAATAGTTCGACATCCACGAGTGGTCGTGCGTGATGTGTTTCCGAAGAATTCACCTCGAGTCGAATACATTTTAGTTTTCACATGGATCGGCCCATTCCCGGCTGACTCGGTCAGAGGCAGTCTCCAGTCGTGAGCATTCATTCACTCGCTCCGATTACGGATGGAGACGAACCTGCGTTCGATTCCGGCTAAACACCAGTGAGGTCTCCGAACTGAACAGGTCCTGACCACATCCTCCTCTGCATTACACTACAACCCGCGCTGATCAGCGTGGCGAAGTATGGTCAAATTGCTGCCTTTACGGTCAGGGGAGGCGTTCACCCAGCAGTGGACTGTTCTAGTACAGCGGTTGTAGCAGGTGCTTTGTCTGGAACGTGCTGTGTTCAGACGTTTCACAACACGTGACAAATCAATAACCGCTCCAAGTGACAGGGTGAACTTTGATCCCTCCAGTAGCAATAACCTGGCGACGCGCGCAAGGTCGTAGACTCGCACAGAGACCCAAATAGACACCACAGACTCGCGCAGAGAGCCACAGAGAGCCACAGACTCAGACAGAGAGCCACAGAGAGCCACAGACTCGCACAGAGAGCCACAGAGAGCCACAGACTCGCACAGAGAGCCACAGCCTCGCACAGAGAGCCATAGAGAGCCATAGACTCGCACAGAGAGCCACAGACTCGCACAGAGAGCCACGGACTCGCACATAGAGCCATAGAGAGCCATAGACTCGCACAGAGAGCCACGGACTCACATAGAGAGCCACAGACTCGCACAGAGAGCCACAGACTCGCACAGAGAGCCACAGACTCGCACAGAGAGACACAGACTCGCACAGAGAGCCATAGAGAGCCATAGACTCGCACAGAGAGCCACAGACTCGCACATAGAGCCATAGAGAGCCATAGACCTGCACAGAGAGCCACATACTCGCACAGAGAGCCACAGACTCGCACATAGAGCCATAGAGAGCCACAGACTCGCACAGAGAGCCATAGAGAGCCACAGACTCGCACATAGAGCCATAGAGAGCCACAGACTCGCACATAGAGCCATAGAGAGCCACAGACTCGCACAGAGAGCCACAGACTCGCACAGAGAGCCATAGAGAGCCACAGACTCGCACAGAGAGCCACAGACTCGCACATAGAGCCATAGAGAGCCACAGATTCGCACAAAGAGCCAAGGACTCGCACAAAGAGCCACGGACTCGCACAGAGAGCCACAGACTCGCATAGAGACCCATAGACTCACACCGAGAGCCACAGACTCGCACAGAGAGTCACAAACTCGCACAGACCCACAGACTTGCACTGAGACCCAAATAGATACCCATGGACTCGCACAGCGACTCATAGCCACACACAGAGAGCCACAGACTCGCATAGAGACACATAGACTCACACAGAGCCATAGACCCGCACATAGACCCATAGACTCGCACAGAAACCCATAGGCGCGCACAGAAACCCATAGGCGCGCGCAGAAACCCATAGACTTGCACACAGAAACCCATAGACTCGCATAGAGACCCATAGACTCGCACAGAGACCCATAGACTCTCGTTCAGACCCACAGACTCGCATAGAGACCCATAGACTCGCACAGAGACCCATAGACTCGCGTACAAACCCATAGACTCGCACAGAGACCCATAGACTCGTTCAGACCCACAGACTCGCATAGAGACCCATAGACTAGCGCACTGCGATTAGGAATCCGGTCACCCGAGTTCGAGTCCCGACCAAGGCTAGCGTTAGTCCGAGAGTGACATCGGGACCGTAGTCCTGGTCCTCCCCCCAGCGTGTTTAAAAAGAACCAATCACCGGGGAGACAAAGGCGGTCCGGCGTGGTGCTGAACGCACCAGCCCACATAAGTGGCACCGCGTGTTCTTAGGTTTTTTCGGTAAAGTAAAATAAAATAAAAATACAGCAATCGTGCTGTGAAGGTTCCACCTGAAGACGGAAGCTTGTGTTGTCTCCGAAATGTCGTGATTTTTATTTTATTTGTATTTTATTTTACTTTTTATTAATTTTAATTTAAATGTTTTACCTACGTGGCTTTACCGAAAAAACATAAGAATATGAATCCTTGCAGTCCCGAAAGCTTCAAATCTATGGCATCGCGTGTATTTTGTGTATTACCCAGGTGAGAACTCAAGTGGTCTCGGTTACAGGAAAGATCAACATCAGCATAGAAACGGGGTATAGAACGATGCCGCCAATGTAACCCTGTTGCATGACTGGCGTTACAGCTAGTCGAGCGAGGCGGTCGGTGCACAAGCAGAGGTCGCAAACGGGTTTTGATTCCTTACCCGTACCCGGCCGCACCAGGGTCGCAAATGGGTACCCGTACCCGTACCCGGCCAAGTACAGGTACCCGTTCCCTACCCGTACCCTACCCGAAATGAGTGACAAACGGTTACTCACCAGTGACTCACGGCCTACTCGTACCCGTACCCGGCCGCACCAAGGTCGCAATTTGCTACCTGTACCCGTACCCGGCCGGGTACGGGTAGCCGGGTATCGTACGGGTACCGGGTACCCGGTTGCGACTTTTGTGCACAAGGCAGTACAGCATTGGACGGTTGAACTTTTTTTTCTTGCTGTGCTTGTACCACACCTGATGACGATTGCTTGTGTTGCGATCGAAACGTCGTGATATATTATTTTTCTACCTACGTGACTTTACCGAAAGAACCAAAGAGTATGGATTCCTGCAGTCACGAAAGCTTCAATTCAAGATTGAATGATCTCATTGAGGTGGAATTACCCGTTTGGAAAAACACACCAATGCGTGTGTCACATCGACTTAATTACTCCCCAGGCGAATGTGTGCCCGTGTAGGCGGTCGGGGCGTGGTGCTGGCCAACAATCCACCCCCTCGTGCCGGCATGATGACTCGCTTGACAGCACTTGTCCCAAAAGTGTGTCAAGGCTACACGGGGCATCTGTGTAGTTGTGTGGAGCGGTGGCGCAGTGGTTGGCACACTGCGCTGCAAACTCGGCGACCAGGGTTAGATTCGTGGCTATGGCCAACAAGACCACCAACAAGGAGCCGGTTTTGGGTATCCCCTATGTCGACTCAGCATAAAAAAATACACGATCTATAAACAGCGGTGGCGAATATTTCCACCCTTCCGGGGCCTCCTTTTAAGTTGACTCAGCCCAAAATGAGTACTTGACGCGATGTGTAAAACGTCGGGGAGACGAAGGCGGCCGGGAGTGGTGCTGGCCACCCTCTCCCTCGTGTCCCGTGCCGGCTTTCAAAGCTGCTGCTACTCGCTGACAGCACTTGCCACAATCGTCTGTTGACGGCGATACGGGGATCTTTGTCTTTGTGTGTGTGCGTGAATGGATGACACGCTGGGGTAGAGAGTGAGACGACACGCTGGGGTAGAGTGAGACGACACGCTGGGTAGAGTGAGATGACACGCTGCTGAGGTTCCATGGGGGGGATTGTGAGTTGGCCGACGTTACCGGCACGGTGCCAAGCCATCTCTTGATTACAGTCGCGTGCCGGCCTGGTGATCATCATCACCACCACTCACGGCGGTCGTTATCCCCCACACTCATGGTCGTCATTATGCCGAGCTGCAAGCCCAGACAGATAACGGGTCGAGCCCTCGCGAGAAAGTGACCTCACCTATAAAACACGCCGTGACCGCGTGCGTTGCGGACACATCAGCCACCGCGGGGTTCGCCATCCACGACAGCAAGCAGCACGCACGCGGTGCGCACAGCTCCGTCTCCTCGGCGGACGTACTCCTCCTCTTCCCTCCTCTCTCGGGCGCGTTCCAATTCGTGCATTTGGCTGCCGTTCCGTCCTTGGCCTCGACCGCCCCATCAATAATCGCCCCTCTAAGTCGAGACCCCCACAACTGGCTTCACTGCACAATTCGAATGGTGGTGAATGTAGTCCGTCCGTGCTTCTCTGTCACAATAATGTCGTCGTCCGAAACGTGCATCCCTTTGACGACCATACTTCACCGCGCCGGTCACTGCGGCTTGGAAGAGGAGATGGAGCGATGATAATGATGGAATTAGCTGGTAACATCGCAGGCTCGTGAGAAGTGGCGTGATTGCCTTGGGAAGCCTTCATGCAGCAGTGGATTGACCATGGACTCCATTCACGCTCACTGCGATGTAGACTACACTCGCTACAGTACGTATTGCTTCATCGAGTACACTTACTACAGCATAGCACTGACTAGAATACAGAGTACACTCCCCGCAGGAGACTACTTCTAACAGTTTAGTTTACACTCACTGCAGTTATGCTCACGAGAATAAAAAGCACACTACTAAGAAGTGCGGTCCCATTATCAACCACTCTGCCTCTCCGCTGGCCAATGTACTGTGAAGAAGGGCCATTGCCCGAAACGTCGCCAATTATATATAAACAAATCAGTGTAAGGCCATACAAACAAAAACAAAACAAAGATCCCCCGTAGTGCTTTAACAGACTGTTGGGGCAAGTGCTGTTAGCGAGCACCTATGAAGGCCGGCAGGGCACACGAGGAGGTGGGTGGCCAACACCACGCCCGGCCGCCTTTGTCTCCCCAGTGGCGATGTTTACACATGGCCCCAGGTACTCATTTGAGGCCGAGTCGACCTAGCGGAAGCCCAAGGACCGCTTCAAATAATCGTCACTGGGTGTTTGGCCGTGAACGGGAGTCGAACCCGGGTCGCCAGGTTCGTAGCGCAACGCGCACACACACAGACACACACATACAGACACACACAAAGACACACACACACACACAGAGACACACACAGAGACACACACACAGAGACACACACAGAGACACACACACAGACACTCACACACAGAGACACACACAGAGACACACACGCACAGAGACACACACGCACAGAGACACACACACAGAGACGCACACAGAGACACACACACACAGACACTCACACACAGAGACACACACAGACAGCGACACACACAGAGACACACAGACACACACACAGACACACACACAGAGACACACACACACACAGACACACACACAGACACACACAGACACTCACACACACAGACACAGAGACACACACAGAGACACACACACACAGAGACACACACAGACACACACACACACAGACACACACACAGAGACAGGCGGAGTGTTCGTTAGAGACACCGGCGGAGCGTGCCAAGCGGTTGTTGCGTGCTTGTGCACCAGGTACGGGGGGGAGGCGGCAGGGAGGCTGCTGCGTTTGCTCTGCCCAATAAGAGAAGTGCGTGGCCTGGAGGAGGAGGAGGATGGAGGAGGAGGAGTTATTGTGACTCCCAGTCTGTCGCAGTGAGAAGTTGCGTCCGTGTGTGTGGAGGTGTGATTGTGTGTGCGGTGGGGAGACCGAACGTGTAGGAAGTTAGCGCGGCGAACACAGACGACCCGAGTTCGACTCCCGCTCGCTCACGGCCACAGTGACGATTTATCTGAAGCGGTGCCGGGACTCTCCTAGGTCAACTCAGCCCTCAAATGAGTACCCGGCGCGGTGTGTAAACATCGCCACTGCGGAGACGAAGACTGCCCCGGACGTGGTGCTGGCCACCGCAACCCTTCGTGTTCCGTGCTGGTTTGTTTTGTTGTACAGGTGCTCGCTAACAGCACTTGCCACGAAAGTCTGTCAAGGCTATCCGGGGGACCTTTATCGTTTGTGTGTGCGCTGAATAAACCGGGGGTGGTGGGGGGCACGTGAAGTGGAGGTGGTGGGGGGGGGCGGCTGTCGATCTGGATCTTTCGAAACTTTGATTTGTCAACTTCCGAACTCCTGGCACGCGTGGTCCCGCGACCGGCGATCCGTCTGCCTCGTCATCATCATCATCCTGGCCACGGTCACCGACCTCGGCGAGGATTTTGCTACGAGAGCACGAAAGCTGCTAACTCGGCAGTAACGACTAAGAGCGACTTTGTCGTAGCAGGACGAATGTGCGTGTGTGTGCTTAGGGAGGTAGTGCAGTGGTTTGAGTTGACGGTGTGAGTGTATTTGTTTTAACTGGGGGGGGGGGGGGGTATTTATACTGACGGGAAAACCCGTTTCTTTTTATTTATATAGATTGTGTGCTGTGCATAGAACCTGGGCCAGAGATTTAAATCAGGCTCTCAGTTGACACGCATGCACACACAGCGCATCATCATGATCATCATCATCGCATAGGTACACACAGCACACCTAACAGGAAAAGCGAACCCGGGTAGCCTACGTAGTGCTGTCGGGGCAAAGTGCTGTTCACGAGCACCTATCACAACACACACAGGGGGACGTCACACACACAGGGCACGTCACACGCGCTTCCGAGAGAGGCTCCATCCAAGAGTGGGAGAGCCATCTCTGAAGAGGACAGCACCAGTCACCATCCTCAATCATGAAGAAGAGGAAGTTCAGGTTCCAGGTGACATTCGACTTGGACGAGTTGACGTGCGTGCCCTTCGTGAACGGAGTCCTCTTCTGCAAGCTCCGTCTCTCCGACGGGGGCAGCTTCACGGCGCAGTCGAGCAGGTGAGCCGGTGTCTGTGTGTGGTGGTGATGGTGGTGGTCGGGGGAGTGGTGGTGGTGATTTGGGGAGTGGTGGTGGTCGGGGAGTGGTGGTGGTGGTGGTCGGGGGAGTGGTGGTGGTCGGGGGAGTGGTGGTGGTCGGGGGAGTGGTGGTGGTGGTGGTCGGGGGAGTGGTGGGGTCGGGGAGTGGTGGTGGTGGTTGGGGGAGTGGTGGTGGTTGGGGGAGTGGTGGTGGTGGTCGGGGGAGTGGTGGTGGTCGGGGAGTGGTGGTGGTGGTGGTCGGGGGAGTGGTGGTGGTCGGGGGAGTGGTGGTGGTCGGGGGAGTGGTGGTGGTCGGGGGAGTGGTGGTGGTCGGGGGAGTGGTGGTGGTGGTGGTCGGGGGAATGGTGGTGGTCGGGGAGTGGTGGTGGTGGTAGGGGGAGTGGTGGTGGTTGGGGAGTGGTGGTGGTGGTGGTTGGGGGAGTGGTGGTGGTGGTGGTTGGGGAGTGGTGGTGGTGGTGGTTGGGGAGTGGTGGTGGTGGTGGTTGGGGGAGTGGTGGTGGTGGTTGGGGGAGTGGTGGTGGTTGGGGAGTGGTGGTGGTGGTGGTTGGGGGAGTGGTGGTGGTTGGGGAGTGGTGGTGGTGGTGGTTGGGGGAGTGGTGGTGGTGGTGGTTGGGGAGTGGTGGTGGTGGTGGTTGGGGGAGTGGTGGTGGTGGTGGTTGGGGGGAGTGGTGGTGGTGGTCGGGGGAGTGGTGGTGGTGGTGGTTGTGGTAGGGGGAGCGGTGGCGTCGCTGCGCTAACAACCTGGCGACCCGGGTTCGATCCCCGCTCACGGCCAACGCCGGTGACGATTATCTGAACGGGTCGTGGGCCTCCCCTAGGTCGACTCAGCCTCAAATGAGTACCTGGTGCGATGTGTAGACATCGCCACTAGGGAGACAGAGGCGGCCGGGCGTGGTTGCTGGCCGCCCACCCCCTCGTGTTCCGTCCCGGCCTTCATAGGTGCTCGCTAACAGCACTTGCCCTAACAGTCTGTTAAGGCTACACGGGGGATGTTTGTCTTGTGGAGGGGTGGCGCAGCGGTTAGCGCACTTCACTATGAACCCGGCGACCCGAGTTCGACTCCCGCGCGCGTGGTTTATAACTTGTCCCGGGCCTCTCTCAAAGTCGACTCGATCTCACCTGAGTGCCCGTGGCCTCACCTGAGAGCCTGTGGCCTCACCTGAGTGCCCGTGGCCTCACCTGAGTGCCCGTGGCCTCACCTGAGTGCCCGTGGCCTCACCTGAGTGCCTGGGGCCTCACCTGAGAGCCCGTGGCCTCACCTGAGTGCCCGTGGCCTCACCTGAGAGCCTGCGGCGGTGTGTGAACATCACCACCGGGGAGTCAAAGGCGGCCAGGCGTGGTGTTGGCCACCCGTGTCCAGTTCCGGCCTTCATAGTCAGCGGCACCCTGGAATACATTGCCGCCACCCATCCGAGCACTGTCCAGGCTCAACTCAGCTTAGCTCGTGAGATGTGTCGAGACAGGGCGCAGTGCTGTGCGAATATCGAGGGACTGCAAATGAGGCATTATATCTAGCGCTGTATATAATAGGCGACGTTTCGGGCAGTCACCCTTCTGCATAGTACACACTTCATAGATGAGCTTTATGAAGGAAGGGCCATTGCCCGAAACGTCGCCTATTGTATGTTTTTATTTTATTTTTCATCGAGCTTGCAACTGTGTTTCGCAACTACGATTTAATAACCGTGCATTTGCAATCGTCTAATTTGCAACTGCGATTTTTTTTTTAACTGTCGCTGTTATTTTTTTTGTTCTCCAAAATAATGTAGATGAGTATGTTGTGCCGTGGAGTTCACTTTCGAACGAGTTCACGAGCGAGCGAGTTCGCACGTGGACGAGGTCACGAATTGAGTGTTTCATGGGTCCACCCGTGTAACTTCCTCTCAACATTTTCACCGTCGATGGCCCCCAGATTTCGGGTTCATCCAGCCTCTCTTATCGCGTGTCCTTATCTAACCCCCATACATGTGTCGCTTCCCTTATCGCTGTCTCTCCACCGTGCGCACGGGATCAGTTGACTCATGCGAACGTGGGATTCGCAAGTCTGATGTTATCGGCACATCCATTTCGATGTCACCACCGTGACAATCATGAAACATCACACAAACTCATCACCACCACCACCAGTGCTGCCAACATCTCAACTTTCTCTCTTTGATGATGCGCGCGAGTCTCCTGACCACGTCCCGTGACTTTCGGGAAACACGCCACGAACTGCACCCCCTCGTGTTTCCCACGGTACAACTCTCCGCCTCGATCCCTGCCGGTCGTGGCCCGCTAAAACAGGTGACGTTTCGGGCAAGGGGCCTTCGTCAAAGCAACCAATTATGGAGGTCAGAGCGACGGTGTTCCAAGAGTTGGATACTTCACTTTACACCACGGGGTCTGATATGCAAGCTGCGGGTTTCCCTCGCTCTATTCGTTTCGCGGCTATGCGGATAACCCATTTCTACCCAACATCACTTGCGGTTTGAATTCACTCAGATGCGGCTATGCGGTCGGACGTGGGACATTGCGTGCGTACTGTGTGTGTACTGTGTGTGTACTCTGTAAGTATTGTGTGTGTACTGTGTGTGTACTCTGTAAGTACTGTGTGTACTGTGTGTGTGTACTGTGTGTGTACTGTGTGTGTACTGCGTGTACTGTGTGTAGTGTGTGTGTACTGTGTGTACTGTGTATGTACTGCGTGTAGTGTGTGTAGTGTGTGTGTATTGTGTATGTACTGCGTGTACTGTGTGCTGTGTGTACTGTGCATACTGTGTGTGTACTGTGTATGATCTGTCTATGTACTGTATCCGTATCCTCGTGCGGTTTTGCTTTGTATTCCTTTATTTTTGGAACGCATCTACTACCGCACACAGCGAGTGGGATACCTGTAATCAGGACCCACCGGCCATTGCTGGAAACGTCTTTGAAATGTCAAGTACCTGGTGAGGTTTGTATACATTGTCACTGTGGCAATGCTTAACAAAGGCGGCCCAACCCATCGTGTACCCTTCCAGCCTTGGTGCCAGCTAAGAGCACTTGCCCCAACAGTCGTTTAAAGCTATCCGGGTATTGACACGTGTCTATGCAGTATATTATATTACTAAAAAATAAGAATATCTATTTGCAAAAGGTATCGATTTGGTGTTTGGGCATCTTAGCGCACCTGTTGTATTGCCAGAAAGGGTAAAGCCTATTCTGATTCTTCATACTTTGGTACTGGCAAAAAGGTCCCATCTAATGTTATTATTACATATTTGAGATATTGCCAAAATAGCATCGCAACTATGGGGATGCCATCATCCAACAGTGGATTGGCCATGGCTGCGGCGGCTGCTGCTGCTGAGCTTTAAACACTTCCTAGGTGGGGGGCACGGTGAGCAGAAAGGAAGGGGGGGGGCAGCCTTGAGTGGCCTCATTGTGAGTGAGCGAGAAGCGATGCGGTGCCAAGAAACCCGACCCCAAGTTGCGGGTCGCCGTTCCGCAGGTGCAGAGGGAAGAGGAGGAGGCTGCTCGCAGCGCTCCCACCAATAGCAGCGGCCAGACACGAAGATGTTGGCATCGGTGGACTTGTTCTTCTTGGTTCTTTCGGTAAAGTCACGTAGAAGGGAAATAATAATAAAATAAAAATAAAACAAAATAAAATAATTCTCACGACGTTTCGGCCACAACGCAAGCAGCCGTCCTCAGGTGAAGAACAGGTCTGTCGGGGAGACAGCGTCTTCACCTGAGGACGGCTGCTTGCGTTGTGGCCGAAACGTCGTGAGAATTATTTTATTATGTTTTATTTTTATTATTTTATTATTTCCCTTCTACGTGACTTTACCGAAAGAACCAAGAAGATGAATCCCTGCAGTCACGAAACCTTTAAATCTGTGGACTTGTGCGACAAGTGCTGTTTACCCAGCACCTATGAAGGCCGACAGGGCGCGCGATGAAGATGGGTGGCCAGCACTACGCACCCACGATTAGCCCGATTGGCGACGTACAATGCGAAATAAGTTATACATTTTCATTCTAGATTTGAAGCTTTCGTGACTGCAAGGATTCATATTCTTAGGTTTTTTGGGTAAAGTCACGTAGGTAAAAAAAATTTAAAATTTAAATTAATAAAAGTAAAATAAAAATTAAATAAAATTCACGACGTTTCGGAGGCAACACATACACAGTAATACATACACACATGCCCGGCCGCCTTTGTCTCCCCAGTGCTGATGTTTACACATTGCACCAGGTACTCATTTGAGGCTGAGTAGACACACCGCACCACAAAGGCAAGGGTCCCCCGTGTAGCCTTAACAGATTTTTGGGGCAAGTGCTGTTAGCGCAGCAACAGCACACACGGGGGGGGGGGGTGACCAGCACTTTGCCATCGCACGAGGTCTAGGACTCATTTCAGGCTGAGTCGACCTAGGGAAGGAGAAAGGTGGGGGGGGGGGTCACTGCCCTGGTAACGGGGGTGGGGCGAGGAGGTTGGTGGGGGGGTCACTGCCCTGGAAGAAGGTGGGGGGGGGGGGCTCTGCCGAGTGAGAGGTCACGTGGCCAACGCATTCCTCACGGCCGGGCACGGGGGTGATGACCGAGGGGGAGCTAGAGATCCGCTCGCTGCAGGTGAACTATTAATGGGCAGCGGCAGAAGCCCCCGCTTCTCGCTCTCACTTCTTGTTGGGATGTCCGCTGCCGCGGTTGGAAATAAATAAATAATGGCCCCGAAGTGCTGAGCGGCCAGCAACAATCAGCGCCGTTGAAGGTGTTACGGATCGGGGTGGAACGCGTCTTTCATATCGAGCGAGGGCTATTGCTGTAAGAGCTTCTTACGGTGATGATAATGGGATCAGGGATGTGCAGAGAGGCTGCAACAGTGCAAGGGAAAGAGCAGAAAGAGAAGTGTTGTGACCTGCAGTGTGGTGAGTGGCTGGGTGAATGTGTGGGTCAATGGGTGATTAAGTGTGTGAGTAGGTGAGTGAGTGGGTGGGTGTCTGTGTGTGTGTGTGAGTGAATGGGTGGGTGAATGGTTGAGTGGGTGAGTAAATATGAGAGTGTGTGGGTAGGTGAGTCAGTGAGTGGGTGGCTGAATGGTTCAGTGGGTGTGAGTGGATGGGTTAATGGGTGGGTGAGTGGGTGTTTGTGAGTGGATGAACGAGTGGGTAGGTTAGTGGTTGCGTGTGTGAGTGAGTGGGTGTATGAGTGGGTGGGTGGGTGTGTGAGTGGGTGGGTGAGTGTGTGAGTGGGTGAGTGTGTGAGTGGGTGAGTGTGTGAGTGGGTGAGTGTGTGAGTTGGTGAGTGTGTGAGTGGGTGGGTGGGTGGGTTGGTATGTGAGTAGGAGGAGCGGTAGTGTTGCGGTTAGCGCGCTTCGATACAAACTTTGCGAGCCGAGTCGATTTATGCTCACGACCAACACCAGTGACGATTATCTGAACTGGTCCTGGGCCTCCCCTAGGTCGACGCAGCCTCAAATGAGTACCTGGGTGCGGTGTATACACATCGTCACTAGAGACGACCGGGCGTGGTGCCGACTACCCACCAGCTATTGTTACGTGCCGGCCTTCAAAGGTGCTCGCTAACAGCACTTGCCCCAACAGCCTGTTAAGGCTATACTGGAATCTTTGTTGGGTGGGTGGGTGAGTGTGTGAGTGTGTGAGTGGGTGAGTGTGTTGTTCTGGGAACACGGTGTGGAGGAGACGAGATAGTGGGTGAGTGGGTGGGTGAGTGTGTGAGTGGGTGAGTGTGTGAGTGGGTGAGTGAGTGAGTGGATGAGTGAGTGAGTGGGTGAGTGTTTGAGTGGGTAAGTGAGTGGGTGGGTGGGTGAGTGGGTGAGTGGGTGGGTGGGTGTGTGAGTGGCTGGGTGAGTGGGTGGGTGAGTGGGTGGGTGTGTGAGTGGGTGGGTGAGTGGGTGTGTGAGAGGGTGAGTGTGTGAGTGTGTGAGTGGGTGTGTGAGTGTGTGGGTGAGTGTGTGAGTGGGTGGGTGAGTGTGTGAGTGAGTGTGTGAGTGAGTGAGCGAGCGGGTGAGTGTGAGTGAGTGTGTGAGTGGGTGAGTGTGTTGTTGTGGGAACACGGTGTGGACGAGGCGAGCGAGTCAACCGGGTCGACCGCCGCGTGTCACCGGCTGCTGCTTGTCGTGGCTCTGGGCGGGCTGCAACAGAAAGAAGACCTGGCACAGCACCGTGAAGGCCACACACCTTGGACATAGGCATTGAGGCCCTCGGGCACTTGGCGTGACCGTACAACCGATGGCAGTGGGCAGGGCCGCTTCCCAACCCAGAGCCAAAACCATCAATCGCCTTGCCGGCCATGCGTGGACATTGTTGTTGTAGCAGCCAAGGTAAAGAGGGCCGGCGTTGCCGAGTCTCGGAAGTGGAAGCCAACAATCGTGCTTACTTCAAACGCGCCGCGCGACTTCCTGCTGCTCAGGTGATCACTGAGGCATTGCTGATCATCTCGCGTTTACATCCCTGGACCAGTGCAGAGGGGGAGGATGAATTCCACATTTCGATGACGGGGGAGAGTCTATCCGTAGGGCATCCGCTGTTTATTTTTTCACAAAGTGGTACTCATTTTAGTGACCCCCCCACGCCCCGGAGGGAGGGATGATGAGCTGGGTCAACCCTCACGTCTGGGCCACGTGGCCGGTACTTGCTGAGCCACGCGCTGTCGTCTCGTGTCAGAGGTCAGTGCACGCGCACAGCCCGTTTGTAAATCTACTGCTGGATGAGGGCCTCCTCCCAGGGTCGTGGATGGGGGTGTTATTTGACCATACTTCCCCACACCGGCGGTCAGTGCGGGTGGGGGAGGGGGGTTGTTAAGCCCCAAACCCGGTTCAGATATCACTCACCACTGATGTTAGCCGTGGCCAGGAATTTTAATTTAAATGTTGAATAATATTAAGAATGCATGATGTATGGGCGTATTTAGTTCCACCCTTGCATAACAGGTGTGAACAGATGAGCCGAGGCGCGCTGCCAGTCCGTGTTGTACATGAACAAGAGACAAAGTGATAGGTCCATACATCCATGACGATGCCATCATCATCATCAATCACCACGTGTGACCACCACCATCGCTACCCTCACCACCAGTGCCGCCACCGTATCGATGTTCTTACCAGTGATGGTTATGGATGATAATGGCGGTGGTGATGATGGTGATGATGATTCAGGGCTAAGGAATGAAACGTTTCTAAGTATACATACTTAATGCCTTTGTGTGTGTCTCACAAGGACAAAGATCCTCAGTGTGGCATTAGTAGACTTTTGGGGTGAGTGCTGTTTACCGAGCACCTATGAAGGCCGACACGGCGCACGAGGGAGTGGGTGGCCAGCACCGCATACCTCCGATTAGTACGGTTGGCAACGTATACTGCGAAAGAAGTTCAACATACATACATTCTCGGCCGCCTTTGTCTCCCAAGTGCCGATGTTTACACATTGGAGCAGGTACTTACTTGAGGCTGAGTGGACACACTGCACCACAAAGATAAGTGTATGAGGCCAGTTAGCGTGCACCTATGAAAGCCGGAACGGCACACGAGTGGGTGGTCAGCACCACACCCGGCCACCTTTGTCTCCCTAGTGGCGATGTTTACACACCGCAACCAGGTACTTATTTGAGGCTGAGTCGACTTAGGGGAGGCCCAGGACTGATTCAGATAATCGTCACTGGTATTGGCCGTGAGCGGGAATCGAACTCGTGTCCCCCGTCCTAGCGCAGCGCGCTAACTACTACCCTACCACTCCCCCACACTGCACCAAAGACAAAGATCCCCCCGTGTAGCCTTAACAGACTGTTGGAGCAAGTGCGTTTAGCGAGCACCTATGAAGGCTGGTACGGCACACGAGGGTGTGGGTGGCCAACACCACGCCCGGCCGCCGTTGTCTCCCCAGTGACGATGTTTACACATCGCACCAGGTACTCATTTGAGGCTGAGTCGACCTAGTGGAGGCCCAGGACCAGTTCAGATAATCGTCACCGGTGTTGGCCGTGAGCCAGAATCGATACTCTTTGGTCGTTTTCGGTAGAGTCACGTAGGAACCCGGGTCGCCAGGTCTGTAGCGCAGCGTGCTAACCGCTACACAACCGCACCACACAAACACACACGCACATACACGCGCGTACCGACACGCTGACGAAACACGGTGAACACAGAGCATGCGTTCCCGCAGGGGAATTCTTCCCCGCGTCGCTCCGCGCTCAGAGACGAGCGCCCCTGGGGCCCGGCTGGCATTGGAATCTGTGCCGTCCTGTTCGTGAGGAGCAGCCTCTCCGAGAGCCACATTCCTGCGGAGCATCCTCCCAGATCCGCGCGATCACGATCCTGGTACAGGTAGATAGTAGTACTAATAATAATTAATTAAATTTGCAAGGCGCATTTCATCCGCAGATCCCAGCGCGCCGTGTATGGGCGGCAGGAAATAAAACCGAACCAGGGCAAAAAGACCAGAATGCCGGGGGGTAAAGGTCAATTTGAAGAGGTGAGTTTTCAAGACAGAAATTAAATCGTACCCCTCGTGACCGATTGCCCCATCAGCGAGGGCAGAGCGTTCTTGCACCGTCCGGGAGCTGGGCTGGCAGCAGCGTGACCTGCCCAGTGACACAACCTCGACCTCGGCGGTCCTTCGAGTAGAAGGGGGTCCGAGGATCAAGCGGAACCTCAGTTGGATGAGCGATACAAACACGGATCAGTTCCTGCAGCCATCGTGGGCCGAACCCATGCAGAGCCTTGCAGCTCCAGCAGCAGCAGTAGCAGTAGCTCCAGCAGCAGCAGCAGCAGTAGCACCAGCAGCAGCAGCTCCAACAGCAGCAGCAGCAGCTCCAGCAGCAGCAGTAGCAGCAGCAGCATCAGCAGCAGCTCCAGCAGCAGCAGCAGTAGCAGCAGCAGCATCAGCAGCAGCTCCAGCAACTCCAGCAGCAGCAGCAGCTCCAGCAGCAGCAGCAGCAGCTCCAGCAGCAGTAGCAGTAGCTCCAGCATCAGTAGCAGGATCTCAGAGTCCACTAGAACCCCGCCTGGGAGCCAGCGGTGTGAGATCCCAAACAGGAATGCGTTGCAGGGAAGAACTCAAAAGCATGCGGCAGGTCTCTCTCCATCTCTCTGTAAGTCAGTAGGTGACAGGAAACAGCGCGGCCTGGCAATGTTTCTATGGTGGAAGAGCAAAGTTGTAACCACCCTGGGAGTTGAGATGACTGCAGAGGGAGCGCCAATGAGCATGGTCTCAGCGTTGTTGGCGTTCGGTCAAAATAAAATGTCACTGCAACCCAGGATTTCACGAATGTTGATGATGTAAAGGTGAGGCCACGGCAGCAGCTTCCCTGCAGGATCTTAGACGAGTAAGAGAGGTTGTAGATTGCACGTAAGTAGTTGGGAAGCTGAGGAATCGAGACCCGACTTTTTCAAACGTGATGTCGAAGTTGTCAGGGACAGTGGAGAAGTGCACATTTTTTATTCCTTGCTCAGAAGACCACTGAGGGTAGAGAGCGCGGTCCGGGGATAATTCTTCCTCATCGCAGCACAGGAGGAGGACTTTGCCGGTGCGATGTCGGTGGAGTGGGCACGCAGTTGCAATTACCGAAAAAACCTAAGAGTATGAATCCTTGCAGTCACGAAAGCTTCAAATCTGGAGTTGCAATTCTCCGTGAGGCTTGCGCAGCCCTGGCACTGCTCACTCACCGCACTGCTGGTGGAAGGGGCCTCTTCACCCAGAGGGAGCTCTAGCACAGGGGTCCCATACCCGCGGGCCGTGGACCGGTACCGGTCCGTGGCCTGTTAGGAACCGGGCCGCACAGCAGGAGGTGAGAGCGGTGAGTCCGCGCGTGGCCCGCCCCCATTGTTTTATTATTCACCACTTCCGTCCGCGCCTCTTTCCCGCATCGCGCACTTGTCTCAGTCACAGTGTTGGTAAGCCCACAAGCTGCTAACCCCTAGTAGCCAGAATGAGTAAAAAACAAACGTCGCTGGAGAGCTTCTTTGAAAAGGGGGAAAGACCCAATGATGACCCCCCCCCCCCACCACCCCCTGGTCCGTGAAAAAATTGTCTTCCACGAAACCGGTCCCTGGTGCCAAAAAGTTTGGGCAGCG
Source organism: Lethenteron reissneri (assembly GCF_015708825.2). Taxonomy (NCBI): domain Eukaryota; kingdom Metazoa; phylum Chordata; class Hyperoartia; order Petromyzontiformes; family Petromyzontidae; genus Lethenteron; species Lethenteron reissneri. The sequence continues at coordinate 3,718,060 of NC_083826.1, read as the reverse complement.
CAGCTCTAGAGGGCCCCCGTCTTAGAGGGTGTTTGGCCTCCCCTCCCACCGCTGGCCGGGACGTCATGAAAGAGGTTGGAGTGGAGATTTTACATTTGGGGGAGATTAAGGCGCAGCCCTGCAATGGCTTGTTCACGTCATTGCTGGTGGAAGGGGGGGCTCTAGAGAGCTCAACTAGAGGGTACGTTGGCCTACTCTTCCACACTGGCCAGTACGTCCTGGAAGAAGTCGGAGTGTCCACACTTCCACCCACTACACGCGACCAGCCCGATCAAAGACTGTGGCGCTCGAGTTCAGTCTTGACGGGTGGAGAGAGGCAGTGGGGGTGATTTAAGAGTCAGACAGAAGCCAAGTTTATATATATATACCTCGTACATATATGCATACTGTACGTCAATCTCACATTTGTTTGGCAAGCACTGGAGTGGGATGTTGCACACTTACACAGGTGTGTTGTCAGTGCCCAGCAAAGCAAAGGTTGCATTGTTTAATACAAACACACAAAAAACTCCGCCTTGCCCTGGAGTGTGATATCTGAAATATAATACTGGTAGGAACCTCCTGGTTACACCAGCCCACAGGAGATTATTGTGTCCGTCCGTTGTGCAGGGAGGGGTTGGGTGGGGAGGGAGGGGCTGGGTGGGAAGGGGCTGGGTGGGGAGGGTGGGGCTGGGTGGGGAGGGGTGGGAGGGGTGGGGCTGGGTGGGGAGGGGCTGGTCACCCCGTGGTGCCCTTATAAAACTCAACGTTTAACCTACTCACACCGGCTTGTGCCCGCCCTCACAGTCGGCCATATTTGCGGAATACACCACGTCGCCATTGACCCTGGCCATTGACCAAGCAACCCAACGTTCCTACCAGCTCCCTCCGCAGGAATGTGTTCCGGTGTGAGCACAACTCCAGTCCCGTGTGTCCACATGTAACTAAAACGCGTTTTCGTCCATCAGCCGAGACGTCCGGCCAGCGTGAAAGAGTAGACCAAGTACTCCACAGCTCCTTCTAGCGGGGAGGCCCTTCCTCTGCCAGCGGTGGCTTGGGACAGCTGCACAATGTCGCGTTGCGTGTGAGCCTCGATTCCCGCTCACGGCCCCCAACACCAGTGACGATCATCTGAATCGGTTCCTGGGCCTCCCCTAGGTGGCTGTAGCCCAGAGACGACGCTGTAGGCTGACGACCTTCCCCCGGCGAGGGTTTGCCGTGCATCCCCCGGATGCCGGCTCGCCTCGTCGTCGTCGAATCGTCGTCGAGGCGTTGTTCGCTCCGCGCCGCAGAACTCGCGCCGTGGGCCGTGCCCCGTCCAGCGAGGGACGTGTCACGCCGAGTCGAGCGCCAGGGTTCAGCCGCCCCGCCTCGAGTCTCTTGCCTGCAGCCGCTTTCGTTCCATGCGCGAAAAAGTCCGGGGCCCCGGTTGCTTTCGTTGAAGGGAAAAGCGAGATTGATTAATTTTATTAATATAAATATATTTCAACTACAGAGGGGCGTTCGGAGTGATTCAGCTGAGCTTGCAAGCCTCGGGTGCTTTGAGATACTGGGGCATCTAAGTCACGTGCCGCTGTGGGGGAGGTGAGGGGGTTCCCTGCAGGTCAGGAGATCCCAGCGACGGCTCGTTCGCCGCTCGGTGATGAGGTTCGCAGTTCAAATCCGGCGGCCACCCCGGTTAATACTGCGGTGTGTATTGACTGCAATGATACTATGTGCCGCCTGCGTCACTCACAGCGGACGTTAAAGGAACCCGTGGCGTCATTCGGCAGGAGTTGGGCCATCGTGTGCCACTGGCGTTTGCGTCGAAATGAGTATAAGTTCGAAAATGTACAACGCCAATTACTCAATTGGCATCACACAGCAGCAGCAGCAGCAATCATGGCCCCACTGCTGGCAGGAGACTCATGCCCCCGGTCACAAATGAGACTCATCTTGGCCTCTTGAGTTCTCACCTGGTTCAATACAATCAACTTGACACTTCTCGGTGAGCACGGGAGGGCTGCCGGGGCCGGTGCGTGGACGGTTAACGACGCCACACAGCGAGCCGATAACTGCGATGCATATTGAGTCATTTATCGCAATATTCAACTAAACATAATACGAATGATGTGGGGTGGGAGTTGGGAGGGTGAGATATATTTATTCTAGATTTGAAGCTTTCGTGACTGCAAGGATTCATATTCTTAGGTTTTTTCGGTAAAGTCACGTAGGTAAAAAAATTTATATTAATAAAAGTAAAATAAAAATAAAATAAAAATCACGACGTTTCGGAGGCAACACAAGCTTCCGTCTTCAGGTGGAACCGTCACAGCACGACTGCTGCATGTGCACAGATAAAAAAAACGCTAAACCCTACAGATGTGGCTGTGAGAGATGACATCGAGTTCAAGATGTCAGCGAGTGACGTAGGCAGCGCGCCTGGCCTTGACGTCACTGAGGCTAAATAGGGCCCTGGAAGTGGCCGACGTTTACCCTCCGATTCCTGTGCCCCCCCTCGCCCGCACCGCACGGCCTTGAGAAGGCGTTTCAAGTTTCATTTATTAGGTATAGCCCTGTGAGCCATTCGGCTCTTGAATCGGGTGCAACCGCAACAAACAAAAAAAGAAAAACATGAACAAGAAAACATCTTAAAGTGACTATGTGCAAACAGAAAATCTGAGAAAAGACAGCTGCAGAAAAAGCACCGTACACCAACACTGTGTGCAAAAATCCCAGTGGGATGCAAGTCAAACAACAACAACCACAAGACAACTTAGATTAAGGCCATGCCACGTGTCTGCGTGGACGAATCTCTCACGGAATGTACAGGGTGGCCGCCCAAAAACCAGGACACACAGGGGGTTATTTCATTAATGTTAACATTGAGATGAAGAAAAAAAAACCCATCTTTATTTTTTATTCGTTAATATTTCATCTATTGTCGTTATTCATTTATCTCCTTCTTCCTGTGGGGGGTCACCTCAAATTTGTCGTTTACGAAACTCGACCAAGAACCCGGAGTGGATTGAGACGGCGAAATGTAATCGACAGACGTTCAAAGATGACGCCTGTAACCTTTCATTTGGAAATGAGAACGAACGAGAACGCAGTGGATGAATGTGATTGGAAGTCCGTTTGAACGTTTGTTAAAATAAATGAAATCACCCGATGTGATTTGTTGCCGTATCCTCAGACGTGACGTGAGCCCTTGGGCCCACCAATACAATCAGAGCCGTGTGGACTCGACTTCGAACTTCTTTCGCACCGTACGTAGCCAAACCCACGCGAATCATCTCGAGTGGGGTGGGGAACCTTTTTTCTGCCAAGGGCCATTTGGATATTTATAACATTATTCGCGGGCCATACAAAATTATCAACTTAAACATTTGACTTATATTTGGTCAAACATTTAATTAACTCGCCCCTAATGCGATGGCTGGAACTGCTTCTCTTTGGCGAGGCGTGTGATGATGTTAGCTGGTGTTGATGATGTTGCTACTCGCAACTGCTTTTCCAGGTTTGCTCCTAGATTTATTGAATTTCGAGTCCCACCTGCGGTTGCCTTGGCAGGGCCAGACCCAAATGATTTCGCGGGCCGGACGTTTTCCACCCCTGCTCTAGAATGGCAAAGCGCCCTTTGGTCGAACGCGCTTTAAGCAGAGCCCCTGGTGGTGGCAGCGTTGGGCAGCCACGAACCACGCTCTGGCAGAGATGGCCTCGGCAGAGGTTCAATGAACCCACGGACTCGATTCCCGGTCGCGGTGTCGAAATTTGAGTCGCGAAAAGAGTTACCAGTTTGTCGGCGTGTGAACATCGAGCGCTGTGGAGGCAACGGCGGACGGGGCGTGGTGCTGGCCACATCACCCCCTCGACACGATTATCGCAACTCCCCACCCCCCCACCTCTTCTTCATCCCCTTCATCCCCCTGTAGCCCTAACTCCTTGTGCGTGTCGGGCTCCGTGGGTGGGGCGAGTGCGGGCCGGTTGGGGTCGGGTTGACAGTGCGCAGGGTTGCTGTGGGAGGGAGGCAGCCTCCTTTGTTCCTTGGAACTTTAGAGAGACTTCTTTCGCTCGGAAAACCAACAAATACCTCGTGTTCCTAAGCGCCGCACACACACAACACAGACACACGAATCTCTAACACACACACACAACACGGACACACAACACAGACACACGAATCTCTAACACACACACACAACACGGACACACAACACAGACACACGAATCCCTAACACACAACACGGGCACACGAATACCTAACACACACACAACACGCACACACGAATCCCTAACACACACACGAATCCCTAACACACACACACAACACGGACACACAACACAGACACACGAATCCTTAACACACACACACACCACGGACACACAACACAGACACACGAATCCCTAACACACACACACAACACGCACACACGAATCCATAACACACACACAACACACACACAACACGAACACACAACACACAACACAGACACACGAATCCCTAACACACACACACACATATACCCCCAACAAAGACAACGATCCCCCGTGTAGCCTTAACAGACTGTTGGGGCAAGTGCTGTGTGCGAGTAGCACCTATGAAAGCCAACAACCACGCCCGGCCGCCTTTGTCTCCCCCAGTGGCGATGTTTTCACACACCGCACCAGGTACCCATTTCAGGCTGAGTCGACCTAGGTGAGGCCCAGGACCGGTTCAGATAATCATCACTGGTGTTGGCCGTGAGCGGGAATTAAACTCGGTTCGCCGGGTTCGTAGCACAGCGCGCTAATCGCTACACCACCGCTCCCCCCATACCTCCAACGCACACATATACCCCTAACACCCCACACAGAAAAAGTTCCCCCGTATAGCCTCAACAGACTGTTGGGGCAAGTACTGTTAGCGAGCGCCTACGAATTTATAGGAGCAGCCAAATCATCTAAGCGCGAGTTGATTCGATTCTCAACGTGTAGGAGGAGGAGGAGGGCAACATCCGTAGGAAATCACAACAATGCAGACATGATTCCTCGCAAAAGGTTTCAGTTTGGTGTTTCAACATCCTAACACACCTCTTTTATTGCCAGAAAATCTAAACACCAATTACTTATGTAAGGGTGTAGCCCTGCAATTGATTGGGAGAGGCCTTCATCCAGCAGTGGATTGATAATGTCTGTCAACGACGATGATCTGAAAGCACCCCAACACCCACGGTGGTTGCGTTCGACAGCTCCCCTCTAATCTCTGTACCACGCAGCGCGCATTCCGAGCCGAGCTCAACGCACATTTCGCAGCGCTGCTGCTGAAGCGGCGTGACGCCATGTCCCTCTGTAATCCGCCGCACACAATGCCGCGCGAGGAATTTGGTTCTCCCCGCTAATCCGCGGGGGCCAATGTTGTCCAAGCGACCCGGGCCGGCTGGTGGAACGAGCGGCTCCGTCACGCAAAAGGTCAGCGGGTTCAAGTCCTGGTTGACGCGACCCATCATCTCCCTCCCAGCCGTGGTGGGGATAAACCGGGAACAAGTTTGCGAGAAAGATCAACGGTGCCTCTTTTACGGGGAGGCTCGTCCCTGTCATAGGAATGTGGAATTTGCACCACTGGAGTTCAAGTTCAAGTTCATTTATTAGGTATAGCCCTGTGAGCCATTCGGCTCTTGAATCGGGTGCAACCGCAACAAACAAAAAACAAAAAGATGAACAAGAATGCATCTTAAAGTGACTATGCGCAAACAGAAAATCCAAGAAAAGACAGCAAAATATTGCAGAAAAATCACCGTACACCAACCAGCCATTGGACCTGCAAAGGCTGTCAACGGGAGATGTCCACCGATGCCTCGATGGTCATTCGAGCAGCGAATCACCAATGTTCACAGTAATTAACACGAATTGTTTACGATGATTCACTCTTCGTTTGTAAGCCCACTGCTGCATGAGCGCCTTCTCACGCCGGATGCTGATAGCGTAGTAGGTGGTGGTGGTGGTGTGACCACGGTCTCCGGTCACTGCCGTTGAGGTTTTAATCTCCCATTTGTGCATCATCATCATTGTCATCATCGTCGAGTATCACCGCATCTGCTGTTGCTGCTGCCATGGTTTGTGCAGTGGACACAAACTCACACAGAGGCACAGCCTCAACACACAACCATAGACACCCCCCCCCCCCTGCTATGGCAATGGGACAGGGTCTGTGTGTTGCCACCACAGGCTCTTACACTTGTGCAGAGTCGTTGGGGATGGGGGGAGGGGTGTCTATGGTGCACTTTATTTTTGATAGCAGCCAAATAATCTAAAACGCGTGATGTTGATTATAATCCACGGGGAGAGCGTGCAATACGGCAGGCTTCAGCCACACGAACGCGGATGACCAAACTTTGAACCGCAAGAGAGATGCTGAACGAAACGCTTCGGCGAAGACGCGGAGACGTTTTGGCTGAGATGCGGAGATGTCTCCGCTGGAGCGGAATGGAGTTCGGGTTTCTATCCACATTGTAAACACGAGCGGACGAGGAGGGCCCTGCGTGCGACAAGTTAAACCAACAGACAATGACGAACAAACATAAGAATAGGCTCTACCCTATCTGACAATAAAACTGGAGGTGTTACGATGTTCAAACACCACATGGATAGCTCACCTAATTCAAGGCGTCAATTCTGCATTAACCAACCACACGTATTCATCTCCTTGGTTCTTTCGGTAAAGTCACGTAGAAGGGAAATAATAAAATAAATGAGATAAAACATAATAAAATACAATTCACACGACGTTTCGGCCACAACGCAAGCAGGCGTCCTCAGGTCTGTCGGAAATCGAAATTTAACCACACGAACTTGTGGCACAACAGGCACACAGACTCGCTCTGTACGCGCATTGTCTTTGACTCTGATTGACCCACACCAGAGGCAGCCATCTGCATGGCCTCGTCTCACCAGCGCTGGACCAGAGGACGATCAAAAAGGCGAGTGGCACAATGCGCGTACGGATTAAGGTGTTAGAACCGTAGCCGCGGTGCCCGAAATCAAGAGGCGTTCTCGCAGAGGCAGGGCAGGGCGAAGGATATCACTCGGCACAAGTCGCCTCCTTCACAGAGCCGTCTCTGCGCATGCGACGCACGCGCCTTGCTCGGCCCAGCGGCGGCACGGCCTTCTGGGAGTGACTCAATTTGAGCGGCATTTGATTCAATACAAGAAAACCTCTGGACACACACTGCCTCGTCAGCAGAAGTCACGCTTCTCGCTTGAATCTCCTCTGGTGAGTGGCCCATCGTAGAGGCGAGGATCTCCTCTTTAGGCTACAGAGTAGGAACGTTACGAGGTTATGGCTTCCCAAATGCGCGAGTCGGTAAGAACGGTGGGTGTGCTTTCGTGTCCGTGGTAACAAATTGTGGGGAGTGGCGGTGTAGCGGTTAGCGCGCTGCGCTACGAACTCCCGCTCACGGACAACACCAAGTCATTGCACCGTGGGAGTACAATGATGACGGTGATGACGATAACGATGATGATTATGGCGACGAAAATGATGATCACGACGACGATGATGATTATAATGATGACGTCGATGATGGCGATAATTATGAAAGTGACGATCATTTATTAATAAACTCATTCTGCCCCCCACCCCTCTCCACCTCCCCCCCACCCCCACCCCCGATGTCTCCGTGACGAGCGCAGGGAGCAGGTGGAGGAGAACTCGGTTCAGTGGCGACGGACGTTCGAGTTCCCGTGCAAGATGACGTCCAACGTCACCACGGGGGTGCTGGAGCCGTGCGTGCTCCGCGTGTCCGTGCGCAAGGTGCCCGCCGCCAGCGTGCGCTCCTTCCGCCGACCCCCCCACCCGCCTCCCCAGATTGGTTTCACGGAGAGAAAAAAAAAGGCCCCATCACCAGTTCCTGAGGAACTGCACGCATCGTGGTCCCGTTGCCTTCTTCGATTTGCCACCAAAATCAATTCGAGCAAACGCGGCCGACGCGAGCGGGTGTCTTGCCTCCGTGGAAGCGGTGGCCGCGGGATCGCGTCAGACGCGCCCTCGTCTGATCTGAGCTTGCCTCGGGCTGTCACCCCTCACCTCGATGTTTGATCGAAGTGTCAACTCCCTGCACGCTCCTCGACATTGACCCCGTGGCCCTCAAGGGACTAGGATCTCCCTCTCGCTGTCTCTCTCCGTGTGAGCCCTCAAGGGACAAGGGTCGCTCTCTGCTGTCTCTCTCCGTGTGAGCCGCGCCGTTTCTCACTCGGCCCTGTCCGTGATGTCACTCAACGGATTCTCCTCCAAGTTGCATACAGACGTTTCAAATTGCTTATGCGACTTATTTCGCCGTTTTCCTCGGCCGGCCCCTTGTACTTTTCAATAAATATAAAGCGTATAAAAATTATATAACGTTTCAGGCTATGGCCCTTCTTCATGTTCATGGCAGATTGCAGAGAGGTGCTCTACAGAAGGGTCAGGGACTAAAACGTCACCGATACACGTGATCCATCCAGTGCCACGGCGTGACTGATGAGCTCGTTGCGGTGTCGTCGCTATCCCCGCGCGAGCACCACGCCACCACGGTTGTCTCGAGTCATCTGTTCCACTCCTCCATCGTCTGTCTCTGTGCCTCCCCCACCCCCGTCCGCTGTAGGAGACCAAGGGTGGGAAGACCTACTCCAAGGTAAGACCTTGAGGTTGCCGTCTCTTCTGAAGTCCCGAGGTCACGTCGCTATCGTGCCGCAGCCGCCAGTCGATCACCCCGTGTCGGAGATTAGTCCCGGAAGTTTATACGCCAGAACTAGAAATCAGAAAGGGGTTTTTATTCGCCATGAAAGTTCGCACAGACTAGGAATTTACTTTGGCCGGAAGGTGCATACATTCAACATTTAGGAATCTTAAATCTTAAATAAGTGGTAAATAAGTGGTTTACAAGTCTAACTATACTAAAGGTACAAGTCTAACTAATACTAAGGAGCTAAAGTATGTAAAAATTGAATAAAATAAAATCTAAAATATACAATAGCTATAATATACAATATAAAATTCGAACAAGCTGCGCATTCAATGGCAAGTCGTGTGAGTCAAAGAAGTCAAGCAAATTTCACTGCTCACGTGAGCGTCGATGCATCGATGGTCACATCCCGTTGACAGTCCTGAGCCAGCAGTGGAAATTACACATTCCTATGGCGGGATGATGGGCTGAGACAGCCCCCCCCCCATCACTCCCCAACCAGGAATAGAACCCACGACATTCAAATATATTAACTACCTTGCCTGTTATGCAGGAGGTCGTGGGTTCGATCTCGATCCTGACAGTTCTATACAGTAAAACCTTGGACTGCGAGTGTTTTGCAAGACGAGCAAATTTTTAAAATAAATATTAATTTGATAAACAAGCGAGGTCTTGCAATACGAGTAGTACGTGTATACGCTTTGTCTGCCGAGCGTCACGTGATCACAACTGATATACGAGTGCTTTGGATTACAAACACGTTTCCGGAACGAATTATGCTCGCAATCTAAAGTTTTACTGTATTTGAAATTTGCATGTTCTCCCCGTTGGTTGCATGGTTTTTCTCCGAATCTTCCGGTTTTTCCCCTCCACATTTCGAAACGTGGGCTTACAGTATTTGGCTGCTACTATAAATAAGCCACTTTGTGAGCTATCATCCGTGGCCAGGCCGCTTCTGAAAAAGAGCCGTACAGCTCAGTGGGCCTCACCTGGCTTTAGTTTTTAATCGCGAGCCGCTCGTCCTTCACCGCTCGCTCGGCATTGCGTCGGAGGCGTTGACGCGGCCTTGGCGGCGGTCACCGTCCGGGGGGTTTTACGAGCGGTTCATCGGTGCGTCCGTTGCACGGGGAAGGAAGTGTCCTCGCAACAAATCGTCGGTGGGGTTGGGGCGAGGCTGCCGGTGATAAGCTTGCGCCGTGCAAATGGCGGGGTCGTTGGGGGCGAGGGTAAAGTCTGTGGACAAGTCTCGCAGTTACAGTCAAGATAAGGTTGTTTGATTGTTATGACCGGAAAGGCCTCGCCGAGTCTCACGGCTCTTCCAGCAGGGTCTTGCCGAGCGTTCGCAGGAGTGTGGGCCGCGACGGTTGCTGCGTGCGCTCCCCCGATTGAGTGATTTCACGGCCGGCGCACGACGGCCCACTCTCGCGAATTGCATCGCGGGATCTTCGACGTCCGCCGTGAAGCGGACGGTGCATAATGCTACTTCCATGGATACTCGACCACGCGCCGCAGTGTTAACCGGGGCGGCCGCTGGTTTCGAACCGCGAATATCGGCGACGGAGCGGTCGACGCGCTGCTGCCCGTTTTGGGAGCGATGCTCTTCCCCCACGTGTTCCCGGTTGTGCCGTGTGGCTGCCCCCCCCGCGCGTGTTCCCAGTCAGGCTGCGTGGCTGCCCCCCCCCCGCACGTTGCCAGTGCTGACCGCGCGTTGTTCCGCCCCGCAGCTGGGCTTCGCCGATGTGAACCTGGCGGAGTTTGCCGGCTCGGGGAGCACGTGCCGTCGGTTCCTCCTAGAGGGTTACGACACCAAGCACACGCGCCAGGACAACTCCACGCTCAAGGTGATGCCGCCACCGCAGCGGTTCGGAATCCCCGCGGGCCGCCCTGGTTAATGCTTGCGGCCGTGTTGACCGTAAACGTCGGGGTTGTGTTTACTTGCTTGGCTGCTTGTAGAGTGAGTGGCTCTTTTTGTTGTTGTGTTTGTAGATCTAGGTTCACACGCGGAACAATGTCGCGAGAGCTTTGTAAACGAGTGCCTGGTTGCGGTGTGCAAACATCGCCACTAGGGAGTCGGCCGGGCGTGGTGCTGACCACCCACTCGTGTGCCGTTCCGGCCTTCATAGGTGCTGCTCGCTAACAGCACTTGCCCCATACGGGGCACACTTATCCTCGTGGTGTGTCCACTCAGCCTCAAATGAGTAACTGGTGTAGTGTGTAGACGTCAGTGCTGGGGAGACAAAGGCGGCCGGGCATGTATGTATGTTGAACTTCTTTCGCACCGTACGTAGCCAACCGTGCTAATCGGAGGTGCGGGGAAGGATAACAAACTAGACACAAAAAGCAGTTTCAATGACGTGGGAAGTGCATTGAAATATTAGATGATGATGACAGAAGTGATTATTTAAAGGGCATTAGATGACCCCAAGAGTGATGATGATTAGGATTGTAATGATGATGACAATGATGAGGATTATTGCAACGCTTGAAATAGCAATTATGATAATGACAATATTGATTAGGATGTTATTGGTGATTAACAGTGAGGATGGCGATGATTACAGCAGTAATGATGATGAGTAAAGTAAAGATGATGACGATGATACAAGTTTTGATGACGATGGTGGTGATTACAGTGAGAGTGACGATGATAACAGCGACGAAGATGATGAAGATGGCAGTGATGATTTATGTTGACGATGTTGACGATGATAACAGTGAAGATGACGATGATACTCTTTGGTTGACGGCAATGATGACAGTGATTTCAACAGTAACAATGACGATGATTATAACAGTGTTGTCGATGATGATACCAGCGAAGATGATGATGACGATGATACCGTTGATGATGACGACGATGTCTCCATCCTTGACCTTCAGGTGACCATCGGGATGCACCTCCTCTCTGGTGACCCGTGTTTCAAAACGTGAGTCCCATCGTCTCCCACGGCGACCGCACAGACGCAGCGGATAGAACCTGACACTCGGTTACAGGGCACGGCACCACGGCACGTGGCACGCAGACGCGGTCGTTCTCCGGGAAACAAACGAATAAAAAAATATATGAAACAAACAAAATCGGAAAAGTGCGGCAAAGAAGCGTGGAGAGTGACGCACGCTGGTAACGACACCGGGAGATGGCAGGGAGGGGAACACCACGTGGGTTGGAGAGCGTACGAAGGGCTACATGACGCTGTTGCGGGGACGATGGCGCAGAATTACGACGGCCAAGGAACGGAACGCGCCCGGGAGGACGCGAGACAGAGCGGTGAAATCCGATTGTTGCATTACTGGATCGTGACGGATGGCAACAACATGGGGGGGGGGGGGGTCCTTTGTCCAGCAGTGGAATGACCATGGCTGACAACGACGTCATCACAGGGAGGCCGGTTGTTTCTGTTACGATGCCGCAGGGCGGTGACCTCCTCACTTCACCAAATATAGCAGAGTGCACGAGCGGAGTGGAGCTCTCTTATCGCGCGGCCACTCCTGCATCGACCGCCAAGTTCACGCGGGGTCTTGTCCACGCGTCCGCTGCCCCGACGTGTTTTTGCATTCGCGCTGCTCTGTGTTGTTCGGCGCGATGTCTGACGTTTCGCTCAGGAACCTTTGGCCCGTTCACCCTCCGCAATTCTACTCGCAACGGTTACCACCGAACGGATAGGGGTTTCCGATGAGCCTTTTCGGCCAAGGCGATGAAGTCACTCGCCTCCCCGCGTGTGACGTCAACTCGTTATGATGCCACCCTGCTATGACGTCATCTCGCCGTGACGTCATCTCGTGATGACGTCACCCGGTCGTGCCGCTTGGCAGCTGATTGCCATGGTCGCCGATTGAAACACCTCCGGGGACGAGCGCTTGCCGGAGAGCGTTGCATCCATGCCCGTGCACGGTTTTAATTCCTCGCTCTTGTTTGTCCGGTGCCGTGGCTCTAGTCCGCCGGTGGCCAGCGCCGTCGGCGTCGCGGTCGAGGAGCCTCTGCAGCCGGCGCTGCGCGGCGAGTCTCCCTGCGCCAACTCCAGCGCCGCCGCCAGCGCTGCCTCTGCCACCGCCGGCGCTTCTTCCTCCTCCTCCGCCCTGTCCCGCGGCTTCAGCTCGCTGAGGCTGGCGCGAGCGGCCACCCCGCGCCCGTCCGTGCTGCCGCTCGGTGAGACGAGCGTCGCACCAGTGTCGCATTACCGTCGCACTAGCGTCACCCCAGCGTCACGCCAGCGTCACGCCGGCGTCACCCCGGCGTCACCTCAGCGTCACTCTCACGTCACCCCAGCGTCACGCCAGCGTCACGCCAGCGTCATCCCAGCGTCACCCCAGCGTCGCACCAGCGTCACCCCAGCGTCACCCCAGCGTCGCACCAGCGTCACCCCGGCGTCACCCCGGCGTCACCCCAGCGTCACCCCAGCGTCACTCCAGCGTCACCCCAGCGTCACGCCAGCGTCACCCCAGCGTCACTCCAGCGTCACCCCAGCGTCACGCCAGCGTCACCCCAGCGTCACCCCAGCGTCACCCCAGCGTCACCCCAGCGTCACTCTCACGTCACCCCAGCGTCACCCCAGCGTCACCCCAGCGTCACCCCAGCGTCACTCCAGCGTCACCCAAGCGTCACCCCAGCGTCACTCCAGCGTCACTCCAGCGTCACGCCAGCGTCACCCCAGCGTCACCCAAGCGTCACCCCAGCGTCACTCCAGCGTCACCCCAGCGTCACCCCAGCGTCACCCCAGCGTCACTCCAGCGTCACCCAAGCGTCACCCCAGCGTCACTCCAGCGTCACGCCAGCGTCACTCCAGCGTCACCCCAGCGTCACCCCAGCGTCACTCCAGCGTCACCCCAGCGTCACGCCAGCGTCACCCCAGTGTCACCCCAGCGTCACTCTCACGTCACCCCAGCGTCACCCCAGCGTCACCCCAGCGTCACTCCAGCGTCACCCCAGCGTCACGCCAGCGTCACCCCAGTGTCACCCCAGCGTCACTCCAGCGTCACCCCAGCGTCACGCCAGCGTCACCCCAGTGTCACCCCAGCGTCACTCTCACGTCACCCCAGCGTCACGCCAGCGTCACCCCAGTGTCACCCCAGCGTCACTCTCACGTCACCCCAGCGTCACCCCAGCGTCACCCCAGCGTCACCCCAGCGTCAGCATTACGCCCGTGTCCCGCTCGCGTCGCGCATTTCGAAAAACCGGAATTCGTGAATGGTGATTAGCACAAGGTAAAGGCGCGGCCCCTGCACTCGCTCGCTCGCGTCACTGCTGGGGCCTCCGCTGGAACAGCGACCCTCGAGAGGGTAGTTGGTCTGCTGTTTCACGCTGGGCAGATGTCTCGGAAGAGCTGGGAGTACCCACAATTTACCCCACCGCTACGCGACCTGCCCAAGGGACTAACTGTGCCGTTTACACCGCTGATTTGACAGTCAGTCGAGGCGGCGGGGGGGGGGGGGCACTTTAGGACACTTGCCCCGACGTTTAAACTTCCGCGCCTGGAGATCAACTCGAACCGGTGACCTGTGGATCGCGAGGCCAGGATCGCGGCGGTGGCTCCACTCGTTGTTCGCCTTCGTAATCACAGTGGAACAAAAAAGTGCGCGAAGAAGCGTGCAGAGCCACGTGCTGGGAATGACCGTGGAAGTCAGAGAGAGGAAGATGGGGATTAGGGAACGCACGCATGCACGTACCCCGGCCAGCCGTGCGTTGGCCTTACAGAGGACCGTGGAGTGGGCTTGGGTAGGATGCGTCGAGCGTCGCTGGGGCTCGCAGGAGAGGCAATGGAGGAGCTCCAAGACGGTGAGCGAGACTCTTGAAGTTGATCTCAGATCAGAACGGGGGGCGGGGAGCGAGTGGAGCGTTTTGGGGTGGCCGCGGTCTTCTCGTTCACGCCTGCGGGGAACGGCCTGCGGCAGCTGCAGCAGCGGCGGCAACAGCTGTACAACAGGTGTAGCAGCAGCTGTTGCAGCTGTATCAGCAGCTGTAGCAGTAGCGGTAACAGCGGTAACAGCTGTAGCAGCTGTGGCAGTGGCGGCAACAGCTGTACTACCAGGTGTAGCAACAGCTGTAACAGCTGTAGCAGCAGCTGTAGCAGTAGCGGCAACAGCTGTAGCGCGTGTAGCAACAGCAGTGGCAGCAGCAGCAGCTATGCCGCCCGGAGACACACTTTATTATTTCCAGGACGGACAAAAATGTGACGAAACCGCAACTTACAAAACATTCCAGAACGGGGACGCGTTTGTAAACAAGACGGGGGGGGGGGGTGACGGATCGCCCGGAAAAAAAGTAAAACCTCGCACGGAATGAACGAGTAGACGTGAGTCGTCTCGCACGCGTTCTAGCCATAGGAATGTGGAATTTCCACCACTGACTCAGGGCCACTTTGCGGAGGCGCAGGGGGACACCGCAACTTGGCCGTGACCTCGTGGAGAAACGAATACACAAACTAACACATCGTCGTCGTCGTCACCACCACCATCGTCATCATCATCATCATCACCACCATCGTCATCACCACCAACGTCATCATCATCATCACCACCACCATCGTCATCATCATTACCATCATTATCATCACCACCACCATCATCATCATCACCACCGTCATCATCATCACCACCACCAAACGTCGTCGTCACCACCATCGTCATCATCATCATCACCACCACCATCATCACCAACACCATCATCGTCATCTTCATCATCATCACCACCACCATCAACACCACCATCATCACCACCACCATCATCATCACCACCACCACCACTATCATCACCACCATCATCATAACCACCACCACCATCGTCATCATCACCCTCATCTGCTCTTCAAGCGGGGCGTGGTGTTCCTATGCCCCGGGGGGGGGGTGCTGAGGGGGCTGTGCGGTGTGCCAACGTCCGTGGTGGTGACCCTGGCCGGCTTGGAGCGGCGACGTCGCCTCGCCGAATACCGGCAGCCTTCACCCCCCCCCCCTCCTGCTCACTCACCGCCACCATCTCTCCCGCCTCTTAACCCTCTAACCCACTCACCCACTCACCCCTGCCCCCACCATCTCTCCCTCCCCTTAACCCTCTAACCCACTCACCCACTCACTCCTGCCCCCACCATTTCTCCCTCCCCTTAACCCTCTAACCCACTCACCCACCCACCTGCTCACCCACTCACCCCCAACATCCCTCCCTCCTCTAACCCACTCATCCCTGCCCCCACCATTTCTCCCTCCCCTTAACCCTCTAACCCACTCACCCACCCACCTGCTCACCCACTCACCCCCAACATCCCTCCCTCCTCTAACCCACTCACCCACCCACCCCTCCCCCGTCTCCGAAGCGCGCCCACAATGCCGTGCATCTCTCCGGTCTGGCTTCATTCCAGCCACTGTTGTTTGCCTCTTCTGAGAGAATGGGCACTTGAGGCACTCCCTCGCCTCGTGGTGAGCTCACACGTGGCGAGGAACCCTTCGGTCCCCCCTTGGATCAGTGGTTCTCAGTAGGATCAGTGGTTCTTGGTAGGTTAAGTGGTTCTCAATAGGATGAGTGGTTCTCAGTAGGATGAGTGGTTCTCAGTAGGATGAGTGGTTCTCAGTAGGATGAGTTGTTCTGAGTAGGATGAGTGGTTCTCAGTAGGATGAGTGGTTCTCAGTTGGATGAGTGGTTCTCAGTAGGATGAGTGGTTCTCAGTAAGATCAATGGTTCTCAGTAGGATGAGTGGTTCTCTAGGATTAGTGGTTCTCTGTAGGATGAGTGGTTCTCAGTAGGATGAGTGGTTCTCAGTAGGATGAGTGGTTCTCAGTAGGATTAGTTGTTCTCAGTAGGATGAGTGGTTCTCAGTAGGATGAGTGGTTCTCAGTAGGATGAGTGGTTCTCAGTAGGATGAGTGGTTCTCAGTAGGATTAGTGGTTCTCAGTAAGATGAGTGGTTCTCGGTAGGATGAGTTGTTCTCAATAGGATGAGTGGTTCTCAGTAGGATGAGTGGTCCCCCCTAGATCAGTGGTTCTCGGTAGGATGAGTGGATCTCAGTAGGATGAGTGGTTCTCAGTAGGATGAGTGGTTCTCTGTAGGATGAGTGGTTCTCAGTAGGATGAGTGGTTCCCCCTAGATCAGTGGTTCTCGGTAGGATGAGTGGTTCTCCCTAGGAACCAACGTTCGTCAATATTCAGACACTGACGTCCGTGCCCCTTCCGAATGCCCAGGCTCGCGATCCAGGGCGCGCGCCGGGAGACGGAATCGAACCGGCGCGGTTGAAACGACGGTGGCGAGTTTCTCAAATTGCCGCCTGCGCACCTCCTCCGCCCGCCACGACGATCGGAACGAACGGCGCGGGACCCGTCGCGATCGCGCAGTCCGTCATGGCGAAGCATCGCCGAGTGTTTTGATGACAATTCCCGACACAAATGTCCGTGGATGTAGTTGGTGCGCAGGTGCAGGTGCTGGATTGCGAGAGGGTGGCGCAATGTCTCTTGTTGAATCTCACCGCTCACACTCTCCCTCTCTCACCCTCCCTCTCTCTCTCACCCTCTCTCTCTGTCACCCTCTCTCACCCTCTCTCACCCTCTCTCTCCCTCTCGCCACGGCCACAGCCCTTGTGAACTCGTCGCAGTCACCGCTGCCGAGCCCCGAGGACGGCTACTTCACACTGCCGTCCCGCGGCCCCAGCCACTGCAGCCGTCAGCTGTCGCGAGTGTCCAGTGAGCGGTCGCGTGTGTCCGGTGAGCATGTCACGACTCGTGGTGTCACTCGTGTCGTGGCCACACATGACGCTGCTGGGATAAAAAAAACTACCGGCAAATCAGCGCGATGGGATCACACGGCGTCGTCACGCGCTCCCGCGAACACTGGGCAGGACCCTCCTGAAAAGGAGTCTTGAGACTCTGTGAGCGAGGCTCTTCTGGGTAAACGAGCTGAGTCATCAAGATGCAACAGCGTTGCGTTGCTCGCTGGACATTTCCCCGAACGCTGCTGGGCCGGCTTGGGAGTATAATGCGCTACTACTCGCGTACAAAGTATCCCTCTCCGTTATAACACTTTATTATTGTACCTCCTCCATTCCTCGAATTCTATGAACAACAGCTTTGTGGGAGTCTAGGGCATAGCGAGGACAGAATTAGGCTAGAATAATGTGGCGTGCCGACGCAAGTTCCGGATAACAGCTTTACGGACCGTCCCGGCTGTCAATATGAACTGAGCTGTTTTTACTTTAACATGGAAGGCCCCACTGGGCTATGTAGCTCTTTTTCAGAAGCAACGTGGCTATCGCAAACGATAGCTCAACGGAAATGGAATTATCATCGAGTGGAGATTTACAGCAGCCGAATACTCGAAACGTGTGTTTAAATATGCGGAGGGACAAACCGGGGAGACATCCACGCGACCACAGGGAGAATACGCAAATTCCAAATATACAGCAGCAGGCGTCAGGGTCGGGATCGAACCCACAACCTTCTGTAGACCAGGCGAGGTAGTTAACATCTCCTAGCCACCGTGATGATGATGAGAGAGAGAGAGACACGCAAATTCCAAATATACAGCAGCAGGCGTCAGGGTCTAGATAAAACCCACGACCTCCTGTATACCAGGCGAGGTAGTTAACATCTCCTAGCTACCGTGATGATGATGATGATGAGAGAGAGAGACACGCAAATTCAAAATATACAGCAGCAGGCGTCAGGGTCGGGATCGAACCCACAACCTCCTGTATACCAGGCGAGGTAGTGAACACTTCCCACTCCACCCCTCGGTGCTCCGTTCACGCGGACGGCACGGCAAGGCCCCTCCCTGGCAGCGGGGGTCACGCCGCGCGTCGCACAATCGACAACCAGCGGGGGAAATTGATTTCGGAAAAGTTGGGCCAAGTGTTTGGAGAACAGCTGCGAGCTTTACACCGCCATCGAGTGGCACGGTCTCCGCACATCCGGTAACGCGACGTCCGCCCGCCCGCTGGAGTCCCGGGGTCTCCACTCACGGCCGACCCTCCTCCGGTGTGGAGCTCGTGCCTGGGTTCGTCACCCGTCCCCACCACAGACCCGACCCTCGCGCGCTTCTGAGTCAGCAGCAGGCCTGCCCTGTCTTACCCTGCATTTACGGAGCACCGAAATTCAAAGGCGCTTTGCAGCAATTATGAAATTGTACATAAGACGAGAGTGGCCGGTAAAGCAGTGGGGTTATTAAAAGTGGTGAAGTTATGGTGACAAGTTAGGGGGACAGGTGGGAGTGGTTAAGGAGGGGTAGTGATAGGGGTTGGGGTAGTGATAGGGGTTGGGGTAGTGATAGGGATAGTGGTGGGAGAGTGGGAGGGGTAGTGATAGGGGTTTGGGTAGTGATAGGGGTTTGGGTAGTGATAGGGGTTGAGTTGAGTGGGAGGGGTAGTGATAGGGGTTGGGGTAGTTATAGGGGTTGAGTTGAGTGGGAGGGGTAGTGATAATGATGGGGCCTGGTCATAGCTGGGGGCGGGGGCAGGGAGTAGCAGTGTCAGGATGATGCTGGGCTAGGGGGGAAGAGATGGGGGTTGTTCTAAGGGAGCATCGGAAGCTGCAGTTTCTTGTTGTTGTTTGTTGTTTTTGTTTGTTGTTGTTGTTGTTGGAGTTCACCGTAATGCCGGTACAGTCCCACATCTCGGCACAAATCGATTCCCGCACTGCCCGGGTCAAACGGGGACAGGCGGCAACCGCGGCGATGTCTGAACCTCCCCTAGGTCGACTCGACCCTAAATGAGTAAAGTACCTGGTGAGGTGTGTAAAACATCAGCACTGGGGAGGAGACGAAGGCTGCCACGTGTGGTGTGACCTCACCACCCACTTGTGCGCTGTGCGGGGCTTGATAGGACTTTGTACTTGTCTGTACTTTGGATAGACTTGCGCCAGCCATAGCAACGTGGCATTTCCACCACGGTCCCCGCAGGCCTGTAACCGGGCACCAAAGCCTCGATTCGCCCTCGGGCGGGGGAGGTGACCCCGACCGTGAGCCGCAGAACGGCACCTCACGGCTCGTTGGGCCATTCCCGGTCTCCCCGCCCGCTCTCCCCGCCCGCAGGCTACAGCACGGAGCACTCGGGCTCCTCCAGCACCTCTGACCTCATGCCGGGCCCCGCGTCGCCGCTGCACAAGGCGGCGGCCATCACGGCGTCCGCGTCGACCCCGTGGATCGCGAGCCAGCCGCACGGCGCCGCACCGGCGCGGGGCCGGAACCGGCTGCCTCCACGGCCTCCTCCGCCCGCAAGGTGCCACGGCTGCCTCCGCGCCGTCACGCCGTCACGCCGGGCCCTCTGGCGACGCCGGCGCCACGGCCGTCGTGGCGTTTCTGACGCGGGGATCGCGGTGTCAAAAAAAAAAATCGAATTTCCCGACCAAAATATTTGCGGAGCGCGGTAGTTCACGTGTAGCAGGTGCAGGATGGATTCGTGAGTGGTGGCGGAGGTGGCAACGGTTGTGGTGGCGGTGTCTTAGCGAGGCCTTCACCCATCAGTGGATTGATCATGGCTGACGATGACGGCGATGATTTAAATGTAGACATTAAAGCCAAGCACTCAGTGATGGAATTAGACAAACATCTTAATGCGGGGCCCTCTTGAAAATTATTCTTGAGAGTCATGGTTTTTCCTGGGTAAATAAAGGGGCATTATTAGTACAGTTCAGTTGAAGTGCAGCCCTGCACCAGGGTCGGTGGATCACAAAGAGGCTGAGTCGACCTAGGGGAGGCCTAGGACCGGTTCAGATAATCGTCACTAGTGTGAGCGAGAATCGAACCCTGGTCGCCGGGTTCGTAGCGCAGCGCGCTAACCGCTACACCACCATAATACAGGTTTTCTGGGTTGTTCTGTTTAAGTGACAACTCTTACTGTTAGCTGTGTCGGGTGGTGGCGAGTTTAACGACACATTTATGTATTTACGCGATCTAACCCAAAAAAAACCTGTATTTTGAATGATATTGGACGCGAAAGCCTAACGTGTTACTACACTACCGCTCCCCACAGTGATGCACACACACGCACGTGTCAGTAACACTGTAAGTCTGGACCTTCAAAAGTAAAAGTAAAAAATAGCCGACGTTTCAGGCAATGGCCCTAATTCATGTGCCATGAAGAAGGGCCATGGCCCAAAACGTTGCCCGGCCCACGGCGGTCCTGACGAAGGCGTTGCCAAGGTCGAGGAGGAGGAGGTTCACTCCGTGGTGTCCTCTTCGGGAAATGGTGCAGCAGTGCCGCCCGGTGGCCATCCTTGGTAATTAATTCTAGATGTGAAGCTTTCGTGACTGCAAGGATTCATATTCTTAGGTTTTACTTTTATTAATTAAAATTTTTTACCTACGTGACCTTACCGAAAAAACATAAGAATACTTGGTAATTGCCCCTCTCTGCGAGTCCAGCCGCCGATGAATGTCACCGCCAGGGCCACGCGTGCAGCAAAAGGTGCCGAGAGAGGCCGGTGTTGTGCAGGTGCCGTGCACGCTGTGTGTGTGTCTGTGTGTGTCTGTGTGTGTCTGTGTGTGTGTCTGTGTGTGTGGCACACTCTCTAGCATAACCAAAGAGTATGGATTCCTGCAGTCACGAAAGCTTCAAATCAAGATTGTGTGTGTAGCGGTCAGCGCTGCACTACGAACCTGGCGACCCGGGTTCGATTCCCGCTCACGACTAACACCAGTGACGATTATCTGAACCGGTCCTGGGCCTCCCCTAGGTCGACTCGGTCTGAAATGAGTTACCCGGTGCGGTGTGTAAACATCGCCACTGGGGAGACAAAGGCGGTCGGGCGTGGCGCTCGCCACCCACCCCCTCGTTCGTGTACCGTTGCGGCCTTCATAGGTGCTCGCTAACAGCACTTGCCCCTACAGTCTGTTAAGGCTATACGGGGGATCTTTGTCTGTGTAGCATACTCTCTAGCATAACCATGGATTCCTGCAGTCACGAAAGCTTCAAATCAAGATTGTGTGTGTAGCGGTCAGCGCTACGAACCTGGCGACCCGGGTTTGATTTCCGCTCACGGCCAAACACCGGTGACGATGATCTAAACCGGTCCTGGGCCTCCCCTAGGTCGACTCGGCCTGAAATGAGTTACCCGGTGCGGTGTGTAAACATCGCCACTGGGGAGACAAAGGCGGTCGAGCGTGGCGCTCGCCACCCACCCCCTCGTTCGTGTACCGTTGCGGCCTTCATAGGTGCTCGCTAACAGCACTTGCCCCTACAGTCTGTCAAGGCTACACGGGGGGTCTTTGTCTTTATCTTTGTGTGTCCGTCAGCGTGCGCAGGCGTCCGCCGGAGGCGGCGGAGAGGCCGGAGTCGCGGGTGGACGAGACGCGGGTGGACGCGGTGGACGTGGTGGACCAGATCCTGCAGATGCAGGACTTCACGGCCAAGAGCACCAACGAAGGTCTGTCTCGTGCCCTTTTTGTCCTCAACGTTTTTGTATTTGTAGATTTTCGTCTCTTCTTCAAATTGCCGTCGATGAATTTGTAAAAAAAAATTGCGAAGGGGGGGGGGCGGGTTAAGCCCACGTAACCATCACACCAAATTCGTGTCGTCACGTCCCCTCCGCCGCCCGACGCGGCCGAGCAAATGTTCCACTCGGCGCTATGGCCGTGAGCGTCAGGGTCGGGCCCATCCCCTTGTGTTCTGCTCGCTCCCCACAGAGGACGGCTTGACTCTCTTCGTCGGCCGAGACGGGACGTGGGAACTGCGCGGCCACCAGATCGCAAACGGGTAAGCCGCGTCACGTGCACACGTGCAGCAAATAACGTAGACACGTGCAGCATATAACGTACACACATGAAACATGCGACATACACACGTGCAGCATATAACGTACACACATGAAACATGCGACATACACGCGTGTAACATATAACGTACACACGTGCAACATGCGACATACACGCGTGTAACATATAACGTACACACGTGCAGCATGCGACATACACGCATGTAACATATACCGTACACACGTGAAACATGCGACATACACACGTGTAACATATAATGTGCACAAGTATAACATATAACATAAACACGCGTACACTGCATGCTGTACTCGCACCGCGTGCGTTGCATGTGTGTGTGCGGCCTTGAAAAGAAAAATATAAGATACCACGGGCCATAGCGCCAATAGTCACCTACTAATTCTGTTAACAGCGACCCAGAAAATATTTGCTCACCTGGCAAACTGCATCCAGTATACCCTCTCGCTGTGGATACTAAAGTCACCCACCACCTACCCCAGTCTATTATCACTCACTCATGCACTCACCCATTCACCCACTCACTCACCCACTCACTAACCCACTGACACACTCACCTACTCATTCACCCACTGACACACCCACTGACATACTCACTTACCCACTCACTCAACCACTGACACACTCACCCACTGACACACTCATCCACTGACATTCTCACTTACCCACTCATTCAACCACTAACACACTCACTCGCCAACTCCCCACCCACTTACTCACCCACTGACACAAGCACTCACCAACTCCGCTTTTTCCCTCGCACCGCTGCACTCTGGAATTCCTTTCCATCGTCTCTGTTCCCCCCAAGCTCTCATAACAAAACCCTCGCTCAGTTCAAGATACGTGTTACACTCTCATCTACAACATCTTTGACAGCACTGTTTATCGCTGGCCGCTCAGCGCTTTGGGCCTTTGGACCGGCACCCAGCAACTGTGTAAAAAAAACACACAAAACCCCGATTGCGACACCACGATCGATCTTCCCATCATGCATTGTAACATCACCGCAGCGCCAGCACGTAACGATGCCTGCCGGTCCCCGTGCGCCGTCTCGCCTGTCAGGATCTCGCCCGGGCCGTACGAGCCGGTCGTGATCAGCCGGAACAGAGACGCACGCTAAGCGCCGGCGGCGGCGGCGGCGAGGGCTCCTCATGGGCGCGTCGGACGCCACCCATGGACCCCGTGGGCCCCCGGGGGTAGAGGGCAGCGCCACGTCCGCTTCTCTGCCGCCCTCGCGCGGGTCGCTGGACGTTGCCGGACGCGAGCGTGGCGGGACGCTGGGCCTCGGGGGGCAGAGACTTCCGCAGAAGCGTCACGGCCCCGTCTCCTTTCACCGGTCTGGGCCAGTGGTGGAAATCCCACATCCCTATGGTGGGAGCCACACCATGCACGATGTGTCCACTGTTTGGTTGCCCACGAAGATGTATTCACTTTAATGAAGCCTTAGTGGGATGATGAGGTTATGAGTTGATCCCCAAAATTTGAATGTCCACTGTTCTGGCAGTGGGTCGGGTCTCCTGGCTGTGTCGACTCCAATGGACTTGCCGTTAATGCCCAGCTGCAGTGATTATCAGCAGCATACATCTCTGTAAAATAAACACTATAGGTCAGGTGAGCATTTTCCACCGGCACATCTGAGCCGAGCCAGCCACGGTACAGTTGTTGTTTTCCCCACTGGATGTTTGCCGAGCCGAGCAGGGAGCCAAAACGTGGCACCACCGCTTGCCTCACAATACGACGTCTGAATCTGGCTCGGGGCCAAGCAGGGCCAGGGGCGTGGCTAGCGACGCGTTGGATGTGTGTAACGTTGCAGTAGTCAAGAAAGTGTGACGTGTAACCGCGGCGTCTACGAGCGGCTCGACCCGTTCACGGCACGAGAAGTCGGTGGCACGGCACGGCACGGCTCGGCTTGGCTTCTACAGTGGATAAACCACCGGGCGCCTCTTGAAACGTGCACCAGGCTGGCTCGGCACGGCCCCGGCACGGCTCGGTTGTGCAGTGGAAAAGGCATGTGGGATTTATCCGGTCGAAGCCGGCTCCAGCCAGCTGGAATATAATTTACCATTTCATCTCGATAACTGTAAACGGTATTTTTTTTTTTACGTGAGTGTGTAACAAGAGGTTTAGGTAACTTTTTTTAAACGAATAATTGGGCCGCTTTGACTTTGACGTGGGCCGTAGGGGCTTTTTCAAGCCAACAGCGAAAATTTGGGGTTTTTGTTTTGAGGCGTTTTAAGTTTCACCGTTGCCTACCGATTGTGCCGAGTGGTGGCAGGGTTACTGCTCGGCGTTTATATATTAAAACAAAGGTCGCCGTAGAGCTTGTAACAGGCTGTTGTGGAGCGGTAGTGTCGTGGGCAGCGCATAGTGCTACACACACAAACAATTTGCCTTTGCTACTGCAAGTGCCAAGGTGCCAAAGTCCTGTAGAAGGCATCCACAGGGGGGAGAAGAATGCCTTCTCCGAAGCCAATTAATGCACTTTCCCTCTCGTGCCAAGAATCCAGAATTTCGATCAATTATCTGGGTGCCCAGCTAGAGACCAAACCTGCCCGGACCGCGCCCAACCTCGTCGTGTTCTCAGAAGCTAAGCAGGGATTTTGAGCCTGGTTAGTACTCGGATGGGAGACCATCACCAGGGCCTTGCCAGCCGCTTTGGTGTAGACGTGAGTTGTCTCCGGGCTCTCCAGGCTTTCTCCCACATGAAGCCGAACACTCCTTGGTCATCGTTGCTTTGGTCAAACATCCCATTGCAGGACGCTCCTGGTGAAAGAGTCTTGAGACTCACCGCGGCATTTCCCTGGGTAATTATTGGCCATTTTTTTCTATTTGCACAGGAGAGTTCCTCTTACCACGTGGTGATGTGGGGGACCGATGTCGCGCGTCCTGTTATTCGCGATTTTACTTCCCGCTCGTTTGTGGCACTAAGTAATCGTGGACAATCGGACGGCCAGGACCAAGCGTACACAGGTCGCGCACCCGCTTATTTTCAGCGTCAGCAGTGGGAGAAAAAGCAGTGGATACACCGCTGCAGTCGCTACGGTGCGACCGTGCTTGTACGTATATCGCGGTGACTGGGTGATACCTGTTTCTCTGTTGTTTATCGCTCCGCGGTACAGTGGGACATTCCGTGTGCGAACGTTGATTTGTAAGCGTACGTTCAGCGCGCGCGTGCGTGCGCGTCGCATACGGACAGCGTCGGTGCGTTAGTCTTGTTTACAGCGACGTCGCCGACCCCTCTGCCGATCCTACTTGCTGTGCTGCGTACAGCGGCGTCCGCTAGAGGGGCGTCCCATCGGCAGGCCACGCGCCGTGGCCGTCCCGGAGCGGGTCAAGCCCACCTCGTCCCCCCACGTGGGCCGCGTGGAGGATGAGTAGGCCAAAGCACCTTCTGTACGGAGCGACTCTCCCTCGGGAGCTTGCCTCCAGGAGTTGTGGGGAAGACGGCCCTTCCGCCAGCAGGGGCGCGAGCAGAAAATTGCAGGGCAGCGCCTCTGCCGTTTTGGTGAGGACGGCAACGTCCCAGCGACTTTGTGGGCCTCAACGCCGCTGGTGACGGTGGTGACGGTGATGACGACAGTAGTTTTTTTTGTTTTACGCTTTCTAAGCGGCGCTCTGTCAGCCTCGTCTTCCATTCTTGTGCGGGCACAGGGATGGAGATCGCGAGAGAGTTGTCGGAGGGTGGCGGAGTTTGGGGAATGTTCTAGACGAGAGAAGAAGAACGAAGCCAAACGCTTTTGCTATTCTGCTGGTTCAGAAACGATGTTTACGCAACGTTAGAGGGGGGTGAGGGGTTAGTGGGGGAGTAGTTACTAGTGGCGAGGGCTAAATGTGTTGCACTGCGACACCCCCCGTCTCTCCCGTGTTACCGATCGCAGAACTCGGCGAGAGCAATATCGATCAACCGGGGCCCAACACGCGAGCGATGAGTCGCGTGCAACCAAATTGCGCGCGACTCAATCACATCTCTGCAACCGGTTGCAGGGAGCAGCGGCGCAGAACCTGTCGCTGCCGCTCTCGCGGTCGAGGCGGACGCGGCTGTCAAGCGTCGGCCTGGCTCGGCGATTCGTAGCGACGCGTCGCATCGCCGGTGCGACGCAGTCGGCGAGCCGGCGACTGGTTGCTACGTTCCTCGGTGCGCCGATCCACTCCGCTACGCGACGAACGAGCGGGTTTGGTCGGGCAGCTTCGTCGGCTCGGCTGCGGACGCGGCTCCGGAGGGCATGGAATCGAATCACCCGAGCGGCAACTTGTAATCTGTCCACCTTGGAGCGAGCGTCTGTCTCGCTCGCTCTTCTGGTCATGTCGCGCCTTGGCCGGCACGTAGTCCGACGTTTCGCGCCCTCCGGACGCTTGCCGGCACAATGCAGCAGAGGCGCCGCAGTCGCGAACGATGATATTGACGCGTGTCGCTGTGGTGAGACAAGGTGGCACGCGGCTGGTAGCCGCAGGCAAAGCGACGGGGGTATACTGGATGTGGTGTGCCGGGTGCGGATATATTTTTGTTCAGGTCGGTGACCCCGAACACAGGCCTGGCTGAAATTAAACCCCGCCCTCTGTTCATTTAAACTACTGATATCCTAAACAGATACTGTATATGGGAATAGGTTATGGGATTGTCATATGCGATATTAAACTCTGATAGGTTGTGTCTGTCTTGTGTTACATGGCCACTGCTTCGTTGTCACGGAACGTTGGACCACCCTTGATATTCCTGAAATAAAATAACTTACAAATCGACTGGTGTCCTGGAAAGACGCGATAACCCACAAAACCTCGCTGCCCCAGAACGCATGTGAAGCTTGAGGTTTTTGCGTGGATTGAGTGAATGAAATGTGATGTTATATTCTGCCACTTTCGGTCGTGGGGAGATGATGCTCCTAAACTCTTGAAACGCGGAGCGCAAAGAGTTCCAATGAAGCGAGCGATGGGTACTCTTCGACAAAAGAAACCGAGCGGCGTGGCGAAGTGTGGGCCGGACACCACCTCTCACGACTCTAGTCCAGCAGTGGATAGAACAAGCGGGCCACGTGCACATCGGAGTCGGTTCGCCCCGTCCCATCCACCACGCCAACTTTGGCTCCTGCGACACCATGGGCGAGACGGAGGCCCCCTGTCCTGAATCGGCATCTGTGAGACTCACCGAGGCCGCATACTCGTACACACGTCAATACTCTCGGGACATCCCTCGGTCTCAGACCCCGCGCTCTCTTGACTGACGACAACGATTGGCGACGTTTCGAGCAGTGGCCCTTATCCGGAGAAGGTCGCCGCCGAAATTCGCGTGGCAGACGTCGTTTTCCTGTTAAGGCCACGCGCGTGTGTCGCGTTTGTTGTTGTTGTTGACGAATGGTGCCGAGTTGTTGTTGTTGGCTGTGCTTGTGACGAGTAGCTGCTGTTGTTGGCTGTGCTTGTGCCGAGTTGCTGTTGTTGTTGACGAATGGTGCCGAGTTGCTGTTGTTGTTGTTGACGAATGGTGCCGAGTTGCTGTTGTTGTTGTTGGCTGTGTTTGTGCCGAGTTGCTGTTGTTGGCTGTGCTTGTGCCGAGTTTCTGTTGTTGCTGGCTGTGCTTGTGACGAGTAGCTGTTGTTGTTGTTGTTGGCTGTGCTTGTGACGAGTAGCTGCTGTTGTTGTTGTTGGCTGTGCTTGTGCCGAGTTGCTGCTGTTGTTGTTGTTGGCTGTGCTTGTGACGAGTAGCTGCTGTTGTTGTTGGCTGTGCTTGTGCGCCACTGCCACTGCAGCAGCAGTAGCATCGCCAAACAATTTGTTTAGTCTTACAAAAAAAAATTAAGCGTCACCACGACGCTTGTGCCAGGCTATGTGCACCTTGAGGCCACGTGAAGTGTCGAACGCCCGCTGGCAGGAGGTCACGGGGCAGACCCAGCAGATGCCACGGGTCGACTGACTGAGACGACTGGCTGATGCACCACCTGTGCCCCCTACTGTGCCAACTTGCACACACACACTCGTACTAACACACACACACTCGTATTCTTCCAATCACGATTAATTGCTTCCCAACTAACCCCCCTTTCTTCTGTAATGAGCAATTTAAATTATAATCATGATGTCAATAAGTAATCGTGGTTATTAATGATCTGGGGGGGGGGGGGGGGGCACGTGTGCACTGTGCATTGGTTCGAGAAGTCATTGTGCTCAGCTAATCGCGGAGCCGGTGTGTGATCATTGACAAACGACGGTGTGGATAATTGGTCGCGTGATAATCGATGGGGCAATAAGATTGTGTTGACGGTAGCGACTGCAGCCTCCCCCGCTCTGCGTTGAACCCACTTTGGCCCTGGCTGCACTTGCAACATGATTCCGCGCGCCACGCAGGTAAACAACGTGGCACAGTGACACGAAGCTGCGTCAGTCCTCTTCAAAGGGTGACCTCCAGGGGGCTTTGTGTATACGCCTCGCACACACGGGGAATTTAAATGAAGTATTTTCACGACGTCCAGTTGTTGGTTCGAGTTTGGTGAAGTTTGTGAAGCTTTGGAAGGTGGAGGCTAAACCGACAGGTAAGGCCTCCAACGCAAAACTTCTTCCTGAAGAGGGGCTGTTAATATTGTGGGCTAATATTTTGAAATAACAGACACGTGATTTAATATATGAATAGTGGAGTGAAATACAGATTACGTGATAGTGTCATTTAAGTAATAGTTAAGATTAATAAGTTACTAAAGCCCTACACGAACGAGTCTTGTCTGACCAACTCTACACAGCTTAAATTTTGACTTAAAACTTTCGTGACTGCAGGAATTCATATTCTATGGCTCTTTCGATAAAGTCATGTAGATAGAAAAATTAAATTAAAAGTGAATAAAAAACAAAAAAAAACACGAATGTAGACTGCAGCCTGGTTCTTAATCGGAGTGAGTGTACTGGCAATCTATAATGCAGATTGTAGCCTGGTTATTAAGTTTGGTGAGTGTACTGGCAGTCTATAATGTAGATTGTAGCCTGGATATTAAGTTTGGTGAGTGTACTGGCAGTCTATAATGTAGACTGTAGCAATGGTTATTAAGTTTGGTGAGTGTACTGGTAGTCTATAATGTAGACTGTAGCCTGGTTATTAAGTTTGGTGAGTGTACTGGCAGTCTATAATGCAGACTGTAGCCTGGTTATTCAGTTTGGTGAGTGTACTGGCAGTCTATAATGTAGACTGTAGCCTGGATATTAAGTTTGGTGAGTGTACTGGCAGTCTATAATGTAGACTGTAGCCTGTCTATAATGTAGACTGTAGACTGGTATTAAAGTGGCTGACGTCATGGCTGGGAAAGCTGATCTGTTGGGGCACACCAGTCCGATGAGTCACCCACCACACACTCATCAGTCGAGGTTATTTCTGCCGCTGCAGTAGCAGCAGCAGCAGCAGCTACAGCAGGAGTGGATGCAGGGGCAGCTGTTGCAGGTGATGAGCGACAGAGCGGAGAGGTGGGGTCCACTCAACACCCCCGTGACGTTGTTGCACGTTGCGTGGAAATTTCATTGCGACATTTTTTTTGCCACGGTGTCAATGTCACCCCGCGGTGTCTGATGACCCCAACTGCTGATTAAATGCCCTTTGTTTAGACCAAGGGGTCGGCAACCCAAAGTAACGAGAAGATACATTTTTGTTTGGGTCGACTTTGGTAAGTAAAAATTAGTAATATTTCAAAATACTTTTTTTTTAAAAACACGCTTTAATTAAATGTACCGTACGAGTAATGGCAGAACTCCACGACTCCAGGAAGTGGCCCCGAAGCTTGCCATAACGTAAGGGACTGTGGTGATTTACAGCCAACGTTAGTTGAGCGTGGACAATTAGACCCAAGATTTCAAAAAGATTTCTGAAAAAAATGATTTTTATTTTCAATAATAGTATTGTCATCAGTATGACATACGTATACCAAGTTTGCAGTCGATACGACATTGGGAAGTGGGTTAAAATTGGGTTGCAAGATTTGAGGATACAACAGACAAAGTGAATTAAATAAAAGCGTGTAAAAAAAAAGAAAAACTCAGTTTCAATATTTCAAGAGCCGCCAATGCGCGTGGGTGAACACGCGAGACTGTCCTTGATAAGTAACGTCACGAGGTCAACCTCAAAGAGACGCAGGTTTCTGACCCCTGATTTAGACCGTTGAGACCCACCCACTTGCTGCGCCAGGACACAAACGGGGGAAAAAACGTCGGACGAGCAGCAGAAAACTGCACTTTCGAAGTTGTAATAGATGTGATAAGAGTAAATTAACGCGTTTCTGAAGCAGGGCCAGGTTGATAATTGATAATTGGTTTTTTTACCCTTCTATCTGGCAACAAAACTGACACCTTTTTACAAGGAGTTATGTTTGCATAGACCACAATACCTTTTTGGCGTCATTTGGTCCAACCCATGTGAGACTAGGCTCTAAGGAAAGCTGTCTCGGGTGTGGACCAATCAACTTCAAGGACAGTGCACATTATCAGAGTTGTGTTTTTTGTTTGCATTATGACTGCAGGTATTGTGGTTTATGCAAACATGACTCCTTGTAAAAAGGTGTCAGTTTTGTTGCCAGATAGAAGGTAAAAAAACAATTATCATATTTTTACTGGCAAATGAGGTTCCAATGGTGCAGGGCGAGGTTGTTCATTGTAAGAGCTTGGAGGTTGGGGAAAGAGGCCACGAAATTCCACAGAGGCTGTCCGCAGAAGAAGGAGCCCCGATGCCCCAACACGTCCCATTGTGAGCAGCAGGAATTCACTTTCATCGCGAGATTTTCTTATTACACCACAAGGAAGACAGAGATCCGTTATACATTTTACAAGCGAGGTCGAATCGCGTTATAATCTTTTGGTGATATAACGTGGCACAAGCCTGAATGACGAAAGCGTGTGATGTATCATATCAAGATACATCTGAATTTCGATTTAAAGCTTTCGTGACTGCAGGGATTCATCTTCTTGGTTCTTTCGGTAAAGTCACGTAGAAGGGAAGTAATAAAATAATAAAAATAAAACATAATAAAATAATTCTCACGACGTTTCGGCCACAACGCAAGCAGCCGTCATCAGGTGAAGAACAGGTCTGTCGGGGAGACAGCGGCCGAAACGTCGTGAGAATTATTTTATTATGTTTTATTTTTATTATTTTATTACTTCCCTTCTACGTGACTTTACCAAAAGAGCCAAGAAGAAGATACATCTGACTTTAGGTAACCTCCTGAACCGTGTGTGAGCGCGCGCGTGTGTATATAATTATATATTATATCAATACCTGTCTTTGATCAGTCACTGCAACTGAGTCCAGCACCTGCTAAATTCATAAACGAACACCTGGTGTCGGGTGCACCCATCTCATGTAAAATTGATGCTCATTTAAACGGAGAAAAATTCGCGAACAATGTTGATCGTCACGCGCGCTCTGTGCGGTCACTACACGCCAGAGTGGCGCCATCTGCCACGTGTGTTTGAGTGGCCCAAAAATCAGGAGGCATGGGGAAATTTAATTTATTTTAACACTGGCATTAACATTTTTTAATTATTCTTAAAGTAAGTATTTGTTTTCTTGGTTCTTTCGGTAAAGTCACGTAGAAGGGAAGTAATAAAATAATAAAAATAAAACACAATAAAATAATTCTCACGACGTTTCGGCCACAACGCAAGCAGCCGTCCTCATGTGAAAACGGACCTGGTTTTCACATGAGGACGGCTGCTTGCGTTGTGGCCAAAACGTCGTGAGAATTATTTTATTGTGTTTTATTTTTATTATTTTATTACTTCCCTTCTACGTGACTTTACCGAAAGAACCAAGAAGATGAATCCCTGCAGTCACGAAAGCTTTAAATCGAAATTTAAGTATTTGTTGTGTATCTCCTATCGTTATTAATATGTTTTTCTTATTCATGGGGAAGGGGGATGAGGGGTCATCTTATATCCGTCGTTTGCGAAATTCGTCCAAGAAGAACCCTGCAATGAATCGAGACAACAAAACACACTTTGATGAATGTTCACTGATCACACCATGGATCGTCTCCTGAGATGCCCTGCAGCACCACGATGCACTTCCTCAAGAACTGGCAATGCCAACACCAGACGCGGTGGACTGTGCAGAATATTGGGGAAGAGACCCGTATAGGTTGGACAAGGGTACGCGACGAAGAAGACCGGTAGAGATTCCAGGGCTGCCCACGAGGCACGCATAAATCGGGCTCCTGCCAGAATTGGCAGCTGTCGTCTCGGGTTGGCTATCTGCCCGTCTGCACTGGCACATCCGAGCCAGCGCGAGGCCCTCACCGGTACGGGTGGTTTTCCACTGGTTGATTGCCGCAACGCCACGATGAGCGAGCTGGCTACACAAGACGTCTGAATCTGTGTCGGGGCCAAGCAGGGCCAGGGAAGGGGCTAGATGACTCGCTCGTGGTGTGTGACGTCGTGAGGAAGCGGCGTGCCTCGTTTGTTGTCCTTCCCCCGCACCTCCGATTAGCACGGTTTGGCTACGTACGGTGTGAAAGAAGTCGAACAAGCATCGTCCACACGCGTCTCGTTCATTGCGTGTGACGTCAGCGGCACGGCTCGGATTTTGCAGTGGAAACCCCCCCCCCCCACCCACGCCCTGTCACCTTCTAAACCGCTCGGTGATGTAACTGTGGAGCGAGCAGGTGGGGGGCCATGATCGCTGTCCCCCATGGGACAACACCACGCTGCTTTGCAATGGACGCGTTACCGGCGCGCTCGGCATTTTCGTCAATTTGGTGGCTCGGGCGCCGCCGGTTGCGAACGCGATGATCTCGCGCTCTGCGGCTGTCCGGTTATTTTTGTTCTCTTGCTTCGTACGCTGTTTTGGGTAAAACGGGCCCCGCGGGGCGGGAGACAATACGGGCAAACACAATGGCTCGCCACCATGTGTTTTGCAAGGTGCTTGCGCGCATTTCCACCGCAAACATCACGTTCACGTTCACGGCGCGGGTCGAGGGGGGTCACAGTGTCGGGGGTAATAATGGGACGCTCGGGGTCTCAGCTGACCGGTCGACAAAATTCCCTTTAAAAAAAAAAGAATTTTTTGTAAAAAGCCAAGTCACGGTGCAGTTTTAGAAACGAGCGGCGATCGTGTTTGGTTCAACACGTAGGCTTTCGCGATCTGTATTACGGCGGTCATATGTAAATGCAAATAGCCTTTTGTTTAGGATTCGCGTATCTGCAATAAACCTGGCCAGCATTGCTGTCGAGGACCGCTGCACTGCGTATCAGCAGTTGCCAGAGTTTTGCAGTGTGCGTCAGATGTAACCGGTCATTGTAGGCGCAGATCTCTTTGTCAATCCACTGCTGGATTTTTTGTTCCCCTAAATGTGCCCGATCTCATAAAATCCCTACAAGCTAAGCAGTGTTGAGCCTGGTTAGCACGCCGATGGGTCACTGCCGCCAGGGCTTGCCAGGTGTTGTAGGCGTGGTGGCTGCGAGGTGTGGCCAGGAGATGACAGCGCTGAGTGCCACCCCCTCGTGTACAGCAGCGCGGTGCTGGGGTTTCTCCAGCTCCTCTGGTTATCTCTCGCGCACGAAGCCAAACTCCAAATTTAACGCAGTTAGCCAAACATGCCATTGTAGCAGGACCCTCCTGAGAAAGAGGCTTTCCCGGCTCGGTAATTGCAGCCGGTGCTTCCGGCAAGCAGCACAGCGATGTGGAACACTGCCACGACACTCGATGTCCTTGTCCTGAGTTTGAGGCCACAAAGAAGAGGGCCCTCTTGATGGAGGCCAGCACTATCACCGCTTGCCTCCACAACCCGGACACTGCCACGACACTCGATGTCCTTGTCCTGAGTTTGAGGTCACAAAGGAGAGGGTCTTCTTGATGGAGGCCATCACTACCACCGCTTGCCTCCACAACCCGAGCACTGCCACGACACTCGATGTCCTTGTCCTGAGTTTGAGGCCACACAGAAGAGGGCCCTCTTGATGGAGGCCAGCACTATCACCGCTTGCCTCCACAACCCGAGTGTACCCTGGGAATCTCCCCCCCCCCCCCCCCCCATGAATCCTGGACCAACCCAATCCCCATGCCGATAGGTAACGTCGCGCCCTCACGGTAGCTGCTTGGATTTGTTTCCAATTGCCGCTTGCTGACAATTCGACAGTGATTGTCCTACGGCGAGACTTGCCCCAACCATAGAACTGCGACAGAGACGAGAACCCATTTTAGTATTCATAACCGCTGGCTTTATATTCTTTACCCTTCCCCAATTTTATTCCGATTTCGCTGTCGGCGTTATGAGATGAGGAATCCATTAATGGAGCAGTGCAACCCTCTGTGTTGGAGAACGGCCCGTGGAAGTGGATGTGACGGAGCTACCTCTGACATCCCTTCTAGTAATCCTCTGGTCCACAGTACAGTACGGGGAAGTGCTGCCTCACCCACTCTGCATATGAGAGTAATGCTCGTTGAATGGCAGTTAAACTAATACGGTATTTAATTGCCAAATCTGGAATTTAGCCAAATAAAGCACCGAGTCAGATTTAATGTGATGTGGGGTTTTTTTGCGTGCGGGCTGATACCATCAACTCGCCACACTCGAGAACCCAGTTTTATCACGGGCAGTGGCTGAAACCTGGATTCGAACGCTCACCACTATCACCTCCTGAGCCCCCTGCCCTCCCCTCCCCTCCCTCAACATTTGACTCGAGTCACCGCCGTCCATATCCCTCCTTCGTCTATGATGTAATCCGCACGTTCCATTCGCCGTCATCTCGTACCAACCCCCCCTCCCTCCCCACCGGGAGGGGGTCGGCAGCTTCGTGTTTCTGCGAGAAACGGAGATTGCCTAGGGGGTTGACGTCCTCGGTCAAACAAAAAAAAAGCGTTGACACCGGATCGGCGGCGCCAACGCGCACCCGGAATAATTCGCGCGGCACTCCGCCGCGCTCGTCCGAGTGCGCTGACACACACAGCAGCGCGGGGAGGTCGTTTATATATATTTTTTATTTTTGGGGAGAAATTTGTGGAGGTGATCATCAACGGGAGTGCGCGCGCCACGGGCTATTTCTGCCGAGCTCCTCTTACCAGTTGCGCCCTCGCACTCCGACTAAAGCGGGCTTTGGCAGCGAGCGTCGAAAAGGAGAGAGAGATGTCTGCTTAGACGAGACGGAGTGGGGTGGGGTGGGGAGAAGGTTGCGAGCGGTGTTCATGGTAAGCGCTTGAGTCGGATCTGCGGGCCAGCGAGGATCGAGGAGGCTCGGCGGATCGGACAAGGTTTTGCGGAACGTCAAGAAGCAGCAATGTCGGTAAGAGTCGCGCGCGCCACTCATCATCGCGAGCATCATCCTCGTTACAGGCGGGGTGGAGGGGCGGTTAACGGGGAGCGGTGGAGCGGCGGTTTGCGCACTGCGCTGTTCAGTTCTGCGACCCGAGTTCAATTCTCAACCGCCGGCTAAAGGTCAGGGGCGGGTGATACCTGAAGCGGTGCTGAGCCCATAATGTATCAGCCAAGTCGAGTGAACTGGGTGAATCGTGGTCAATGCGAACACGGCCGACTCCCGGCTTGGTCGTGCGCAGCGCACCGCAGAGTCTGGTAACGTTACCGGATTATCTCGGTCTGCGCCTTCACTTGGACTCGAGGATTTAAACTCGTCACAGTTCGTCAGGCTGCAGTCGCGGGTGATGGCGGTTGTGGTGATGGTGGTGATGGTGGTGATGATGATAGTGGTGTTGATGATGGTGATGATGGTGGTAGTGGTGATAGTGATGGTGGTAGTGATGGTGGTGGTGATAGTGGTGGTGATAGTGGTGGTGATAACGGTGATGATAGTGGTGTTGATGGTTATGATAGTGATGATGGTGATGGTGGTAGTGATGATAGTGATGGTGGTAGTGATGGTGGTGGTGATAGTGATAGTGGTGGTGATAGTGGTGGTGATGACGGTGATGATAGTGGTGTTGGTGGTGGTGATGATGGTGATGGTGGTGATGGTGGTAGAGATGGTGGTAGAGATAATGGTGGTGATGATGATAGTGGTGGTGATGATGGTGATGGTGATTTTAAGGTGATTTTTTTGATGAGCAACCGCAGCGGTCGTTATCGCGCTCGATGCTTTTAATCCTGTCATTGTCACCGTTGACACGAAACAAAGCCACTGTGTTGATGAATATCTCCACCGCTGATTCTGTTCATCAAAACAAATGAACGCTGATGTCGTCACACATTCACGTGGTGAAGTATATGGCAACTCAATGACCCGCACGGTGTTTTGGGGAAAGACGAATGCAGCTGTGAATTTTTGACAAAAAAACAAGTCGTGGGTCAGGGGTCGGTGGCGCGGTCTAGCGGCAGCGCGTTGGTCGCTTTTATTGCGGTTCGAATCCAGCAGGCCGCTCTGGTTAATACTTGCGCGGGTGCATCACCGATGTAATACGCGCCCGTATGCTTCACAGTTGAAGTTGAAGATCCCCCTGAATTCATTCGAAGAGGCCGTATTTTTGCCGGCGTCATAGTCCAGTTTGGTTTTTATTTATTTTCAAATTCGAAAAAATAACTGAACTGGGATCATGCAGCGGCAGCAGCAGCACCGCCATCCTCTGGTGCGACACAGCAGCGCCTTCCGTCGTGAGGATCGCTCTGCGCTAATTCCATTTGCACTGATTTATCATTGCTCGTTTATAATAAATAAATAAACAAATCCCGCATGCTTGTTGTGTGACACAGTAACCGCCTCTGATGAAGGAATTTCGCGAATTTCATACTGCTGCCAACGAAGTTCAACATACACCCATACATAAATCATTGTCCATGCCGCTGGTTTCCTGGCTGTATTTTCCGTGTCGCAAATCAACATTGAGTTTGAAACGGCGCAAGAGCAAGTTGGGAAGACGTTTAACGATAGCGACACCGAACAGGCCACTGAAGCTAGCTGGGTAACTGGTTACACTGAATTTTCGGTGTCGTTAAATAAACATTGAGTTTGAAACGGCGCAAGAGGAAGTTGGGAAGACGTTTAAACATAGATAGCGACACCGAAGAGGCCACTGAAGCTAGCTGGGTAACTGGCTACACTGAATTTTCGGTGTCGTTAAATAAACATTGAGTTTGAAACGGCGCAAGAGCAAGTTGGGAAGACGTTTAAACATAGATAGCGACACCGAAGAGGCCACTGAAGCTAGCTGGGTAACTGGCTACACTGAATTTTCGGTGTCGTTAAATAAACATTGAGTTTGAAACGGCGCAAGAGCAAGTTGGGAAGACGTTTAAAAATAGATAGCGACACCGTGGAACGAATACAGAAGGCTGACCACGGCTCAACATTTCAATTTGTGCTCCTAATGAATGTCATTCTTTCGCCAGAGTATTCTTTACATCCTAGAGGACACTAAAACAAAAACATCTCACGATACATTATTATCTCGTCATTTTTATGATTACATGAAAAGGCAGACGCACTATGAGGTCTCCGAGAACCGGAGGATCATGGGAAGGGTACGACCACGATGGCAGCTGTCCGATTCAGACCTGTCAACCCCTACTCAGTCGAGATTTGAAGCTTTTAGGAATCCATACTCTTTGGTTCTTTCGGTAAAGTCACGTAGGTATAAAATACTCAGTGCCTAGCTTATTACAGACCAAATCAGGCCTTATTGGTCATCCCGTGCCCTTATATATCTCAACGTTTATCCTATACACTACACTATACACTACACTATACACTACACTATATAATACATACTATATACTACATACTATACACTACACTATACACTACACTATATACTACATACTATATACTACATACTATACACTACACTATACACTACACTATATACTACATACTATACACTACACTATATACTACATACTATATACTACATACTATATACTACATACTATATACTACATACTATATACTACATACTATACACTACACTATACACTACACTATACACTACATACTATATACTACACTATACACTACACTATATACTACACTATACACTACACTATACACTACATACTATACAATATACACTACACTATATACTACATACTATATACTACACTATACACTACACTATACACTACACTATATACTACATACTATATACTACATACTATATACTACACTATACACTACACTATATACTACACTATATACTACACTACTACATACCTGTCAACCCCTACTCAGTGCCTAGCTTATTACAGACCAATTCAGATCTTATTGGTCACCCCGTGCCTTTATAAATCTCAACTTTCATCCTACAAAGTCCCATCACAGGAAACACAAGCAGACCACTTATGTTTGCCCGTATTGAAACGGCTGCAAACTCAATTTCCCTGTACAAGAATACGGCGTGAACCGAATGGGTTGACAGCTGTGCTGTTCATTTTCATTTGCAGAACAACAACGCGTAGCCCGCCTCGTATTTGTTTTGTTATTATTGTTGTTGTTGTGTTACCCTCATCACCCACCGCTCTGGCTGCATGGCTCTGTCCAAAAGACAAAGATCCCCCGTATAGCCTTAACAGACTGTTGGGGCAAGTGCTGTAAGCGAGCACCTATGAGTGGCCAGCACCACACCTGGCCGTCATTGTCTCCCCAGCGGCGATGTTTACTGCACACCGCGCCAGGTACGCATTTGATGCTGAGTCGACCTAGGAGGTGGGGAGCGGTAGTGTAGCGGTTAGCGCGCTGCGCTATGAACCCGGTGACACGGGTTCGATTCCCGCTCACGACCAACACCAGTGACGATTATCTGAACCGGTCCCGGGCCTCCCCTAGGTCGACTCAGCCTCAAATGAGTATCTGGTGCGGTGTGTAAACATCGTCACCAGGGAGACAAAGGCGGTCGGGCGTGGTGCTGGCCACCCACCCCCTCGTGTGTTGTGCCGGCCTTCATAGGTGCTCGCTAACAGCATTTGCCCCTACAGTCTGTTAAAGGCTACACGGGGGATATTTATCTTTGTGTGTCAGTGTGTCAGTGTGTGTGTCAGTGTGTGTGTGTCAGTGTGTGTGCCTGGAGCGGTGGTGCAGCGGTTAGCGTGCTGCGCTATGAACTTGGCGACCTTAGGTCGATTTCCACTAACGGCTACCACCAGTGACGATTATTTGAACCGGTCCTGGGCCTCCCCTAGGTCGACTCAGCCTCAAATGAGTACCTGGTGCGATGTGTAAACATCGCTGGTTTAAGGGAGGCAGAGGCGGCCGGGCGTGGTGCTGGCCACCCACCCCCTCGTGTGCCGTACCGGCCTTCATAGGTGCTCGATAAACGGCACTTGCCCCAACAGTCTGCTGAGGCTATACGGGGGGGGGGGGGATCTTTGTCTTTGGAGTCCCTATGGTGACGTTCCGTTGTGCGTGAGGCTAGCGCTGGGAGGGAGGGGCAGGGGGAGGGGGGAAGAGGGGGATGGAGGGAGGAGCCCCCCACCCCCCCACGGTCACCCCCCCCCCTCTTCACATTCGCATTCCGCCGGGGTTCCGCTGCTACTGCGGATCTGCCCGCCACCGGCAGCATGGAGAACGACAACAAGGTGGAGTGGAGGTGGGGTGGTGGGAGCTGTGTGCTCGTTGCGTCGACTTCGCGGTGTTGAACTCGATGTGGTGTGCCGGTTGGTAAAACATTCACAGCTGTTCGTGTTGCGTTATCGATGTGAAGCGAGAGAGAGAGAGGGGGTGTTCCGGTATTGTGCAAGTTGAAGCTTTCCGTGGGACATGACGATTGTTTGCAATATTTATGAATTTAAATTACCAGTGTGTGTGTGTGTTTGTTGTGTCCATCTGTGATGTCTTTAAGGCCAGGGGCTTAATTTCTCGCTGGTTTATGTTTCACCGGGTCTCCAGTAAGTAGCAGTCGGTACGACCGTAGAGAGTGGGAGGATACTGGATGTGGTGTGCCGGATGATAAAAAAAAAATTCCGGGTGTTCTGCTTTTGTCTCATGCGTTATGTAAACAACAGGAGATTAATTTCTCGCTGGTTTATGTTTCGCCGGGTCTCCGGTAAGACTGGGGTGCGTGTATCGATGGTGTGCTTGTGGTCTCCTGCGTGATGTAAACAACAGGGTGGTGGGGATTGATTTCTCACTCGATTTATTCCCGATTCGCCGGTATCGACTGCAATGTAGGCACGTGACTATACCAGCCACAGCCGCCGCGAGGGCGATGATGGATGTGGTGATGCCGGGTGTGCAGAATATATTTTCCGGGTTACCAAACATCTGAATAAAACCTTATATATATACACAGGGTGCACGTTATTTTCCCTGTGTGTATGTTCTGCTTATACAAAGGCAGACAATATCGAGATAGGATAATTGAATGATGGTTGTTGTTGTTATTAAACATTGTATTGGGGTGTGGTCATCTACTCACGGTTACACACCACCGTGTACGCAAAGACAAAGATCCCCGTGTAGCCTTAACAGACTGTTGGGGCAAGTGCTGTTAGCGAGCACCTATGAAGGCCGGAACGGTACGCGAGGGGGTGGGTGGCCAGCACCACGCCCGACCGCCTTTGTCTCCCTAGTGGCGATGTTTACACACCGAACCAGGTACTCATTTGAGGCGGAGTCGACCTAGGGGAGGCCCGGGACCGGTTGAGATAATCGTCACTGGTGTTGGCCGTGAGCGGGAATCGAACCCGTGTCGCCGGGTTCATAGCGCAGCGCGCTAACCGCAACACTACCGCTCCCCACAGACACACAGAGAGACACACAGAGACACACACACAGAGACACACACAGAGACACACACACAGAACCACACACACAGAGGCACACACAGACACACACACAGACACACACACAGCCACTCACACACACACAGAGACACACACACAGAGACACACACACAGAGACACACACACAGAGACACACACACAGATAGACACACACAGATAGACAGACACAGAGAGACACACACACAGACACACACACAGACACACACACAGACACACAGAGACACACACACAGAGACACACACAGACACACACACAGCCACTCACACACACACAGAGACACACACACAGAGACACACACACACAGATAGACACACACAGATAGACAGACACAGAGAGACACACACACACAGAGACACACACACAGAGACACACACACACAGACACACACACAGACACACAGAGACACACACACACACGTCTGTGTGTACACTGCGCTCAGAAGACAAAGAACCCCCGCGTAGCCTTTACCAGACTATTGGGGCCGTGAGCGGGAATCGCCCCGACACTATACATCTATTAAAATAGCTTCATATCAGATTTCGCCAGAATAAAAGATCCTGAACTGGGTTTGTATCGCATTGCGTTAATCACTGCGCAACCGCTCTCCTTTATAAACACGGTAAACACACGCATCTTCATCATAATTATTAGACTGAACACGGGTTATATTTTCTGTTTTATTTCATCACAAATGACGATGTCTTGTAATCAGTCAGCATCTATCCACTGCTGAATGACGGCCTCCCAAAGCCGAATGGCTATACATTAGAACGGTTGGCAACGTACGGTGCAAAGAAAGTCCACCGTACATACAGGCTACACAATAATAGTAACTGACAGACCTTTGGGCGAAGGTGTTTTTTACTCTGTCTGCCATGGGAGTTGTTTGACCATACTTCACCACGGAAAGCAATGCGGAATTGACGAAGTGGGGCAGGTGTAGGATCGTATCATTAACGTTAGCCATGACGAGGAATCGAACTCATGTCGCCGGGTTCGTAGCGCAGTGCGCTAACCACTGCGCCACCGCTCCATTCCTATTCCCCGTTCAAATGAGCATTGATTGAGGCATTGGTGCTCGTCTGCTTACAGCCCTGAGCCAGCGGTGTACATTCCACATTCGTGTGGCAGGGGCGAGTCTCTCCATAACACACGCACCGGTGGGTGCCCCACAACGTGGTACCAATTTTATCGACCTGCGCCAACCCATCACAATCCCGTTCACTTTGAAGCTCACAACCAATTCGGGTCGGTTGCGAGCCGCTCGCTCGCTCGCTCCACCGCCGAACTCACTTGGGGCTGTCGCTCGCCACCAGGCTACGGCAACACACTGCCACTGCAACAACAACAGCAACAACAACATCATCATCAGCAACCAACAGCAGCAGCAACCAACAGCAACCAATAGCAACCAACAGCGGCATCCTCGCAACGCCGTTGGGATTTTGCCTGTTGCCCCGGGTGCTGGCGGCGTTTTGCTCGAGAGAGAGAAAGAAAGAGAGGGGGGCTCTGGGCACCGGGGTCGGTCTCTTGGAGAGAGTTCGGCCCTGCTGGGTGAGATACAAACGTGGGGAGGAGGAGATTTGTGTGTGTAGGAATATCAAACCGCGTCACCGCCACCACCACCACAACTCAACACATCCGTCGATAACGACACAACTGTGTGTGGTCTTACAACAAAAAACCGGATACGTGACGTTTCGGGCAGTGGCCCTGATTGATAGTACATTGAGAATGTGTGTGGGGGGGGGTTGTCACTAGAAATTAATGGGGCATCTGTAAATTGATCGCTCCGTCAACGTTATGACTACCAGTAGGGAAAAAAATTATCAGAAATGTGCGATCGAAAAGGGCCGTTGCCCGAAACGTCGCCCGTTATATATACGTATTTTTAAGGCAGTGGAATGAGTAGGAAACTACTTTGAACTTTGTCTGTAATGTGGAACATGCGTGGAGTGCGTGCACTGCATGTATGTTCCCGATACATACATGCAGTAAGTACACTTACGTGCAAGTGCATGTACTACCACACGATCCCACCCACTGTGCCAATGATACTTAATGTTCGTCGCATGATAGTCAAAGTAAAACATTTTTATTGATCGAATTCTCAAGTAAATAACCAAATGAATGCGTTTAGTTTGTTGTGTGCAGTCACTGCTCACCGGGCTGATACCATCAACTCGCTCACTTCGCTTGAGAACGCAGGTTAAGCACAGCCCAGTCTATGCCAGGCTATGGGTCTCTATGTGGAAGTCTATGGGTCTC
This sequence comes from Lethenteron reissneri, assembly GCF_015708825.2. NCBI lineage: Eukaryota > Metazoa > Chordata > Hyperoartia > Petromyzontiformes > Petromyzontidae > Lethenteron > Lethenteron reissneri. The sequence continues at coordinate 3,674,753 of NC_083826.1, read as the reverse complement.
TATGTGGAAGTCTATGGGTCTCTATGTGGAAGTTTATGGGTCTCTATGTGGAAGTCTATGGGTCTCTATGTGGAAGTCTATGGGTCTCTATGTGGAAGTCTATGGGTCTCTATGTGGAAGTCTATGGGTCTCTATGTGGAAGTCTATGGGTCTCTATGTGGAAGTCTATGGGTCTCTATTTGGAAGTCTATGGGTCTCTATGTGGAAGTCTATGGGTCTCTATGTGGAAGTCTATGGGTCTCTATGTGGAAGTCTATGGGTCTCTATGTGGAAGTCTATGGGTCTCTATGTGGAAGTCTATGGGTCTCTGTGGAAGTCATTGGTGGCTGAGCTGGGACCATCAGCTCACTTTGGAACACGGCGTAATCATGGGCAGTGGCCGAAACCCGAATCCGAACCCAGATCCACGGCGTTGTCGGCTCAGCACCTGTGACGACCACTGAGCCACTCCCTGGCCTCCAAAGACAAAACAATGTCTGTCGCTGTTGCTTGGGTGATGCCAAAAAGTAAATGTTTAAACGTCCTGGCACAGGTATCGTTCAAACAACGCAGGTGAAGCGACGCGGCACATTGCTAGGGCGAGCGCGGAGTCGTGGACGCGTCTTTTAGGTGGCCACGTGGCCCACGGGTCGGCAGCCCGTGGCTCCAGAGCCGCGTGCGGCTCTTGAAGGACGACTGCTTCGTGGCGTTGTTCATTAATGGACCGCCGTCTCCGATTGGCGTGCACCGCGGCTCTTGAAATATTGAGTTTTTTTTGTTGCTGAATTCGAAAAAAATGGCTCTAATTGTTATTTTGGTTGCAGACCCCCCTGGTCTAGCCGAAGCCCTGAGGGCTGCCCCCCCCCCTCCTCCTCTACCCCCCCTCCTCTACCCCCACCCCCCCTCCTCTACCCCCCTCCTCTACCCCCACCCCCCCTCCTCTACCCCCCCTCCTCTACCCCCACCCCTCCTCTACCCCCCCCTCCTCTACCCCCACCCCCCCTCCTCGACCCCCCCCCCCTCCTCTACCCCCCTCCTCTACCCCCCCCGAGGTCTCTAAGCGACTGGCCGAGTGAGATGGTGTCAGCCTGGAACTCCCCATTGCTGAGCAGGCCTCTCCCATCCTGCCCCATTCCTTCCATTCCCTTACGTGTCGCTGTTCAGTCGTTGCCTCTGCGATGTCGTCTCTCCATTATCTCTCCCCCTGTCTCCCTTCCCTTCTCTCCCGCGTCTCCGCTCCAGAGTTCATTTTGTCTCTCGTCAGCGGCTCTGACGACACGCGTTTTTCCTTTGCTTCAACAGCAGCAGCATCATCAGCATCAGTGCGACTTCCCGTGTTATTTTCTTGAGGTCTTCATTTCTTAACCTGTGTCTTCGATCCACTCTGTAAATATTCATTCCCAGAGATGTTTGGTCAAATTGTAACTCATCCTAGGCCATCTCCACCTCGTGCCATGACTCAGTGTGGTCTCCTTACCCAGATAGGACCTTCACATCTGTTCCATGGCCATGCGTTTGCGTGGGTGGATGACAATCACCCTATGGCGCGAGGGCTTTTTGACCATACTTCACCACCCTGGTAGGGGCCCAGGACCAGTGAATATATCACGATCTACTCGAGTTAGTTGGCCATGGCTAGGAATTAAACTCGGGTAAACTTTTATTCTGATTCTCCGCATCAAACTACAATATATATTTTAATCTCATCATCATCAGATAATATCTACCCACTACTGCCAGCCGATGTGGTGGAGGCTGTTAGCCTCAATAGGCTCCACAGCCTTGACTTATTGTTACTGAATTGACTTCATTAGCCAGGAGAGCCGCACTGAGTCCTGACACTCTTATTCAGGAGGGTGGTGCTTCTGCATTGGGCTTGTATTTGTAAGATGCTTTTCAGCCAATTAACGATGAGTTGTGTTAATTATATCACGTGGGAGGAAACCGGAGCAGCCGCAGAATACCCACGTCTTGCGCAAGGGGGCAACGCTCTATCCCCGTACTGATGGAATAAACAGACGACGATTTAGTCTACTTGCTGTACTGCCTTCTCCTGGCGAGGCCAGCGTTTGGCACTTCCTGGACACACACGGGAAGGGAGTTCCACAGCCCATCTGGGCGGTGATCCACCAACCCTTGCTGCTGCTGTCTCCACACCACCGCCACCACCACCATTGCCACCACCACCACCACCACCATCGCCACCACCACCATCACCACCATCGCCACCACCACCATCGTCACCACCACCATTGCCACCACCACCACCACCACCATCGCCACCACCGCCATCGCCACCACCACCATTGCCACCACCACCATCGCCACCACCACCATTGCCACCACCACCATCGCCACCACCACCATTGCCACCACCACCATCGTCACCACCACCACCACCACCGCCATCGCCACCACCACCATTGCCACCACCGCCGCCACCATCGCCGCCACCATCGCCACCACCATCGTCACCACCACCATCGTCGCCACCACCACCATCGCCACCACCACCATTGCCACCACCACCATTGCCACCACCATTGCCACCACCACCGCCACCACCACCACCATTGCCACCAACACCACCGCCATCGCCACCACCACCACCGCCATTGCCATCACCACCACCACCCAGCTACACACACTGTCCAGCGCACTGTCTTTGCAAGTCATTTTCTATATTCGTAACTGGTCGTGTTTTGGCCTCGGTTGGCCAACATACTAAAAATAAACACCCTTTATTTTTACGTGGAGATGCACGGCGTGGAGATGCGTATTTATTTATTAACTCCAGCGTTCTCCCGGTGGGAGATTCTTCACCGATTACCTCTTCGATAATAACGGTCATTGTTTTTTTTCCCTCCTGTGAACTGGCACACAATGCGGTCTGTTGCCTGGCAAATAGGGAGATGGACGTTGGCGAGCCCTGCCGTGGTCAACGACTCGCTCCCGAATCGGTGCTTCACCAGCATTCGCTTTTATAATTCGTGCAAACTGCCGTGCCTGTACGGACGTACGTCGAACTTCTTTCGCGCCGTACGTGGCCAACCGCTGCGAATCGGAGGTGCGGCGTGGGGGGGTGAAGGACAACAAACGCGACGCAAGAAGCAGTTTTCAAGAAATTAGTTTTCAATAATCTGGGTGATTTAAAAGTGCACGGCTCCCGGACGGCCGCAGAAGCGCATCGGAAAGCGCCACGCGATGCGGTGACCCCACCGTCGTTGTTCAAGTTCTTGTCAGCCAAGCGTCGCATCGACCCACAAGGGGGCTCATTGCTACCCTTCTAAGCGTTGCCATTTGCACGCGGCAGAGCAAGGGAGAGGCTCTGGAACATGACAATAGCGGTCAGCTCCGATGGACGCCCGTACTTTGTTGGGGGCAAGGGATTCGCGTAGATTTGTGAAATTCCCAAACCCCATTGCGCTGTGAAGGTGGCAGTACAGCAAGTGGGTTGAAAATGGGCCACCCCCTCCCCTCTCCAAATTTGAAAGCTTATGCCGTAAAAGACTCGTTAGGAATCTGCACGTAGCGACCATTGATTGCTCTCCCGTGGCAGGACTCTGCCGACCCAGGCCGTATTGAGGCTAAGGCTGATGCAAGGGAAGGGCCTAAGTATGTATATGGCAACAAACGTTATGCAATCATCGAAAATTTATGTATTCAGCCGTGTAAAATTAACAAGTGTATTCGACTCGAGGTACATTCATTAAGCATAAATCATTCTCTGCACTAATTTCTTCAAGCATTTTTTTTTCTCCGAGCTTTAGACGCTGTGGCAAAGTGCACGCATCACGTCTCCGTAATTCAACAACAGCTCAAAAAATTATCCGCTGGCCGCGCCGTCGCCGCCGCTCGGCTCTTACGGAACGGGAGGCATCGAAAGCACAAGCCTCACAAACCACGAGGGCCCGAGGCCTGGCTTATCCTGTGGGTGGCCCTAATCCGGTCCTGGTCCTGACCCCGGTGCCCCTTTTCCCCAGACGGACTCGCAGGCCGGGCGTGCCAGCGTGCGCTCTCGCACGTTCAAGAGCCGCATCCTGCAGCGCTTCCGCGACAAGTGGAAGCTGCTGGGGCTGTTTGAGATCGAGCTGTCGCACGAGTTCTACTGGCTCACCTGCTGCCTCAAGAGCGGCCTCTCGGCCGCGCTCCAGCACGGCCGTGCCAGCCCGCCGCCAGTACGTGCCACGCACACGCCACTCATACGCCACGCACGCTCCACGCACGCTTCACGCACACCCCGCTGCTCTCACTGCTGGAACAAGTGTGATGTACAGGGTGGCATAGAGGTTATTATACAAGGTGGCTCAACAGTCAGGACGCATAGAGGTTATTATAGAGGGTGGCCCAATTGTCAGGACACATGGTTATTATGCAGGGTGGCCCAAAATTCAGGACACATAGGTTTATGATACACGCGTAACCTTTGAACATTGATCAATTATGTTTCATCTCATTTCATTCAGGGTTCTTCTTGGTCAAGTTTTGTAAACGAGGGATTTGAGGTCACTCCAAAGAAAGACGAAAAAATTGATATGAATAATGATAATACATCAAATATTAACTTCACGAATAAACAATTAAAATGTTAATGCCAGTGTTAACATTAATTAAATAACCCGATGTGTCAAAATAAAAAAAAAACCTTACCCCCAAGTTTAGCCCGATTGTCCCACCGGTGTCACATCACGAGATAAAGGATCCATTCTGACATCTCTGGGGCCTTGCGCTTAGAGAGTGGCCCACAGAAGCAGACACTACAGAACAACATTTGTCGGGATGCCTTCAACTGACCTGGGCTGCGATTTCCCCACCCCGCTCTGTCATGCGATAGTCACGCTCCGGTCATGTTGACGGTCAACGCGTGCGTTTTTGACACTCTGAGAGCTGGAATTTAGACAACTTGAGTGGTGAACGAATAGTGCAAGGGTCAATGTTTGTGTGTGTGTGTGTCGGTGCTTGCTAACAGCACTTGACCCTAAAGTCTGTGACGGCTATACGGGGGAATCTGTGTCTTTGTGGACAGGTGGAGCTGCGGGACGCTGATTACGAGGCGGTTTTGACTCAGACGCACCAGGTAGGTAAACGCCACTCGGTAGCACCCCATCACACTCCCCTTGGCGCCGGTGAAAGGGCCTCCACTTCTACCTGGGCTCGCTCGCCACTAGAGGGAGCGCTCTTTTCTTCCACGCCGGTCAGACAGCCTGGAAAACTTTGGAGTACCCACACTTTCTAGATTTGAAGTTTTCGTGACTGCAAGGATCCATAGTCTTTGTTTTTTTTTGGTAAAGTCACGTAGATGAAAACAAAATAAAATAACTAAATTAACGTCGTGATTTAATTTAGTTGTTTTATTTTATTTTGTTTTTACCTACGTGACTTTACCGAAAAAAAACAAAGAGTATCGATCCTTGCAGTCACGAAAACTTAAAATCTGAAAACAAAATAAAATAAAATAACTAAATTAAGAGTATCGATCCTTGCAGTCACGAAACTTAAATCTGAAAACAAAATAAAATAAAATAACTAAATTAACGTCGTGATTTAATGTAGTTGTTTTATTTTATTTTGTTTTTACCTACGTGACTTTACCGAAAAAACCAAAGAGTATCGATCCTTGCAGTCACGAAAACTTAAAATCTGAAAACAAAATAAAATAAAACAACTAAATGAACGTCGTGATTTTATTTAGTTGTTTTATTTTATTTCGTTTTCACCTACGTGACTTTACCGTGCAAAACCTGTCGCTGCCACAGTTCCGCCTGCATATACCCCCCCCTCCCGTTCCGCCTTCCCGCCGTGCAGGACTTTGTGCTGGAGACGTTTGCGGGACCCGTGTTTGCCTCGTTCCGTCAGCTGCTGGGCCTGAAGGAGGACGACTACGTGGGCTCCCTCGCCAGCCCGGGCTGCTACCTGCAGTTCATCAGCAACTCCAAGAGCAAGGCCGACTTCTTCCTCACGTCAGTGCGCTTTCAGGAGGCCAAACGGCCCGGCACGTGGAACATACCGTTGCTGTGACATCAGAGGGCCAGCACCCCCATAAACTCAAGTGGAGGCCCCAGAGACTTGCACGTAAAATCAGACTCACACAGAGACCCATAGAGTCACATAGATACCCGTAAATAAACGGAGAGATTTTTACCTCTTTTTAAATTCTTTATATTAAGTTCGCTTGCTTGCGTGCTTGCTTGCTTGCTTGCGTGCTTGCTTGCTTATGACCGTGCAAATCTTTCGGTCGTTTTTTAACCCACTTCCCATGATCCAATCGAGCTGACATTTTCCACACAGACTCGTTGTGCGAGACAATTAATGTTCGTGAAAGAAAAATTCCCAAAATTTTACACTTTTTAGGCAAAAAAAAAAGATTTTACATATATTCAAATAGAACTCATTTATGGCTTTGGCTGAACGTCACAGTGTAAGAGCCCAGAGCATAACCCTTCCACAGGCCGTGGCAGAGTAGCGCAGTTGGTAGCGCCCTCGCTTCCCATGCCAAAGGTCGCGGGATCGATCCCCGCGTCCTCTACAGGCGAATATATTTTTAAATCCTTTATATTAAGTTCGCTTGCTTGCTTAGGACCGTGCAAATCTTTCTCTCGTTTTTTAACCCACTTCCCGTGATCCAATCGAGCTGACATTTTCCACACAGACTCGTTGTGTGTGACAATTAAGTTCATGAAAAAAATTCCTAAATTTTACACTGTTTAGGGAAAACAAATTAAATATTTAATTACCAATTGCTTAATGGTGGCAGACAATCATCTGACCCATAGGTGGCAGCCATCTCAAGCCAGAGGACGAGAGGACTCTAGCCGCCATGCATATAAAGGATTTATAGTGAAAAACTTTGTTTTTACGGGTTTACTTGTTAGCGTCAAATTGTACACGATTGGCAAAGCGGTTTGCGCAACATAGCAAATGTTATTTAAAAAATTGCTAACTACATTTGTTCGACCGTGGAGATGGAGCGATGATTAATTCAATTCGCGTGCAGGTCCTTGGTGAATTACATTATTCCAAAGCAGGATCGAGAAAGACAGCTTGGTAAGGCCACCATCCCGCAGTGGATTGATCATGGGTGATGATGCTGCTGATGCTGCTAAGGAGGATGACGGTTACGAATCTGTTCGCGATTTCCCTTCGCAGGAACGACAAGAGATTTTTCCTTAAAACTCAGAACAAGCGGGAGTACCGATTCCTCCTGCGCAACCTGCGCAAGTACGTGCAGCACTTTGAGAAGTACCCTCACACGCTGCTCGTCAAGATCCTGGGTGAGGGGCGCGGCGGGCACCGTGGGCGTGCGTTCCCGTGACGCTGGACCAGAGGTCGCAAACGGGTTTTGATTCCTTACCCGTACCCGGCCGCACCAGGGTCGCAAATGGGTACCCGTACCCGTACCCGGCCGGGTACGGGTAGGGTACGGGTATTGGGTACTTGATTGCGACCTCTGGGATGAAGCCATGTTGCAGGCGCGACCAATTTTATTCATAATAAAGGTTTTTTGGCATTCTTGCCCGATGAAGCTGATTGTAATTATCAGCGAAACGTCGTACTACTCAAATTTTAAAATGCTGTTGATTCTCTCTTCAGCACACCGGTGGGCTAAAGAAGTGAATTATTTTGTCCTTTGAAAAACGTGACAAATTTTTTACTGTTTGGCCGTGTCAGGTGGTGGAGGGTTACGACACATTTATAAATAACGCAATCTGACCCAAAAACCTATATTGTGAATAGTGCTTATTTTATCGACCCCGGTGGGAGGGAAGATGAACCGAGTCACCCCCCCAAAGCAGGATTTGATCCGGCAGCCTTCCGCTTGCAAGCAGCTCGCCCTACCGCTGGGGCCGCGTGCCCGGCTAGGTTGACGACACGCGAGCTGCGTAGCTCTCCGTCGCGTGCTGTCGGGTTTGCACGCGCGTGCTGTTCGGCACGATGTCCAACGCCTCGGTCGATGAAGAAGCTCTTGGCTAGTGGGGGGAAATGTCGCGTGCGGGCAACGCGTGGGAGAGACGCGGCGGCATCACTCAATTTCATCACTGGAATTGTCTCCACATACAATTACTGCCGTATCATAACATGCTGTCATTGCACGTGCTTATCTCTCGACAGGACTGCACAGAATATCTCTCTCCAACGAGCCAAAGGTTTGTGAGCGACGGCTGTGCTTCTGCAGTGATAGCCCCTACGCGCGTTGAAAATGGATTCCTATGGTCAATGATATTGTTTCGGATGAGAAGCGATCGCTCACGATTTCTGAAAATGAAGGCACGGACGCTGCGCTTAGTCTGATCGCGCTGACTGTACAAGTGAGACGGTAGAGGTACGAGAATGCACGGCATCTCCGATTCTGTTCGGTGCGATCCTGCGTACAGCCTCTGCTCGTAGTTCTGTTGAATTCCACTTTGCAGCCTTAATTTATGTTGTTCTGTCGTTCACTGTAGTTTGTTCTATGGGAGACGGAGCGTTCCGCAGCCAGGCTCAGCGTTTGTGGAATCTCCTTTGTTTTAAATCACGTCTTATAAATCACCCATTTGTACTACAGGCTTTCCCTGTAAGTAAACATTTTAAATAACAATTTCGTTGTCCGATTGGGTTACTCCATAACTATTAGTATTCGCTTTTATCAAAGCTCTTAATTTTATTGGAATTTGGATATTGTTAATATCAGTTTTCTGTTTCGCTTAGATTGTACATGTACTTGCGAGTGTAGTTACATTTTTACGTACAACGCTTTCGGATACTTCAACGTGACAGGCGCGTATAAAATAGAGGTTATCATTATTGTTGTAGCGATGATACAGGGCGATCCAATTATAGATGCCCCCACTGATTTCCAATGGACCTCCCCCCCTCCTAATGTGCTCAGGGCCATTGCTTGAAACGTCGCCTATTCCATAATGGGCCGCCAGGCTGATCCGTATACGGATACCCAACAGATTTCTATGACCCCCACCCCGTGACCATCGTCTCACCACCTGTTTGGCTCCGTGTCCTGCGGAGAGATTTGGAACTCGCGGATCGAGTAGTGGCGGTGGTTGTCGTCGTCGGTAGCCGCGGTCGATCCACTGCTGGATGGGGCAGCCCTCTTGCACGTGTAATACGTTACGGAGCAGGAGTGCAAATAGATTTAATAAGTGGGCAGCGTCGAGAGTGGTGCCAAGGCGTTGATTTCCCTGTTGTTCGTGATTCTAGCGGGGAATCTATAGCCGGATCGTTCTGTGTTGTAAATGCACATTGCGTGTGCGTGCACATGCACGCATGCACGAGCGTGTGAACATTTCACATTTTTCTTGCAAACGGCCAGAACCCTTGGAAGTGCAACTGGCGCAGTTTAAATGTTACGTTTCGCGTCCTGTCCCCTTTTTATTCCCAGAAATACTTCATTGTGATGCAGAGTGTGTTTTATCCGGACGAGAGGATCGCAGTCAGGTATTCAAAGTTCTCCCGCGAGTGCCACACGGAGCTTTCTCGCATGCACGCAGCCCCACTCACATGCGCACAAAGACAAAGATCCCCCGTATAGCCTTAACAGGCTGTTGGGGCAAGTGCTGTTAGCGAGCACCTATGAAGGGTGCCAAGGCACACGAAGGGGGTGGGGGACCAGCACCATGCCCAGCCGCCTTTGTCTTCCCAGTGGCGATGTTTACACCTGACCAGGTACTCATTTGAGGCTGAGTCGACCTCACTCGCACACAGCCCCACTAACACACACGCACAGCCTCGCTCGCTCGCTTGCACGCACGCAGCACCACTCGCTCGCACACAGCCCCACTAACACATACACACATCTTCTTGGTTCTTTCGGTAAAGGCACGTAGAATGTAAATAATAAAATAATAAAAATAATAAATAAACGTAATAAAATAAAATTAAATAATAATATTATAAATTAAATTATATAATATACTATAATAATATAATATAAAAATATAATAAAATAATATTATATGATATAATATAATAAAATAATATGATATAATATAATAAAATAATAACATACACACACAGGAATTATAATCTAATTAATTAATCTAATTAGTCATTTTTATTTTCCCGTGACATCATCATTAATTCCCCCTCGCATTGGAATGATGCACTGCCAGATGGCCGTGAGACCCGCGGGTTGTGTAATATTAATGATTTATGTTTGTGCACCGTTTTCGATTTGCGGTCGTTTTTACCCTCGTTTCTATTTCATTCGTCGTTGTTGCCGCACCTGTGTCGGCTATTTCTACCATTGCCTCTGTCACGACGGTGGCCCAGGTCACTCTGAGCAAATGGGACTCCCATCCCGGTGACGAAAAACAATCCTGAGACCTGATCCCATCGTTCCACGTCCCCTCCGGGACGCCCTTCTGTTCCTCGGGCCTCGTGACGTCTCCACTCGGCACATATTCCCCCGCCGCAGGTACGACATCAAGGGCTGCGAACTGGGCCGCTGGACTCAGCCTGCGCCGGAGGGGAGCCCCGTCATCGTGGTGCTCAAGGACAACAACTTCGGAGCGAGTTCCGTCCGACTCGGTAAGGCTGCCATTCACTCTCTCATCTCCTTCCACGTCGCCTCTTCGCTCCCAATCTTCTCTCTCTCTGTCCCTCCTTCTCCCTCCTTGCACCCCTCCACTGGAATCAACTGCCCCTGTACCTTGAGCAGCACTGTCCATAGACTCAACACTGCACCATAGACTCAGCACTGCACCATAGACTCAGCATTGTACCATAGACTCAACATTGCACCATAGACTCAACATTGTACCATAGACTCAGCACTGCACCATAGACTCAGCATTGTACCATAGACTCAACATTGCACCATAGACTCAACATTGTACCATAGACTCAGCACTGCACCATAGACTCAACATTGCACCATAGACTCAACACTGCCCATAGACTCAACACTGCACCATAGACTCATCACGGCCCATAGACTAAACATTGTACCATAGACTCGACACTGCCCATTGACGTACATTTCCCATAGAATGAACACTTCTCCTGTACTTTAAGCAGTCTCCCTGCATAACCTCCTTCTGTTCCTCTCTTAAAGCCTCACCTCTTCTCTCTTACCCATTCTCTTCCTCTTCCACTCCTTCCCGTCCTTTCCCATAACCTTTCGTGACCCCTAAGTCCGCCTCTATCGCTGTCACTCATCCCTCAATCCTTGTAGCCACGCCCCTGACAACCGCATCGTTCCATTCTGTGTCAGCGCTGTGTAAGCTAGGTCAAGTGCCTTGAGTGAAGAAGGCGCTCTATGCAAATATTCATTAGATCAGCTTGCGGAAGAATCACGTCGCCACTGTGTTTTGTCTGGCGAGTTTATTTTCACCGCTGGACGGGCGCTGGTCGATGTTGCTGTGTTATCCTATTTGAGTGATTCGCAGGATTTGTAGCAGTAGTGGGATGTTTGGTCAATACCAATTATATTGTGTTATATACCTCCGATTTTAGCACGGTTGGCAACGTACGGTGCGAAAGAAGTTCAACGTACACCATTGGAACCTCATTTGCCAGTAAAAAATATGATAATTGTTTTTTTACCCTTCTATCTGGCAACAAAACTGACACCTTTTTTTTACAAGGAGTCATGTTTACATAGACCACAATACCTGCAGTCAGGTGAAGAACAGGTCTGTCAGAAAGACAGTGTCTGAATTCAAGTGAAGAACAGGTCTGTCGGAAAGACAGTGTCTGAATTCAGGTGAAGAACAGGTCTGTCAGAAAGACAGTGTCTGAATTCAGGAGAAGAACAGGTCTATCGGAAAGACAGTGTCTGAATTCAGGTGAAGAACAGGTCTGTCAGAAAGACAGTGTCTGAATTCAGGTGAAGAACAGGTCTGTCGGAAAGACAGTGTCTGAATTCAGGAGAAGAACAGGTCTGTCGGAAAGACAGTGTCTGAATTCAGGTGAAGAACAGGTCTGTCAGAAAGACAGTGTCTGAATTCAGGTGAAGAACAGGTCTGTCGGAAAGACAGTGTCTGAATTCAGGTGAAGAACAGGTCTGTCAGAAAGACAGTGTCTGAATTCAGACGCTGTCTTTCCGACAGACCTGTTCTTCACCTGAGGACGGCTGCTTGCGTTGTGGCCGAAACGTCGTGAGAATTATTTTATTATGTTTTATTTGTATTATTTTATTATTTCCCTTCTACGTAACTTTACCGAAACAGGGGGAGAACTTGAAAACTCCACACGGCACTAACGGCTGTCGAGTCGGGACTCAGAACCCAGGCGCTTTTGGCCGTGAGGCTTGAATGTTACCACTACACGTGCCTCCCTGCTGCCACTAATCTCATACTGTAAAGCAAATGTTTGATTTAAGAGCTTTCGTGAACCTTGCAAGGCCTGCCATCCACTGCATGCATTCCAGAAACTCGAACATCAAACAATTCCAACTTGGCAGCAACCTCCTGGCCTGTAAGGGTCTAATCTGTCTTTGTGGATTGTATATTGACTTATTCCACAAGATAAGTAAAGTTTTCTCATGCTACCTAGGCATAGGCATGCTACCTTCAAAGTGGCACCCCTTGTGTAAAGTGAGGATGGTTTACAAATGGCGGCTGTCTTCTTATTCCTCTTCCTGGCATCTTCCTGCTCCTCTTCCTCCACTCGCTTCTCTGTCCTGGGCCATCATCTCTATGCCCGCTCCACACCCCTTCACGTCCTAGCTCACCGCTTCGAATGACAATTCCCCCAGGTGTACCTAAACTAAACTATTTTATTTTTTACCAGGTAAGGTCCATTGAGCTTATACAGCTCTTTTTCAGAAGCGACCTGCCCACAAATGATAGCTCAACGAAGTGGCTTATCACGTGTAAATGTACAGCAGCCACATACTCTAAAATACTATCTCTCCACCTCCACCCTGGTTGCTTCCATGTTCATCCCTCGACGTCTTCGCACGCGGCCTCTCTCTCGCTCTACAACATGTCCCTGCCATCTCCACGTCCACTCCACAGTCCTTCACATCCTGGCTCAGCACTGCGAATGGTGGCAGATCCATAGGGGGGGGGGGATGTGGGCGATTTCTCTCCCCCCTGCCCAATTTGAGACCCCGAAAATTGGGATACTATGGATAATTGGCAGAGAAAAAAAGGTGATAAAAATTATTAATTTAGGGCCCTGTTTAAAAAAAAACTTGAAAGTCAGGGATCAACCCCGACTTGGAATGTTTCTAGACCCACCTCTGACCTTGAACGTCCTCTTTACAATTTACCAAAATAATAAAATAGTTTCAATTTGTCGCTGCCACTGCCACATTATTCACTTCTTGCTCTCAATGAGACTAAGAGAGGACGACTTGGAGGCACGAGGAGGAACCACAGACGAGCGGAAAAGGGCAGCAGCCAGGTAATGAGCTGGCACCAAATTCCTCACATCTCCAAGCTCTGCGGTCCTCTATATATGAAGGTGTTCTCGGCCAGTTAACGAGTGTTCACACGTGGAAGGAAACCAGAGCACCCGGAGAAATATTCTTGGGTTTTTTTTGATAAAGTCACGTAGGTAAAAAATTAAAATTACAATTTATAAAAGTAAAATAAAAATCACAACGTTTCGGAGGCAACACAAGCTTCCATCTTCAGGTGGAACCGTCACAGCACGCTTGCTGTATCAAGGAAATGAAATGAAATTTTTTATTTTACTTCTATTAATTTTATTTTGTATTTTTTACCTACGTGACTTTACCGAAAAAACCCAAGAATATGAATCCTTGCAGTCACGAAGGCTTCAAATCTAGAATTAACACCCAGAGAAACCCCATGCGTGCGAGGGGACAACGCTCCATCCCGCACGCGTGGGACAGGCGGAGTCTGCATTTTCTTTCTGCGCCTGCCGCTGGGTGTCCGTGCCGTCGCCTCCACATTCCCCGCCTCTCCCCTCCCCGCGCGTTCTCTCTCCACGTCCGTGCCGCGCAGGCCCCGAGCACCCATGGTTCCTGCGGCAGTTGGAGCTGGACACGGCGTTCCTGCGTGGGCTGAGCGTGCTCGACTACAGCCTGCTGCTCGCCAGCCAGGACCTGCACAGCGACGAGCAGATGCAGAACCACTCGTTCGCCAACCTCATCATCCGCACAAAGAGGTGCTCCCACAACAGTCCCCTGCGGTTTCAGAAAGTCTATCCTGGTGTCAGTCCCCACGCCGCCCCACACCCCCTGCCACTCCACACCCCCCTGCCACATGCAGCTGTTGTGAGAATCTGGATGTGTTTTGTCGCCGATTTAAAATGTTCTGGCTTCATGCTCAACTTGTGATGTGGGTAGAGGTGCGTGGGCAGTGGGCGGAGTAGCGGTGGAGTGGGGATGATCATGTAAAAGTGGGCGAGCCTGATTGAGCAAAAGGGGCTGCAAGTTCGACCGTGTGTCGCGGTTGATTCTCCCAGAAATTTGGTAGGCCTTACCGATACCGAAGGCGCCGGGATTAATCTTGACCCTATTTGTCGGAAGGCCATTCCACTAACGCTCGTCTCGGCCGTGGCTGCGGTTTCGCCCCACAGGTCGGTCGCGCTACGCACGTCGGACAACGGCGGTCTCACGCGAGCACCGATTCCCGGCAGCGTCCAGGACCAGGACACGGGTGAAATCCACGAGGGTGGAGACAGCGATGACGGCGACGACGGCGACGGTGGCAGTAACAGCACCAACGATGGCAGCATCCCAGGCACCAACAGCCCGGGCGCCAATATCCCGGGCGCCAACAGAACCGGCGCCGACTCAGAAAACGTGGTGGGCTTCCCGTACGACAAGTCGGTGAGCGTGGAGACGTTCGCCCGGCAGAACCGGCGGCTGCTGCCGGCATGCCGCAACGCGCTGCACGTGCTGGATGGGCCGTGCACGCGCTACTACGTGGGCATCATCGACATCTTCACGGTGTTCAGCGTGCGCAAGCGCCTCGAGGCCGCGTGGAAGAGCGTGCGTCACTGCGGCACCACCTTCTCCACCGTGAGCCCCGACCACTACGCGGCGCGGCTCAGCGCGTGGGCGCGCAGCCACGTGGAGTGACGCTGCCGCCGCTGCCTCCACCGCCGATATTGCCGAGTGGCCGTGCTATTGCTGAGTGACGCCCCCGCAGCCATCACAGATTTTGCTGAGTCACTGCTCGTGCTGAGTGACAGCCGAGTGATAGCTGAGTGACTCTGCTATTGCCGAGTGACTCTGAGTCACCCTGTTTTCGACGAGCGACAGATATTGCCGAGTCACTCTGCTGTTGCTGAGTGCTGAATGACGCTGCTATTGCTCAGTGATTCTGCTGTTGTTGAGTGACAGTCGAGTGACTGCTATTTCTGAGTGGTGAATTAATGTTCAGGTTAGAAGCTGCCAAGTCACCCGTGGTTCTGTGTTTTTGGAAATTGCCGTCTCGCGAGCAGCGACCGCAGTGGCAGCTGATTGTTGGGCACCGCTTTTGTCAGAAGCACCACTGGAAGCGCGTGCTCACCTTGGTAGGCCCAGGCTTGGTGCAGCTGAGCTTGCGTTTAAAACGTTTGTGTTTGGCTGAACTCACTTAACCACACCTAGCGTGGGCCAAAATAGACAAATACAGACCGGAGAGCAATGCGTCTTCAAACCATGATCCTAGTCCTTAGCTGCTCTTGGCCTCTGCCATATATTTGTGAAGTTTATCCAGTCACAGGTGAACAATAATAGTTTTTTTCTGCGTACTACCTCAACCGACGTTACGATTGTTTACCTATCAACAGCGGAGCAGAGTGGCTTCTCGCAGGTCTGTAGCGCCCTGATTCAACACTGAGATCTGCTTTTGCTGTCATCATCATCATAATCATCAGCCACGATCATCAATCCACTGCTGGATAAAAGCCTCCCCAAGTCGTCGTGAGCTCTCACGGTCCTGCGATGTAACAATCCGCGCAGCATCTGTGCACGGACCACTATCTTAAATGATAAACTTCAGGAATGGCGACGGATATCGTATACAGTGCTTTACTTAAAGATTGCCACGATGATAAAAGTTAAAATGCCACAGCTCAACTGCTGTATTTTAATTTTGTGCATGATCGATGTGGCAATATATGCATACCGTTAAGATATTGCTCTTTGGTTCTTTCTGTAAAGTCACGCAGGTATAAAATAAAGTGAATTAAATCACGACGTTTCGATCGCAACACAAGTAACCGTCATCAGGTGGAACAGATACAGCAGGAGAACTGCTGACATGATGACGGACGCTTGTGTTGCGATCAAAACGTCGTGATTTCATTTATTTATTTTCTACCTACGTGACTTTACCGAAAGAACCAAAGGGTAAGGATCCCTGCAGTCACGAAAACTTTAAATCTAGATTTGTTAAGATATTGGTTAGAAACACGTTTATAATAAAATATTAATTTCTGATGATGCCCATAATCAAGGATTTCCATCCGTCAAATTATTGATTTCCCAAAATGCCGTACGGCCATGTGAACTGAGTGGACTATGTCATGAAGTACCGCTTACATCACGTTTCCATGAGACACGGGGCTCTAGTACTCACAATGGAATCTGTATTCGTAGTCAAGTCTGGTTGGCCGTGAATTTGGGCTACAGCCCAAATATTCTGGGGTTGATTTCGCCGCACGGACTAGCCTGAATTCCCTCCGTTAGAGTTTGGGCAGAGCAGAAACGCATCGCTAAACACGTTACAATTACAAACGTCGTAGGCGGCAGGAACGTTCAACTTTTAACATTTTTATCTGTCATTGAACAGTTGTCAGCAATGCAGTCTCGACATTTTACTTGCAAGTGTTGCTGGGAAAGTTTTACTCGGAAAATATTTCTGGGAAAAATCTGCTCAACTTGCGCAGTAATTCAAGTAACTCGGGGAATTGAGGAAATACCACTTTTTTTTTTACCGACTGGAGTTGCACCTCATCAACTCGAGTTCGGAGGTAAAGCAAGGCAACTAAAGCCCACTCTAGTCAACTTGAGTTGTCTGTCCATGGAAACAAGGTACTGTACTAGATAACTTGCACGCATGCTTTGTGCCAAGCGGTTTATGATGATGGCATGAATTTGGACGAAAGTCACATGGGGGGCACATCATCCACGTGTGGACACAAACGCGGTGTCTGCCGACGTTTCTCTCTGCTTGCAGGGGGCTTCTTCAGGAACTATTAATCGAAAAACCCGAAAAACACTACAGGGCTACACAGAAAAACCGATGCACCATTACATACCAGCTAATTACAACCCACGAGGTTGGAAGGTTTTCTTTCACCAAAGATTTACAGAAGCACCTCTTTCACTAACGGACGAGTTCATTGCATGCGCTTTAACCTCAGAACATTTATTTTAAGAACCCTTACACATCACGTTGCTTGGTGTGTATTACATCCATTAATGAAGTTAACGGAATAGGAAGGGACTTGGATTTCCCCCCATGAAATCTTTAGTCTATTTAGGCCAGAACATAAATTGGTACCACACCGTCTAAGGTATGAGATCTCGAGCCGCACAGATTTACTTTACACGGCTAACACGAGAGAATTGCCCGATAACCTCCTCCGCCGCCCGCCTGCCCGCCCGTTTCAAATGGCAATCGCCGTGATTTACCGTTGCCGGCCAGGCCACATCAAGATGTCGTGGTCTGGCCGGCCGGCAACCTGCGGCTCCTTTGGTTGCCCCCAAGCAGCTCTTTGGCTTCGCCCCTTTTTGGGTAGCCGTTTTTTTTTTATTTGACTGAAATCTTCAAAAACATAATTTGACGTAAAGATAATTCTTCTTGGTTCTTTCGGTAAAGTCACGTAGAAGGGAAATAATAAAATAATAAGAATTAAACATAATAAAATAATTCTCACGACGTTTCGGCCACAACGCAAGCAGCCGTCCTCAGGTGAAGAACAGGACTGTCGGGAAGACAGCGTCTGAATGAAACACCCCAGGCTTGGTGCGTATATTTAAGCTGGGTTGGAGGGGAAGAGCGCCTTGACAAAATAATTTGCATATCAAGAGGAATTTAGCATATTTATGGGAAATGCAGATATGGGATTAGTACTACTTGTGTAGGAGGTGGGCGGGGGGTTTCAAAGTCATATTATGCCCGTGCATTATGCAGGATTAGCAGCACAAAGGGAGGGGATACGTGACTTTACCGAGAGAACCAAGAAGATGAATCCCTGCAGTCACGAAAGCTTTAAATCGAAATGCAAAGACAATTTATTAAATACGGCAGGGAATGCGGTCACGATGAAGTGTCTTGTTGACAACGAAATGTTCAACAGTTAAACTGTGTTGTTAAACAATTACTCGGGGGGAGGGACGCACTAAACACAGTTTATTCCATCACCTATTTTGTTTATTTAAGTCAGAATGTGATTGGTTATATGCTGTATCTACGCTGCCGTGTTTGTGTACAAGTAGCTCTGCGCATGATGCGGCTCACGAACTATATTTGCACAAGACAAAATAACAATGGCTCTTCTCCAGAGATTGACGACCCATGCACTAAAGCGATGCCACTCCACGTGGTGCCCAATTATTTCTGCTCCTGGGCCAGAGGTCGCAAACGGGTTTTGATTCCTTACCCGTACCCGGCCGCACCAGGGTCGCAATCGGGTACGGGTAGCCGGGTATCGGGTAGGGTACGGGTATCGGGTACCCGATTGCGACCTCTATCCTGGGCTCAATTGCCGTCTCCTTCTGCTGCGTCGCACTTTCGCGGACAAGGCTGCCACAAAGTGGCATGGCAACCCCAACCTTAGGACTGATGAGTTTGTTGTGGCCTTGCGTTAAGAACGAATAACGGGACCCCCCCTCCCACTCACCCACTCCTTCCCACGTGCGCTGTTATCGCTGTGAATATCTGAACGCTTTCTTTTTTGGCCGTGCAATTAAAATGGAATGTCATTTGATAATTGTCGCATGTCAGTGAATGTGTTTTTTTTTATGCACCGTTTTATCCTGGAATATGAGACGTTGCGGAAATTAAGACGCACCCCAAACTTGTGGCTGGGTGACAAGAAAGTTATAGGTACCATTCGGGTCGCAACACAACAACAACCGCCACTAAGTGGCGGTGATGTCACCGTTGTCATTCATGACTTTAACCCACAACGACCTGATTACAGACCTTATTGATCACCCCGTGCCCTTATAGATCTCAACGTTCATCCTACAAATCCCATCACAAGGGAGACACACAAACAAATCGACAACACATTTTTATTTTGCCCGTATTGAAACTCAATTTCCCGCACAAGAATACGTGGTAAACCGTCTGGGTTCACAGGTAACCTTGCCCCCCCCCACTCCCCCCATTTACAATCTCGCTTCAACGTGTGCGGACGAGGGGTGGCAGCTGGAGTGAGCGCTCGCCGCTTGCTAGGTTTCCGATCACGGACGCGAGCGCTCGCCTATTGCTACGTTTCCGATTACGGACGCGAGCGCTCGCCGCTTGCTAGGTTTCCGATTACGGACGCGAGCGCTCGCTGCTTGCTAGGTTTCCGATCACGGACGCGAGCGCTCGCTGCTTGCTAGGTTTCCGATTACGGACGCGAGCGCTCGCTGCTTGCTAGGTTTCCGATTACGGACGCGAGCGCTCGCCGCTTGCTAAGTTTCCGATCACGGTCGCGCGCGCGCGGCGTTGGGGCGGGTGAGGGGGGTCCGTTTGTGTTTTGAAGAATTCAAGGACGAGGCTCGCTCCGCTATTGGCCGAAGCGCGGGCGCGTGACGCGAGCGGCGCGTTCCCATTGGCCGGACGGATCGTCGTCCCTCCCCACCCCCTAAACTCGTAATTCACTTTGCGGGGGGGGGGGGGGGCTGTGAGGGGGAGGGGTCCTGCGAGGGGGTGGGGGCCTGTGAGGGGGGGGATTCGAGGGGGTGGGGCCTGAGAGGGGTGGGGCCTGCGAGGGGAAGGACTGCGAGGGGGAGGGGCCTGGGGGGGGGCTTGCGAGGGGTGGGGCCTGAGAGGGATGGGGCCTGAGAGGGGAGGGGCGTGGAGGGGGATGGGAGGAGCCTGTGAGGGGGGTGGGAGGAGTCTGGGGGGGATGGGAGGAGCCTGTGAGGGGGATGGGAGGGGCCTGTGAGGGGGGTGGGAGGAGTCTGGGGGGGATGGGAGGAGCCTGTGAGGGGGATGGGAGGAGTCTGGGGGGGATGGGAGGGGCCTGGGAGGGGGATGGGAGGAGTCTGGGGGGGATGGGAGGAGCCTATGAGGGGGATGGGAGGAGCCTGAGAGGGGGATGGGAGGAGCCTGAGAGGGGGATGGGAGGAGCCTGAGAGGGGGATGGGAGGAGTCTGAGAGGGGGATGGGAGGAGCCTCAGAGGGGGATGGGAGGGGCTTGAGAGGGGGGTGGGAGGAGCCTGAGAGGGGGATGGGAGGGGCCTGAGAGGGGGATGGGAGGGGCCTGAGAGGGGGATGGGAGGGGCCTGGGAGGGGGATGGGAGGAGCCTGAGAGGGGAATGGGAGGGGCCTGAGAGGGGGATGGGAGGGGCCTGGGGGGAGCCTGGGAGGGGCCTGGGGGGGAGATGGGAGGGGCCTGAGAGAGGGGATGGGAGGGGCCTGGGGGGGAATGGGAGGGGCCTGAGAGGGGGATGGGAGGGGCCTGAGAGGGGGATGGGAGGGGCCTGGGGGGAGCCTGGGAGGGGCCTGGGGGGGAGATGGGAGGGGCCTGAGAGAGGGGATGGGAGGGGCCTGGGGGGGAATGGGAGGGGCCTGGGGGGGAGGGGAATGGGAGGAGCCTGGGGGAGGGGGATGGGAGGGGCCTGGGGGGGGCTGCTGCGAGGGGGGAAGCGACCGCCGCTCAACTTCGGCCGGGTACGAAGGCGACGAGTCGAGGACGACTCCCAACGCGTCGCGATGTCGGCCTCATTAGAACCAACTGCGCGATAACTTCGCCGCGGCGTCGTGAGGTGAGAGGAGGGTGAGAGGAGGAGGAGAGGGGAGGGGGGTGTTCGGCAACGGTCGACGTGCAAAAGCCAAGAGAGGCAGCGGCCGCTTCGGCTTCGATCTCCGGGCGCGGCAGTCGCGACGCGGGTGCCAAGTTCTTGTAGGAGAAGCGCTTCGCTCGCTGCCCGCGACTGTGTCGACGCGAGAGTGAGTAACAGTGCAAGTGTTTATACACCGCGGGTAGACGGGCGGCGATGGGGTAAAGTGTTGGTAACTCCTTACCCCACCACCACCAGCACCTCTTGTAAAGTCGTGGAAGAGTAGGCCAAGGGCCATTCGACGAGAGCGGCCTCGAGTTGGAAGGCCCCTCTGAGCGGGAAATCGCAGGGCCCCCGCGGCGCCTTTGCTATCACGAAAATAAACTTCGCTTTTTTTAAAATAACATTTAATTAAATCGTTACAGTCTTTAAGCACTCAGAACTGACGCTACGAGAGCGACTGTCGATTAGAGCGACAACTACGACGACGTTAACGATTGCGGCATCTGCTGCGAGGTCTCTAACTTTACTCACCACGTGCTTCGGTGATTAAAGTCTCGACCGGTCCGCCGTCTCGCAACAAAGAGAGAAGATCGTCTACACACCCCATCCCCATTTAGCCTGAAGACTCTTCTTGTTGGAGCCGAGTGATGTTGAAGAACGCAGCGGCATCAACACGAGGGCAGGCCGAGTTTTTCCTCCCTTCGTGGGCGATTGTTTTATTTTAGGCCGAGTCAACCTAGGGGAGGGCCCCGCGTGGGACCGCTTTCAAGACGATCATGTGCGGGAATCGAACTCGTGTGCGCCGGGTTCGTGGTTGCAGTGCCACCGCCAGTTCACAACAACAACAACAACCACCACCGTGTTCACCAAGTGGCGAGGACGTCACCACCAGGGCGCCTGTGCCATGCTAGGTGCACTTTGAGGCCACACAAACAAAGATTTCCCCATCCCCCCCTATAGCCTGTAGCAGACTGTAGGGGCAAGTGCTGTTCGCGATCAGCTATGAAGGCCGGCGATGTTTTTACACACCGCCCCGGGTACTCAAATTGAGGCTGAGTCGACTTAGGGGAGGTCCAGGACCGGTTCAGATATTCGTCACCGGTATTGGCCGTGGGCGGAAATCGAACTCGGGTTGCTACAACTACCGCTTTGAGGCCACAACAACATTCGCTATTAAGTTGAGGTGACGTCACCACGACGCTTGTGCCAGGCTACGTGCACGTTCAGGCCACGTGGAGTGGTCGAACGCCCGCTGGCAAGGAGGTCACGGGGGCGCAGACCCAGGTGCCATGTGTAGACTGACTGAGATGACTGGCCGATGCACCCCTTGCTGTGCCCTTTGCTGTGTGCCAACCCCTTTGAGGCCGCGAACACACGGACACAGGCACCTAGCCGGATTATAAGACGCACCTTTACAATGGGGATAATAGAGTGCGTCTTATAAACGGGAGCGTGCAGTGCTTTCGTGGACAAGCCGGTTCGGTGTTAATGCCCTGTGCTGTTCAGTGTCTACCAGTGTCATCGCTTGAATGATTTGTCTATGAAGCGGACGAGGAGGGATACACCTCATGCTGCTGTTAGATGTCTCAACGTCACATCGGTGGAGTTGCGGTGTGAGGGCTTGGATAGAGGTGCAGCCCCGCAAGTGCCGTCGCAAACCACCGCTGGCAGAAGGGCGCTTGATACAGAAGCCCCCTCTTCTTGGAGGAGGTGTTTTGACCAAATCTTCGACGCTGGCCAGAGGTCTTGGAAGAAAATAGTGGGAGTCACCCACGCTTTACGACTAACAGTGGTGCACCCATGTACAATAATACTGCTCCTGGGTTGGCAAGGGAGCACGCTTTAAAACACGCGCTTGCGATGGATTTACTTGTGGCTTTGTGAAAATGTGGCCACTTTTTAAATCCTTTATATTAAGTTCACTTGCTTGCGCGCTTACGACCGTGCACATCTTTCGGTCGTTTTTTAACCCACTTCACGTGATCCAATCGAGCTGACATTTTGCACACAGACTCGTTGCGTGACAATTTATTGTCGTGAGAATTTTTTTCCATAACTTTACACTTTTTAGGGAAATTTTTTTTATATTTAATCACCAATTGCTTAATGGTGGCAGGCAATCATCTGACCCATAGGTGGCAGCCATCTCAAGCCAGAGGACGAGAGGACTCTAGCCGCCACGCATATAAAGGATTTATAGTGAAAAACTTTGTTTTTACGGGTTAATTTTTGCAAACCGGTTTCGTGGATTTTCACCGCGTCCCCTAGATGGCGATTGAGCTACAACATGCTAGTTAAAGTGGGTACAAGTGGAGAACGCGTGAGCAATGCCCTGTGGCAGAAGAGGCCATGCAAACACAACGCTCTTCCTTGAACGCGGGACTTTTAGTCGCCATGGTTTCAAAGCTGTTTAGATATTTCATGCATTTTAAAGTCTGTCTCCTATCGTTATCATCAGCCACAATTTATCCACTGCTAATTGAAGACTGCCCCCAAGTCACAATCTCTCGTGGTCCAGCGATGCAACAGTGCGCCTGCTGATGAGTTGATTTCACCGCTCCATCTCTGCCGATGGACGTCCACTTGGGCGAGTTTCCTCTCACCGCCTGCCACGGAGTTAGTCTCGACCACCACCCATCATTCCCTCTCGCGAGGTGCCCAATCCAAACCCCACTTGTGTTAACAGGCAACAGGATGTATCTCGATTGTGTATATACCCTAATTCATGGATTCCTCGTTATGTCTCATTGTAATTATAAGCTTATAAACGTAGCTGATCAACTCCCCACCATACAAAATAAACACTTTAAGCGTGCACCTCTAATGTGCCTTGGTGCAGTTTTCAGTCTTTGTTCCATACTCTGACCCATGTGTTTCTGACCCATATGTTACTCACCCATGTGTTTCTGAACCATGTTACTCACTCATGTGTTTCTGACCCATATGTTACTCACCCATATGTTTCTGACCCACATGTTACTCACCCATATGTTTCTGACCCATATGTTACTCACCCATATGTTTCTGACCCATATGTTACTCACCCATGTGTTTCTGACCCATATATGACTCACCCATGTGTTTCTGACCCATATGTTACTCACCCATATGTTTCTGACCCATATGTTACTCACCCATGTGTTTCTGGCCCATATATTACTCACCCATGTGTTTCTGACCCATATGTTACAGCAGGTAATTGAGAAAGTGGTTGTATGGGGAAGGGAATTACTAGATTTTCTGTATGTTAGTATCTGATGCATCGCGTGGACAGAGCTAAATGGAAGGCCATGATCGCCAACGCCTTTGAGATACGACGTGGCACAAAGAGCCAAGTTAGAGTGGTGGGGCAGCCCCCTGTGTTTGCGAGCGCCTATTAAAGCGGACTAAAGTGGTTTACAATATGGTCAATAGTTTGGGTTGCATGGCCACTGTCGCACTGTGGCTTGGTCTTTAATGTTCAAATTTACGAGGTAGGTGTGCGCATCGGCCAGTTGATGTTCTCATGCAGTTCACAGTTTTGTCGTGGGTTGTCTGGAGACAGAGTCTTCTTAGGAGGCAACACGAATTTATTTAACAATAACGTGAACACACGGGGTCCCTAACACGGAAGGGGTAATGGCCCCTTCTACCCGACGTCCTGAGGAGGTATAGCCTCCGGGCTAACGTGCCCTGGTCACTGGGACAACCTCATCTTAGCCCTCCGGCTAACGAGACTTAGGGGAGGCTGACCTGACCCAGCCAAGGCCCTCGGGTCTTGACCACTGGCCCACTCAGACCGGGCCCTGATAAGCACGTCGTGTCCGGGGATCTTCAGGGTCCTAGTCTTCAGGCGAGCTCTTCGATCTTCGGCTTGACGCCGACTGCCGGCGCCGCTCTGGGGGTCCGGCTTTTACGGGGCTCCCACGGTCACTCCGCCCCTGGTCACGCCCACTCTCTGGAACCTTCTTGAGGGACCTAGATTGTTGCACAATCCCCCAGCCCCTACTGGGGACCTGGGGTGTCCACCTCCGTTCTAGATTTGAAGCTTTCGTGACTGCAAGGATTCATACTCTTAGTTCTTTCGGTAAAGTCACGTAGGTAAAAAATTCAATTAAAATTAATAAAAAACAATGATTTTTTTTTAATTTTAATTTCATTTTTTACCTACGTGACTTTACCGAAAGAACTAAGAGTATGTCCACCTCCGGTTTGTAACCGCCCTCCAGATTGCCTGCCCCACCAGTTCTACTTGGTACAGGACGGACCCGCTATTGCACCCTGTTGGGCCCTAGCTGGAGCTGCAATATTTCCAGTAGCGGTGACGGCGTTTCACGCCTGACAATTACTCACCACAGTTACACCACCAGTGTCTTCGGGGAATGTCAGAGCCAGGAGGTGTGCGACGTTTTGGTCTCGAACGAGTTGTTTCTTTTGGACTTCCGCCTTGTTCCACTCTGTTCGTCAGCAGAGTTGTTTTTTCCCCGGATCTGGGTGAGATTCTGGGATGGTGACAGCGTGACACCAGAAGGGGCAATCGGGAATTTGAGTCGGCAGCCGGTTACATTGTTGAGGTATTATTGGCTGATGATGGGTAGGTGGTTGTCATTGGCAAGAAAACGTGGATGCTCCTTTGCAGTTTGCCAGGACAGAGCGCCATGGGATTCTTGTCGGTCTCAAGTGCTCTGGTTACGATGCGCATCGCGTTATTCAATCGTTCATCTAGCGGTTTTGTGCACGATCGCCCGGACCAGGCTGGAGTGCAGTGACTCTGCCTCCGAGTAGTTCAGTGAGAGAGGGGCGCCATTTCGTATCACTTCAGCTCGGGCGCCCCATGCGATGAAGGGATGGGACGTGACTTTGTTGCCCGGGAGGTGGGCACAGATTACTTGGCGAACGACCGTGCTCATTACACCGCCCTTCAGGGGGCCCAGCAATTAACACTACCCAGTCGCGTTTTAGAAGTCGAATATCTCTCGCTAACATCGTCCAAATGAAACGGTTGATGGTCAGACGGTGACGTTAATAACATTTCGATGTACCACCAGCACTGTCGTCGTCGTCATCGGCAGCCGTGATTTATCCGCTTGGTGGTGGGGCGATCTGTCTAGCTCCCGCACATGAGCGGATTTTGTCGCTGTGTCTCGGCGGCAGACATCCTCCTGGGCTGGTCTCACTGGACATTTGTGACAAAAGAGCTTTACAGCTCATTGGATTTATAAAGTATAAATAAATATTCTGATTTTTCACGTGACTAAAATATATATACGTATGTTGTTGAGCTCAAACTAGTGGTACATCTTGGTTTGTATCATGAGGACAAATCCCTAGTGTGGCTTTCATAAACTACACCGATGTGGCAGGATATTTGTGCAACCTCCAGTAAAACCTTGGATTGCGAGTAACTTGTTCTGCGAGTGTTTTGCAAGACGAGACATTTTGAAACTAAATATTAATTTGATAAACGAGCGAGGTATTGCAATACGAGTAGTACGTGTACACGCTTTGTCTGCCGAGCGTCACGTGATCACAACTGATATACGAGTGCTTTGATTATACGAGTGCTTTGGATTACAAACACGTTTCCGGAACGAATTATGCTCGCAATCCAAGGTTTTACCGTATATGCAAAGCGATCAAATACCCTCTCGTGGGGCTCTCTAGAGCTCCCTCTAGTGGAGGCCCTTCTGCCAGTGCGTGGCGTTAGCAAGCAATTGCAGGACTGCTCTGCCTTGAGCTGTCATGTTTACAAAACACTTCAAATTCTCACTGTTAATTGCAACGTCGTGGTCTGTGAGACATGCACTGTGGTGGCTATTGTGGAGACTAATTGCCTCGTTATTGTTTTTCATGGCGAAGAGCCTTTGAGTGTAAACAACGTTGCCCGTTTGGGGAGTTTTTATTTTGCACACAGATTTGGAGGCGAATTGTGTACCTTTCCTAATACGGTGCGTCTCTCTCTCTCTCTGTCTGTCCTGCAGCATGCTCCAGGACAACTGTAGTGTGTCCGCTTTGAGGAGGTAAGACGCCGTCGATGTTTATGGTCATAACAGCATAGAACGCAATTGCGGAGTGTCATGAGTGGGGCATATCGGGACTGTACTCATGACCTTGAAAGGTTGCTGTGTGCAGCAGCAGCAGGCAAAAATGAAACGGATGAACGTGTAGGTTCATACCTGAGCTGCGTTGTCTCCGGGCTGTCCTGTCTGACTGCCACAGGTGAATCGGAGCGCTGAGCTTGGCTCTGCTGAGATGCTGGGTTCGAATCTGGGCAGCCGCCTGTGATTAAACCAGGGGTCCGTTGGAAAAAGACAAATCGAGTACAAGATTCACTTTGGTAACCATTTAAATCAAGGACCCGTATCTCACAGAGAGGACGCTAGCCTGTAAATAACTGGCACTTGGCCAGCATTATTGTAAGAAAGACTGACTGCTGATGAGGAACTGAATGTTGAAACCAGTCTAGAGTTTTACTCGTATTAAACCGATACTTAAAAAAAAATGCACTCCAAGAAGGCCGTGTGATTGATGGAAGGGTACCAAATATGAACTCTTGTTTTAATACATCGCGCGTGGTCCCAACGCTGCCAAACTTTGCGTTGATTATTCCGCATTCACGCAATCACTGAAACAAAGCGCGGTGCGGAAAGACGTCGATCGCAAGCCGATCCACGTCAAAAAACGCACGGCTAAGAACCGATTTTTAAAGCCCCACGCCACAAACGTGGAGACAGAACACGCACTTTTTCCACTGGGCACCCCGCACTCAATCTCTCCATGAAACCCATCTGCTCGACTGCGGGAGCCCAGCTGCTGCGTTCCCAGCGACCGTTGGAGTTTTTTTTCTCTCCCCCTCTCCTCTTTTCATACATCTGCTTTCACGAGGGTCTCAATTTGACAGCGCCACTTCCCGCCCCACTGCGTAGGGCCCTTGCGGCGGGAGGGGTGGTGGAGGCGGAGCCCGGCTGGAAAGTATTACGTCGCGCTGAAGCACCGCCAAACTCTGTTTTCACAGCTGCCGATAGGTTCTCGGGGCAGGGGCGTGAACTTGTCGCGAGCGCAGGTGATTACTTTCAAATGTTTTCCGCTGGGATGAGTGGTGGTGGCGGCAGCGGGAGCGGCGGGCGCAGTCTGTAATGTCAGCGTTATGTACTTTAGCACTCGCACGGGACTTTGTGGTTTACGGAGCTGTGAAAACAAAGCGGGGTTGTTTTGGAAGCGTTCCCGCGACGGCACTAGATGCTCGGTTAAAGCGGCCGGCGCGGGGTGCGGCGAGCCGAGTTGAGCGACGACGAGCTCGGTCCGATCGGAGCGCCGAAGCCGGTTTCATCTTTCGCCGCCACGTGCTCGCCAAAGGACACCCAACTGATTTGACCGAGGCCTCGCAAAGAGAGAAGTGAGCATCGTGGCTTTTTTGAGAGAGAGAGAGAGATCGAGCGGTCATGCAGACGGGAGGGAATGCGCTGGGGCTGTCTGGGCTGGAAGAGCAACATTGTTGCTTGCGATACAGGTACGCACACGCTGGAAAGAGATCCGCGAGGCCTTGTAATGCGAGTGTGCAAAAAGCCAGGGAGGTCGGGTACTGTTACGCCCTTTGTTTGGCGCGCCCCGGAACGAGCGAGCAAGGCGATGATACAGTTTCGGCGTGCGCGAGTGTTACGTCGAATTCGTTTTGTAAAAACGCGTGTGTTTTTAAGTTAGTTGAGTTACTATGTTCTCGTTTCCTCCCTCCCCCTCTTTCTCTTCACCCTCCCCTGCGCTCTCTCGCCCCCCTGGACCACACAGCGGGGGGAACGCTGTGGGTAGTTACGTGCAGTGTGGGTCAATTGTTGACGGTGCACTCCGGTCGTGTTGTTGAATATTGTAAAAACGGGTTGTGTTGATCCGTTTTGAGGCTTTGTTAGGGTGACGTGCAATTGACTCGGGTGAAGTTGGCCAGAAAGGTTGTGTGTGTGGTCGGGGGTTGGGGCGTTCAAGTTTGTACCATGAGATTCTAGATTTGAAGGTTTCGTGACTGCAAGGATTCATATTCTTAGGTTTTTTCGGTAAAGTCACGTAGGTACAACATTAAAATTAATAAAAGTACATTTTATTATTTTATTTTACTTTTATTAATTTTAATGTTTTACCTACGTGACTTTACCGAAAAAACCTAAGAATATTGTACCATGAGAGTTGTGAATGCACGTATGAATATATTATTTAGTCTTAAGTCGGAAATATAAAATGTTAACCAGGCCACGTTCTTCAATTGCAGCAGTTTCATTTGCGCTACTGGCCGAGTGGGGGGGGGGGGGGGGATATGACATGTGTAGACCCTCATAGCAGTACCGTCACGCGACCTCTTCGTTATTTAAACTGCTGGCACCGAGATGATTTGTGCCATCAAATTCGCTTGAAAACGTAGCCTGTGTGTGTTTTTGGTGAGAAGTCCGCCGTACATTTTCATGTTTTGTCCGTGAAATTAACTCTGCTGTCTTGCACCGCTGTCCAATTGGGGTCTACATAAACTTGTGCCATGTTGACATTTCCTCTTAATTATTAAGGTCGTTGCTGTGTACACAGGTCAACCACGTATGCCGCTCGCTCGCTGCCCGTGACTCTTCGTCAAGACGGGTCTGCGTTTGTTATGATATTTATAAGAATTGGTTTTACCCTTTCTGGCAATAAAACATGAGGTGTTAAGATGTTCAAACACCAAATAGAAACCTTTTGCCAAGGAGTCTTGTCTGCATTAACCACACAGAGTACTTGTGGTGAACATGAAAACAACAAAAACATGCTCTGGTAGTAAATGATGGTCCATACCACAGACAGCTTTCTTTAGAGCCTCGTCTCAAACAGCGTTAGACCAGAGGACGCCAAAAGGCAAACAGCACAAAGACAATGCCACTATCAGGGCATTTATAGTTGGGGTGAGCAGCTACATTATGGAACCTTTTTTGTTTGCATGTTCACCACAAGTATGTGTGGTTAATGCAGACATCATTCCTTGCAAAAGGTTTCTGTTTTGGTGTTTTAACATCTTAACACCTCCTGTTTTATTGCCAGAAAGGGTAAAACCAATTCTTTAATTTTGATACTGGCAAGAAAGGTCCCATTATTATGATATGTCTCTGTTGTAGAAGGAACTTTTGAGGTGAGGTTGACCCAGATGTGCAAAGGCTAGGGTTCTGTTTAAAATTGGCCCAGTTTGGTAACCATTGGATACGTAAACGTTCCACGAAATCATTTCCAAATTGCCGAAACGACGTCGATTATGATTGGTGGATATTCGTGCGTTAACAGCCCGGACAGTTCTCGAATGAGGACCAACAGTAAGTAGTGCACCACAAGTTGTGCTTGTTGATGTCGCTAACGCCGAGGAGAGGAGAGCGAGTAGGGCAGCATGCTGGCTCGGGGCCTGCGGACGTGTTTGTTTTAGGCAGAGTTACTACCCAGGGAAACCAATTCAAGTTTTAGTTTTCATATCGGTGGCGCTGCCCGTACTCCCAATAATAAATCCAATTCATGGAGAAAACTTCGCACTCAGTCACTGTCCTCTTTGGCTTTTGGCGAAGGATTCGGGTGGAAACAAGGAGTGCCTCCCTGGCCTGTCTCGAGAGCTCTTTGTGAGAGGCGTCTCAAAAGTGGGGAAACCGGATTTCGCAATTGTAAACTGTGAGCAAGCAGGATAAATAAAATGTAACTTTGACCTCACCGCAGGCGTTTGTCCTGTTTAATCATAGAAGAAGCGGCGATGTTCTCTTTATTTTAATTTCAAATGTTGGCAGTTGCCCAACCTTGTTGGAGTTCCCCAATTG
This sequence comes from Lethenteron reissneri, assembly GCF_015708825.2. Taxonomy (NCBI): domain Eukaryota; kingdom Metazoa; phylum Chordata; class Hyperoartia; order Petromyzontiformes; family Petromyzontidae; genus Lethenteron; species Lethenteron reissneri. The sequence continues at coordinate 3,644,144 of NC_083826.1, read as the reverse complement.
GTCTCAAATTTCAAGAGCTTGATCCATACGAGTGGCGGAGTGGTGGCGGAGTGGTTAGTGCGTTGCGCTTTGAACCCGGCGGTCCGACTTCAATTTACAGCCGTAGCGAACATCATAGGCGAGCAATATTTGGATCGGTCCTGGGCTCCCCTTTTACCAACCCGCACTGATCATCGTGGTGAAGTATGGTCAAACAACTCCCATGTCTCGAACACGGCACAAGGAGGCCTTCATCCAGCAGTGGATTGACAAAGGGCTGCAAACTAACGAGCGAAGCGAATGTTTCTTTGGTGTCATTCACTCTGTCTTCGTGGTGTAAACATCTCACCAGCACTGGGAGAGACAAAGGTGGTCGGGCATGGTGTTGGCCGTCTTTTGTAGGTGCTTGCTAACAGCACTTGCTCCAACAATCCGTTATAGGGAGATCTTTCTTTTTGGTTCTTTCGTTAAAGTCACGTAGAATGGAAATAATAAAATAATAAAAATAAAACATAATAAAATAATCTTCTTGGTTCTTTCGGTAAAGTCACGTAGAATGGAAATAATAAAATAATAAAAATAAAACATAATAAAATAATCTTCTTGGTTCTTTCGGTAAAGTCACGTAGAATGGAAATAATAAAATAATAAAAATAAAACATAATAAAATAATTCTCACGACGTTTCGGCCACAACGCAAGCAGCCGTCCTCAGGTAAAGAACAGGTCTGTCGAGAAGACAGAGCGGGGTCTGTTCCTCACCTGAGGACAGCTGCTTGCGTTGTGGCCGAAACGTCGTGAGAATTATTTTATTATGTTTTATTTGTATTATTTTATTATTTCCATTCTACGTGACTTTACTGAAAGAACCAAGAAGATGAATCCCTACAGTCACAAGAGCTTTAAATAGGGAGATCTTTGTCTTTGTAGCGGATTTTCGATCATCATATGTGCTGGTTCCTGTGGTGTGTCCTGTGCGTCTTATAGGGCAAGGGTTTACCTTAATGTGCCGTGATGCAGTGTTTTCCAGTGCAATCCGTTTACCTTCGCACAAATGCCCAAGCTTGCCAGATGTGACTCATTCTAGCTCAAACAAACCACAGATCCACACCCTTGACATTAGTACAGAGAGATTGAAATATATGATGCCTCAGTGGTTCAATATGTATCATGATCTTTCAATACAGCCATAATGAATGCTGGATGAAGGCCCTCTCCAAGCCATCACTATCTCTGACGGTCCTGCGATATATAAATCCACCCAGCACCTGCACAGGAACTGATTTCATCATGCTAGCAGTGGATTGATCGTGACTGCTGATGATGATGATGATGAATATTAATAATTGACATAAGTGTTTCATAAATATTACATGGTGCAGCTATTCTTACGGCCTCTATGGTTTCCATTGCTATGAGCGTCTCCTGTTGCAGCGTCTGAAACCATTCTTAAATATATAATAAACATGCAACGCCGCTCTTTGCTCGTGTAATATAGCCAACACATTGCCTGCCAGTCTCCTAGAAACATTAACTTCGTAAAAACGCAGTACATTAGGAACTCGTGGAGACGCTGCTTCGGCGGTGTAATGGGGAAGTACGCTCGATGCGCAATCCGGAGGTTGAAGGTTCGATCATCTCTATCGGCTCAGCGGCTGTTGGAACAATGTTGCACGTTGCTTTAATTCGCCCTGTCGCCTCTGTCCACCCGGCAGTATAAAATCAGAGCTCCACAGTTGGGCTACGATCGGCAGGTCGCATGTGATGGGCTAAAATGTGGGTACTACCGCCTGTTTCCTCCGAGACGTACTGGTTAGCCTGGAAGAGTAGGCCAACGTATGCTCCTAGATCTCCCTCTTAGTGGAGACGCTTCCCGTGTTAGCCGAGCTGTACCTCGGCCTTTTCCTAACTCATGCGCACGGGGCGTTTCACCTGCCTCGCTCTTCACTGCGATTCCCATTTGGCTGCTTGTGAAAAATGAACTGAATTTTGTTTTGGTGCCCTATTTAAAAAAAATTTATAATATAAAAATATATTCTACTCGGTACAAAATGAGAAAAAATTATTTTGGCTCGCTTACTGCCTGGATTCCTGTCTGCCTGGCTGGCTGGCATGCAGGTGAACGTGCGCGGTGGTGACGACGTCACTGCGCACATCTGCGTATGTGATGACGTCACCCGCAGCACTGAGAAACGGTCAGTGCATTGCGCTGATGTCATCACGCCTCCTGTCATCCACCCTGGATGTGGATCCCATGCAAATGTACAGCATACACTATCATACTTTAATAGAAAAAAGTTTTGCTGGAGGGACGGACAGACGGATGGATGGTCACGTGCAGGCTGCTAGTTTTCTTGAAGTACGCACTCGGGGACAATGGCGTTACTTGATGTCTCGTGAGACGGGCGAGGACACCCTTAGGGGAGAGCCACTGTTGTGGGTCTCTGCACATGACTGGGCTTGCTGCAGCCAGAAGCTGTGGCATCTTAATACGCACTGGAACATGCCAACATGAAACCGGAGTGGAAACCTCGCATCCATCTGCGAGACGGTGGCACCTGCGTACTTTGATTTTGCGTTTTCTTTCATCTTCACGGTGAGGTTGCCATTTCATTGGAAGCGTTTGTGTCACGCTGGTATTTTTGTGGGGGAATTAATTCTATTACATTCACCGCGTGGGTTTACTGCGGTTCATGGTGCCGCGTAGCTGTCCGTTGCGTTTTCGGGTTGGGCCGCCGGCGTCCGGCGTTCCGCTCCCCCCATGGAGTGGCAGCTCCTCGTGGCGCTGAGTTGGAGTTCCCGGCACGCGGAGCGAAACGTCGGACATCGTGCCGAACAACACGCGGTACAACCTGAACACGCATCGGACTGCTTTTGTAATTGTGAGGTTATTTTTCTAAAATCAATTGTCAGATTGTGCTTAAAGGCCACGATACAAAAAATAAATCTATCGCTCGTTAATTTTCCAGAGGCCTCGGTTTCATTTCCGTAGCGAGGTGGGGATTTGCTTTCGGGTCTTGCTCTCAACTCAATACTTTGAAAGCAGCAACAACAACAAAAGTCGCCTTCTTTTTACAAATTCCTGTTGCCATGACATTCGTTTACATCACTCAACCAGGAATAGCTCCGTCCCATCAATTCTAAATACCACTTCCTCCTGTATGGCCAAATTCACAGAGCCGATGGCTGTCACGATGACAGGGGGTGCGAGTGGATGGTTACAAATCTGCTCACCTGCCCTTGGTTTTTCCCTGTGTTGATGTTTTAAATGTCATTGATTCTTCGCGAGGGTGATGGATGGCGTAGGTAACCGTTGGTTCACGGTATGGATACGGGAATGTGAAAATAAGATTAAAATCTCCTGCATTTGACGGAGGGCCTGGGCAGGACCTGGCAGCTAAGAAGGGGGTGATGGGCAACGGTCAAGAATAGCGCGACGGACCTGCAGCCGAGGAGTTGATCACGTCCGACAGGAGACAGACCTTGGAAATCGGTGTATGTGCATAGGCTAGGTGGATGATGATGTTGCAGGATGAAGGCTTTGCCTGGCCTGCATCCAGCAGTGGGATTGTTTATTGAGTCCGGGACTACATTCTAGCTGATTGCAGGGTGGGGGCGATCCCCGGGTACTGATCGGCAGCTTGGCTGATGATGATGGTGAGAATTGATGATGGTTACCGCACCGTGGTGGTTGATAAGATCGGTGAACGAAGCACATTCTGGATGCGTGCGGCAGGACATCTCTGTCAGCAGGTCATGAATACTTCAGTGGACACGCGTCACACACACACACACACAAGAACGCCGTATGCTTATAATGTGTAATTTAAAAGGTGAAAAGTGCATCTACGACGAAAAATGTGGCACATTTCCCAGTGTAAAATTTGTTGATCCATTAAGTTTGAGCTGTCTAATTACTACATTTAGTTGTTAGAATAGTTTTTTTTTTTACTGGTGAGCCGAAAAAAATTCAATTGGCACGTTCAACACTTCTACACGGGACAGTTGTCAGATGGTGGAGGGTTTTACGACATATATTTGGCCAGTTTATTACGTGGCCCAACCCAAACATCAATTAATTGATTGAGACATTGTCAGCCAAAACCCACGTGTTAAAATTACCATCTTGCTTTGTGAGACTTCTTAACGTACCCCACTAGTACTCTTTAATCACCACCTGCCGATCCCCCCTATTCCTTCCTCCCCCCCCTTCCCCCCTCTCCTCCGCTGTTCCCCGCAGGATGGAGGCGTCCTGCCTGGAGTTGGCGCTGGAGGGCGAGCGCCTGTGCAAGGCGGGCGACTTCTGGGCGGGCGTCTCGTTCTTCGAGGCGGCCGTGCAGGTGGGCACGGAGGACCTGCGCACGCTCAGCGCCATCTACAGCCAGCTGGGCAATGCCTACTTTTACCTGGGAGAGCTGGGGAAGGCGCTCGAGTACCACCGGCACGACCTCACGCTCGCACGGTACGTCTGCCGACACTCACCATAATCATTCCTTGTTACGTGATGGCAGCGATGTGTGCCCAGGGGCTCGATGCCAATCAGAGGTCGCAACCGGGTACCCGATACCCGTACCCTACCCGATACCCGGCCAACCCGTACCCGAGTACGGGTAGCCGTTTGCGACCCTGGTGCGGCCGGGTACGGGCACAGGTAGGCCGTGAGTTACTGGTGAGTAACCGTTTGTCGCTCATTTCGGGTAGGGTACGGGTAGGTAATGGGAACCCGTACCCGGCCGGGTATGTGTACCCATTTACGACCTTGGTGCGGCCGGGTACGGGTAAGGAATCAAAACCCGTTTGCGACCTCTGATGCCAATGCCAAGGTCTGCTGCTTGCCACGACAAGAGGACTTCGGCAGAGAGTTTGTGTAGTTTACGCTGCTCCTCCGTTCAAGGAGCGCAGACAACAGTGGTTTACTTTGTGGGTTGCAAGGCTACAATCGCACGACTGTGGCTGGGTCTTCGGTTTTCCATTTATGAAGGAGACATGCGCATCGACCTGTTGACGTTCCGACGCGATCGCTGGTTACGCCACTCGTGTCTTCGAGGAATGCCGAAGACAGGAGGTGCGATGTCTGGGTCTCGAATGAGGTGTTTATTTTGGACGTACGTGTTTTTCCACTCCGTTCACCAGCATTTTTTTCTGGGTCTGGGTGAGATTCTAGGATGATGTCAGTGTGACCGTGGAAAGGGGTCGGGGGGGGTGTGGTGACATTGTAGCGGCCTTGGTCAATGGATTGGTTGTTGTTCTTGGCAAGAAAACGTGTCAACTCCCTTGCAGTTTGTGCGATGTCTCTGTATATATTTGGAGGCAGAACGTTCGCCAGAAAGGGGAGCCAGGGGATTGGTGGCGGTCTCAAGTGTTCCGGTTGTGATGCGCATCGCGTTATCCAATTGTGCGTCAAGCGTTTTTTGTGTACGAGCGCCTGGAGCAATACTCTGCGACCGATAATTATGATTCCGTGCATTTGGCTTGAGCTCGTGCTTTTGATCAATGTTTGGTCACTGGGTTGATGATGGCATTAGTCGTGGAGGCTGCCATCTTCCACTCCACGCAAATAATCCGGCTCATTAACCACCTCAATGTAAAATTATATTTGTGGCTCTACATCAGCATCAGTCATACGAAGAAGTACATTTGGTATTGGCGCCATCATTCTTGTAATTGGCAAGGCGATCGTCGGGAAGGAAGGCGCCGCTGTGTTTCACAGGCTGCTGTAGTTTCACACTGGTGCGATGTTGCTGCTGTGTGTGATCTCAATCGAGTAGTTTGGAGCGTAATGTTTAAAAGTTGGAAAATTTCGGACCATGACGCCGACACACAATGGCCTACCCGTTACAAATAACGTCACGGAATCTTTTGTGAGTGGAGCAGACGCCGCGTGTTTTTCCGGTTAGTACGCACGACTGCAGTAATAACCAGGGTGGCCTGCCGGATTCGAACCGGCAACTTGTACAACAAGCGGTGAAGACCCTCCAGCTGGGCCGTGTCGTACTCACCGGTATCCTGCCCCCTCGCGTACAGTTCAAAGCGCTTCTTAAAGTGGACTGGGCCAAACATCACGTTATAACTCGCTCCTCATAAAGAGTCTTGAGAGTAACATTTTGATTAAAAGCTTTCGTGACTGCAGGAGATTCATATTCTTGGTTATTTCGGTAAAGTCACGTAGAAGGGATACAATAAAATAATGAAAATATAAAACAATAAAGTTCTCACGACGTTTCGACTACACTGTTTTTTCACACCTGATGATGATTGCTTGTGTTGCAGTTGAAACGTCGTGAGAATTTCATTGTTTTATATTTTTCTTATTTTATTGTTTCCCTTCTGCGTGAATTTACCGAAAGAACCAAGAATATATTCTTGACAGTGTTTGTGCGCCTGCCATATTGACTCTTTGCGTACAGGGAGGAAACTGGAGTGTCCGATGAACAGTTGCACGTTCGAATGTACTTGAAAATGCACAACTCTCAAAATCCTACTCCAGTTAACCTTCTTGCTCTTCCGCCTTCTAGATCCATCCTGTTGATTTTCTGACGAAAAGTTTTCAGTGTATTGTTTCCGCCGTGTGGCGAGGTTCATCCACGGCGGCCGTGTTTTAAATCCACATCTTTAGCGGCCGTTTTTTTTTTCCTTTTACACAAAATGCTCCAGCGCTGCAGCGCTCGAAGTCACCCACCGCACTTGGTGCGATGCGCAGGTTACAAACGCGGGACGGAATGCAGTGAAGCAGAGCGACGCACAAATCTCCGTACAAAAACACCCAGAGGAAGCGAAATTAACAGTACGCGGTTAATTATGCCGGGGGAAAATACGGATATTGCGCTTGCCGCTCTTCAGGCTTTTCTAAACAGGTTTTCGCGCTACCAACGTGCGTTTGTGATAATTGCGTTAATTATAAAAGCGCAACTCTGCCCCGACAGCTGCGAGCTAGCAATTTGCAAATCCCCACAGTCGATGCTTGTCTGACCCCAGCGATTAAGTTCACGACGGCTCAATTCATTCGCGCCCTGGTGAACAGAGACGGTTTTGTCAGCGCCGGGTAGATTCCGCGGGCGGCGTCGAGGAAATGCGCGTGAGCGCCGTCAATTCCGTTTCTTGTTGTCGTAACGAGAAGGCCTCCGATAACGAATGCCGCTGACAATAGCATCGCCGCCCCCCCCCGGGGCAGTTATTCCGCGACACTGCAGAGGCGTAAATGAATCTCAATTTGCATTAATGACATCCACTGATGACTATTATTATTAGATATTTCACCGAAGTGCCGGGTGCGTGCCGCGGAGCTGGCACGTCGAGACGTGCGCAGATTCGCGACCGCCAGCCCCTGGGGCTACATGCAGACCTCCTCCCCCCGTTGTCCTCCGCGGGTGGCGGTGTTAATTAATCCAATTAGGGCCTTGCGAAACACGTGCCCAAGCGCGCACACAGTAACGTTGCTGTGGGGCGCAGCGAGCAGCAGCAGACGGCTTGCCAGTGACTGCAGAGTTTGTTGTCTGTGCCGGTTGGCCGCTGCTTGGGGTTTGCAGCTCGGTCTGCTGAGTGGGTTTGTGGCGTAAAATGTATTCCGTCGTGCGTTTGTCTTGGAATGGGAAATGTCTCGCGTTTTTCTTCTCTCTGCCATAAGCTAAAAACATCCATTGTAACCGGTATTCGCCAACATCCCCAAACTGAAATATGACCTTCCAATGACTCAATTGGGATGAGATACCGCAAGATCTCGTACCCTAACTGCAAAAACTTGGCAGGGGCCCTCTTGGAAAAAAACTCACTTTCTTGAGGCTCAGTGGGGCTTTCCTGGAGGCTACGGTGAAAAACGTATCCATGACACACTCGCTATGTTGACGTACCCTATAAAGGACTGTGCGTTTGAATGTATTCCTTGTTGAATGCAGTGTTTACTGCTCGATTCATTACATTCACCGGGCGGGCCACCTGTTCACGGCACAAGACTCGTCCACTCGTGCGCGTAATCCCAATGGGACCAAGTCCAAAAATGCTCTGCTTTCTGCGACCGACGTTCCAACTGCTTCGCAGCACGCGGGCTCACCTGTATTATGGCCGTGAGACTGCGGATGAAATTCAGTTGTGAGTGGCCGATAAAGCATCTAACTCGGTTCATAAGCAGATTATCTGGCTGGGTGGCATCGTGGCGGCAAGATTGACTTACGGTTAAAAGATGAGAAGTTCGAATCGCGGTTGGGGGGTCAACTCTGTACTTAACGCTAGCACACCGGTGTGTTGGAGAGCCAAGCCACCTGAGTTCTCCAATGCACCGGTGTGCTGTACTAGTGACGAATTGGCACGTTTTGTTCACGTGACAAACATTACTAATTGGCTGTGTCGGGTGGTGGCGGGTTTAACGGCACATTCATATATTTACGCGAATAATGGGGAAGCTCGCAGCCCTGCAGCGAAAGCGCCACACGCGGTAACCACAGGCGGATGGTGCGGCGTGCAGGACGGTGGCGGACCAGGTCGGCGAGGCGAAGGCGAGCGGGAACCTGGGGAACACACTCAAGGCGCTGGGGCGATACGACGAGGCGGCCGCCTGCTGCCAGCGACAGCTCGACATCTCGCGCGAGTCCGGCGACAAGGTGAGAGGCCCGCGATGCTGCTGCTGCTGCTGCTGCTGCTACCTCGGGGGTGCCACGACTCCAAAGTCAAGTTGGTTATTTTCAGTGTCTCGCCTCGTGGGTTTTATCCGTTCGCCGGATAAACAGAAGCCGCCACCGGGAGGTTAGAGGCGTAGCCCTTCCGTGAGTACCGCGTACTCGACGGAGTGCAACACTTATAATGGTCAATACAGCAGGCTCCAGGTGAATCTGTGAGAAAGAGCTTCATGGCTCATCGGATTCCTCCAGCGTCAATAAATATTGTGATTCTGGGTGTCGCCGTTGGTCAACTCTCTGGACAATGGTGGAGTTCTTCGTTTTCCAGTATTCCTGACGATGCCCATATTATATATGGATGAAAAAAGGAACATATGTACTGTTGCATTACTGTCATTGCATGGTCATTGTAAAGGCACCGATGTAGTAAAGAAGAGAGGGGATCCTGAGTAGCCTGTAATCATGAACAGATCAGAATGTCCACCGGCAACCACCACGGGCACGAGCGACGGTCTCGCACAGCTGATGCGGGAGGCCGTCCACGCGTTTGTCTGCACAGGTGGGGGAAGCCAAGGCGCTGTATAACCTGGGGAACGTGTACCACACGCGGGGCAAGCAGGCGGACGCCGTGGGGGCCCACGAGCCCGGGGATCTCTGCGACGAGGCCAGGAACGCCCTCCTCGCCGCCGCACAGTGCTACGAGTGAGTGCGGGGGCGGAGACGGACGGCGTGTTTCACCGTACTTTTTACCATGCTCCCCCCCCCCCCCCACCCCGCCTGGTCAGCGTCTGCGTGGGCCGTGAAGGGGGCGGACGGCGTCCGGGACAGGTTTTGTGATGTCGCTTGCCGCTGACGTCACCCGTGGCTGGGTATCGAACTCGGCTTGCTGGGTTCGTAGTGCAGTGTGATTACCACTGCACCACTGCTGACCCAGGACCAGTGTGGTTATTACTCGCCACCGATGTTGGCCGCCGCCGGGAATCGAACTGAGGAAGCCAGGTTTTGCACCATCGCTCAACTCCGTTCACCATTTGCTGTGTATAATAAGCGGACAGCCTGCAGGTAAACAAGCGCCTTGTCAGCTCGTGGGGTTTCCCAGCTCTCACTGCGGTCACGCAGAGCTTAACGTAGCTGCCCCCGTATGGCGGCGATCGACAATGACACCACAACCCCTCCCCCGCTTGCAGCGTGAGTGACGGGCTTGCCTCGCGCGAACACGGCGCTCGCCGCATAAACTCTGCCGTTGCGAATGTGCCACAGCGTGTGCTTTTTAGCTAAACCCCTTGTCATTTAGCGAGCAATCTCGCGATGGCCGCTCATAAAAGGAGGCTGTTTTTCATGTCCGTGCGACTACGCAGCATCGGCCCGGTTATTGATTTTACCGCTGAAACGTTTTTGGATCGTGGCTAAACTGCTGGCGTCTGGGGTTTTGCGCTGCAGTGCCAGATTTATGACACTGGCGGTCAGCGCGAGTGCTCTTAGCCGATGAAGGCGCCCCAGTAGAGGCGCAGAGGGAGAGTGTTCGTGCGTGCGGCGTGTGCGTAGCGGAGGATCCCGCAAGGGCGGCGTGCGATTGAAACAAAAAGCAAATTGAGCAAACACGAAGAAAGTCGCATAACGTTGCCACTAAATTACGAGTAACGATTTGCCTAATGATAACGAGAGCACGGCGGACGGGAACGTTAATGGATTGTACCGTAGCGTAATTTCAAGTGGGAGAAAGTGGATGGGTGAGTGATTATCAATTGTTTACACATGCACATACTCGACATGCGTGTCTGCTGCTATGCGTGCTTGCTTGCAAGCGGCGGGGCAGGTCGTTCTGAGAGTGGAATCTGTCACCCTACGCTTGTTATTTTTTTCACACGCGTGCCCGGATAAGATTTGTGTAACTTAGCCCTGAGTCGTCACGTGCGGCCCCTTTGTCAATCCACTGCTGGATGAGGGCCCTCCCCCACACCGCGTCACTCGTCTGGGTTTATTTTGACCATACTTCACCACGCTGGTCAGTGTGGGCCGGTGAAGGTGGGCAGCCTTGATGTTGGAGTGTAGAAGTAGAGTACAACCATTTGCCAGAATATACTGCAGTGATGAAATTGACAATACTCCAGCAAGATAAGCGGGCTTGAGCCTGGTTAGTGCATGGATGGGTTACCACCATGCACAGACGGGTCAGCTCATGTAATGGAGGGGGGCTGAATGTAATAAGTATTATGCTGCATTGACGGAAGCTAAAACGGTTAATAGCATTTTCTTTAACAAATAATAGCACGTAACGATCTCAGGCTCTGGCAATCTTTGCTTAAATTCATCGTGTGAAACTTCAGCGTGGTTGTACAAAGAAACCCACCACGCCGGTCTTTAGCTCTTTCCTCGAGAGAAAGCGCAATGGGTGGTGTTGTTGACACGGAGCGTGCCGGCTCTCCGATTGTCTGTGCATGTGCACCGCTGCCAACGCAGCAGCGGCACGCATCTCGTTGTTGTTGTTCACTGCAGTACGAACCCCGCTGCCATTGAACCCCGCTGCCATTGAACTCCACTGCGGTTAAACCCCGCTGCAGTTGAACCCCACTGCGGTCGAACCCTAATTCGTGAGATGTAATGGTGCCATACGTATTCACAGTCACAGTAACGTGGATTGTTAATTGCTTTCATTGTATTCCTTGACGTGTTTGATGCCGACTAGTTACATAGATGGGGGGCTCCATACATTCACATTATGCATTACTGGAATCATGTAATTTAGATACAAACTACCATTCGCCCCGAGGTGTGTAAGTTCGATACCACATGCAATGAAATTACGTACACTATTTAAGTCTCACTTAATTTAGTTGCTGGCCATCCGGACCGGTGGCTCAGCGGTGGAGCAAGCGGCTCGTGATCGCAAGGTCTGCCACTTCCAATCCTCGTTGACTCAGCCCATCATCTCTCCAGGGTCTATAAAATAAGTCTCACATTGTGGGGAAGTCAAAAGCGGTTGTCCGATGTCAAGGCTGCATAGATACTCGCTTCCACCATAGGAATGTGGAATTTCCACCACTGACTTTGCAGGGCTGGAAACAGCAGACAAGCTCCAATGCAGGAGGTCTCCAACTTGTTTATTGACACGCTGCCCATCGCCGCTGCTGCCCATGGTCGCTGCCAATCGCCGCTGGCCATTGCCTTCGCTGCCCATCGTCGCCACTGCCCATCGCCACTGCCCTTTGCACTTGACAAGTGTTTCCCTGCGTTTGCAGCGCGAACCTGGAGATCGTGCGCGTGCTGAACGACCGCGCGGCGCTGGGCAGGGCTTTCGGCAACCTCGGCAACACCCAGTACCTCCTCGGCAACTACGACGAGGCTGTGGAATTTCACCAGGAGGTGAGACTGCGAGCCCTTCACAATCGTCCGTCTGTGTCCGTCTGCCCTGGCTGGAAGAGTTCTTTATTGACGGTCAAGTGCAGCACTTGCAATCATTATTAATTGATTTCGTCTGCAAAAAAAAGCTGCTTCTGTGTTCACCATAAATGTATCGCCTCCTTTTCCCCCTTTTTTGACTACTGCCATGTTACTTCTTGTACTGTTCCTCTGAACTTCACTCACCGATTCCACCATTGCTTTCTTTCTGTGAGGGAGCGGGTGAATTGGTGAGTGAGTGAATGAGTAAACGAGCAGGTGAGTGGGCGATTGAGTGGGTGATTGGGTGGGTGGGTGATGAAGTGGGTGAGTGATTGGGTGGGTGGGTGATGAAGTGGGTGAGTGATTGAGTGGGTGGGTGATGAAGTGGGTGAGTGAGCGTGTGAGTGGATGAGTGGGTGAGTGAGCGACTTCCTTTTTCTCCTTGCCTTGCTGCTCGCTCCCTCCCGTTCCCTCCCGCTCTTCGCGCGCGGTTCCGCGCTCTGAGACGCTTGTTACCTTACGGGCGCATTACCCACGCACGCTGCCGCCGCTGTCGTGTGGCGCGTGGAAAACGAACACGGGGGTCTCCCTTTTGCCCTCCGCAACAGAGGCTGAAAATCGCCAAGGAGTTTGGGGACAAAGCGGCGGAGAAGAGGGCCTACACCAACCTGGGGAACACGTACGTGCGCCTGGAAGACTTTCCGCAAGCCGTCGAGTACTACAAGTGAGCGGCCTTCCCTCCCGACGACGCGTACAGCACCATTGGAACCTCATTTGCCAGTAAAAAATATGATAATTGTTTTTTTACCCTTCTATCTGGCAACAAAACTGACACCTTTTTTTTTTGCGTACAGCGTCGCGGATTTGCGATGAACGTTGCAGACTGATAATGTGTGACGGGGATGTAAGGGCGTTATAATTTTATTTTCCCATTGTCAGAGTGGTGTTGAGTGATAGCATCAGGGCACTAGCATTTTATTGATATTGTTCAGAGTGATATTGTGTGATTGTGTCAGGCAGGGCATTAGACTGATAATGTGTATATCGTACCAGAGATGCAGAGGAGGAAAGTGCCATGATCAAATTATGAACCAATACAACGTTTCTTTCCTAATAATTGGTAATTGATTACAATGTAATGTGCATAATGCTAGTACCTATGCCTGAGCAATGACCCAACTTTGCTTAAATCCTGTGGTTAAATCAGGTGGTTTGATTAAGTTTTTGATATTGATGTATTTTGTGGTCTACATTGACCAAAGAAAACATTCCAATAATAGTTTATTTCTCGTCATCATCATCATCCGTGATCAGTCCACTGCTGGATGAAAGCCCCCTGATGCTCCCCCCAATATCTCATCCTATTGCCTGTTGAGAAAAGTAAGTGGGCTTGGGCAGGACATGTCGCTGGAAGGAATGACAGCCGATTGTTCAGACTCATGACAGCCTGCCAGCCGGGGAAGGGGGGGAGGGTACACACGCAGATGCTCGATCAGTTTATTGTTTAGGCTTTCGGGACCAATATCCATAATAGAGGTTTATTTTTTTAATATTCTGGCTGTCGCCTGATGATGCTGGTTGTAATCACCGGCAAAACGTCGTGATATAACCCAAAAAGAAACCCCCCGTTAAGGTGCTCGATCAATCGTCGCATCTCGAGACCCGGAGCGATGGCAGAGCGGCTTGCCGAGGCCTTCATCCAGAGCTGGATTGATTATGGCCGACGACGACGATGACGACGGCGGTGGCGCAAACGGACGTCGTTGCTCATTCACATTGCTCTATGCTGCTTGTCCTGCCGCTCGGGCAGAGGTCGCAAACGGGTTTTGATTCCTTACCCGTACCCGGCCGCATCAGGGTCGCAAACGGGTACCCGTACTCGGCCGGGTACCCGTCCCTACCCGTACCCTACCCGAAATGAGTGACAAACAGTTACTCACCAGTGACTCACGGCCGACCCGTACCCGTACCCGGCCGCACCAGGGTCGCAAACGGCTACCCGTACCCGGCTGGGTACGGGTAGTCGGGTATCGGGTAGGGTACGGGTATCGGGTACCCGATTGCGACCTCTGCGCTCGGGTCTCTGACGATTGCTCGTGGTGGTGACGGTGGCGGTGGTGGCGGTGGCAGGAAAGCGCTGCAGCTGGCGCGACAGCTGCGGGAGCGAGCGGCCGAAGCACAGGCGTGCTACAGCCTGGGCAACACCTATACGCTGCTCAGGGACTTCCCGCTCGCCATCCAGTTCTTCCTCAAGCACCTGGCCATCGCGCAGGACCTCAGCGACAGGTGCGCACACGTGCGGCGGGTGGGCAGGCATTCATTAACTCCTTTCAACTAAGGTTGACTTGTGTATTTGTAACGGAGGGAGGGGGGCGGGCGGGGGGCTCACGATAACTTGTGAGGCCCCTTGTTTTAACAGAACTCCACCGTGCAGTTGTGTTGCCGTTAGCGACTTGCCCGAGACAAAACCGGCCACATTGATCACAGCATTGTCCAAACCGTGGAGATGAAAACCAAAGCGAAAAGGATTCACAATACCAGTGCAATCATAATAATAATTGTTATTTCAACTTGTAACACGCTACCATTGTACAGTAGAGAGAGAACAACTCAGAGGTGCGAGGAGGAGCCACAGATGAGCAAGAAAGGCAGCAACATGTGAGGAGGCACTACCAACAATTGCCGAAGCTCTGCAATCCTTTTTATATAAAGGTGTTATCGGCCAATTAACGAGTGTTTTTACTATATGTTAGTGCACGCCGCCCTTCCCATGCCGATGTCTGTATTCCAATTGTGCTGTCAGCATCCTATCATGAGATGTAGTATCCACCTGCATCTCTCGCAGAGTAGTGCAACCCTTCGTGCTAGAGAACGGCCCACGGAGTCGGATACGACAGAGCTACCTCTGAGATAAGCTTCAGGCTTCCCGTGGTCCAGACAGTAGGGGGCAGCACTTTCCCTCTTGATCCGCCACTGAGAATAACGACCATTGCGTGACGGCCAAGCCAACGTGCAGATTCTCAGAGTTGGAATGTAGACAAATTAAGTGCAGAGCCAAATTTTAGGTGATGTGTTTTTTGTGCATTCAACGGCGATGGCGCTGTGACCATCGACTCGCACGTGAGCACCCGGTTTAATTACGGGCAGTTGAAGCCTCGGATTAAAACCCAGAGTATCAGAGGTGCCCACATCAGGCACTGTGACCTCCGTACCACCCCGTCAACCTCTTGCAAAAGCACTTCTTATGAGACGTCCAGCAAGACGACAGGAGGAGGAGAATGGAGGAGGCTTAGGGTTACGATATTTCACTGATAACCATAACTAAAATGACTTGAGTAGATCACGCTGCCTCCTCCCAGTTCAAAGTGAATCACTGAGGTTGATTAAAAGATGTCTTTAAGGGAGCCGGTGTCGCAGCTTGGCTCGCTGAGCGTGGCCATTAAGGTGAATGTCTGATAGTTATTATGTGCGTGGCGCGTGGACTCCACTAAACCAGAGGGGGCTCTTTTAAAAAATACGGGTCAGATCGTTTGACTCCGCGCTATTCAATGTCAGCGTTTACGTTGTGCGTAGCGCTCAGTGCAAATTTGTTTAAGCTTGAATGCATTAGCTCTGCGCCGTCTGTCCGTCCGTCTGTAACTTGGGATGGCCATGGTAACTTGCGTAAAGATGTCCCACTGTAAATAACTTGTTTGTCTAAAGTTGTGTTGCTATAAGGGAATTACCTTGTAGATAATCAGCCAAATTGATGAAAGGGTTGGGCCAGAACTTGTCGGTAAAAATCTGGCACTAAAGGGGGTTAGCATTTTCTTCGTGGTTCTTTCGGTAAAGTCACGTAGAAGGGAAGTAATAAAATAATAAAAATAAAACATAATAAAATAATTCTCACGACGTTTCGGCCACAACGCAAGCAGCCGTCCTCAGGTGAAGACCAGGTCTGTCGGGGAGACAACGTCTGAATGAAACACCACCACGCTTGGAGCGTATATTTAAGCTGGGTTGGAAGGGGGGGGAAGGGCGCCTTGACAAAATAATTTGCATATCAAGAGGAATTTAGCATATTTATGGGAAATGCAGGAATGTGATTACTACTACTTGTGAAATGCGTAGGACACCATGGGCCACGATAACTCTCATAAACAAAAACTACATTCCGAGCATGTTGGACAGCAAGACAGAATTGATGCGTTTGCATTATTTTTTTTCTTCTTCGTTTGGTCCATCGCAACGCGACGTCCAGCATTGTAGGGCGGCAGGTTGGCGCAGTGGTAGCACCCGTGTCTCACAGCGAGATGGGCCCTGAGTTTGAATCCAGACTTGGGTGCCTTTTAGTGTGCCGTTTGGCACGTTCTCCACCTGTTCTGCATGGGTTTCCTCCGGGTTTTCCGGTTTCCTCCTCCCACAGCTAAACAAATACACGCTGTAACGGGTTCATATTCTTAGTTCTTTCGGTAAAGTCACGTAGGTAAAAAATGAAATAAAAAATAATAAAAATAACATAAAAATCACGACGTTTCGGAGGCAACACAAGTCTCCGTCATCAGGTGACTTGTGTTGCCTCCGAAACGTCGTGATTTTTATTTTATTTTCTTGGTTCTTTCGGTAAAGTCACGTAGAAGAAGCAGACGGCTGCTTGCATTGTGGCCGAAACGTCGTGAGAATTATTTTATTATGTTTTATTTTTATTATTTTATTACTTCCCTTCTACGTGACTTTACCGAAAGAACTAAGAAGATGAATCCCTGCAGTCACGAAAGCTTTAAATCGAAATTTAATTTTATTTTTATTAATTTTAATATCATTTTTTACCTACGTGACTTTACCGAAAGAACTAAGAATATGAATCCTTGCAGTCACGAAAGCTTCAAATCTAGAAGCTGTAACGGGTGTTTGACAAACATCCCAATGGAGCAGGACCCTTTCTATGTAAATAATAAACGGTTAATATTGTATGTATGTGCGTTGTAAGCATGTGAAACTTATTTCACGCCATACATAACCAACCATGCTCTTGTGGTCTACAAAAACGAGGCGCGGTAATTTTGCTTGGAAATGTCAACGTTGCCGAGTAAAACGATGCCGGGCCCCTTGAAATCATCGACGCTGCCGTTTCTTCTTCTCGCCTCGAAAGGCCGACGAGTCAAAAGCAAACCGGCCCCCGGCCGCCTTTGATGTCGGTAAAGATAGCTCCGTCGAGGCCTCGCGGCAAATCAAATTGGGCGAGTGTCTGGAACTCGACGCCACTGTAATAATTTGATCTTCTCTGCGCTTGTTTGCTGGAAAAGGCAAATCGGATTTCCAGGAAATTGCTTTTTTTCATTTAATACCATTAGTTGCCGGGTCAGTTGCGCCGCGTGGAAAGTGTCTTACTCGCCAGCTCGAGCGGCTGTGCAGAGAAGTCGCAGATAGTGAAACATATGCGTAAGATGTACATGCGCAATCCACTGCTGGATGAGGGTCTACGCGGGGGTGCGGCGTTGGGTCATTTTCATCCTCGAAGCGTTTACAAAATTAAATCTGCTGCTAAATATCTTCGAGATCATTTAATCTGCCAGAAGCTCCTCTTCTCAGTTGCTGCTCACAGTCCCTCCCATGTGGGACCCAAAAGTGGTTTACATTCCTTCTGTGTGGCGGCTGATAATCTCTGGGATAACCGAGCGAGAACATCTGGGATCAAAACCTCACCATCCTCGTCCCACTCTACATCAGATTTTCATCGCGCGTGCACGTGCAATTGATCGCTCTGCTTCACAGGCCTTCAAGTTATAAATGTTTGTTTGATTTTGTACGGGGTGTAATCTGTTAGCCTTGTGTTCTTTGTGCTGGTTTTACCGTGTTGATCCACGACTTTGCCACTCGGTACTTGACCCTGTGCAGTTGTTTGTGGATTGTTTTGTTCGAGTTTTGTTGTTGTTGCTGTAACCAGGTTTCTGTAATCAGATCCCCAAGGAAAATGAGTGTTCATTATTACCCAGTGCGTTTTGCCCATTGCCACAATAAACCGAGCCTAACCCCCACGCAGTGCGGGTCACCGTTGGGTTATTTGACCTCGGCACGCTGGTCAGTACGGGTCGGTGAAGGTGGGGAGGGTGAACACGGAAGCATAGCAAGTGTGGTACAACGGTGGATTGTGTTGCATTGGCCCACAGACGGTAGCCGTCTTTGGGAGCCTGGCACACGTGTGAGCGCACATCTAAGCGCTGTCCAGGCTCAAATCCCTGCTTGGCTTCTGAGATACTGATGAGATCGTACGTTTCCCACCCGGTCTGGTCATAGGCGAAAATTAATTGACGTCTTTTAAAAATGCGTCAAATGTCAATGCGATTCCCTGCTCAAACGAGCCACATTGAAGCAATGGTGCTCATCTCCTGTTTACAGCGCTGCAGATCCAGTGGTGGTAATTCCATAGGACAACCACTTTACTTCCCCACAAAGTGGTACCCATTTTTATCGACCCTGGATGGATGATTGATGGGCCAAGTCAACCGCCGACGCCCCCCTCTAACTCGGATTTGAAGTCACGACCTTGTGATTGCGAGCCGCTCGCCCGCCGCTCGCCCCACCTCCGAAGCCACCGGGCCACAATAACCAACTGGCAGCAGCGTCGGTCACTTTATAATTTTAGTTTTAGACACAGGGCGAGATGCGTTTGTCAAACGGATGTCAACTCGGGGGAAAAACATCGCCCGATTCCTCACTCCTCGTGCCGCTGACGAATGCCTCCCCATGTCACTTTCTCACAGCCAAGGGCGTTTTCATCATCAATTCCGGAATGACCGATTCATTCTGTTGCCATGTTCCGTTACATTAAATCCTTGTGCTGCTCGGCAGTGCCATTAGGCAATTTCATTAGCTGCCGCTGCAAAGTCGGTGGGCGGTGTCACAGCAGCCTGTGTCAGCATCAAGATGAATCTCCTATCGTCCTGTCCTGCGGCGTATTTAGGTCATTTTTTTGCACAGGTCTTGAGAAGCCGTTTCGCATAAGTACAGTGCCAAGGGTAAGGGTCTAAGAAAATGTAATTTGAAGGACTCTTGAGATTCGAGACCCACAGACTCACACAGAGACCCACAGCCTCAGACAGACGCATATATTCAAATAATTATTAGCATCGTAGTGGAGAATACAAAGAATAAAATAAATCATGCAGACAATACATCTTCCCATTTCCGTCTCTCCAAATTCAAAAACAAAGCTATTTTTGTACACATCCCATCAGCCGGACAGCCTTCCGGGAGTGCGCATACTGTCACGGATGTGTGAAGGAAACTTTGGTTATTTATTTAGTTATTTATATGTTGCACAACGATGATAAGATTTTTGTGAGTTGTGTATTGTTACATTTTGTGTTGAACTAGGACGCACATCGTAAAGAGAGGGTCACTGCCCGTAAGATGGGCAGTTCACCAGCATTGATCCAGGCAAGCCTGACTGAAAGTATGCGCTCGCAGAAGGCCAAGCGGCTGATGGTTTGTCTAAGAAATACTCGCAGATCAGAAGGGCTACGGAGAGATGCCTCTGGTGCAGGGCAGGAGGAGTAGGGGGAGACCGAGGCCGAGATGGGAGGATGCGGTGGAGCGAGAGGCGAGGGACATCCGAGTTGTGACGAGAGAAGAGGCGCAGAAAGAGAAGATCACCGTGGGAGAAAATGCGAGCAGCCGGACCACATGGGGATACGGGATTCTTGGCGTGGAATCGTGGAGAATAGGACCCCGGTCTCGTTAGAACCGTTGTGAATTGTGAAGCCATGTCAGTTTGCCCTTCCGTGGGAAACGTGAGGTCGTGCCAGTCGGTCAATTGCGAGGGGAGGGCTGCGTCCCCGAGTCCTTGAGCAGAGGGCATCGCTAAATCTGTGAACCCCACGGATTGTGAGCGCTGCCGGTCGAGAGCCCCTGCAAAGAGCTGGGAGAGTGGGCGGCGCTGTCTCAGCGGAAATCCCGGCCACCGCTTCATTCCAATCCTGTCCCGCACCTGAAGAAACTGACGCAAGCGGCAACTTCGCTAGCATAGACCCAGATCCCCCGTGTAACCCGCGCAGGCTGTCGGGGCAAGTGCACTTGGCGAAGTGGCACTTATTCAGGCCGGAACGGCGCGTGAGGGAGCGGTGTGGCCGGTTACCACGTCCGGCCGCCTTTGTATCCCAAGAAAGTCGGTCACGTGTCTGTCCCTCCACGTTAACATATTGATAAGGGTGTTCTTTTACACGTACCATCAGCCGCACGACCTTCTGGCAATGCATACTTTCACCAGCATTGGTTCGGTACAAACAAACTGGACCGGTTTTGACGCGTGGCGTCGCATCAGCAGTCGGGCTCGCTCGAACCAATGTCGTCCACCCAGCAGTTTTAACAAGGTACAACTAAGTTGATCGGCAGGTCGCAAATGTGGTGGGGTAAAGTATGGGTGCGCCCACATTTGACCAAATACCCTGAAGAGGGGCCTCATGGAGCGCCGTCTATATTTGAGACTCATCCGTCAGCGGTGGCCTGAGCGAGGACTTTTCAGGGTTGCGCCTCTGCCTGTTACAAACGCGTACAGGACTCATCGCCGTGCCTGCGCGTTCGCTCGCCGCAGCCGCTGCGTTTGGCGCGAGTCGTTTTGGCGGCTGCTCGGCTGTTGCCGCTTCCACCTCCTCCCCCCGGTGTTTGTTTCCTGCGATGACTTCACCCCCCAGCCGTGCGAAGCCTCCCGTGGGGTGGCCAGCTTGAACGGCGCAAGTGGCCTCCTCGAGGAAGGAAGCGAGCGAGCGAGGGCGCGATCGAGAGGGCCCGCTGATGTCCTGTCCCCTTTTGTGCGTTGCGTTTGCCGTCAGGGTGGGCGAGGGGCGTGCGTGTTGGAGCCTGGGCAATGCGTACGCGTCCCTGGGAAACCACCAGCAAGCGCTGTCCTTCGTCACAAAGCACCTGGCCATATCCAAGGAGGTACGCAGTGTGTCGTGACCCCTCGCGACCCCCTCGCGACCCCCTCGCGACCCCCTCGCGACCCCCTCGCGACCCCCTCGCGACCCCCTCGCGACCCCCTCGCGACCCCCTCGCGGCTCCTCATGGCCCCTTGTGGGTTCCGTGCGTACGGGGTTACCACTGCGCCGGTTGTCATGATACGATATCGGTTATCAAGTATACATGAAGATTATCGCAATGTCAGTAATGCCTTTATATTTTGCGTGTTTATTGTTTTGTGCGTGTGTTCACGCTGTGGTGTACGTCTAAATTATTCACCTGCACTTTTCACTACATAAGCCTGCCGCAAATCTTCTAATGATTGCAACTTTACATTCCAGGAAAGTATAATCATTACATGATATCTTATATCTACACAATTGGAAAGACGGTGGTGACTTTGGGACGCTTTTATCTAGCGGTGGATTGAGCGTGTTTGATGACGATGGCAAGTAGGGACACGGCCTGCGAACGCAGACGGACGAATAGAGAATAGGTGCAAGCAGAGTTTGGCGAGGAGTTAAACTCACGGGTGAGTGGAGTGAAGCGGAGGACGACGCGTTTGTCTCAATTTACGCGATTTGGGCGGAGGCGCGGTCCGGCCCGTTTAGCTCCCCGCAAAGTAATTGTGACGTTGCAGCGTCACGTTGCCTTGACACGCGAGGCTCGCGCACGCGCACGTTTCGGCTCGCTCCGTCCTTCCCTCCGTCCGAGCCCTCCGTCCCTCCGTCCATGCGTCTCTTCGTCCGTCTCTCCGTCCGACCCCTCTGTCCCTCCGTCCATGCGTCTCTTCGTCTGTCTCTCCGTTTGTCCGACCATCCGTCCGTCTGTCCCAGGACGTGGGGGAGCTACTCGGCCGAGCGTGCAGTGGCACCCGCCGCCCACCCTGCCACCCGCGGCGTGTGGACATACGGCGGTGCCTCGCGGCCCACGGCTTGTTTACAACGTGTCAAATGGCGGGATGTCATGAAGAAATAAATTATTGCGACGGTTGGGTAGCACACCTCACGGCATTGGGATCATATTGCGCCTTAATAATAATTGTTATTATATTATTTCGGCAACAAGTTCCTGGGTTTGATTCCCGACTCGGACGTGCTTCTGCGCGGAGTGTGTATGTTCCCCTGATCTACGTGAGCTTCCTCAGGGTTTTCTGGGTTCTTTCCATAGCGTAAAAAAAAAACTAACTTATCGGCCAAAATTACATCCCATTGCAAAACAATTACACAGCCATTTACTAATTTGGGATTGCACATAGCAACATCGCACCTGACTTGGAAAACGTCTTGAGTGGTGATGTTTACACACCGCACCAGGTACTCATTAGAGGCTGAGTCGACCTAGGGGAGGCCCAGGACCAGTTCAGATAGTCATCTCTGGTGTTGGTGACCATGAGCAGGAATCGAACTTGGGTCGCCGGGTTCGTAGCCCAGCGTGCTAACCGCGACACCTCCGCTAGACTATACACACGCAAGCAGAGTAAACTCTCATTACTTCCACCCGGCCGGGCTAATCACTTATTGACACCGAAGTTGAGGCCGGGCGTAGTGGGAAGAAGTGACGATCTGTCAAGCCGCCAAAGAGATGAATCGCACTCGCCGCTCAGCGGTCACCAGCGACGGCTCGGCCCGTGCACTGCGGGGGGCGACGCGCGTATTGGTCGTCGGGACTGCGCGGGGAGAATATCCCCCCCTACCCCCCCCCCCCCGGAGTGGCAGAGTGGTTGGAGGCAGCAGCTGGAAGGGGGGGTGGGGGAGGGGAGGGAGATTGGGAATGTCCGCACGCGCCGTGTTTTGGGGAAAAATAATGGGTGGCGGTAAAAATAAATAAATGTGGCGGCGTGGTGACACATGAAGAGGGGACGATGTGTTCCCCAACCCTGCCACGGACGGGAAAAAAAAAACCACAAGCATCACTCTGAAACATTCAAACCATGGCTAATTGCGCCGTTGTTGCCGTGTTCTTGATGCATCAAAGAGCCTTGCATTCTCAGAATGTACGGTGTGTGTGCGTGTGTGTGTGCTGCATGGCGTCGGTCGATAACGCTCATGGTAAACAAGCTCGCGTGCTGCACACGATTATGATTGTTGTCATTTTGTTGCCGAATGGGGAAAATGTTGCCCCTGTGGCTACAAGGCTCAGCGTTGGCCTGTGTAGTCCTCACGATCGTCGTGCTTCTCAGCAGCCAGCGCAGCATGGCTGGATTCTGTTTCACGAGTTTCGGAAGCACCTGCTTGTCCTGTACGTTGGAAGTGTTGTGTATCCTGTGCCCGAGTATGCGGGAGCATTGCATATAGGAGCCAGAGTGATACTCACAGTTTTGGAATTTAAGGCGATGTAAGTTTATGAGGCTATGACCAAATGGTCCAGAATGTACCCGATTGCGTCCGATCTCGAAAGCTAAGCAGGCTTTGAGTCTGGATAGTGGTTGGAAGTTCGATGAATATGTACGACAGGTTGTTATAGGCTGCGGGGCCACATAGTTGGCAGTGCAGCGCAATACATTGTTGTACCGTGTCTGATGCTTGCTGCATTCAACCATGACCAGTGCAGGCGTGGGGAGGCCTCGCATCCAGCAGTGAATAGAAAATAGCTGACGGTGGTGATGGTGAAGCAGCAGTGCAGATGACAGTGCCTCCAGCGATCCAGACATGGCTTTGCTCACAACTTGCTCATGCAGAGCTGCACAAATTCAATAATGTTCTGCTCTTAATTGGAACGGACAAAGTGCCCCGGGCTGTGAACCGGCTCGTGATTTCAAACACACGCACATACGCACCACGCGCACGCACAGACGCACGCACAACGCACGAATGCACAGACGCACGCATACAAAACGGACACGCACAAATGCACAAAGTCACACCAGCCACAGCCGTGGCACAGGACAGACGCCGGATTTACTCTGGAACGGAAAGTGGCGAGTCTGTCTGCTGCCGCTCGCGTTGTTCGGCGATGAGCGCCGGCGAACGTGAACCGTGACTCGCCATGTCGCGGTGCCACACCAATGCTGGGCGGACGGACCCCCAATCTGGTGAAGCTGGGTTCTATTGATTTTGGTTGAAATAACATTTGTTGTCATTAGTTTTCACATAAGTTATCCGGCAATCGAGGGGAAGACCTCAGGCCAGATGGTGGGATACGGTTAGGTCGGATCAGATCTTGGAGGTCGCTGTCTGTCAACTGTGCAGCAGCTGCCGGTTCTGGCGGAAGGTAGAAAGCGCTGGCGATCAGGGTCGATGGCATCACCGGCTGTGGCCGCGATGACGTCTCGATCCTGACTACGAGACTAGAAATCATCCATTCGGAACTCTGGCAGCGTGGCTCAACCCTTCGTGCTAGCGGACGGCCGGCGAACGACGTGACCTCTGGGCGTCTTTAAACTTGTCAACGTAGCTGCCGAGATCACGCTGGCGCTGGCCGGTGAGGTGGCGAGCCACCCATTCCCCGCCCCGCCACGCGGAGTGATGAGCGTCCCTGGTGCCGGCGCTGCGTGTGACGGGCAGGTGGGCGACTGTAACGGCGAGCTGACGGCGCGACTCAACCTCGCTGACCTGCAGTCGACGCTCGGCATGGCGCAGGCGTCCGAGCAGGCGGAGCGAGCGTCGCCCGATGACGACCACGACTCCGAGTCGGACTCTGAAGGTGAGCGGCGGAGTTTGCCTTGTGTGTGTGTATACACGCGGCCTCCCTGTGTCACTCTTATATCGCTACTACAACCTCAGGTTCTTGTACCCGTGAATCTCACTCGCTGATTTCTCCGGCCGTGTTGAGGGCTCGGTCTCTCATCCACACTTTGTTCAACCACCACCACACTGTGTTCAACACACTGAAGGTCACAACAACATGCTCACTCACTCGCCTACTAACCCACTCACTCACCGACGACTCACTCACCCACTCACTCGTAAACTTACCCACCCACTCATCAGACTACAGGTCACAACAACACGCTCACTCAGTTTAACACGTAGGCTTTCGCGACCAATGTTATTCATAATCAACGATTTTTGGGTTTAGATCGCGTTTATTTATAAATGTTCGTAACCCTCCACCACCCGACACGGCCAATCAGTAAAAATGTGTCACGTTGACAAAGACAAATAGTTCACTGCTTTAGCCCACCGGTGTGTTGAAGCAACAACATTTACAATTTGAGTACGACGTTCTGGCGAATTGCCCGATGATGCTGGTTGCAATTACCAGCGAAACGTCGTACTCAAATTGTAAATGTTGTTGCTTCAACACACCGGTGGGCTAAAGCAGTGAACTATTTGTCTTTGTCAACGTGACACATTTTTACTGATTGGCCGTGTCGGGTGGTGGAGGGTTACGACACATTTATAAATAAACGCGATCTAAACCCAAAAATTGTTGATTATGGACGCTCACTCACTCGCCTACTAACCCACTCACTCACCGACGACTCACTCACCCACTCACTCACTCACTCATAAACTTACCCACCCACCCACTCACCACACTACAGGTCACCTCACGTCTTCCCTCGCATTGCTCCACTTGGGAATTCCTTCCAATTTTTTTTTCCCCAAGCACGGGGACGCGCATTTTTAAGAAATGATTCTTGACGTCGATCAAACCCTGACACTGCTGCCATGGGGAGTTTCTGATGTAGACGAGACTGAATGACTAATTTGTCACCTGTCGCGAGCTCGGGCTCGTACCGTCTCAGAAGCTAAGCAGGTGTTGAGTATGCGTATTGCTTGAATGGGGGCGACCGCCGTACACAAACAGGTTGCTATAGGGCTTGCGGGGACACGTGGCGGGCAGCAGAGGGCAGAGCAACAACATCCATTGTTGTACTGCACTTCTCATGCACGCCAACGGCGATGCTCCCAGGCCTCCCCGACCGGCACTGACCGTTGGTACCCTGACATCTTGCATGGGCGTGGGGAGGCCATCACCTAGCAGTGGATTGGCAGATGTGCGTCCATGCGAGGGAGATGAAGCCCCGTCCGTATTCTTAGTCACAGCTCGGTTCAGGCTTGGCCCCGGCTCAAGTGAGCTTTGGTTCAAAGCTACACATCGCTTAAGCCAACTCCATAAACACGGTCCCAGCCACGCTGAGGATTTCCGGGGAGCTGAGTCTGAGCGTTAAGAGGCCGAGCCAGATTTCGAGCCATGACCACGAACACGCGCCCGAGGATCGTACGAGCGACGCTGCGGGCGATTGAGAGGTGAACGTCACGACGCTTGTTTTGGCAGGCGAAAAGACGAGGCCGAGGAGGCGATTGAGTATGGAGAACATGGAGCTCATGCACTTGACCCCGGGAAAGGTCGGCAAGGTACGGGGCGGTGACGCGAGCGGTGTCATTTTGAGAGTCACCAATTATCCCCTAAACGATATCAAGAAAATGTAATTCTCTCTGACGTGTGTTCGGCTTTCACCGCGTGTTATTCGGCGCGATGTCTGACGTTTCAATCCACGTGCCGGGAGCTTCTGCAGGGAATTATCTGAGCAGTTCTTTGCTCTTCCAGGGCAATTTAGTTCAACGCAGCTCTTAGAGGAGCTCCCGGAACGTGGAGCGAAACGGGGTCACCGATTAGGAGTCTGCTTGGAACGTTGTTTGGAGCCCAGGTCTTGCTCTACGCCATTTCCGATTGAAGCTTGAAATGTCTTGGCACTAAATTACGAAAACATGGAGCAGATTTAAGGTGGCTTTGGTACTAATATGTTACAGACATGGGCATATTTCAAATACAATTGCAAGCGAAGTTACCGTACAGCAGAATCGACAGCTAACTCTCAATTTGTGATTTGGATGGAAGATTAACCAGGAACATTTTTGAAGCCGTGGAATTCCAGGTGTTTGGGGGAATTAATAATCATTAAGAATTTACACAGACTTCATTCACTGACAGGGAGAGACAGAACATTCCAGAGGTGCGAGAAATCACCGAGAAGCGGGAAGGAAGCAAGAAACTTGCGCCAAATATTGCCCAAGCTCTGTGGTTCTATGTCTGGATGTTTGACCAACTCCATTGCCGAGTTGTTTATACACATGGGAGAAAACTGGAGTGTCCGGAGAAAACACACGGGTGTGAGGGGATAACACTCAATCTTCCGTACAAGAGGGAAATTAACCCACTTTCTGTACTGCCACCATACCCTGGCCAGCCAGGAGATGGCGACTTCGAGGCCCACGGGTGGGGAGGAGGGAGCTTCGCGAATTTGCCTGCCGGATCGCGGGCGCGTGCCCCGGAGAATGAATGCAATAACTCAACTCCTCTCTCGCGACCGCAGCCTCTGAACGGCGACGTGCGATCCCTGGCCATGGGTGGGGCGGTGGTGTCGGCGCAGCAGAATTCCGTCTCCACGTCGGGGGCGCCGGCGACGTCCAGGCCCTCTGGGAAGTCCCTTTTGCCGTCGCGGCTGCGCGGCAAGAAACAGCGCGATGGCGCGGAGATGGAGCAGCGAACGACGTCGGTGGATTCGCGTGACGTAGCGCTGCAGGTGTCCACCAGGGTGAGTGGTGCCCGGCCGGCAGACGGCTCGCCGCATAGGGCTCCGCACAGATGGCTCACCGCAGAGGGCTCACCGCAGAGGGTTCACCGCAAAGGGCTCCACACAGAGGGCTCACCGCAGAGGGTTCACCGCAAAGGGGTCACCACGGAGGGCTCACCGCAGAGGGTTCACCGCATTGGGGTCACCACGGAGATGTCACCGCAGAGGGTTCACCGCAAAGGGGTCACCACGGAGGGCACACCGCGGAGGGCTCACCGCAGAGAGTTCACCGCATTGGGGTCACCACAGAGGGCTCACCGCAGAGGGTTCACCGCAGAGGGGTCACCACGGAGGGCTCTCCGCAGAGGGGTTAACACGAAGGGCTCACGACAGGAGGGCGCACCGCATCGGGCTCATCGCATCGGGCTCATCGCAAAGGGCTCCACACAGAGGGCTCACCGCAGAGGGTTCACCACGGAGGGTTCACCGCATTGGGGTTACAACGGAGGGCTCCACACAGAGGGGTTAACACGGAGGGCTCACGACAGGAGGGTTCACCGCAGAGGGTTCACCACGGAGGGTTCACCGCAGAGGGGTCACCACGGAGGGCTCACGACAGGAGGGCTCACCGCAGCACCGTGGAGTTGTTGTGGGTCGGTGACGCGGCCCAGCAGCAGCACATTTGCCATTCGTTGCAGAGGTTCGCAGTTCGGTCCTGGCAGGCCACCCTGGTTAATACTACGGGCGTGTTAACTATAAAATAATACAGATCCGTCAGCTTCACAGTGGGCGTTGAAGATCCCCGTGATGCCATTTCGAAAACAGCGGAATCATTGTCTGCCGGCGACACAGTCCAAATTTGCCAAATGTGTAAAATTACACCACAAATTGCTCATTTGGGATCGCACATACATCAATAGCGCAGAAGCAGGTAATTTTTGTTCTATTTCACAAAACATTTTTTTTATTCCTATCGTGCTGCTGGCATAATTATTTTCCATTAAGAATGATGGAATGTGTTGCGGCTTACGCTTCCCTGAAGACTTGGCGTTCAACAGATGACTCGCTGAAAGAATCCTTTCTGCGGCGCCACACGCAAATCAAAAAAATAAGTTGGAGTCCATCCGTGACCCGATGGGCTTTGCAGACCAACATTACCCAGGTTTATGCGCTCAAACTTCGGACTGGCTTTGGCCTTGTGAACCTCAACAGGATTCGCCAGATGTTGTTGGCAAGGGAATTCCATATAAACTATGGGAGCCTGCTAATTGCAATTAGAACCATTGCACACCCCCCTTGTGCAGTGCTGTTTATACAACAAAAACGGGCGTAGGAGGTCATCCGAGCTCCACTTTTGACTGTATTTTTCCATTGTTTCCCCGATGTTACCCGATTGCGCTATCGGCACCGTGATGTCCGCGATTGGACATCACAGAGCCGCCTCTGAGATCCCGTCTTCACGTGACCTCTGCTCAGCACACGGTAGAGAGCAGCACTTCCCCACCCACTCTACGTATATTTAATTCTCAGAGTTGGAATATAGCCAAATTATAAATGTAGAACCACATTTAACGTGATGGGTTTTTTGCGTGCAGTCATTGGTGACTGGGCTTACACCATCAACTCGCTGATATACTTTCAGCACCCTCTACTTCAGGGTGCTTTATATCCAATCCGTGACTTACATTCAGGTCTCATCTCAACACATTTCAAAGCGCACCCCCAGTAGCAGTCGTCCCTGTGCGGCACAAGGCGACTCGGCACCTGGCATGCGAGTGGGCATGTGTGTGCTGTCTGTAGGGGGGCGATGATTGCTGGCTGCTGTGTGCAATCCCAAGAGGACCTGGTCTCATCACAACTCGGTCTATAGAAGTTTGGTCTGAGCTGGCCTTTTTATTATTACACTTAAATCTAGATTAGAAGTTTTTGTGACTGCAAGGATCCATACTCTTTGGTTCTTTCGGTAAAGTCACATAGGTGAAAATAAAAAAGTACAAAAATAAATAGTATTTATTTATAGCATATTAGTTTATTATTTTTATAGATATGAAAAAACTTTTATTTTATTTTAGTTAAGTCACCTACGTGACTTAACTCAAAGAACCGTATTATTACACTTGTTTATCCAGGAAGGCCTCACCGAGTCTCGCAGATATTTTTCAGGAGGGATCCCACCAATGTTTCGCAGAAGGGTGCAATCTTGCCGTGTATGATCTCAATTGGGTGATTTGCAGGTCATTTTAAGCGTCAGGATGTTGATATTTTTTGGCCAACACCGATTTACAACGTACGTTAACTTTAGCTGTGGGTGAAAACCGGAGGAGCCGGTGGAAAGCCACGCAGAACAGGGGAAGATAACCACCTCAAGACTTAATTTCAATTTAAAGCTTTCGTGACTGCAGGGATTCATCTTCTTGGTTCTTTCGGTAAAGTCACGTAGAAGGGACAAAATAAAATAATAAAAATAAAACATATTAAAATACAATTCTCACGACGTCCTCGGCTGCTTGCGTTGTGGCCGAAACGTCGTGAGAATTGTATTTTATTATGTTTTATTTTTATTATTTTATTATTCACCTCAAGACTCCACACAGAACAGGCACCCGAGCCGAGACTCCAAACCCTGGCCTCCTCTCGCTTTGAGGCGCGGGCGTCACGACTGCACCACCGCCACCCTGCCGCCCGCTTAGTGCGCGCGGTGTGTTTGCAAGTCAGGCGGGGCCGTGTGACCCGCAGGCGAGCCTTAGTTTGGCTCGGGTGTCACGAGCGATAATTTCCCCGTGTCGTACCGGCGGTTGAGTCCGTGTTCTGATTAGCCAAATTGGCACCGCATATTGATTGCGCCGGGATGCCAAAGATAAATGTGCGACCTCGCCAGGGTGCAAATGCAATTCTGGCCGCAGGGTATGTTGAAGGCTACCTGCCAACAATTTGCGTTTTTAATATATATAAAGTATAATTAAACTCGGCAAGTAGGCATACATAATGAAAGCTATAAAGCTGCTTACAAGTGAATACATTCGATTTGCAGATGAAAGGCCATTCTGATGGGTCGGCAGCCTACTTGCTGTACTATAAGAACATTTCCTGGAGGAATTCAATTAACTTTAAAAGATGTTTTTCACTGATGTCCCGTAGACAGGTGGGACTCTTGCAACTGATCGTTGCTCTGCTGCTTCCCAACAGTGCTCGCTCGTGTGGGCGAGTGTCGCTCCGTAACTTCACGTTGATTTATTTTGTCGCCATATTTCGCGTGAACGGGTGAGAGCTCCAAAAACCGGGATGGAGTCTCACTTGCAAGAGGTCACCTGGTTCACCAGAAAGACAAAAACAACAAAGATGTTTGCCACTTACTGGCTACTCTGTTTTAAATGCTTTAATGATGTACAGTCACACGAATCATATTCATTCTGACATTCACAATGCACGCATATAGTTGTTAAGGTGCATACACTCAGAGCATCAATGGGTTTATACGGGTCTCTTAGTGAGTCTATACGTTGCTGTGTGTGAGTCAATGCGTTAGAATGTGGATATGTATGACGTCTAAACGCGACCGCATCGCAAAGCGCCGTACGTAAGGCGTTAGCTCACGGATGGCTGCGGGCAGGGAATAAGTTACAGGTTGTGGGGGGGTAATGCCTTGATTTTAGAGTTAGGGGGAGCCAGCTGTACCAGGCACGGTGTCACTGTTAGGAGCCTTCTCACGCCCCGCCGTACTGCGGGCCTGGCCCCCCTGCCACATTTAAATCACCTCTAATTGGAGCTCACATAAAATTAACAGCAATCGCAATCTGTGTAAGGAGGCCTGGGGGCTTGCGAGCCACACGTCTCACTTGGTGTTGACTGGTTTTTTAATGATATGCTAATTGGATTATGCCAATTCCTTATACCCGGTTCAATGACCACCAATCCACAGTTTTAGTTTTAACCGTGCAATTCCGCGCGCCGCTTAGAATCGGCGCTTGTCTAATTTTAATTATGCATTGTGAGCAAATGACAAGTTACGGTTTTCGCGCCAGCAGGGAGCGGTTCGGTATAAACCAACCGGTGAATTAAATTCTGCATCTATTTATGCACCTGCCCACCCCCCCCCCCCCCCCCACTCCTAAGCAGGAGCGCTAAAATGGTACAACCTCTACGATAACACTGGAGGTGAAAAAGACTTTGACGCATTATCATAACAACACTCAAGATTCCGGGGGACTAATTATCACGTAGCATATTTCCCTAGTTGAAAACAAATATGTAAAAATACATCGCCGCCCGTTTATACCGGGCTGCGCCAAAGCCGCCGTGCGCAAAGAGAGAGATACAGGGGCTGGTCCGGCGAGTGATGTCGCGGGTTTAGAGCGGAGCCGTTGCCTTGAGGAAAGGGCACTTCTCGTGCGCCGAGGCGCGGTTTGCTTTCAGGTGCTACTTGAAAGAGCTCGATTTTTTTTTAGATATTCTTTTATCCGCCCTCGAATCGGACCGTTGCCCATTGGCGGCAGCGCACGACCCGTACCGCAGGAAGACGCTCGCTTGGCGTCCTCGAACGTGCGCGGGGATCCCTTTGTAGCGGCGCGGAGAGCAGAGCGGTGCAGGGTGGGAGCGGGGGTGGGGGGGGTCGGCGGGGGGTTGTCACGTAAAGCGCGGCGGAGGGCGATCGCGGACGAGGGAGGGAAGCGGTTGAAAGCGACGGCAGTGGCAGCGGCGGCGAGGAGCGTCGGACGAACGTGTGTGTCGTGTCCCGTGGGGTGCGACGGTCGGGATGAAACTTGCATGCGCTCGTCTGCGAGAGATCCCGATCGCTCGGCGAAGCAGAGGTCGACCTCTTTGTTAATTTGTTCGTGAGGACGCTTGCACACTTGTAACGACACGTTCCGTGCTGCTAATGGTTTAATAGCCAATCGCTTGCTGCTGCTGCTGCCTCGAATTCAGATTGTTCAGTGTTAATTGCGTCAACGCGATAACGAGCATCGCAAGATTTTAATTATAAATAGTTCGTCAGGGGTGATCTTATTGCTGTCCCCACCCGCTTGAAAGGTAAGTGGTTTTTAAGGATTTAAAATGTTTGCAACTCGATTTGTGCTCATGCATTAGAATGTTTGGGGCTGAGCATTGGCACAGTGGTTAGCACACTGCGCTCTGAACCTAACAACCCGAGTTAGATTTTCTGCCACCGTTAACATCGGTGATGGATGGCATCTGAACCAATCCTGGGTCCTGTTTTCACCAAGCCGCTCCGCCCGGCGTGATGAAGGTTGGTCAGACAATCGCCATGACCGACACGGCATGGGGAAGCCTCCTTCATCCAGTAGTGGATTGACAAAGGAATGTGATTTTTATAACGATCTTCTTGGGTTGTTAACGCGGCCGTGGCTGATTCGGCCATGCAGGCGCGAACTCGGCGAGGACACGGTGGATTTATTCCGCGGGTAAGCACGCGTCCACCGGGGTTGGGGGGAGGGCATTTTGGGCGTGTGCGTGCGTGCGAAAGGCAGGAACGCATGAGCGTGTCAAGCGAGCGTGCGAATGTGTAAGTGAGCGAGCGTGCGAGTGTGCAAAAATCTAAGTGAGTGAGCACGTGAGCAAGCGAGTGAGCGATCGAACGAGAGAACACGTGAGTACTCGAGCGAAGGAGCGAGTGTGTGAGTGGGAAAGAATCTTGAGTGAGTGAGGGGTGAAGTGAGTGGGTGAGCACGTGAGCAAGCGAGCGAGTGAGCGATCGAGCGAGAGAGTAGTGCGCGAGTACTGGAGCTCGCGAGCGAGTGAGGGAACGACCGTACCTGCTCGCCCGCCCCCAGGTGGACCCTGACCTCGTGGACGACGACGGGTTCTTCGACCTGCTCAGCCGCTTCCAGGGAAACCGCATGGATGACCAGCGCTGCTCGCTGGGGCCCGACTACAACGGCGGCGAGGGGGCCGGAGCTCGCGGGCCCTCCACACCACCACTGGCCGACCGGCGAGCCGGTGAGTGTGAGCTGTGTGTTGATCGGTGAGCCGGTGAGTGTGTGCTGTGTGTTGATGGGTGAGCCGGTGAGTGTGTGCTGTGTGTTGATCGGTGAGCCGGTGAGTGTGTGCTGTGTGTTGATGGGTGATTGTGAACTGCATGTTGATGGGTGAGCCGGTGAGTGTGTGCTATGTGTTGATGGGCGAGCCGGTGATTGTGAGCTGTGTGTGCTGTGTGTTGATGGGTGATTGTGAGCTGTGTGTTGATGGGTGAGCCGGTGATTGTGAGCTGTGTGTTGATGGGTGATTCTGAGCTGCGTGTTGATGGGTGAGCCGGTGATTGTGAGCTGTGTGTTGATGGGTGAGCCGGTGATTGTGAGCTGTGTGTGCTGTGTGTTGATGGGTGATTGTGAGCTGTGTGTTGATGGGTGAGCCGGTGAGTGTGAGCTGTGTGTTGATGGGTGAGCCGGTGAGTGTGAGCTGTGTGTTGATGGGTGAGCCGGTGAGTGTGTGCTGTGTGTTGATGGGTGAGCCGGTGAGTGTGTGCTGTGTGTTGATGGGTGAGCCGGTGAGTGTGTGCTGTGTGTTGATGGGGGAGCCGGTGAGTGTGTGCTGTGTGTTGATCGGTGAGCCGGTGAGTGTGTGCTGTGTGTTGATGGGTGAGCCGGTGAGTGTGAGCTGCGTGTTGATGGGTGAGCCGGTGAGTGTGTGCTGTGTGTTGATGGGTGAGCCGGTGAGTGTGTGCTGTGTGTTGATGGGTGAGCCGGTGAGTGTTTGCTATGTGTTGATCGGTGATTGTGAGCTGTGTGTTGATCGGTGAGCCGGTGAGTGTGAGCTGTGTGTTGATGGGTGATTGTGAGCTGTGTGTTGATGGGTGAGTGTGAGCTGCGTGTTGATGGGTGAGCCGGTGAGTGTGTGCTGTGTGTTGATGGGTGAGCCGGTGAGTGTGTGCTGTGTGTTGATGGGTGAGCCGGTGATTGTGTGCTGTGTGTTGATGGGTGAGCCGGTGAGTGTTTGCTATGTGTTGATCGGTGATTGTGTGCTGTGTGTTGATGGGTGAGCCGGTGAGTGTTTGCTATGTGTTGATCGGTGAGTGTGAGCTGCGTGTTGATGAGTGAGCCGGTGAGTGTGAGCTGTGTGTTGATGGGTGAGCCGGTGAGTGAGTTGTGTTTATTGGCGAGTGTGGGCTGTGTATTGATCGGTGAGCCGGTGATTGTGGGCCGTGTGTTGCCTGAGTGCTCGCATCACTGCTGGCGCAAGAGCCTCCTCTAGAAGGAGCTCGAGCGAACCCCACATCAGATATTTGTCCTACTACTCCGCCAGACACCTTGGAAGAGGAGGGAGTACCCCATGGTTTACCCCACCACCCACGACCTTCAGCCTGTGATCCCCCCATTTACATTGCTAGGTGGACAGAGGCGGGTGGGGATTTAAGAAACTTGCACCGTTGTTTCAGCTACCGCGCCAGTGAATGGAATCGAACCGGCAACCTCTGGATTGCAAGCCCAGTGTGAAAGCCATCACTCCACGGCAGCGTCCAGTATTACATTAACTATAAATAGGTCACCGTGTGTGATCGCATAGTTTATAGTTATTGTGGATCGTTACTTGGGTAACAATCGAGGGATCTGTCTGTCCGCCCATCCCTCCATCCGTCCCTCTGTCTGCCGCGGTGCCATCTACCGCCACCACCGCCGCCACCGTCACGCGACAGGCGCGCGTGCCCTCGTGGCGTCGCCGCAGACGGAGGAGTTCCTCGATCTCCTCGCAGTGCTCCCAGAGCCGCCGCATCGACGACCAGCGCGCCAGCGTATCCGACCTGCCGGGCCTGCGCCTCACGCCCAACAACAGCGGCGCTGTCTCGGGGCGCCTTGCCGCCGCCGCGCCTGCCGCCCCGCGCGGCGTGGACGGCGCTGCCGCCGCGGCCGCGGCCGCCGCTAGGGCCGGGGCTCTGGCCGCCGCCGCCGCCATATCTCACGAGCACGAGGACGAGGACTTCTTCGACATGCTCGTGCGCTGCCAGGTGGGGCTGCTGGCGCCGTGGTCGCAGCGCCGTCTGTCCGTGCGGCCGCGCGCGATTCAAACGATTTGCACGTTTTGGCGTGCACGCCGGTCGCGTAGAGCGAGGTTATCAGTCCAGGAAGGTGCTGCTGTGTTTCACCGACCGTGGTAATTTCAGGGGCGATGGTGCTGTGTTTTCTCATTCAGTAATTTGTGGGAAATCTTCCAAATTTGGACCACGATGCCGGCACACGATGGCCTACTTTTTTTCGATTAATGCCACGGGATTTTTTATTATATCAATACACCCGGCAGCATTAACCAGGGCAGCCGCGGGGGGGCTCGAACCGGTAACCTCCGGAGCGAGCGGCGAACGCCTTCCCGCTCGGCGAGTGTCGTTGTTCCGTCGGCGCGACGCAGCTGATGGGCCGGGACCCAGCTCTCTCTTGTCGCCAGAGGTCGCAACCGGGTACCCGATACCCGTACCCTACCCGATACCCGGCTACCCGTACCTGGCCGGGTACGGGTATGGGTAGCCGTTTGCGACCCTGGTGCGGCCGGGTACAGGTACGGGTAGGCCGTGAGTCACTGGTGAGTAACCGTTTGTCACTCATTTCGGGTAGGGTACGGGTACCCATTTGCGACCCTGGTGCGGCCGGGTACGGGTAAGGAATCAAAACCCGTTTGCGACCTCTGCTTGTCGCCCCGCAGAGCTCGCGCATGGACGACCAGCGGTGCGTGGCGCCGGCACCGATGCCGCGCGGCCCCACGGTCCCGGACGAGGACTTCATCAGCCTCATCCAGAGGGTGCAGGCGCGACGCCTCGACGAGCAGAGGGTGGCGCCGCCGCCAGATCTCCGCGAGTAGCGGGGACCACGGCAAGACGGGGCGCCGTGCAGAAAACGAAACGCGCGCGATTTTCAGAACGTCGGCGCTGCCGTCGACTGCACTTCTTTACTCTTGAACATTTGGATATTCCCGTGGCGACGGAAAGCGCGTTATTCTACGGGCGTCGCTGATTTGTTTTTTACTCGCACACGGAACGCGCACCACGTCCTGACGCATCAACGCATTCCCCGATTCTCCCGCCTTGTGCGGTCCAGCCCTGCAATTAGGTGTGAAGTTGCCACGTGGTGTTTTTAAAATAATATTTTCAGGTCATCTAATCTTCGTTGACAGGTAATCGGGAAAGATGAACGGTAAAGGTGCAGCCCGTGCAATGTGTTTCTCTCGCCACTGCTGGCAGAAGGGCCTCCGCTAAGAGGGATCTGTAGAGATCACCACTCAAGGGTATTTGGCCTGCTCTTCCACACAATGGCCAGACATTTTGGAACCGTTGGGAGGAGCCGTACTCTACCCCACCTACGTGACCTGTCAATCGATAGCTGCCGTTCGTGGTTAAAATGTTCTTTTTAAGCTAACACATTTTTAGCACGTGTTTTTTTCACCTCACCATTAACCTCTTAAAGGGAGAGGGGGGGGGTGTAGGTTCTTGTGAGCGAGCAGCGTGTCTGTCCGCTGAGTCGATGCGCTTGAAGCTGGTCAGGTGGCCGGAGAGGTGAATTGGAGAAGCCGCACATACGCTGGACCATGACAGTCATTCCCTCCGCCAAGTGAATTCCTGTGCCGAGCTCAATGAGGGGGGAGATGCGTGCGTGTTACTGATGTGCGACGATTCATGCCAGTCCCAGAAATTGCCCCGAGCAACGCGGATGCTTCTGCTGCACTTGTGAGCGTTCAGTCCCTCTTGACTGGCACGTTTGAGTGATGCTGCATAGCGAAATCCACCTCTTAAGCAGAAGAGAGAGAGATATTAATGAGCCATCCTTGCGCATTATTGTCGACCGGAAGCCAGTCGGCATATTGTTGAATGCCAATTTTCGGTATAGATTTTCTGTCCCACAAACACCCTCAGAATAGTTGTTTTGTAAAACTTCAGAACTGCGATGTGGATTAGGCAAACCACTGTACGCTTGGTGGAGACCTGTGCAGGATGGGGTGGGGCCATTTACAGAGAGAGACAGGCATTGCTGTGTTCTCCACGAGTGCGGTGCCCCATTGGGAAGACCTAAGATCAGGTCGTGGGCAATACTGCCCAGGCGGATCTTGGAGGTCATCTCTGCAGCAGCTTGTGGGACCTGGCAGAGGGGAGAGAGCGAGGAGGAGGAGGAGGTGCGGTGGTGGTGGTGGGGAGAAGTGGTGTAGCGGTTAACGCGCTGTGCTACGAACCCGGCGACCCGAGTTCGATTCCCGCTCACGGCGAACACCAGTGACGATTAAACTGGTCATGGATCACCCCTAGGTCAAATGAGGACCTGGTGAGCTGTGTCAACATCGCCACTGGGGAGACAAAGGCGGCCAGGCGTGATGTTGGCCACCCCACCCCCTCGTGTGCCGTGCCGGCCTTGATAGGTGCTCGCCAACCGCACTTGCCCCAACAGTCTGTTAAGGCTATGGGGGGGGGGATCTTTGTCTTTGGTAGCAGCCGCTCCGAGCACGATGACTTTTCGAACGATAATTATTCTAGATCGGCTTGGCGTGCTTGCATTTAGTTTAAGTTCCGCTCGGTGTACGACAAGCTGAGCGAAGTTTTTATTTTATTTCGGAATTTCTTAAGGAAAAAAAATGCAAAACAAGTTGATGTGAAAGGATGGTGGGGGGGGGGGGCACTTTTAATGGTAATTGTGGACTGTTTGGGCCTTGATGGACCCACGATGCACTACTGAATAAGATTATCTCCCCACAGGTGCTGCGTATTTGATGACCGCACCGTTATTTTTGTACGGACGTGTATTTTTTTTTATTAATTTCAAACGACGTGACAAATATTTTAGTTGTCGTAGTTTCTCATTTCTGCCCGTGCGTACGATTCCCCTGCTGTGAACTTTACCGTAACTTGTAGACTCGCGTATTTAGCCGTGTAAATAGCATTTTTAAAACGTCAGAACTGCTTCGCGTTTCTGTATTTCTCGTACAGAATCGGGTCTGTTTCGTTTGTAGAATTCTAGTTTGGTCGGAGTTAACGTGAATGTTTTTTTGTTTTTCTCCACGCGCGTTACTTTCTAAAAAAAAATATACTGCCGCGGTCTTCTCGTTCTGCCGCCTTCACGGTACCGTTAGATGACTAAAGAAAGCATTTCTGTTTTGACATTTCAGATTGTTTTGCATTAAAGAAAACAAAAACGCTAACAAAAAAACGCGCGACTCCTGTATGATAAAAAATAAGAAGAGATTTTACACTTTCTAGCAATAAAACCGGTGTTAATATGTTCAAACACCAAATATAAACCTTTTGCAAGGATTCAAATCTGCATCGACCACACACTACTTGTGGTGAACATGCAAACAAACATGCTCTGCTAAGTCCCCTGCTCTGTCAATCACGAATCATTGCCCGTTGTCAATCTACTGCTGGATGGGGTCCCGGGGTTGGGAAGGCCGCCTCCCCACGCTGTGTACAAGCCACGGGCGGTGGGGGTTGTTTGACCATACTTCACCACGCGGGTCGGCAGGGTGGAACTGAGGCTCGGAACGATCCGGAACGACCGCGGCGGGAGTGAAGATCAGAACCCACGATACTACGTCGTTCCAATTCCTGTCAACCCATTCGGTTTACATCGTATTCTTGTCAAGGGAAATGTATTTTCCAGGTCCATACGGCGGACAGCCAAACGGCGCTTTCTCGGATGAGCGTTGAGATTTATAAGGGACACGGGGTGACCAATCAGAGGTCTGAATTGGTCTGTAATAAGGTAGGGCACTGGTAAGGGGTTGCCAGGTATGTTATACACTACACTACTATACACTGCACTATACACTACACGACTATACACTACACTGCTGTACCATAGATGTCAACCCATATGGTTTACCCCGTATTCTTGTACAGGGAAATTGAGTTTTCAGGTCCATATGGCGTGCAACCGTTTCAATATGGGCAACATATATAAAAAATGTGTCTTATTTGTTTGTGTTTTTCCCTTGTGATGGGACTTTGCAGGATGAACGTTGATATTTATACGGGCACGGGGTGACCAGTAATGTCTGAATTGGTCTAGTAATGTAGCGCACTGATAAGGTTTTGACAGGTAATGTAGTAGTGTATAGTGTAGCGTAGAGTAGGACAAGAGCTGGTGTGGGGGGGGGGGCAGGGAGTTATCCCTTCGTGACTTTCATTCCCCCGTGATTCATTCCCCCGTGATTCATTCCCCCGTGATTCATTCCCCTTCTCCAGCCCTGCTGCTGCATGCTCTTTGGTGGAGGTGGAGACCCAGGAGCGAGTTGCTAGTGTGCGGACTTCTTTCGCGCCGTACGTAGCCAACCCGAGGTTGCGTTCGGAACATCGCACGGTCACCCGATTGTTAGCCGTGTCCGGGAAATTAAACTTAGACAACGGTCGAATGTAAATGCTGTCAATCGGTGCGTCAGGAGGGTCCTGCCGTGGAGTTGCTGGCCACGTGGAAGAGAACCCAGGGTTAAAACCGGTTCAAGAGTGAAGCAAACTCCTACCCGAGCCGTACGAGTCGGCCACCACCGTGCTCTTGGTTCTTTCGGTAAAGTCACGTAGAAGGGAAATAATAAAAGAATAAAAATGAACGTGAGAATTTTTCTTGCTTTATTTTTATTATTTCCCTTCTACGTGACTTTACCGAAAGAACCAAGAATAGGAATATCTGCAGTCACGAAAGCTTTAAACGCATTCGTGCGGAGGGAGCTGGTAGGAACGTTGGGTTGCTCGGTCAATGGCCTGCAGGGTCAACGGCGGCGTGGTGTATTCCGCAAATATGCCCGACTGTGAGGGCGGGCACAAGCCGGCGTGAGTAGGTTAAACGTTGAGTTTTATAAGGGCACCACGGGGTGACCAGCCCCTCCCCACCCAGCCCCACACCCCCCACCCAGCCCCTCCCCACCCAGCCCCTCCCCTCCCACCCCCCACCCAGCCCCACCCTTTCAACCCAGCCCCTCCCCACCCCTCCCCACCCAGCCCCTCCCCACTCAGCCCCTCCCTACCCTCCACTCAGCCCCCCTCCCCCCACCCAGCCCCTCCCCACCCAGCCCCTCTCCACCCTCCCACCCCCCACCCAGCCCCACCTAGCCCCCACCCAGCCCCTCCCTACGCACCCAGCCCCTCCCTTCCCACCCAGCCCCTCCCCACACAGCCCCTCCCCACCCAGCCCCTCCCTGCACGACGGACACACTAATCCCCCGTGGGCTGGTGTAACCAGGAGGTTCCCACCAGCGATGTGAATGTCCCCACCCCGTGCTGTGACTGCCACCTGCAGGAGCCTCCACTGCCCCGCGAGGTCGTCGCGAGTGGCCGCTCGCTGTTGTCGAGACGCGGTCGAGTGCCGGTCCCGGTGAAGGAGGAGGGAGACCCGCTTCATTATTCACACGAATCATGATCTATTATCCACTGCTGGGCGAGGGCTTTTGAAGCCGCGGTCATACAACTCCGATACATCCCACGCAATAGTTTCAAGTTTAATTTAAAGTTCATTTATTAGGTAGAGCCCTGTGAGCCATTCGGCTCTTGAATCGGGTGCAACCGCAACAAACAAAAACATGAACAAGAAAACGTCTTAAAGTGACTAAGTGCAAACAGAAAATCCAAGAAAAGACAGCAAAATATTGCAGAAAAATCACCGTACACCA
The DNA here is from genome assembly GCF_015708825.2 of Lethenteron reissneri. NCBI lineage: Eukaryota > Metazoa > Chordata > Hyperoartia > Petromyzontiformes > Petromyzontidae > Lethenteron > Lethenteron reissneri. Next base: position 3,603,186 of record NC_083826.1, on the reverse strand, counting down.
ACACTGTGCAAATATCCCAGTGGGATGCAAGTCAAACAACAACAACCACAAGACAACTTAGATTAAGGCCATCAGTCTAACTCTGTACTACAATAAACACACATGGCCAAACCGAAATTTACCGCGAGTTGATTTGGTATAAAACGAGTTGCAACCAATTAGCGGCCACTTCCATCCTTAATATTGACACCACGGCGATGGTGGACAGGCGTGATGGATCACTTCTCATGATCGTGAAAGGTCGATCGCAGCAACTGCTTCTGGTGACGGGGAAATGTCTTCATCCAGCAGTGGATTGATCATGGCGAGCAAGAATTGATGGCGGCGAAGCGTTCCCACGTAAGATGGCCGCCCACTAACCGAGTTAAGTGACGCCCCCCCCCCCCCCCACGTAAGATGGCCGCCTGTTAACCGAGTGTAACGCTCCCCACGTAAGATGGCCGTCTGTTAACCGAGTGTAACGCTCCCCACGTAAGATGGCCGCCTGTTAACCGAGTGTAACGCCCCCCACGTAAGATGGCCGCCTGTTAACCGAGTGTAACGCTCCCCACGTAAGATGGCCGCCTGTTAACCGAGTGTAACGCTCCCCACGTAAGATGGCCGCCTGTTAACCGAGTGTAACGCCCCCCACGTAAGATGGCCGCCTGTTAACCAAGTGCAACGCTCCCCACGTAAGATGGCCGCCTGTTAACCGATTGTAACGCTCCCCACGTAAGATGGCCACTTGTTAACCGAGTGTAACGCCCTCACGTAAGATGGCCGCCTGTTCACCGAATATGACCTCCCACATAAGATGACCGCCTGTTAACCAAGTTTAAGTGACGCCCCCCCACGTAAGATGGCCGCCCGCTCGCCGCGTTTTAGTCACGCGCTGTGACGTCACCCCCCCTCTCCTCCCCCCCACCCTCAACTAGGCCGGGCAATGATGGCGGCGCGCTGTGGGATCGCGGGAGGTCGCGTGGGCTCGTGGTGGAGAAACAGGAGGTACCCCACCGTCTCCTCCTCCTCTCTCTCACCTCTCTCCTCCTCTCTCTCTGTCACCTCCTCTCACGTCTCTCTCCCCTCTCAACAACATCGCGAGCTCGGCTCAGGAGGCCGACGGTTAAACGCCCGCACCATCGGCAGGAGAGGCACGGCACGTGTGTCGTGAGGGGGTGGGGTGGGGGGTCACCTGCAGTGGCGGGTGGCGCAAAGGCGAGACCCGTCACGTGAACTGCTCCTGGCGGGCCTCCGCCTAGGTCGACTCAGCCTCAGATGAACACTGTAGTGTTACTGTACCTGGTGCGGTGTGCGGTATAACATCGACACGCGGGGAGACAAAGGCGGCCGTGCGTGGGGCTGGCCACCCCACCGCTCCCCGTTTGCTCTTTTGGCCTTAAGAGGCGGTCCTGTTTGGGGCTCTAGGGGAGAGCTTTGCTCCTGTACTGCAACTGCGTCCTCGCCCCGGGTAAACAAGTCTGTTATTTGCATTACCGGCTGAGAAAAACCGGTTTGGCTCGCATTAATATAAATGTCTAGATTTTAAAATAAGCACGTTTTAACGTTTGTACCTGCCGACTATCATCACACCATGGCAACGACGATTTTAAAATCCTCATGCTGCCTTGCATCTGTGTGTGTGTGTGGTGGGGTGAAGTGTGGGTACCTCTTCATAGCTGTCAACACATACACGGTTCACCCCGTATTATTGTTGTGCAGGGAAATCCAGCAAGACAATGTTTTGTCTTATTTGTTTGTGTTTCTCGCTTGTGATGGCACTTTGTGGGATGAACGTTGAGATTTGTAGGGCACTGATAAGGGTTGATATGTATGTAGCAGTGTGTATTGTATCATGTAGTGTATAATGAAGTGTATAGTGTAGTGTATAGCAAGGCCGTAATTATAATATATTCAAATATGCTCAAAATATCCCTCCCCCATATATTGCTATAAAATAGATTTCTATTAATATTCTTAGGTTTTTTCGGTAAAGTCAGGTAGGTAAAAAATTAAAATTAATAAAAGTAAAATAAAATAAAAATCACGACGTTTCGGAGGCAACACAAGCTTCCGTCTTCAAAAAAATAGATTTCTGTTTATATGAGTGTGGTTATGGTTGCACTTTATTAATCCATAATCACCACCATTACACACAATGAAACAAGAAAAGGTAAAAAAGAAAAAATCAGACCAATGTAGTACAATACACTATTAGACATTATTGTTAAAAATAAATAAAAGTCTATCCCATGTGTTGGTGAATTTTTTTTATATTTTAGGCAGGAATTAAATTTTCAAATTTAGATTTCTTTTGGGGGGGGGGACCCCCAGACCCCCTGGAAGATTTGGTCCCCCCCAATGTTGACTCCATGGCTACGGCCTTGCTGTATAGGATGAACGAATTTATAAGGACACGGGAGTTACCAATAACTTCTGAATTGGTCTGTAATAAGATAGACACTTATATATAAGCGGTTGACAGGGATGCCTCTCCATCCTAGAAAACCCGCTGGGAACGTTTACCGCTTAACAACCACGGCTCTAACACAGTGGTTTTGGTGAACGCATTTAACGTTTTGAGGAGCGGTACCGCAGTGTTCAGCGCACTGTTGTGTATTTTTTTTTACCGTGACGCTGTGAGAGATGGCGAGGGCCTGGGAAAGCCTTCATCCAGCAGCGGATAGAACATAGATGCAGTACGAGCGATAGTCGATTGCGGCAAGAGCCGTCCCTAGGGTACCACGAGTCGGGGCGATCGCCCCGGGCCCCGCGCTTTGGGGGGTGGGCAGGGGGACCCGCGCGCTTCGACACAACGATGTCAGATGTCATACTTCCGGTTTAGTTTGAAGGCGTCGAAGACCCCCACAAGGTGGGATTTGCCCCGGGCCCTCCAAGTCCCCCCTATGGGTGGCCCTGATTACGGCCTCCGAGTTCGATTCGGTGGCGATTTAATCTCAACTCTTCCCGGGCCTCTGCCAGGTGGCCCCGTGCAGTGTGTAAACATCAGCGATGAGGATACAAAGGTGGTTGCTGACCGTGCTACGTTCCTGGTGCGCCGCGCCGGCTTTCGTAGGCGATTGCTGACACCGCTTGCCCCAAGGATGCAGAGCCACTGTGAGATGCACGCCAGATTGTTTTATTTTAAGAGACGTTTCCGATATAACCGGGTTTCGGCGTGGGGACACTGAGGTGGGCGCGCTTTTGCCCAGTCTGCCTGCATTACAGCTCCGTTGTTGCATTAATTCCTCCAAATTATCAGGCCGCGAGTTCAAATGCTTCGCGAGGATTAAGTTAACGTCGTCATTGTCTTCGTTTCACTTGTGGAAAGGTTATAATGGTGGTTGTTCTATGGATGGGAGCGTTCTCCACCATGTGAATATGGAACATCCACCACTGACTCATTTCTGCTGAAAAAGCTGAGCACGTGCCAAGCCTGAACCGTTGTAAAACGACATCAGCCGGGTCACCCTGGGAGTGGCTTGTAGGGGGAGGTTTCCCTCCTTCAGAGCATTTTTAAGGGGCTCAAGTCGATTACGTCATCCGTCACGTGGCTCAGCCGTGGAGCGAGCGGCACGCAATCGGAAGCTTGCGAGTTCGAATCCTGATTGGGGTTAGCTCAGCCCACCATCCCTCCTGGGTCGATAAAGTGAGTACCGCCTTGTGGGAGAAGTCAACGGTGGTCGTCCCATGGATAGACTCGCCCCCACCATTCAGAATTTCCACCACTTGCTCGGCGTTGTAAACAGGAGATGAGCATCGCCTCAATGCTCTCTTGAGTTGGAGATCACTTGGAATTTGTTTATTCCGACAAGTTTTAGCCGATTAACTGAACTCCCCCCAGCCGTACTCAGAGTGAATGTTTCGACGTTAAACGTCTTGCCCCTGTGACCGCGTCCCCATTTCCAGGTACGGCCTCGGCTTCAGGCGCAGCTTCTGCGAGGGCAGCGGCCACTCCGGGGCGCCCCTCACGCAGCCGCTGCCAGGGCTGCCCCTCCCCGTGTATGCCCAGGTGACGGGCAACGAGACGTACGACACACACGTCACCACGTTGGGCAACGGACTCAGGGTCGCGTCGCAGCACAAGTTCGGCAAGTTCTGCACAGTGGGAGGTGAGAGAGCCGTGCATTCAAGCGTCCGCGGAATACCAGGGTGAATTTCGGCGTGCGGTGACCCAGTTTATATCCGTTTTCCTTGACGCAAACCGGTAGTATCAAGCGTGGGAGCATGGGAGTAAGACAAAGATCCCCCGTATAGCCTTGTAGACTTTTGGGGGCAAGTGCTGTTAGCGAGCACCTATGAAGGCCGGCACGGCACACGAGGGGGTGGGTGGCCAGCACCACGCCCGGCCGCCTCTACCTCCCGTAAACCAGCGATGTTTACACATCGCACCAGGTAGTCATTTGAGGCTGAGTCGACCTAGGGGAGGCCCAGGACTGGTTCAGATTTATTCGTCACTGGTGTTGGCCATGAGCGAGAATCGAACTCGGGTCACCGGGTTCGTAGGGCAGTGCCCTGACCGCTGCGCCCAATGGCAGGGCCAAGATTTTCAGGGTGGGGGGGGGCAACCCCTCCAGCAATGAAACATGATAGGAGTTGTTAGTAAGTAAGGAGTTGTCCCTTGGCGCAGCCATCGATCGAGGGTCGAATTCGAACTGTGTGTGATCGGCATCGCGCTCGCTGAAGGTGAATGCCTTCAGGGAAGTCGTGTACTGTATACGCAACTGCGCACAAGTCTGCGAGTCACTTAGAACTGCTTTACCGTTACTTATTGCCAATTATGGACTCGGACTATTGTCCTGTCATCTCATAGAGTCCCTGGCACGTAATCATATGCTACACAGTGGCAGTGGGGGTCGCAAAATGCCGATTTATTACTAATAAACCCCAATTATCCAATCAAAATTAGGGATTTCGATCAGATAATTGGGGGGGCACTTGCCACCCCACCCCCCACTGGCTCCGCTACACCCAAAATTGTGTACACACGTGTACATGTTGAACCCTTTCGTCAATCCACTGCTGGATGACGGTCACCTCTCGTCCGTGTGAGCGGTGGGGGTTATTTGACCATATTCTGCATGGGTTTGTGACCTCGCTGCTCTGCCCACTGCTGCCAAATAGCATAACCTCGCAAGCAGCAGCTGATAACAGCTGTTTTTTTGTTTTATGCCACCCCCCCATCCCAGTACTAGCCAGGCTAGAACCTGCTTGGCTTCCGAGTGTGATGGTGTTGGACTTGCTCCGGGTGATTTGTTCTTTAGCAGGATTGTCGTCATCTGAACCACCGTGACATCATTGTCCCACCAGCAGGGACGAGCGCTTGTATTTGTTGTGCTCAACTTCCAGTGATCTTCCATTTTCTTTTGTGCTGCAGTTTTGGTGAATTCCGGATCGCGACACGAAGTGAAATATCCTAGCGGAATCTCCCACTTCTTGGAAAAGCTTGCGTTCTCTGTAAGTTCATCACGTTGGTGCGCGGGTGTGCCGCTGGTTTCCGTTCACGCCGGGAGTGTTGGCGCGGTGATTAGCGCCTTACTGTGTTACGAACGCAGCCACGGGGTTGCATTCGCAGCCACGGTTAACAACAGTGGTGGGTGACACCTGAAGCTGTCCTGGCTTTCTCTTAGATTGACTCAACATTAAATGATTACCCACTGTATTATGTAAACGACAGCACTGCCAAAACAAAAGGCGGCCGGGCGTGGCGCTGGCAACACCACCCCCACTGTGAGCCATGCCAGTCTTCATAGCTAGAGAACTTGCCCCGTTGGTCTCCATTGAAGACTAAATGTGTGACAGTCGGCTGCTTTGTCTTTGCACGCGAGCTAATTAATTTCAGGGAATGGCGGAGAGAATTGATGGACAATTGCAATCCCTGCGTTTCCCCCGTTTGGCAGTCCACAGCCCGGTATGGGAGCCGCGATGAAATCCTTCACATGCTGGAAAAGCACGGCGGCATCTGTGACTGCCAGACCTCCAGGTGTGTACGACCCCCGCCCCCCTCTCAAATACTACACCCCATTGTCATCGCAAACGCATAAGCATTTTGAATAACCGCGTGTATCCTATTCCATTTGCTTCACGCTCGAGATTGTCCCCCCCCCCCCTTGCCGTGTTTCCTGGTTGCCGGTACGCTGGGCAGGCCGTGATCCACTGGGGACATTTTAGAGCAATGGTTGCCGGTAACCATCAATGGTTTGCCACAGCAATCCCCACCGTAAAAATCCCGTTGCCCAAAATCGCAACAAATCTGAACGCAGCTCCCTCCGTGGACGCATGGCTGTTGGTTGGTTTCGTGCAGAAAGGCTGTGGCTTAAACGTGAGATGTTGCAGCAAATGATTTCTGTGATCTCCACCTGCCGCTGTCTGAGCCGATTTGAGCCTCATGAATGTCACGAATAACTTGGGGTGAGGCTGCTCCGCCCACTTGTTGTCCGAGACAACAGTGGTGCTCTGTTACAGACTGAGACAGCATTGCCCCTGCGTTCGCGTCGATTGAGACAACATTGTTGTCTGCGCTCGCCGTTCCCAGGGACACGACGATGTACGCCGTGTCGGTGGACTCGAGCGGACTGGAGACGGTCGTGAGCCTCCTGTCGGATGTCATCCTGCAGCCGCGATTCACAGGTTTGTCCTCGCGCGCGCTCATAGCACGCTACGCCCGGCTGGGTCTCCTCTCTCTCCGTCTCTCCCCTGGTGCTGTGTCCAGCCGCCTCCCCGCACCACAGAAACATCATTCCCCCACCCCTTGCTTTCTTCTTACGCGTTGCCCGGCCTTGAGGAGGCCGGGTGGCTCAGTGGTCAGAGCCTCTGGGTTTGAATCCCGTGATTAAACTGGGGTCTCGAGTGCAGTGAGTTGATGGTGTCAAACCCGTTACCAGTGACTTACATGGAGAATCGGTCTCGCAAAGAGACATCCAGACTTAGAGAGACACCCACAGACTCGTGCAGACTGACTTGTGATTAAACTGGGCTTTAAAGTGATGGTCTCAGCTGGGTTTACCAATGACTGCACAACAAACCCTATAACGTTATATTTGGTTCTGCACTTTAGATAAATTAAGTGGCTTTGATGCACTGCTGGTGAAATGTATCCAAGAACAACGGACGGTGGAGAGCGTCTCGTAATCCGTGCGTGATTTTTCCGTGACGGTGTCTGCGTGTCGGCTGTGCGCGTGGCCTCCAGACGAGGAGTTGGAGATGACGAAGACGACGATCGGCTTCGAGCTGGAGGACCTGGCCTTGCGGCCGGACCCGGAGCCGCTCCTCACGGAGATGATCCACGCGGTTCGTGTCTCACAGGCATCGTCGGCATTGTTTGGCACCGTGATCCAATCTCGCCATCGCCACACACTGTCAACGCGATGTTTACGTACCCGCTGTCTCTTGTCCACGCATCACAAACGCACACCAACACACGGGCACGCATTCACCGTTGGCCACAAAGTTTGTGGTGATGTCACCGCAGTGCTTGTGCCAGGCTAGGTGCACAAAAAAGTACGGAAGGCTCGCTGCTGGCAGGAGCTCACAGGAAAGATCCAGGTGTTTTGAGTTGACTGAGATGACTGGCCAATGCACCACCTGTGCCAACTTGCTGCACTTTAGCCGCCCGGCGCTCTGCTTGTTGTGAGCGTCGCTCCTCCACCCTCCATTGTTGTTGGTGGTCGACTGCCTCCCGACTGCCCGGGAGCATCCTTCACGAGCCTCCTCGACAGAGGGCCGATTCTGTGACCATCCCCCCACCCCCGCTGTGTATCATCCGTGTGCGTGCAACGACCGTTGACGCGCTGCCGCACATGCCCTCTCTTCTGCGCTGGCGCAGGCGGCGTTTCGCGAGAACACGGTGGGGCTCGCCCGGTACAGCCCCGCCGAGAGCCTGCCCCTCATCGACCGCCCCATGCTGCACGACTTCCTGCGCAGCCACTACTCGCCCGATCGCATGGTGCTGGCCGGCGTGGGCGTCGACCACGGCACGCTGGTCCAGTACGCTGAGCGCCACCTGCAGGGTACGGCCGAGGACGCGGGGTGGCGCCGGTCGGGGGAGGGGGGGGGGGTTTCGCTCGGGAGCGTCTCGCATCTCGTCTGTTCCGGTGCCCCACTGCCGTCTGGTCGAGGGGGGACCCGCAGTGGCAGCTGTCCCTGTGTGGCGCACGGTGTACGCGGCACCGGCCTGACTCCGCGTGCGCGCTTTTGTCTTTATTGACTTAAATGAGTACGTGGTGCGGAGTGTAAACATCAGCATTGGGCAAAGGCGGCCGGGCGTGGTGCTGGCAACCCGCCAACCCCTCCTGTGCCGTGTCGACCTTTTATCGGCGCTCGCTCATGGCACTTGCCCCAACAGTCTGTTCAAGGCTACACGGGGGATCTTTGTCTTTGTACGTGTGGCAGGCGTGACCCCGGTGTGGGGCGCTGGGAAAGGCGTAGACCCGGACCGCTCGGTGGCACAGTACACGGGCGGACAGATGAAGGTGAGTGGTCTATCCACTGCTGGTTGAAGGCCTCGCCAAGCCATCGTCGCCTCGCGATGATGCAGCGGCGATCCGCCTGGTTGCCACGCGCAAGCCGATTTCAACGCTCGGTCCTCCACGGCGGACATCCTCTTGGGCACGTTCCGTCCTTTGACTGCCAGTCCGTATCGATTCTCGACCCCTTAGCGACACCTTCTGCACAAGCCCACTTAAGACTCCACAGGATGTCTGCTTTGCGTTCGTTCCCTGGTCCATACGGTCAACCCTCAATGCAATTCCACGCACCTCTCCACGCTTCTTCATGCCGGTTTCAGCTGTTCCCCATTTTGTCAACAAAAGCTTTGAGAAGCCGGATTCGAACCCAGGAGTTTATCATCGTCAGCTCTGAACTGTGAGCGACCCGGCGACATTTCTGGAGCCGAGTTCCTAATCATCGCGGAGACGCGGCGTTCATGACAACGACTTGCATTTCTTTAGTCTTTTAGCGGCTCTGTGTGCTCCGCCATTGAATAGGCTGCGTCGTACGCATCGCTAACCTTGGAGGCATTCCTAACCCACGCCTCAAACCACTGTGTTTTTTTTATGTATGAATAGCATTTCTACGCCCGGGGCATAAACACGCACGGACACACGCAGATACACAGATCCCTCGCAGCACCCTCGAGCTACATGTTCAGCATTCTTTTCTTTAAGATTCTTCCAAGAAGAATGCAGCGTTGCGACCAATGTGACACGGAGCAATGAGCGCAGCCTTGGGTGTGCACCTGGCGCACTGTGTAACCATGCGTCCTGGGGAGACAAAGGTGCCCATGCGGGGTGCTGGCTAAACAGCAACGTCTTGCACGCATTCATAATCATTCATAATCAACGTTTTTGGGTTTAGATCGCGTTATTTATAAATGTGTCGTAACCCTCCACCACCCGACACGGCCAATCAGTAAAAAAGTGTCACGTTGACAAAAGGCAAATAGTTCACTGCTTTAGCCCACCGGTGTGTTGAAGCGTGAAACCACAACATTTACAATTTGAGTACGACGTTTCGCTGGTAATTGCATCCAGCGTCATCGGGCAATTCGCCAGAATGGTGAGGCTCTGCTCTGCTCTGTCTCTCGTTCTTATATAGAGCAGCAGCAGGGTGACGTCATCATTAACTCATCAGGTGCAACGATTTGAGGGGGGGGGGTGTATTGTAATTATATACTAGATTAGTAATCAGGCAGTTGTTACGATGCGAGTTGTAGATTAGTAATCATTTGGAATGTGTTTTATTGTGATTATGCTCTGTTAGTAATCAGTTAGTGTTTGTTTCCCTTATAAGGAATTGTAATGTATCTTATTTAATAATACGCTTCCAGGCCGCACTAAGCCTGTAGCTGTCTGAGCGATTAAAGTTATTTCTGCATTGCCGGCCGTAATGGCTGGGGGATTTTTTTATTTTCGATTTTTCCTGTGACACAGTTGTTTATGATTTCTATTTGCTTCAATGGTGTACTATATTTTATTTTGATTGTCTTTTTCGTGACCCAGGTCGCTCTTGCCAATGAGACTCTATCCTGGTCCCTTGAGTTCTCACGACCTACTAAACAGCATCAACGTGACACCTGCACTTTGTACATATGCTTGGTGGTGCAGTGATTGGCACATCGAGCTATAATAAGCTCGACATCCCCAGTGTCATGCCCGGCTGCGGCTAACATCAGCGGCGAGTGATATCCAAACCGATCCCGGGCACTCCCCTAGGTCGACTCAGCCTTAAAACTAGCACCCTGGGGGGGGGGGCATGCGGTGCAAAAACATTGGCGCCCTCCCCCCACCCCACGTGCGCACGCCACGCCGGCCTGCGTAGGCCGCACGCTTTAACGGCACTTGCCCCGACCGTCTGTGAAGGCTACACGGGGGACCTTTGTCGTTGTGTCTCGCAGGAGGTGAAGGACATGTCCAACGTGAGCATGGGCCCCACGCCCATCCCCGAGCTCACCTACGTCGTCATCGGCCTGGAGAGCTGCTCCTTCCTGGTGAGCGCCGCCCTGCTCGCTTGAGCCGTCGAGGCATTGGCGCTCATTTCATATTTACAGCCCTCGGCCCATTGGTGGCAATTGCACGTTTTTATAACGGGGGGCCGAGGCCACCCACAGGGCCACCACCGTTGACTTAACCCCCCCCCCTCCCGTTCTCCACCCACCGCCGCCGCCGCCCCCTCCCTCGCGCGTGTGCCGGGTGCAGGAGGATGACTTCGTGCCGTTTGCGGTGCTGAACATGATGATGGGGGGCGGTGGCTCCTTCTCAGCCGGGGGGCCCGGCAAGGGCATGTTCACGCGCCTCTACCTCAACGTGCTCAACAGGTGCGAGTGCGCGCGCGCCGGCGTGCTTCGCCTGCGATGGCAGCAACTGAATGAGTCGCGGTCGCGAGTTAACCTCCCCAAACGATCGGCCCGTTTGGTGTTTGGCACCGTCGCACCGCGCCTCTCGCGGAGGCGCTGTGCTTCGCTGACGGGCATAGCCCGCTGGAGTTCCACGGTTGGACGGGCGCACGCCGCTTGCGCCTGGCTGTGGCGAGCATTGAGCTTACACGGCTGATGGGCAGTTTTCATATTTGAGCCTCATTTGCAAGAGCGACCTGTGGTATCAGTCTTAAGGGTAGAGGGCGATTGCTGCTGCGCGAGCCCAAATTGGGTCGTAACTTGCGGTGACATTTTCTAACCTGATCAATTTGTCTTCTTGGTTCTTTTGGTAAAGTCACGTAGAAGGGAAGTAATAAAATAATAAAAAGAAAACATAAAAAAATATTTAATTTTATTATGATTTCTTTTTATTATTTTATTACTTCCCTTCTACATGACTTTACCGAAAGAACCAAGAAGATGAATCCCTGCAGTCACGAAAGCTTTAAATCGAAATTTGATCAATTTGGACTGGGATTACTGGCACACGACGGGCTACTCTTGCGAAGGACGTCGGGAGGTCTTTAACGGTCCACCGTGTCGCAGACTGCACGTCGCAGTGTTATTTCCATTACTATTTCGGTGCACACGCAGCGGGTTGGAATCGCGAGCGTCTGCAGCGAGCGTGGCATGGCACTGTGTTGCAGGTTTCACTGGATGTACTCGGCCACGTCCTACCACTTCAGCTACGAGGACACCGGCCTCTTCTGCATCCACGCCAGCGCCGACCCGCGTCAGGTGACCACCGCCACCGCCATCTCCTCCACTGCCGCCACCGTGTGCCGCACGCTCGCCCGTCGCTCCCGTCCCGCTTCACCGCCTGTCCCCCGCGGCCTGCCTCTCCGTCAGCTTCGAGGAGTCCAAACAAGGGTGGAGCGTGGTCGGGAGTTTTGTCACAACTATCGGCGCGCGCGCATGCGTCCGTGACCAAACTGGGCGGACGTGTGCCCGATCGTTTATTAGGTCGCCCTGCAAGCCAGGTCCGTTGTAGGCGAACGCGAAGCTACGCCGCGGGTAACTGTGGGCAGCAGAGGGCAGTGCGGCAACATCTGTTCTGTGCTCCCCCCACCTTCGCCAGCCCGCGCTGACCAGCGTGGTGAAGTATAGTCAGATAACGTCTGTGACCCGCAAGCCGTGGGAAGGCCCTTATCCTGCAGTGACTGGTCATGTTGAAGATATCCGGGTGGTGTAGTCGCTGGGAATGAATGTGACGATGTGCGTGTGTGGTCCCCGCAGGTGAAGGAGATGGTTGAGATCATCACTCGGGAGTTTGTGCTCATGGCAGGAAACGTCGGAGAGGTGAGTTCGGAGTACCCCTCGACCCCTCACGTAGCGTCGTAGCTCTGCACCCTTGGGGCAGCGCTGAGGCGTTGTTGAGAAGAGGCTGTCGGACTATCGACGAGTCCACGCCCTGGTCACACAACTGCGTGGCCGGTTCGCCAGAGGTCGCAAACGGGTTTTGATTCCTTACCCGTACCCGGCCGCACCAGGGTCGCAAACGGGTACCCGTACCCTACTCGATACCCGGCTACCCGTACCCGGCCGGGTATCGGGTAGGGTACGGGTACCCGATTGCGACCTCTGGGATGAAGCCATGTTGCAGGCGCGGGTGGGTTGATTCTAGGAACTTGAATTGAGAAGAGACAAGACGTTGGGAAATGAGTGACAAGCAGTTACTCACCAGTGACTCACGGCCTACCCGTACCCGGCCGCACCAGGGTCGCAAACGGGTACCCGTACCTGGCCGGGTACGGGTAGCCGGGTATCGGGTAGGGTACGGGTATCGGGTACCCGGTTGCGACCTCGCTTCTCCCACGCCTGACATCCCGCTCTGTTACTGTGTTCTTCCCATTGATGTCGATGATAACAATGATGAGGCTGAAGATAATGATTATTAACATTATTATGATTTCGCATGTTTACCAAGAAAAGCCTCGAGTCTCATGACTGTTTTTGGAGGGTCCTGCCAAGTTTGCACAGTAGGGTGGAGATGATTGCAATGGATATTCCAATTGAGCAGTTGAGACGATTGGTGATGAAAGTGATGGTGACGAAGATGAAGACTCCGATGGATAACGACCCTTGCGTGCTGGTGCAGGCGGAACTGGACAGGGCCAAGACGCAGCTGCGCTCGATGCTGATGATGAACCTGGAGTCTCGCCCCGTCATCTTCGAGGACGTGGGCCGCCAGGTGCTGTCGACGGGGCAGCGCAAGCTTCCGCACGAGCTCTGCACGATGATCGGTGAGTGGCGCAGAGGCGGTTAGCGGTACCCCGCCCGCAACGGAAAGATAAAACGGGCAGTGGTCTGACGGTCACGGTGCGTTAATGGTGGGGGGAGGGGGGGCTGTTTAAGCTCGCGGTGGAGTCCCTGTGCGAGCCACCAACCCCAAGCCCCCAGGTTGTAGGGTCACGCTCCTTTGGAAAAGCCTCGCTCAGTCGTCTTTTTCATGATGGTCCTGGCAAGTCTTCGCAGTCGCAGGCAATGTTGTTGTTGCTATGCCTAATAGCAATTTAGGGAACGTATGCGAGCGCGGTGAGGTGCAGCCCATCAAGCTACGTGCAGGCACGTGTGTGTAAGTATTTGTAGCGCACGTGTGTTTTTGTGTGCGTCTGTGCCCGTGGTTACATGCGCGTCGCTTTGGGCGCGTTACCGTGTGCAACGCTTCGCTACGCACCCGCGTCGAAGCGTGCGCTCGTTGACGCGTGCGCTCAATCACGCGTGCGCTCATTCACGTGTGTGCTCATTCACGTGCCGCTGTGCTTTGTCGTACAGAGGCTGTGACGGCGCACGACGTGCAGCGCGTGGCGCGCCGCATGCTCTCCGGAAAGCCGGCCGTGGCGGCGCTGGGCGACCTGTCTGAGCTGCCCCCCTACGAGCATATCCAGCAGGCGCTCGCCTCCAAGGATGGCCGCCTGCCCTACTCGTTCCGCCTCTTCCGGTAGTGGCGGAGAGAGGGGGCTCCGCGGCCCGACCCCGCCGGTGCTGCTCGTGCCCCGCTTGGACCGGTGGGGGGCGGGGAAGTGCCGCTGTCACGGTGGCGCGCACAACGGCTCGCTCGCCGGTGAGCTAAAGACGTTTGTTGTTAGGGGCGGCGACGGGAACGGGTGTGGGGAAACGGGCGGCACGGGGGCCGCCAACAGATCACTCAATTGGGATCGTAGACCGCAGCAATCGTCACCCCCTGCTGCGAAACCGCTATAAGCGGTGTGCGTAGCGAGCCACGACGCATTGTGTTACCGTGCGTGCGTTTACAGGTTCACGATTGTTTAGTGCCCCGTGCCATCGGCTGTCGAGCTTAAAGTGGCGCGCCGCGAAGACCGAGCGAGCTCCTGAGCGTGCCGCGGAGTGAAAGGGTTGAAGCACTGCCACCTGCAGGACGCGCGGAGTGAGAATGCACGCGGGAATCACCGAGGGATGCGTGCCCTCGCGTGCGCACTATGGGCGCGGTGAAGAGCGGTGTGTACGCGGCAACGTGGTTTTACACGGCGATCGAATGCCGAAGCTGTGCGTACACGAGCGTGTGAAATCAGCTGGTGAGCCAGCCGATTTTTAACTGTACACGCACAGATGTGATTTTGCTGAGCGCACAGCAGGACTGGGAGGCATTTCGCTCCCGGACCTGGTTTGGGTTCCCATGCGATTTAAATCGTCCACTTTCGGTCCACAAAGGCTTGGCTTGTCGTGAAGGCTTTCGGGCGGCACCTGGGCCTCCGCCTCGTGTTTCTGTCGTTTTTCTCCCAAACGTAGTCCACTTGTGCTGTCCGACATCGCGTCATGGATTTTACGGGATTCCCGTTCAGAACTCTTGGTCAGAAGTTGCCGTTGTAGAACTACTTCTCCACCCCTCGGCACAAGGGGTGCCCAATCACATGCCCTGCAGTGAGTTTAACATGGAACAAAAAATGCTTCAATTTTCAGAGCAGGACCACCTTAAATGAAGTGAAAAAATAAATGATTTATTTTTGCTGGGCAGTCACCGGTGACCAGACCTGCAACTATCAAGTCCGTTCGACTTGGGAATCAGGTTTCATCACTGGCGGCTGAAACCGGGATTCTATTGTAATGTTAAATGATTAGCTCATTAAGTTTGGGTCAATAATGTTGGCGAATTAAATTTTTGTTTTAAAATATATTTTCCTGTTCTTACTGCTTTGCGTGGTACTGCTGGAGCCATGGTTGCTCTGCAGTTGTGTCGTGGGACTGGAAGTGAGAACATAACAACGCAGCGCGTTCATTCAGCACGGAGGCTTTCACAGCCAATGGTACGAGTCACCGTTGACTTTCGCATTAAGCTCCCTTCATTAGGAACCCACCACCACTACCCCACCCGACTCCGAATTTCTGGATCTTGTCCTGATGATGCTTGATGCAGTCGCAAGCGAAAAACGTCACATCCTCTTTAAGTCGCTGCTGAAATGATAAGAATCGGAGCATCCTTACAATGCTTGTACACCACGTGACAAACATTTTTTTTGGCTCTGTCAGGTGATGGGGGGGAAGGGTATTACGACACAAATTTGGTCAGGTGATTACGTGTGGCCTAAGGCAAAAAAAAGCAATGAAGAATAAATTTCACGTGTTTTGTTGTAACAAACAATTCCCATACTCTGCGTGGGCGAGTTTGCTCGTTTGTTGCTGCAAAGAAAGGAAGTGTTCGGAACGCGATGCGTTGGTACGGTCGCACGTTCGTTAATGTGTTAAGCGTGCAGGCCGACGTGGTGTGGCAGCTGTAAATTTGAAAACAGTGTTTGTGCGTCACGTTTCCGTTGCGTTAGGGTTTAGTTTTAAGGCTGCAGGAACGTTTGATTCGATGTCGGGATATTAACGTTGTAGCTCGTGACCTTATTTTGTACCCGCCCTTGGCTTACGCTTGTGTTTTGTTTTTTTAAACGTTCTTTTACTGGAATACAAAGGAGACGGTTACACGCAGGAAGCCGTATTTGCAGTCTGACATTGGTGCCGAAACGAGTACAAAAATACGTGGGCCAGACATCGTGCTTTTGAAGCTGTTGCCGCGTCACCACCGGAGCTCAGTCGCTCGCGAACTTCAAATCGGCGTGGCTATCGGCACCAGCTCTTGGGCCAGCGGCGTGGCTATGGCGTGCCTATGCAGGTGGTGGCAGTCCACTGAGGCCCATGGGGGTTGAAGGGGCCCGGGTGCTGGGCTATGAAGGGGGGTAGACTGGACAGGAGGGTGGGGGGGGGCCCATTTAATTCCTTGAATCCAGAGCCCAGACTACAGAGTCCAGTCACCCCACTTTACCAAGCAGTACGTGTGTATAAACATGCGAGTACACAGCGTGGAAGAGTAGGCCAAATGCTCTCGAGCAGGGCTCCCGCAAGCGATGGGCCCGACGTGTGATCTCGTGGTCAAACATGTTTGGGAACGGCTACTTTTAAAGGATGTTTGAAACCGTTGGTAATTGAGTTGTCGCACCGTATGTAGCGGGGGAAGGACAACAAACTAAACACAGAAAGAAGTTGTAAAGAAATTAATTTGTCAATCTAGATCATTTAAAAGTCCATAGTTCCAATGGCTTCCTAAAATCGGAAGGAAGAGCGCGATGTGGCGACTCTCTTTAATTGCAGTGTCTGTCAGTTACAATTTCATGAAGCGTCACTGCCCGTTTGTGCGTTCACTTTGTGTTGTTGCCAGCACGATGTGTGTGTGATGTACATGCACACAAAGCTGTTTTGTGCGGCATGTGGAGAAAAATCAACATTAAAAGGAAAGAAACACCAACATTGTTTGTCAGCTTCGTCCTGTTCTTTTGTCAATATTAAAACGTATAACATGCACAATTTCTCAAACTAAACTTTGAGTATGACCTCAATCTGAATTTTTATTTTACTGTAAGAATCCCGTGAGCTATAAAGCTGTGTGCCGGGTGGAGGAGGGTGTACGACACACATTTTACTTAACACGATATGACCCAAAACTCAATTACAAATCATTGGTCCGAAGCATCCAAGGTGTTATGGTCAAGTTCTTGTTGGGTCTGTGCAGGAGGTCATAGCCGCTACAGCACAGCATGCCATAGGTGGGGGAGGGTGGCTATGAATAGCGAACCTCGTTACCAACAGCGCTCCGACCGGCCATGACAATCGGACGTGTAAAGAGCTTGTCATCAGGCGACCGGATGGCCTAGAGGTCAGAGACCATTGAGCTGGAACCACTTGAGTTCGAATCCGAAAGTTTCAGCCACCTGTGATGAAGCCTAAAGTCTCAAATGTAGCGAGTTGGTGGACTCAGCCGAGATCACCAATTACTGCACAAAAATAAATCCGCATTAAATGTAGTCCTGCACTCAATTTGGGAAACTTCCCTCGCTGGGAATTTAAAGTACATGCGACGGATAATACTGTGACAGCGGGTGGGAAAATGCTGCCGACAGCTGCATGGATCAGTGGTCTCACTTGGGGGTATCTCAGAGGGAGCTGTGTGATATCCACTTCCGCAGGACTTTCGATAGCACGAAGGGGGTTGCACGGCTCTGAGATAGATCAAAACAAGCACTTTGTATCATGCCCTGACTCGGATAACACATCAGTAATAAAAGTGGGGGAATAAAAAAAGACATGTCAAAGACCTTGTAATTGCAACCATTTAGTGTCCTCATCGGCACAAGCGTTGGTTCGCATCTCGTGTCCCCGCAGCGTGCGCACCCACAAACAGCGGAAACTCAATCCATCCCGTTTCTCAGGGCGCAAGAAAACACACGCAGTTACGCCCCCGAGTGCCTCCACGCCACGCCAATCACAGCCGCCGCCTCCGCAGCAGACAAGCGACAACTTCGGTTAACCGCTAAAATCTCGCCGGCGACGATGATACACTTTGCACGTCGGAGCGTGCGCGACGGGTGCCCGTGTGCCCTAGTTTCTTTTAGTCCGGTGTGCCAGAGCAGCATTTGGTACCGCGGTGTGGTTGGCAATGTTGAGCGAGACCAATCTCTGTACGCAGCCAATTTAAGTGGATTTTGGCTTGCAATGCTCGGGGTTCTTTGGAATGCAATTTCACTGCAATGACACAATTTAAAACGAAATTATTATTGTAAAATAACCATAGTTTTGCCATCATCTCAGGTGGTTGCCAACAAGTGAAATGCTCTGCAGTCTGGGCCAATGGATTGAAACCAAGAGAATGTTCTTCCCAGGCTCCGTCACTGCATCGCACGTGTTCAGATGCCCTTCTGCGGCTGTCTGGAACACTCTTTCGATACGAGGAAGCCACTGGAGTTATGCACTTTTAAATCACCCAGAATAAAAGCTCATTTCTTTAGAACTGCTTTTTGTTTATAGCTTGTCCTTTCCCCCCCCCCGCACCTCTGATTAGCATGGCTGGCTACGTACGGCGCGAAAGAAGTTCTACACACAAGCTTGTCGCGAACAAAGCAATGGGTTACGTTCTTTGCATTTCACGTTGCTGCGTCGTTAGCAAGCCAGCAATCCACAACGAGCGTGGCCGACTCCAGTGACACTGAGCGAGGGTCACGTTGTGCGTTACGCAAACTCAGTTTTAAGTGACACGCGCCACGGTATCCCAATGTAAACACCGTATTGTTGCACTGGAGGGCACAAGCCGGCTCGTGTTTGCCAAACCGAAGCTCAGTCAAGTCAGCTGACGTGTGGCGACGGCTGTTCTACAACCTGGCAGCAGGGCACGTGTTTACTCTCCACTCTCCAAACACAGGATTTATTGCAGCAAAATAAGAAAATGTTAAATCCAAACGAAGTGAAACTTTATTAAAACCAACATCTCCCGTCCGCAAGTCAACGCCGTCTTTGACAAACCGTCGGCGTTGCGAAGCGCACGCGTTGAACTGCAATTATCTTTCCCGTGGTGCATGCGGAGTGTTAGATTGCAGTTAGATTTAAAGGTTGTTGATGTATTCGTGTGGCGAGTCTCGCTGCGTTAGCGGCACGAACAGGCGGCCGCTTGTTTTAACCGTATGAAAACGTTGCTACTGCCGAGGCTTTCGCGGGGGCCCGAGGCGTACGGCTCTTCCGATGCGTTTTTGGCTCCGGCCACCCGTTTTCAGCTCACGAAGAAAGCTCCCCCGGCACGCGCGTGGTGAAACGTCGGACCGCGTGCCGGACGCCACACAGTGCCACCAAAAAACCACATCGGAGATCTGAAGCAAATAATGAACACACGAGCAGCAGCAGCAGCAGCTACAGTACACGCTGCGCTATCCGAGCACATTGAACGTGGAAACATCCCCGTGTGGGATGGAGGTTCATTTGAACCCGTTTAACGTCGCAGCGAGTTAACAGCGCCCTGCGGTTCGTTTTACAGACGGTCCTCAGGGCACAAAAGATAATAAGCCGTGGCACTACATCGACTCGAAATTGATTCGCTTTCACATCCAGTTATCGTCGAGATGAACCACAGCTGCGGTGGCGCCGATCCACCGCTCGTCGATATTTCACCGCGGCAAAATTTTGATTTCTGCTTCGTATCAACAATCCCACAGCTGAAGCGCAAAACACGGAACGTTTTCCTTGGACTCGATTGCAGACGTTTATTTTTTGATCGTCACGTCAGGTTTTATTCACAGCGAGGCTAAAAGTTAATGTTTGGCTATTTCTGGCTGAAAATCAGTAATGTTACGAGGTTTTGGAAGTAAACAAACGTTAATTGTTAGATTTTAGCATGACCCATCCCCTTTGTATGACACCCGCTGGTTAGGTGACCTATACCCTCTGTCTCCCATAGGTTTGTTGTTCAATACTGATCACAATCATACTCTAGAGCCGTGTGTGAGCAGTGCGCATATGCGGCAGGTTTGTGGTCACGTGTGTGCACAGGTCTGGGAACAAAAAGGGAACCAATGTCTTCCTGGAAAGTCATCAATGACGTTACACAATCGCCGCTCCATTTCGTTACGGGCAACGATTCGCAATTCCAATCCATTTATTTACTGCAAATCGACAGAGCCCGCAGAAGATTATGGGATCAACGCTGTCTACTGCTGTGAACATTTTTGAGTGGAATTGCAAAATCACCAGCCCAAGATTATCTTCCCGAATCATCACCATGATCATCAGCCATGGTCAAGACCTCCCCAAGCCACCACCGCCGCTGCAATGTAATAAATACCGGTTTGAATTAGTCCAACGTCTAAACGCCACGCTGCGCAAGTTGGCAGTGGGACGTCGTGCTCTTCAAGACACCGTCGCTTCCAAGAGGGATTCTTTTTTTGAAAGATTTCACCACGAACCAGACGGGTCATATTGCAGCATGGCCGTCAACTTCCCGGTCTCCTGTTGAACTTTCAGAAAAACGGAACGTCACGCGTCACGGACACTCGCAAAGAAACCAAAGCTGGGCATCGGCCTCTCTCATCATTTTGCGGAAGGACCGTGGGGAGCCTTGCGACAACGGACATGATTTTTGAAGGTGGGATACCCCGAGATTCCATGCCCAGCGTGACACAGCCGACGAGGCCGATAACGTCACAGGCCTCAGCCATCACCTCCCGGGGTCCCCTATTTCTCAACTATATTGGTGGTGTCCAATTAAGCCGCGTTATCGGACCGAAAACCAGCCAAGTAATGGATGACTTTAGATTACTGGATGAGGGCTCGGCTCCTGTGTAGATTGACGTGCCAGGCAAGGGCGTGCGAGCATGACAACTGCACATCACTGCGAGGCTCCTGAAGTTGCAAACATGTATTAGTACTCATTCAAAAATAACACCGCTTTGGTCATTACCACCCTCTTGTCACGTAAAAATATATAATCCAACGGTTGGGGAAATTGCCCTCGATTCACAGCAGTGGTGAAAGTGAGTTTCCAGTCACGGCGAGCATCACTGGCAGCAGGCCCCCCCCACCCCCCCCCCGATTTATTTAAGTCGTGTTCATATTTAGTGGCCTAGTATTTCTCGGCACTGTTAAACCTGTGCACGAGTTCTGTGCCTGTGGTCCGTACGGTTGCTATGAAGTCATTGGTATGAAACGAATGGCACCAGGTGAAGCTTCTCAAGACAAAGGTTAATGAAGAAAAATACGAAGCTCTGAAAGCATAAATACTATTTCATTCACTTGAAATAATAGTGCAGGACACCACCGGGATAAATGCAGGACTTTGTGAACTTGAAAAACTTTTTTTCTTTCTATTAAGGCTTACTTTGTCCCTAGACGCAACACTTTTTTCAAACTTTGATTTCGGAAGGATAGCTGCGATATTCGGGCCGGCGCGTAAACATGTCGCACAGCTCCTGGCAGGAGGTGGAGATTGAGAACACCAAACTGCGGTGGGATTTCGCGGCCGTGCTGCCACCCGTAGTGCTCCGCTGGTCAGTCATACCGCGTGCCCGCTACTCAGCTCTTCTCTATTTCTCCAGCTCAACTGAGTCCCCTCCTCCCCCGAAGCTCCCAACGTCGGACGTTGCAACACGCGGCACGAGCCGAGAGGGCACATCGGAGCGATCAACAGAGAGCACCCTGCTGCGATCCAGAGGGCCGGGCGGCATGACAACATTGTGGTTCTGGGGTAATTCTGCATCTTGCATAAACAAGGTGGCTCTTACACTTCATGTCAGATTGGCATTCCTTGCAAGCTGAAGTTGGATGGGCTAAGAGGATTGAAGCTTCGTTTGCTTCGGAAACAAATTCTTTATTGTTCCAGAACACATGACAGTATTTAAGTACCGAGGTGTGAATTTGGTAAACGATCACACAGACATCGCATTGACGCAAGTTACGACCATGTAATCTTCTTATAAACGGAAATGGAATTTGATGATATCAAGCATTTAAAATACTGGGGGCCCTTCACATTTGCAAGCCAGTGCTTTACAGAGGAATAAAACGTCTTACCCCAAAATATCCGGCCCATGCCCAATCCTCCAAACCAAACCCACTACCCGGATTCAACGCAACACTGTCCTAGCGTGGCTCGTGTGGAAATAAACATTGAGTACATCGCCCGACGTAGAGTCGGTGTGTCTCTCTCGCTCGCCTCTAAACAGAAACGTCGGCGGCGCGCGATGCCCACCCAAAGGAGGCGACGTTCTCCGAACTCGCCCAACGCTTTCAACGCGGACAGCTAAAACATCGAACGATCATCGCAACGTCACAAAGGGGCAGCTAACGGAGCGGTTGGGCTGCCGACTTACTGACTCGTTAAGGCATCTCGGGGGGGGGGGAGGGGGGAGAATAGACGCAAGCACGGAGAAATTACGCCGCACGTGCAGACAAACAAACGTAAGCCGGGCCAGGTTTTCCCCAGACGCCCTCAAACTTATTTTGATTTCTTGCGGCCAATAACGGATAAAACACTCGACTACGGCAGAGCGCTGCCGTCGTCTAGAAGCGTCGCGTTTACCGCCAGGACGTGCGCCCGTCGCGGGCCTTTCTCTTCGGGCGCTGCGGAAAACGTGAGCGAGCTCATCGTGCCGCAGTGGCGGCGGCGGTGGCGGCAGCGGGCACCGCTTCTGAACGTGTCCACCGAGAGAACGTGCGGCGGCGTGTGGCCACACGCACGAGCGAATGAGCGGAGGGCGAGCGGGCGGGCGGGCAAGCGAACCGCAAGAGCGGTCGCGCGCCCATCTTTCGCCGCCGCCGCCGCAGCCGCTCACCACTTCTTCTTGTGCGCGTCCATGGACACGCCGCCCGGCCCCAGCGCGACCAGCAGCAGCAGGCCGCCGATGACCGACTGCGTCTGGAAGAAGTCGTACTTCATGTAGTCGTGCATGGCCTTGTTGCTGGACACGGTCCAGAAGGGGTGCATGTAGACGTTCATGGCGAGCAGCCACAGCACCAGCGTGAGCGCCGCCAGCTTGGTCTTGAAGCCCACGGCCACCAGCAGCATGAGGGCCGTGCCCACCAGATCCTGCACGATCTGGGGGGGGGTGGGGGGGCGCGGGATCGGTCGACAGGCGGAGGTCAGGGGGGGCGTGCGACGATGCATCGGTTAAAATACATTTTCTCGCAACGCACACATCTTCTTGGTTCTTTCGGTAAAGTCACGTAGAAGGGAAGTAATAAAATAATAAAAATAAAACATAATAAAAAATTCTCACGACGTTTCGGCCACAACGCAAGCAGCCGTCCTCAGGTGAAGAACACGATGTTCATTCAGACGCTGTCTTTCCGACAGACCTGTTCTTCACCTGAGGACGGCTGCTTGCGTTGTGGCCGAAACGTCGTGAGAATTATTTTATGATGTTTTATTATTATTATTTTATTATTTCCATTCTACGTGACTTTACCGAAAGAACCAAGAAGATGAATCCCTGCAGTCACGAAAGCTTTAAATCGAAACGCACACATCGCGTCATTTGCGTAGGCAGCCGTGCTGTTCGGCCAATGGCGTAGCCAACGAGTGTGTAGGCGGTGCAACTGCACTGGCACCCACTGGCCAGAGGGGTCTGGTCGCGGGGCTGTAACGAGCAGGGAAACTGGACAGGGTGGGATGGCCCATTTTGATTCCTTGCACCAGGGCCCATGTCAACCATGCAATGCAACTCAGTGCGGCCTTTACATTTTGCCAAAGAGCAAATGCATTTAAACATGTTAGTGCAAAGTGTGGAAGAATTGACAAAATAGCATCAAGAGGGGCTCAATAAGGCTCCCTCTAGTCCAGGGCCTTCCACTAGCAGTGGAGTGAGCAAGCAATTGCAGGGCTGCACCTTCACTTTGTACAAGAAGGGTGGGGTGGAAGTGTAGAGGCAGTGCAGTTCGTGTGGTTCGTTATCAATTCAGTGGACCCAAGTTTGATTCTTGGCCACGGTCAAAATAAGTCACTGAACTCCCGCTTGACAATTACACCGCGCAGAACAACCAAGAGCTCTCACATCTAAGTGCTCGCAGCTTGGCGCAGCCGTAAGAACCCTTGGGACACAAACAGGGAACGCGAGGGAATGGACGTACGGAGAAGAAGCTGGCCTCGAAGTTGAGCAGGGTCATGAACATGAGTGTGAGCAGCACGCGACCTCCCAGCTGCATGTACTGCTTGGGTGAGTTCTCGCCCATGGTGGGCACCCCCGCGAACATGCTGCGTCCGTCCGAGCGGTTCTCCGCCAGCAGCAGCAGCAGCCCCCCACCCAGCGCCAGGTTCCTGGTCACACGGCGGCAAAGGCGAGAGAGAGAGGAGTCTCTTTGGTACGGCAATCGAAAAAGCAACGAACAGGGTGCAAAACTGTGCGTGTGGCGAGCCTAACAGAGAGAGGGAGGGTCCCCGTTGCCTTTCAACATAGGGCAGTCCGGGATTGGTGCAAGCGAACCTGACTATGCCGACGAAACACTGAACGTGGAAACCGGAGTTTTTGCTTGCGTAGAACCAATGCTGCTGAAAAGATGTTTGGCAAATGGGTTGTAATAAAAACAAAAAAAATTCACTTACAGAAATAAATATGGGAATGTGGCATTAGATTTGCAAGGGCAGCGCGAGGACATGCCGAGGTTAGGTGGGGGATACGGGACCACACTCAAAAAAAATAAAGGCGCCAGGAAAGAAGATGTGAATAAGAATAACCCATAAAAACAAAGTTTTTCACTATAAATCCTTTATATCCGTGGCGGCTAGAGTCCTCTCGTCCTCTGGCTTGAGATGGCTGCCACCTATGGGTCAGATGATTGCCTGCCACCATTAAGCAATTGGTAATTAAATATAATTGATTTTTTCCTAAAAAGTGTAAAATTTTGGAAAAAAATGTTCACGAACATGAATTGTCACGCACAACGAGTCTGTGTGCAAAATGTCAGCTCGATTGGATCACGGGAAGTGGGTTAAAAAACGACCGAAAGATTTGCACGGTCGTAAGCGCGCAAGCAAGCAAGCAAGTGAACTTAATATAAAGGATTTAAAAAGGAGGCAGAGGATTGGAGTCCTGAAGGGGAAATATTTGGCGGGAACTTCTAAAATATTTCAGCAAGTTCAGGGAGAGAGAAGGTATAGAAGGGGGTGTGCGTCGTGGTGTATGTGGTGGGGTGAATAAATGCTTGACCAGAGCACTTCCGTCGTGTGACACTCAACAGGCGTTGACATCGCGTACCTCATCAGGAAATGTGCGTCCCACAGTATGTTGTAGGCGAGCGTCTGCAGGGCGATGATCACAAAGAGTCCGTAGCAGGCGTACGACACGAAGTTTCTGCTGAGCACGAGGACGCAGCCACCTTTAAAAAGAAACACGGCATTGGCGGTGTCAGGTCACACCGCCTCCGCCATGGCGCTTGCGACTAATCCCCAACGCCACGGACCCGCCGGCACCATTCTCTTATGTAAGCGCGAGCAATATTTAGCAGAGGACGCGCTATTTCCGTTTCACACGGAGTGCTCGTTCCTGGTTGAGAGCTGAACCACCTATCACTGAAACAAACGTCCGGTTTATCTGAGAATTTTGGCGAGTGATGACACGGGGGCAAGCAGCCCATCACGCTCAAAGCTAGTGCACAAACTCGTCAGATGTTGGAACGTAAGCGAGGTTGAACCAGAACCGCGCTTGGATCTGCGATTTACTGGACATCTGTGAAAAAGAGCTGTTTAGCTCATCTGATTCCTCCAGTATAAGTAAAGGTTCTGACCATAACGCAAACACGTTCTGTAAGTTGCAGGACTACGTGGTAGACGGCAGAGTAAAGTGCCGCAAAAACCTATTCGTATGCTCCCACGTCTACGCTCACCATATTAACAAACCCACACAGACCAGTGGTGGTGACATTCCCCTGCACGGAGAAGAAACCGAAATTCGTCCCTGGAATTCATTTCAACTTTTTCTCCCCTCCCCCCCTTTAACTCAGTTCCTATCGTCCCGTCTCTCCCCGCCACCACCACCACAGACAGCACTGCAGCCACCACCGCAGCCGCTACCGCATCATCGTCGCCGTCATCAGGAGGGCGCCGCCCGTTCCGCTTACTGAGCTGCCCGACGAGGTTGATGAAGACGAAGAGCGAGGCGAGCACGAAGCCGGCGCCCCACATGCGGTCGATGTAGTCCCTCTGCAGGCTCCACTGGAACCACATGCGCACGCCATCCTCCAGGAAGGTGCTCACCAGGCAGAGCCGTGCGAGGTGCGGGAGGTAGTGCTTCGTTACCCTCAGGAACTGCGCGCGTGGCAGGAGAGAGACAAGGTGGTGCCCTCCTCCTTCAAACAATTTCTCTCCGCGCGACACCGCGAGATTTTTTTGCTTTGATATTAAAGGACGCCGGCCAACGTCGGGGTGGGTGAGTGGGTGGGTGGGGGGGGGGAAGCTCAAGAGACGCATTCATCTCACACCGTGGGAGTGAGAATTATTGTGCCATGTACGTGGCGTGTTACCTGGCATGAGCTAACCGCCCGGAATGCGCCCCGCTCTCTTCAAGATCTCGGAAGCCGGGCGGATTTGAGCGCGCTTATTCGCTTGGATGGGCGACCACCATGCGCGGCAGGTGTTATAGGCTGCTACGGGGCTACGTGCAGAGCACCGCAGCAATATCCATTATTGTACCGTACTTCCACCTTCCCACATCTGAGCTCTCCAACTTCACCGACCCTCACCGACTAGTGTGGTTAAGTACGATTACACAGCCCCTACAAACCCGCGTGATTTTGGGGAGGCTGCGAGGTTGCCAGGATATTGCAGTGTAGCAAATGGAGACGACAAAAATGGATGGTGATGCCATCTCCATGGACGTTTTAGTATTATCCTCTCATATGCAGGAGTTTGCTCCAGGTACAGTACTGCACAGTCTCCTTCCACATGTAAAACCATTCTCATATGGAATTGTCTGAACACCGAAATGCAAGACCCTCCTGTAAAAGGGTCTTGAAGTAACGTTTTTCTGGATATATGGTTGAGATATTTGCCAAAGAACCCACTTAAATGTAGTCATGGACCGCCTGCACGTACGCAAGGACTATGACGGCGAATCAGAAAGCAGTTTTAAATCGTAATTTAAAAACAACATTCATGAACGCTATGCTTATACAGCTGTAGATTACATGTCATCCTCAGGAGTTTTCGTATTAATGTTCCCTGTGTGCATGCAATATGGCTTAAAGCACACAGCACACTCAACAAAAAGGGCAGTGTGATGAACTATTGATGCATAAGTAAATAGCAGTCCGGCCACCAGATGGGTTATCTGATATTCTGGTCCATAGCAACAACACTGGCCAGACAGGTGAAAGTTCTGTTTGCAAAGTGCCAGGCAATTGGTCTTCAGCAAGTACACCCATGGCGCCGACGATGCCTCACACTGTTACACATCAACATGCCATTATCTCTGGATTATGCACCAGATTTGCAGGCTGTAAATGTACAAGCACATTTACAACCATTCTTTCTATCCACTGCTGGACGAGGAGCTCCCCAAGCCGTGTGGGGATTCGACCATGCTTCACCACGCCGGCCTGTGCCGGTTGAAGGAATGGCGAGCACAGAATTGCAGCAGAGCCATGGATTTTGCTGGACAGACAGTCCTCTGCTGATTCTAGATTTGAAGCTTTCGTGACTGCAAGGATTCATATTCTTAGGTTTTTTCAGTAAAGTCAGGAGCAATCTCTCATTTACTTGATACAGCTGTCGTGGCTGTGACGGTTCCAACTGAAGACGGAAGCTTGTGTTGCCTCCGAAACGTCGTGATTTTTATTTTATTTAACTTTTATTAATTTTAATGTTTTACCTACGTGACTTTACCGAAAAAACCTAAGAATATGAGTCCTCTGCTGCCCACTACATAGCCCCACAAGCCCTGTGGCAACCTGGTTTGTGCACGGTGCACACACATCCAAGCACTGCTCATATACTCAACACCTGCATAGCTCTCCCAAGGTCTGATGAGGTTGGTCGCATTCCAGGTGATTTGGCCTTAGGCTTTACTGCTAACAGTCCCAGTTAACTGTATTTATTTTCGATTTAAAGCTTTCGTGACTGCAGGAATTCATCTTCTTGGTTCTTTCGGTAAAGTCACGTAGAAGGGAAATAATAACAGCGTCTTTCCGACAGACCTTCTACGTGACTTTACGGAAAGAACCAAGAAGATGTTTTTATTTTACCATCATAACTGAGAATCACCAGCCATTACAAGTGCCAAAAGGATAGCGATGTGCTTCTTATAAATATTCGTACACACATCTAATCTACAGTCCTATATTCCAATAAGTGATTTTAAATAAAATTATATTTTATGTTCTGAGATGTAAGGAGAAATGACTCCTCCAGCCTTAGGTCTTTCTGCGGATTAAAATGACCATATGACTGATTAATAAGAATCAAACCACCACAAGAAACGACGCTGTATGTGGAAAGCGTTTTAACACGTGTGCAAATGCCACGCACCCAGCCATATGGTAACAGGAAAGGCAAACTCCCATGCCCCCATGAGTGTTCACTTCATTCACTCAATGAGTAATTCATTCCCGTTTCGACTTTGAACATTCACTGTATAGTTAAGCCAATTATTTTTTATTTTTAAACCAAAATGTATCCCGATTGAGCCATTGCAATGGTGCCATTAATTTGTCTCGCACAGCATTGCATCCTTTACCGTAAGATTTCGGCCCGCAGAAGCAGATATCACAAGGGAGCTACCTACCTTTGAAATCCTGTCTAGCGAGTGATCTCTGGTCCGCACACATCAAAGGGAAGCATTCTCCCCCACATAACCCTTCTGAGAGTAATGTTCGTCGCATGTACAAACCCATATATTATTTCCAGACATGGAATTTATTAGGAGTGTAGACCCAAACTTTATTGCGATGACATACATGTCAACCACTTATCAGTGCCCTACTTTACTACACACCAATTCGGACTTTATTGGTCACCCCGTGTCCTTACACATCTCAACGTTCAACCTACAAAGTCCCATCACACGGGAAATACACAAACAGACGCATTTTTTAAAACTCACTTCCCCTGTACAAGAATACGGATAAACCATACGGATTGACATGCATGCGATGGTCGTATTTTGTGCGCAGTCATTAGTGAACGGACCTGAGGACACATTCTCACACACTTCTCGAGAAGATCGTTTCATCCGAGGCGACTCAAACCCCGGAATCGAACCGGGGTTAGGGAACTTAAGGGGTTCTCTGGCCCAGCGCTCCCATCTCCTGAGACAGACGCGTACCTCACCTCAAGACGAGATAGAGGAAGGGGCCTTAACATTTCCTCTCGCCCCACATCGGTTGGCACCGTTTTACATTGAAGGAGAATGAATGCACGTCGCTGGGTGGGAGATTAATCTGGTTTTAAAGTCAGCGTTTACAGGTCTGAGCCGGTGGGTGGTAATTCCACATGCCTATGGCGGGTCTTATCTATAGGTCCAACCAACTGTTGACTTTCCAACAACAGTTGTTGCTCTTGTAGGAGTTGAGAAGACTGAGCTGAACGCGCATTGAGTTTAAAACGTCTCCAGATGGAACGGCGTCAATTAATCACTGAACGGGCCCCAATTTCGTCAAGATTTCAACAGCAAAGCAGAGGCCGAGTTGCACTTGGGTGGGAGATCGTGAGATCGTCGCCTAATGGAGCGCGGGTGTTGGTTGGAGGCTTGACGTCAGTACGATAGATTCGTGAATCCATCTGTGCGGCGCTGCGTGCGTTTGCTGCCCTCATGCAAATGAATGAGTAGTGGGCAGCAGAGGGCAGTGCAGCGTAATCAACTGTTGCGCCGTTACGGGACTGTACCTGAATGCTCCCCCCGCCTTCACCAACACCACGCGGACCAGCGTGGTGAAGTATGGTCAAACGAGCCCTCGACGCGGCCGTGGGGAGGACGCTACCGACCCAGATCGACAATGCCCGACGACTGTTGAAACCACAACGTTGACTCCGTGAAGCAAAGATGCGAACCGGGGAGCCCAAATCTGCGAGTGTAGAAGCAGGCACGAGGAGGTTGATGGTGATGCTGATGGGGATGCTGATGGGGATGTTGATGAGCTCCTTTTACCTGGTCAGCCACGTCCTCAGCGCGGGACATCACGTCCGCGTTGCCCTGCATCTCTGCACTCGTCTCGAGCAGAAGCAGCAGCAGCAGCGGCGGCGGCGGCGAAGACGAAGAAGACGACGACTACGACGGCGACACACGCTGAGGAAGTCTCTCTCAGCACCGCTCCCGGGACCCCCTTTCCTCGACTTCACAAGCAGCCTCGGGGGGTGGGGAGGGAGGGAGGGCAGCAAGCGGCAACGCTTCGCCGAAGGAGAGAGGTAATGTAACAGGCGCTGTCCGAAACAACGAAGCCGCGTCCGCCATCTTACGTGAGGCAAGCGCCCCCATACTGAACCATAGCAAAGGGGGCGTGGTTTGATGACGTCACCGCGCGTCGCCCCGTGGGTTTGGTGGTGGTAGAGGTTGGTCTACCCGGACCAAGATGGCCGCTGTGTTGTTCCCGTCTCGATTTGTACGGCGGTCTTCGCGGCCATTGTGAGTGAGCGGGTGGGGGGTGGGGGAGGGGTGGGGGAGGGGCACGTGGACGAGGGAATCGGGAGGCGCCACGTCGGGTGCCGTGATGACGTCATCGCACAGACTCAGTTTTGAATGACGTAATTTTCAAATAGGGTTTAGCGGGCTAGCCCGGTGGTATGACGTCACAAATGGTATAATATGCATGACGTCACGGTAAGTGTCAGCGACAATGACGTCGCTGAGTCAAAAAATAACATGACGATTGCCGCGTCGGCAGTGTTGCGCAACCACGGACAGCAACGCACTCGACACTATGAAGGGCCATTGCCCGAAACGTCACGTATCTTACATGTATACATTACACGTGTGCAGGTTGAAGGCAGCGCAATTGATCTATGTTGTTGAGTTTATCGATACATTGTTATGGGGAGCGGTGGCGATTCCCGCTCACGGCCAACACCGGTGGCGATTATCTGAACCGGTCATGGGCTTCCCCTAGATCGACTCAGCCTCAAATGAGTAGTACTGGGGAGACAAAGGCGGTCGGGCGTGGTTGCTGACCGCCCACCCCCTCGTGTGCCGTGCCGGCCTTCATAGGTGCTCGCTAACAGCACTTGCCCCAAACAGTCTGTTACATCTTGATTTGAAGCTTTCGTGACTGCAGGAATCCAAACTTTTTGGTTATTTCGGTAAAGTCACGTGGGTAGAAAAAATATTACTGGTAGGAACCTCCTGGTTACACCAGCCCACAGGGGATTATTGTGTCCGTCCGTCGTGCATCCAAAAATGGGAGGGGTGGGGCTGGGTGGGGTGGGGAGGGTGGGGCTGGGTGGGGTGGTTAGGGTGGGGCTGGGTGGGGGGTGGGTGGGGTGGTTAGGGTGGGGCTGGGTGGGGGAGGGGTGGGGCTGGGTGGGGAGGGTGGGGCTGGGTGGGGGGTTGGAGGGGTGGGGCTGGGTGGGGAGGGTGGGGAGGGTGGGGGGTGGGAGGGGTGGGGAGGGGAGGGTGGGGCTGGGTGGGGAGGGTGGGGAGGAGCTGGGTGGGGGGTGGGAGGGGTGGGGCTGGGTGGGGTGGGGCTGGTCACCCCGTGGTGCCCTTATAAAACTCAACGTTTAACCTACTCACGCCGGCTTGTGCCCGCCCTCACAGTCGGGCATATTTGCGGAATACACCACGCCGCCGTTGACCCTGCAGGCCATTGACCGAGCAACCCAACGTTCCTACCAGCTCCCTCCGCAGGACAATGTGTTCATCGATCACGACGTTTCGATCGCAACACAAGCAACCGTCATTAGGTACGAAACAAACACAAGAAGGAAGGACTGATGACTAATATTAAAGGCCTCACGGGGAATTTCTCTGTCACTGTGATGCTGCTAAGCCCTCTTCACTGCCATCTGCTGGGTTACTGTGGTCTCCTAATTATTTTGCGTGACAAAATATATGGGGGCTGATTTCGATTTAAAGCTTTCGTGACTGCAGGGATTCATCTTCTTGGTTCTTTCGGTAAAGTCACGTAGAATTGAAATAATAAAGTAATAAAAGTAAAACATAATAAAATAATATAATAATATAATATTTTAAAATAAAATAATATTTTTATTATTTAAATTCTACGTGACTTTACCGAAAGAACCAAGAAGATGAATTGGGGGCTGGTTTCGCGCATCGCACCGTTGACATACTCATTCATTGCGGGTGTTTTATTCGAATTATAATTAATTAGTTAATCCGATTTTTTTAAGTTGTTAAGCCAGTTGGGCCAGGATTGGGCAACTTTTCACCCAGGCAACTGGACAAGCGAGTGTCTCTAACCTCACGTTAAAAATAACAATGACGAATTTAAGCGTCACAATGAACAGACAAACAACATATAAACTATATTCTTGGTTCTTTCGGTAAAGTCACGTAGAAGGGAAATAATAAAATAATATAAATATAAAACAATAAGAAACATTTCCTGTGGATTTCACACCTGATGATGATTGCTTGTGTTGCAGTCGAAACGTCGTGATAATTTTTATTGTTTTATATTCATATTATTTTATTATTTCCCTTCTACGTGACTTTACCAAAAGAACCAAGAATATGAATCCCTGCAATCACGAACGCTTTAAATCTAAATTTAACATATAAACTGTTTAGAAATCAAAATGTTAACTCTCATTGATTGTCCTCAAACTATACAGGGCACTGATCCGGCGGTGCCCAACCAGGTTGCTTAAAAAAATTTCTAAGAAATACCACGAGCAGCTGCTGAACGCCGCTAGGGAAATGTTTGCAATTTTAAAAGTAGCCCAGGTCTCGAACCCCATCGACCTGGGTGAGCGGTTCGGAAGATAAATGTCCCCAGCAGCCGGGTGTATTGTTGTTGTTGTTGCCGTAACCATGCTCCCACGTCTTACACTCTTAGGTTTTGTCGGTAAAGTCACGTAGGTAAAAAATTTAATTAAAATTAATAAAAGTAAAATTAAAAATCACGACGTTTCGGAGGCAACACAAGCTTCTGTCTTCAGGTGGAACCGTCACAGCACGATTGCTGTGCCCCTTGCCTCCACCACCACCACCACCACACCGCATGGTGGTTGTGCGGCCCTCATCCAGCAGTGGATTGACAAAATTGGCCGAATACGTACACGTACAATATCACTGTCTGTTGCCTGAATCTGAACTAGAATAGTTAAATGGTAGTACGAGGCATGTGGACAGCGTGCGGTCGTCACATTCTGCTGTGCGATCCCCTTCCTCGACCACCCAGTGGTGTCTCATTTGAGTGGGGGGTGCAGAGATGGTGGAGTGTCTAGCAAACGGAGTTATGAACCCGGCAACCCGTTCCCGGGCACGGCTAACATCAATGGCGAATGATATCTGAAAGGGTCTCGGTGCCCGTAACTCACTTCACGAGCCCGCACTGGCGAGCGTGGTGAAGTATGGTCAAACATGACCATCAGGGCATTGGGAGGACTTCATCCAGCAGTGTATTGACAAAGGGTTGTACATTGCGCTCGTATGCTTATTATTATTGAATTGAGTGATCGCATCGTGGGGGTGTAATGGTATTTCGCCAGAGCCACACCTTGAACTTTGGGTGAAGTGCCATCGGCCACTTTGAATGCCAACCAACTCTCCAAAATGGGTTCTGCCATCATAAGTCGTTAGGGCGTGGGCATATTCAGATATGAAGTATTTTTTTTTACCTTTTGTACATTTCAATCAATATTTTTTTCTTCAGTTTTATCCAGATTGTATTACAATTGTCGTGTCATGAGAATAAGATTCTGATGTTGTGATCTCTCGCAGAGCAATGTGAGCCGTCGTGTTAGAGAACAGACCCGTGGAGGAAGTGGATGTCACAGAGCCACTTCTGAGATCCATTAATGTAACGTATGAGTCAGCACCTTCGCCAACCCTCAGTGCTGAATTTTGTTGTCTCCCTCGAACTTAAATGCGGAATAAAAATGTCATGTGATTCATTTTGGTAGGTACAGTAAAACTATTAAACGAATTTTTTATTTTTTTTATTTTACCAGGTCAGGCCCACTGAGATATTTAGCTCTTTTTCAGAATCGACATGGCCACAAATGATAGCTCAACGAAGAGGCTCATCGTTTTGAAATTTATAGTAGCTAAATACTTTCAACGCATGTTTCTAAATGTGGATGGGAAAGCCAGAGGACCCGGAGAAAAAATCCACGTGACCACGGGGAGAGAGGCATGCACACTCCAAATATACAGCAGGCGTCAGGCTCGGGATCGAACTCACGACCTCATGTATCCCAGGCGAGGTAGTTAACATCTCAGCACCGTGCCGCCCAAAGGTGACCGAGCTGAGGCCGTCAGCTCACTCCACGCAGGTGGCTGGAACCTGGTTTCAAACTCACGCTTTCAACGATGCTGGCTCACAGTGAGTGCACTTACATCTGAGCCAAATACACACAGAGACGAGACTCCTAATGGCTTTTCATTCTAGATTGGTTGGCGATGTTCCACATTTAAATAGGATGTGTTTGGGGTTAAGTAGTTTAACCAGACACACCAGATTTGGTCTATTTTTAAAGTTTAATTTCACTCTGGCTCGCTGTGCCTAATTACTTGTAAGTGTCGCCGTGGGTGTTTGTCGGTGGGTGTGCATCTGGGGAGCGGTAGTGCAGCGGTTATCGCGCTGTGCTGCCGACCCAGTGATCCGAGTTCGATTCTGGACTCACGGCCAACACCAGTAACGAATTATCTGAGCCGGTTCTGGGCCTCCCCTGGGTCGACTCAGCCTCAAATCAGTACCTTGTGTCATGAGCAAACATCGCCACTTGGGAGACAAAGGAGACTGGGCGTGGTGCGTTTGTATGGATGTTGAACTTCTTTTGCACCGTGCGTAGCCAACCACACTAATCGGAGGCGCGGTGCGAAGGACAGCAAACTCGAATCGAACCGGCGACCCTCTGGATCGTAGGTCCAGTGTTCAGGCAATTGCAGGGCTGCGCCTTTTACCCGTCGCTCGGGAGCTGGAGGGGTCACCCTGTTGCAAACTCCTCGCCCCCATTGAACCTACGCCCGATCGCTGCCGAGCCGGGCGGTCGGGACTCGGAGATGTCACGGGCGCGGTGCACATCCCAGCGACCGCGCCGGTCAATACGCAGCCAGGGGGCCCACTGGGGGAGCTTGGGCACCGGTCGTCATTTCTAGATTTGAAGCTTTCGTGACTCCAATGATTCATATTCTTAGGTTTTTTCGGTAAAGTCACGTAGGTAAAAAATTTTAATTAATAAAAGTAAAATAAAAATAAAGTAATTATTTTTTTTATAAATTAATAAAAGTAAAATAGAAATAAAATAAAGATTTTTATTTTACTTTTATTAATTGAAATGTTTTACCTACGTGACTTTACCGATAAAACCTAAGAATATACCGGTCGTCATGCCAATGCCGTGCGGACACTATTAGGCTCCGGTCGACCAAGTCAAGGGCACGGCGTCCGCAGTTTCGCCCGTTTTGTGTCAATCCACTGCTGGATGACGGCTTCTTCTCGACCCCCTTTGCTTCTTCTCATTTTGTTTTGGCAAGCAAAAAAAGCGACGCTTAAATTTCGATTTAAAGCTTTCGTGACTGCAGGGATTCATCTTCGTGGTTCTTTTGGTAAAGTCACGTAGAAGGGAAATAATAAAATAATAAAAATAAAACATTTTAAAATACAATTCTCACGACGTTTCGGCCACAACGCAAGCAGCCAAATATGCAAATTCATTTGTCAAGGCACCCTTCCTCCCCTAACCCAGCTTAAATATACGCTGCCAAGCTTGGTGGTGTTCATTCAGACGCTGTCTTTCCGACAGACCTGTTCTTCACCTGAGGACGGCTGCTTGCGTTGTGGCCGAAACGTCGTGAGAATTGTATTTTATTATGTTTTATTTTTATTATTTTATTATTTCCCTTCTACGTGACTTTACCGAAAGAATCAAGAAGAATAAGGAAGCGACGTTTGTACGCGTTAAGCGTTGGCAGCCAGCCGTCCCCGTCACTGACGGGGAATGGACGGGGTGGAGTTTGTTTGATGACATAAAATAACTGGCAGGTGCTTTGCGTTTTTTGTGGGGCAGTAGTGTCACCAACAAACACAAAGATATCTCCTTGTAGCCTCAACAAAACTTTCGGGACAGGTGCTGGTCTAAAGTAGCACCTATGAAGGCGGGCACGGCACACGAGGAGCTGGGTGGCCAGCACCACGGCCGCCCGCCTTCGTCCACCCAGTGGCGATGTTCACACATGGCACGAGCTACTTATTTGAGGCTGAGTCGACCTAGGGGAGGCCCAGAACAAGTTCAGATATTCCCCACTGGTCGGCCCGTCGGCTCACCGCTGCGCTACGCACATCGCCTACTGCAGTCTGCCAGACAACCCGCAAAGCGCCGAGAGAGTCCGGGCCCTGCCTGGACTCACTCGCCTGGGTGACAGAGTCCTGCATGTGGCCTGGCCTCGCCGTCATCCTGTTTCAAACGATCGCGGATACACACATTCATTAAACTCAAATACAACGAAGAGCGCAATGCCGCTTCGGCGAATTTTTTTCGAGCAAATGCGTTAAATTAATGCAATTAGGTCGTCTCGTTTAATCACCAAACTTGAATGACATGTCATCCGCGCCAAGCACCTGTGTGTGTGTGTGTGCGTGTTTTGGATACAGCATTTGTGAATCCCACAGTCGCGTTTGTTTTAGAGAAGTCACAAAACCACGGCGGACTGGTCTTGCCTGTGCCGCGTCACGTGGGCGAGGTGCGGCCGGTGCGGCCAGCGCCACTGGGCAGGCGAGGTCATGCGGGGTTGGACAAGGACCGTCCCCTTGTGTGAGACTCGCTGCTCACCCCGTGGCAACGGAGCCCACATTTATTTATTGGCAACGAAATATCAGCGAGGCAATCAAAGTGAGCCGGTCCCCTATTGCCGCGCGTCCGTGTGACACATTTTGTTTTTAAAGCAACCTGTTTGGGCACCGCCTGATCAGTGCCTTGGATAGTTTGAGAACAATTAATGAGAGTTTAGCATAGCTTGCTTTTAATTTACGTCGCGACAATGACTCATCAACTAATTTTAAGTAACAATCGCCACAGTGGTGCGATTGTGGGCATGCAACTCAAGCTATGGACCACGTAGTAAACCCATAGATACACATCGGCATACACAGAGACTCACTGGAGACACATATAACCCTTCTTCTTGGTTCTTTTGGTAAAGTCACGTAGAATGGAAATAATAAAATTATAAAAATAAAACATAATAAAATAATTCTCACGACGTTTCGGCCACAACGCAATCAGCCGTCCTCAGGTGGAGAGCAGGTCTGTCGAGTAGACAGTCAGAATTATTTTATTATGTTTTATTTTTATTATTTTATTATTTCCATTCTACGTGACTTTACCGAAAGAACCAAGAAGATGAATCCCTGCAGTCACGAAAGCTTTAAATCGAAACATATACATCCATCGAGACTCATAGAGAAACACAGATACCCATAGAGACCCATAGAGATACATGAAAGACAATCCACAGCAGTGTGATTGTGGCCATGCAACTCAAGCTATGGACCACGCAGCGAACCACTGCGGTCTGCGTTCATTCAACTGCGGATTCCCTCTCGTCGTGAATTTACCCAGTAAAGCCTCGGTGGGCGTTTAAGACTAATTCAGTTTGGTTTGTGACGCTTAGCCCTTCTTAGAATTGCACCCCAAACACTCATTCAAATTGGACAGCCCTTTGTCAATCCACTGTTGTAAGAAGGCCTTCTCCCCATGCTGTGTCAGTCTTAGGAGTTGTTTTGACCATACTTCACCACGCTGGTCATTGCGGGTCAGTGAAGTCGGGTTGGGGTGGTGGAGGGGGAGGGAGCAGGACCAGTTCAAATGTCACTCGCCACTAATGTTGGACGTGGCCGGGAATCGATCCCACGTCTCCGATTTGAAACCATTGCACCACCACTCTCAATTTGTACATTAGGGACGGTGATGATTATTGTTTGTTACTCTACCCAGAAGCACTTTGGCACAGAGCCACGGTCGCATGAAGGTTGTCAAGTCAGATTCCAGTGGGGAGTTATCGTTCAGCCCCATCGTGTCCTCTGCGGTCATTAAAATACATCACTTACGTAGAAAGTTAACTTTGATTGTCGAATTAAAACACCGAATCTTGACGGCAGGGATGCGCTAGTTTCCACCGCTGGCACCATCAACGGAGATGAGCAATCCGCAAAGCGTTTTGTGATCACGGGATGAGATTTGCCTGCCTGTACGCGCACGCTAGCAACACGTGCTCGTCTCTCATCCAGCGAAGCCTCGGTGAGGCTTCAGCACTCCCCATTCGAGAGGGGTCCTGCAACCGGCATGTTTGGCAAACTAACGCGTCTTCTCAGACACCGTCCACGTTTACACCGCTCACGTCTTCGCGAGAGAGATATATATTTATTTTAAAATTAATCTAAACTAGCTCGCGGGTTTCTCATTTCTTTGTTGTTGCTTCGTGCGTAAAAGAGAGAGGGGTGGGTGGGTTGTGGTGGTGGTGGTGGTTGGGTGGGGGAATGTCTTTCATGTCCTTCTCCGCGCTCCGTCGCTCCGCTCCACTGGAATTCGCCCGAGTGGCAATGACGGCCGAGTCGGGACATGCAGCGTCGTCTCGGGGGCAGGGAACGAACGAACAGGGGGGTGGGGGGGGTTGGCCGATACGACGCGGCGGTGAGAAATGTGCGTGACTGACACCGCGCGCTCAGTCGTTATTGCATTTGAAATGGCCACGAGCGCATACCTGGTGTCGACGATTGCGTGATGTTACATTTTATGAGCCTCCGTGTATCACTTTACAGAAAATATGCTTTTACATGGGCAACACAATAATCTCGCAATTGAAGGCTGCGTGCCGTGCGCTTTCATGACCCTGTTATGAAAGTTGATTACCACTTATTCCGAAACGCTACAGTGAGCGCGCTGCTCTACGAACCAGGCCAACCCTAAGTTCGATTCCCAACCACGGCTAACATCAGTGGCGAGCGAAATCTGAACGGGGAACGGAATCACAGGCACGGATTATTCTGAGTCTCGACTGAATGTCGTCACCCAATTGCTCAAATGAGCAGCACACGTCATGAGACCAGCTGAGACAAAACTGGACCACTGTGAAAAAAGAGCTTCGTAGCGCGTCGGATTCCTCCAGGATAAATATTGATTCTCAGAACTCCGGAGTGCAGAGCCAAGAGAGAAGGGAAGAGAAGCAGAGAGAGAGAGAGAGACCGCGGGAGAGATGGCAGCAGCAAGCGAGACGACATCACGGAGTTGAGAGGTCACGCTAGGACAGGAGCAGCTAGGGAGAGTACGACTACCGCTTTTTATTGTACCAGGTAAGGCCCACTGAGCTGTATAGCCCTTTTTCAGAAGCGACCTGGCCGCAAATGATCGCTCAACGACATTTATAGCAGCCAAATACTCTAAAACCCACGTTTTTATTTTATTTTGGAAGGAAAAACCGGTGGACCCGGATAACAATCCACGCGACCACGGGGAGAACACGCAAACTCAAAGTATACAGGCGTCAGGGTTGGGATCGAACCCACGACCTCCTGTATACCAGACGAGGTAGTTAACATCTCCGAGCCACCTTGTCCCACAAAGGTGACCGGCTCACGACACGCAGGTGTTTGGAACCACAGAAGCGGCAGCTCTCAGGCTTTTCGACTTCAGCAATGTCCCCATCGTTGTTTTAGAATAAACGTTGGAGCTGGGCTACTGCAACTGTAATTATTGTCCTTGTTTAACAAAAAATACCTTTGACCGCTCCTCACGTGTATGGACCAGGTGCCAAGCACACTCTGAGCGCGTCAATATTTATGAGTTCAGTTGGCCCGGGCCAATCATTGCACTCCGTCTACTCACGTGCACTTGCTCGCCAGGTGCTCATCATCATCCTCAGCCATGGTCAGTCCACTGCTGGATGAACGCACCCCACGAGGCAGCACGCCGGACTTGCAATCCAGAGGCGGCGGGCTCAATTCTATCTCCCGGCGCGGCAGTTGAAACCACGGGGCACATTTCTTGAATTCCACCCCGCGTGTGTACCGCGCAGTGTGTCAATGGGTGGACAAATGAGTCGTGGGTATTGGGTGACCCGGGTCAGCCTTGCAAGCGAGACTCGGCTGGCTTATTGACATCTCACCCCGTTGGACAACATTCACTTGAACTCGAGGGGAAGGTAGCCATGTGGTTGGCTACGCTCACACCTTGCAGGTAGTCTGGCTAGCTTGGAGGAGTAGGCCAAAACACCTGGGGAGGGGGGTGGGCACTCCAGAGCTCTCACTCGTGATGGCCCATCTGCCAGCAGTGGTGTGAGCGAGCAATTGCGGGGCTGCCCCTTCACATTTTTATTTCCGTTTGAGGTTTCAGGAATGAGACACGAGCTGCGTGTGGTGTGTGTGTGTATGGGTGTGTGTGTGTATGGGTGTGTGTGTGTGTATGGGTGTGTGTGTGTGTGTATGGGTGTGTGTGTGTATGGGTGTGTGTGTGTATGGGTGTGTGTGTGTATGGGTGTGTGTGTGTGTATGGGTGTGTGTGTATGGGTGTGTGTGTGTGTGTATGGGTGTGTGTGTGTGTGTATGGGTGTGTGTGTGTGTATGGGTGTGTGTGTGTGTATGATTGTGTGTGTGTGACACGCACTCTGTGTCAGCAGCCCGGGTTACTCGTTAACCGCGGCAGGTTACTCATTAACCCGGACAGGTTCAATATGGGCCAAGGGAAAGCGACTGTCGGACAAATAAACTTGCAGCAGGCACGTGACGAGGGCCGTCACACTCTCGCTCGTCATCATACTACACTGGACGTTTTCCCTCGCTTTATACGGGTTCGGTTCGTGCGATGTCGCGTATTTGCGGCGAAACCCATTTCTGCCCAAATGTTCGCTATACCGTATCGTGCTATAGGAAGCCACTCAAATGCGGGAAACATTTAATGTGGACAAAGTTTGACTGGCTGGCTGGCTGGTTGGCTGTCTGTAGGGAGGTAAGGGGTTGGATCCATGGCTCAACAACGATCACCCGCGTGGCTGTGGATGATATAACAATGGAATAATGAAACAGGCAAATACATCTCCTCCTGCCCTTGCCTCTCCCTCCACATCAAAATTCAAGCGTTTTGTCAGTCTGGTTAACACATCCCATAAGCCACATTGCACGGCATTCTTGGGGTAATTTGTGTTACATTTTGTTTCGGCAGCGCCCTGTGGAATTCCCACCACCGCTTGGCTCAGCGAGGGCCGTGCATCGACCCTCCCTCGTGGTTCATCACGACCACCGCACTCACGACTCCACCACTCCCCTCCCTGTAGCTCACAACAGTGGCGGGCGAGGGGGGAGCGGCTGCTGCTGCTGCCTCTGCTGTCTAATTCCAGTAGCCTGCCAGTGGCAGCCGCACACACACACACACCGCGCACACCGCGCACACAACTGGAAATTCAAGTTTCTCGCAGCCGCAGTCACGGCGGTGCTCGCTCGGGCCATCACCGGGCGATACGCTGCGGGTTGTACCATCGGCACAATAACCGCAGGTGGCCCCCTGTGACTCCCTCCCCCTCCAACACACAACTCGGGATCGATGTCTGTGTCCTGGATCAACAGCGGCCACCCCCCCCCCCCAACTGCTCGGTTTGCAAATATCGATCGCAGTGAAATTCCATTTGTGTCCGGCCGCCCTCTGCCTGGCTCGCCCTGGCCCCGAGTGCGTGGCGATTCACGTTCCTCCTCCTCCTCCACCTCCACCCCACTCACCCTCCTCCCCAACCCAGCTCCGTGGACCCGGTTACAGCCGTGCGCTGGCTGCGTGGAGTGTCGCTGGCTGCGGCTGTAAGGTGAGAGCAGTGAGGCCAACTCCCCCCCCCCCCCAAGTCGCCAGCCTACAGCCGCCTGCGTCCAGATCGAACAGGCGTGGTGGGTACAGTTTGGGGTGCGGCAGGGTTTGACTGTGGCGGTGTGGTTAGTGATGGTGGGTTTGGTGGCGGTGGTTGTGATGGTCCTTTAAGAGGAATGACGACGGAATGCGGCTTTGCCGTCTTCAAGGGACAGGCGTGCCGCTGGCATTCGCACACTCGTGGTGACACTTGTGGGGTCTGTGTGTGTGGGGGGGGCTTCTGGCTAGAGGAGGAGCTACCACCACCACCACCTCCTCCACAGGTGGACTGCATTGTCGGAACGAGGGGCGGGGGCGCGACGGCTCGCTGCTGTCCATGCGGCACGGGGCTGCGAGTTCACTCCGGCGGTGAGTGGGGAGTGGTCGCAAAGTGCCACTCGGGGCCCGTCCACTCAAACGAAACTTGGTGAGAGCAAAGAGCGAACAACTAAAACAAGCAGCGGCGATGTGAAGTGAGACTGGCTGCGGATGAGTGAGTAGCCCGTGGAGCGAGCGAGCGAGGACGAGGGGCTGGGGTGGATGTCTCTGGCCAGCCGAGCTCGGTTCTGCGTCCACTGCGACAGGTCCAGCCTGTGACAGCGTCCCGTCGGACAGGGTCGCTCGGCGGATTTCTTGTAAGGCTCTGCGAGCAATGCGGAGCAGCAGGGTATGGTAGTAAGTGTTGGGGTTGAGAGGCGAGTGCCGCGGGTCGGTTGTTTGCTCGCCGTGCGCTGTGGAGGAGTTCCCCGACGTTGGGGACTTTTGGCTCGTCTGCGGAGATGGGCATCACCAACAGGTGTGTGTGTGTGTCTGTGTGTGTGTCTGTGTGTTCTCACCAACAGGTGTGTGTGTGTCTGTGTGTTCTCGTGTGTGTCTGTGTGTTCTCCCGTGTGTGTGTCTGTGTGTTCTCCCGTGTGTCTGTGTGTGTGTTCTCACCAACAGGTGTGCGTGTCTGTGTGTCTGTGTGTGTCTGTGTGTCTGTGTGTGTCTGTGTGTCTGTGTGTGTCTGTGTGTTCTCCCGTGTGTTTGTGTGTTCTCCAGTGTGTGTGTGTCTGTGTGTTCTCACCAACAGGTCTGTGTGTCTGTGTGTTCTCTCGTGTGTCTGTGTGTTCTCGTGTGTCTGTGTGTTCTCGTGTGTGTGTCTGTGTGTGTGTCTGTGTGTTCTCCCGTGTGTGTGCCTGTGTGTGTGTCTGTGTGTTTTACCGTGTGTGTGTGTCTGTGTTCTCCTGTGTGTGTGTTCTCCCGTGTGTGTGTGTCCGTGTGTTCCCTCGTGTGCCGTGCCGGCCTTCATGCTACTTTGCTCACAGAACTTGCCCCAACAGTCTGTTCAGGCTGTACGCGGGATCTTTGTCTTTATCTGCGTTAGTCTGACTGTATCCTTGCCATTCTCTCTGCGTGTCTGTGTGGGGAGCGGTCGTGTAGTGGTTAGCGCGCTGCGCCGTGAACCGGGAGAGCCGGTTCTGGGCCTCCCCCTAGGTCGACTCGGCCTCAAATTAGTACCCGGTGCTGTGTGTAAAACGTCAGCGCCGGGGAGACAAAGGCAGCCGAGCGTGGTGTAAGTTTATTTAACTCATTTCGCACCGAATGTAGCCACCCACCCACCACCCCCTCGTGTGCCATGCCGGCCTTCATAGGTGCTGCTGCTTCTGCTGCTGCTGCTTACTCGCTAACAGCACTTGCCCCGACAGTCTGTGAAAGGGGCCTACACCGGGGATCTGTGCATGTCGCGTGAACTCAGAACGCACGTGTCGCTTCCCTGCGAAAGCGACACCTCTGTTTGTTCGGCGGCTGCTGCTGCTACTGCTGCCCGGCTCCGCCACGTGGCGCGTCCGGGTTGCCTGGCGCCGGGTAACCCAATTCAGTTGTTGAAGGAACATTTTGGGTTGTTGTTGTTGTGTCCGCATGGTGTCCCGACGTTTCGGCGCCGAGGCGCGCTGCGTCGGACACTCCACGCGCGGTCGCCGTTCACCTCAAGGGCAGCCGTACGCAGAGGGAGTGCCCCCGACTGTCTCGTCTGCGTGCGTGCGGTGCAAAAGCGACTTTCTGTGTTGGGAATACGTTGAGGTCCGTTTACGCGTGAACTCGGTTTACGCGTGTGCGCGGTTTACGCGTGAGCTCGGTTTTCGCGTGAACTCGGTGAACGTGTGAGCGTGCGATTTACGCGTGAACTGGGTTTACGCGTGAACTGGGTTTACGCGTGAACTGGGTTTACGCGTGAACTCGGTTTTCGCGTGAA
Organism: Lethenteron reissneri; assembly: GCF_015708825.2. Taxonomy (NCBI): domain Eukaryota; kingdom Metazoa; phylum Chordata; class Hyperoartia; order Petromyzontiformes; family Petromyzontidae; genus Lethenteron; species Lethenteron reissneri. Next base: position 3,559,314 of record NC_083826.1, on the reverse strand, counting down.
CTCGGTGAACTCGGTGAACGCGTGAACGCGCGGTTTACGCGTGAAGCACAAAGTGCCGGTTCGGCCTCTCCACTCGCGTTCACCGCCCTACAGTGCACAACTGTTAATCCGCCCCCCCCCCCCGTGTCCCTCCAGCTCCGCGTGTCCGTGTGCCCGCCACGTCGCCGGTTGACTTGCGGATTAGCGCGTCCACGCGCGCTGCGAGCTTTCGGACACACGGGGGGCGGGTTGGTGCCGTGCCCTTGCCGAGGGTACAGTAATCCCACCGTGCACGCGGGGACGCAAACAACATGCGGGCACGCCAAAGTCCCGGGGTGGGATGTGTGTAGGCAACGTGTTCCGCACGCGGCTGGGTTGGGACCGCGCGAGCCGATTGATCATCGTCCGCTGTGCCAACGCCGCGGGACCCCGTGGCGACCGCGGCGGCCTCGCTGGAGGGTCTGGCCCCACCGATGGCCACGGCTTCATTGACTCGGCTGTTGGCGAGCGAGTTTGCCTGCCGGCACGCTCTCTCTCTCTCTCGCCCGCTCTCCCTGGTTGTTGTTGGCAGAGGTCTCGGGGTGTGAATGACGACGCCTCGGAGGGGGAGAGAGACCTCGGCCACGTCGTCTTCTCCCCGGCTACCGGCAAATATTTCGCGTGCGCCCGACCGTGCGACCCGGCGGAGTCGTCTGGCTGGCGAGAGAGTTGCCGGCAGCGGCGTGCCGGCAACGCGAATCGTTCAGAGCGCAGAGTCGTTGGTTCGGGGGGGGGGGGGGGCGCAACGTTCGTTTCGCGTAAATTATTTTGACCCGCTAGTGATTTGTGTCCGCGCAGTCATTTCGATTTTCCTTCTCGTAACGTCGGTTGTTTTTTTTGTTGCTCCGATTTCTATTTGCTTCATCGCCGCCATGCATTGTATGTTTTATGTTGTTGCCTTTGCACGTTTTGCGCCGCCCAGGTCACTCGTGCGTATGAGATGCCTAGTTCTGGTCTCTTGGCTTTCTCCCCTGGTTCAACAAAAGTCACTTAAACTTCGAGCGACGTCCCCGGGCAGTGGCCCTTGTGCCGGGAAAACTTCTTCAACGGTTTTGTTTTGCTTACAGGTTCTGTTGAAATCTTATTGGATGTCGTGCGCGGTTTAGTAATATGCATCGTGTGCGTGTGGTGTGTGTGTGTGTTTCTTACAGACTTCCTTCGCTCTGAATCCCAGCAAGGCAACGTGGTGCTTATATTTACGACGCGGCCTTTCAGCTCGCACACAAAGCAATACAATTTATTGACCACCAATTGAGAGGTGGGATTGCATTCCCCCTCCGAACATTCCGCACCAGTGCTCGACGCTGAATTACAACGCCAACCCCCAAAGGGACCAGGAACTGAGAGGGAGCAAGCGTGGCAGCGAGAGGCATAAGCAAACCGAGATTAAGCATAGGGCCCCAAGCAGCTCAAGGGGGTGAGGGCAGGGGGGCGGGCAATCCAGGCTTCGCTGGAATTAAAATCCTAATAAACAACACGAGATAGTTAACGTTACACGCCAATTCATCTCTGCCCCTCTAGTTGTTGTTGTGTGCGTCTCTCATCTCGCTGTGTCTCTGTCTCTCTCTGTACCTCGCCTGGCATCTCAGTCTCTTCTCAAAATTTCGCTCCACCTGTTTCTCGCCTTCACATTTCCTTGACTCGCCACACCCCTGCCTCTCGTCGGCGCACGACCGCTTCCCACCGGGGCCTCCCAAATGGGCCCGCAGCGGCATTGGGCACCGACGTAGGCCTAGCTCGCCCGCAAAAAGCCTTCCTGGGGCCACGGACTCCCGGCAGTACTCGGCGAGCCGCGACGAATCGACGCCGGCAATGGCGGACGGGGGCGGCCGTTGCCGCATCTGCAGCTTGGAGCTGCGCGGGAGCCAGCGCCGCTGGATTTTCGGCGGGGAGAGCGCGACGGGCCGTCCAGGCCTCCACGTCATCCTCTCGCACCTCCTGAGCCAGGAGCTGGCGCGCGGAGATGGCCGCGGGGAGTTTGCGTGCGGGAAGTGCGCCTTCTCCCTCGAGCGCGTCTACAGGTGCGCTGCTGCTGTTGCTGCTGCCACCACCACCGCTGCCCTCCGGCCGGGTTTATCGGCGTTATTCTCCCGCGCGGGTTTCTGTGGTCGTACTGCTGCCGCCGCTGCCGCTGCACAGCTCTATTTTGGGTCGTACCGACGTTTCGCACCACACTCCGGGCTGGGAGCTGCCTCGGAATTGAATGGGCTCGTCCGGCGCGCGTGTGCGGCGAAAACGCCGGAAGTCGTGCCGACGCCGCGCAGTACGACCCGTGACCCACGGGAGAGCTGCAGACGGTTCTCTGCTCATGTGGAGCTTAGTGAGCGAGCGAGCCAGCCGGTGACGACTTCAAGAGTAGCCTCATGGTGGAGATGTGACACGTGGCCCGCGAATGCTTGAAGCGGGCAGTGACGTTACTACGTGGTGCGCAGTTTGATATATAGATTTACTAAGACATTTCATAGACTTCTGCAGAGACCCGTAGACTTGCAAGGACATTTCATAGACTAGCATAGAGACCGATAGACTCACAGGGACATGTGATAGACTTGCATAGAGACACATAGACTTACAAAAACATGTCATAGACTTGCATAGAGACACATAAACTTACAAAGACATGTCACAGACTTGCATAGACATCCATAGACTCACAAGGACATAACATAGACTCGCATAGAGACCATAGACTCACAAGGACATGTCATCGACTTCCAAAGAGACTCATCTACTCACCCGGAGCCCCATAGCCTTAAGCGGTCTGCGCAGGGCGGTGGGCATTTGCGTGTGGCCCATGCCTTGAGCTTGGTGACCGCCGGTGCACTCTGGGGATGCCGCGCGGAGGTGGTGAGCGGCGAGCGGGGAGTGAGGCTGCCGTGGTGGCGGCGACGGCGTCCACCGAAACCCTCGGGGCTCTGCCGGTTGCGCATCTCCCGTCCCGGGCATGGCGGTGGCTGAGACGCATGCCGCTTCTAAACGTGGGGTCGGTGCATCGCGTAGTGCTGGGATCATTGCGCGTGTGCGCACAAGGACAATTCGGCCTCAAATGAGTACCTGGTGCGGTGTGTAGTACACATCGTCACTGGGGAGACAAAGGTGGCCAGGCGTGGTGCTCGCCACCCACCCACCACCTCGTGTTCTGTGCCGGCCTTCATAGGTGCAGCTCGCTAACAGCACTTGCCCCAACAGTCTGTTAAGGTTACACGGGAGACGGGGGGGTGGGAATTTTCGTGTTTGGCATCCACCTAATCAAGAGTTTGGCTTGAGTAGCCGGTACGTGGATTGCCACCTCCAAGGGTACAAAACAAAAACCCCGAAAGCAGAGGAGGGAAGGCCGACGAGCGAGCGTCGTTGTCCTGAGTGTTGCGTTGTTCATCATTATCAGCACCAGCCATGATCAATCCACTGCTGGATGAGGGCCTCCCACAGGTGTATTATTAACATTATGATGCGACTGACAAAAAACATACTTTTAATGTACGGGGGAAGATTTGTAGATTTACCAGGACAGTAGCGGCTGCCTCCTCAACCAGATGGACAAACCTGGGGGAAAAACCCAGGACCGTAGGCAGTACAGCAAAGTGGGTTTCTGTCCTCCCCCTGTTCTGCGTGGGTTTCCTCCTGGGTTCCTCCCATAGCTGAAAACCCACAGACGACAGTGTTACTGGCATTGGCCACATATCCCAATGCTATGAAAACATTTTCCGTGCAAACTATTCCATCGGGATCGCACGTAGCGGCAGCGGCAGCAGCAGCATGATCCCTCCCCTCCCACCCGCCACTGTGGAAAAACTCGGCAGGACCCCCCCCAGAACATCAGTTGTTGAGGCTCGGTGAGACTCTCCGGGCTAAACGGGGGTTCACGTCTGTTTTCGTTCAACCCCGGCGAGAACTCGAGAGGGCATGACGGGCGTCTCGTTGGCTGTAGCGGGGACGTGGACTGCCAACGACAGAAGTTGAGTACGTCAATGAAAGCGAATAGAAATCTGCGCGAAAATAAAACTGCGTCGGAGGGGAAAAAAAATATGGAAAGTATTGCGCGAGGCGGCTGGTGATGGATTATGTTTCGCCTGATCGCAGCATGTTTGTGTGTACGTTGGATTTCGTTTGCACCGTGTACGTAGCGTCGTTATTGGAGACGCCGCTAATGACGACACGTGGTGCGCGCACACCGCAGGTACGACGGCGTGATGAACCGCGTGAAGGCGCTGTCTATCGAGCGCATGCAGAAGCTGGCGACGGAGCGCGACAAGCTGGCGCAGTGCGTGCTCTTCCAGTACGGCCGCTCGAACCCGGGCCAGGGCCGGCCCGGCGGGGCCCGGCAGCGCTCGCTGGACGCGAGCCGCGTCGCGTACAACGAGCTACTGCAGGACGACGCCGCCTTCTCCGAGTACGAGAGCTGGTCCGAGCGCGGCGGCGGCGGCGACGGCGGCGGCAGCTCCTGCTCCTACTCCTTCGCCTCGACGCCGCTCAAGAGCGCGCCGGGAGGCCGCGGGCCGTCCCGCCACGGCCACGGCCCCGCTTCGGGCCGCTCCACGCCCAGCAGCTGCGGCGCCGACGCCATGCGCCGGTGCGTCAGCGTGGACTCGCTGCGCGTGCCGGACGCGCGCTACGAGTCCGTGTGCAAGGTCCCGCGCAAGGTGGCGGCCGGCATGGGCGCCCGGTCGCCCTGGTCCGTGTCGCGCTCCGTCAGCGTCGGGGGCGGCAGCGTCGGCACCTCCTCCGCGGCGAGACGGAGCCGCGGCGCGGGCCCGGGCTCCCTCGGCAGGCGGGGGTGGGGGGCGGTCGGTTCCATCGGCTCGTCCGTGTCCCTGGGGTCCCTGGCGTCCTTCGGCGCCGTGCCCGCGCTGTCCATCGCCGAGGAGGAGGAGGATGGCGACTGCGAGGACGCGGTGGACAGCGTGAGCGTCTTCTCGGCCCGCTCGCCCGTGTCGCCTCCGCCGCCGCCTTCGCCGGCGCTCGCCCGCTCCCTGCAGCTGGTGCGCAGCATCGGCGTCCGCGGCCTCCGCGCCCCCAAGGGCAGCGGGATCCCCACGCCGTCGCGGCGAGGGGGCGGCGGCGGCGGCGCCGGCTCGGCCCGGACGCGTAGTGAGCGCAGCGAGCGCAGCACGCCGCGTGGCAGCCCCCGCCGCGAGGAGGCGCCGGTGCTCTCGGAGGGCGACGCCGTCGGAGCGGAGGAGCGCGGCGCTTGCCGTGAGGTACGGCGCGAGCTGCGTTTTTTTCACGTTCGGGAGCCACCGGCGCCCTGTGGTGACCTGCGGGGTCGCGGCGGTGGTGGATCTGGCTCGGCAGGGATGGGTGGTTTAAAAAAAAAATTGGGATTGAAAATACATTTTTATTTTATTTTATTTGTTTGAAGCAGTGGGCAAGATTTTTTTTTAAATGCCATCCATCCAACAGGAGGTTGACACAGAGCTGCAAATTATTTTAATAAATATATTTGTCAGTGAATTAAAAAAGCCAAAGAATATATACAATAGTTTTTGATGTCGCCCTTATCCTCCAGATTTTGAGAAAGGCCCCACGTTTCAGTCTCAGTTATGCTTCGCTGCTGAAATTAATATTTCATAGCCGTGTATTTGCCACGTCACCGCCGCGTAGTGCCACGCGGCGCCGCGTGTGATGCTCCGTGTGCCCCCGTTGCCCGGCCAATGCCCTTTTAATTCTGCCCTAAGCTGGGTGCGTACCCAGCCACGGCACGACCCCGTTTCACGGCGTTGCCGCATTCTCGCGAATAGAACGGCACCTTCACCGGGGCTTCGGGACGAATGTGCAAGCCTGCAAAATGATGGTGACTGGGTGACAACGATGACGACGATGATGTTGATGATGATGTTGATGATGTTAATGATGTTGATGATTCGATTTAAAGCTTTCGTGACTGCAGGGATTCATCTTCTTGGTTCTTTCGGTAAAGTCACGTAGAAGGGAAATAATAAAATAATACAAATAAAACATCATAAAATACAATTCTAACGACGAAAGACAGCGTCTTTCCGACAGACCTGTTCTTCACCTAAGGACGACTGCTTGCGTTGTTGTGGAAACGTCGTGAGAATTGTATTTTATTATGTTTCATTTGTATTATTTTATTATTTCCCTTCTACATGACTTTACCGAAAGAACCAAGAAGATGTTGATGATGATAGAGAGGAACAATTCTAATAAAGGTGCCACCACACCGCCCAATCACCAGGCTCACGTAGAGACCCACAGACTCGGGTAGAGACCCGCAGACTCGCATAGCAAGTCACGAGTGTCTCATCTCATGGAGTGACTTGTCCTTGCCATAGCAATATGGAAATTCCACCACCTGTCTCAGGCACACCACCACGGATGAGCACCACCCAGAGTTTGTTAGCGTAGGGAGAGGCCTTCAGCGGCCGCCCTCTCCCGTTCGCTGCAGTCACACGCGGCTACCGCTTACGCGTCTCTCTCCCGCGCGCCGTACAGGACGTTGGCCAGCAGCTGGAGCGGATGACGCGGCAGCGGGAGGAGAGCGGGGCGGCCACGCGGACCGGGGACCTCGAGCGGAGCCTGGCGAGCGCCGTCGCCGTGCCAAGCCTCCGCGAGCGCCTCCTGGAGGTGCCGCCACTCCCCCGCTCCCGCACCCGTGTGCCGCTCGATGCGCCCGTTCACGGTTTTGATTTGCGTGCGGCTCCGCGGCGCGCGGCGGCGCGCGCGGAGATCGCGACCGTGCCACGCAGCGACGGCCACCCCCCCTTCACCCACATTCCACAGTGTCCCCAGTTCGATTCCATCTCCCGGGCGCGGCGGTTGAAACAACGGTGCCGGTTCCTTAAATCCGCTCGGCAGTAGAAATGTTTACGCCGCGGTGAGTCGGTCGGCAGGTCGCGTGCGGTGGTGTAGAGTGTGGGTACCCCCGCCGGAGGTTCTTCCTGCGCCGGTGGCGGCCGCTTTGTCGTGCACGGCGGTGACGGTGAGCGGGGCCCGCAGGACTGCGCGAGGATGGCGGAGGAGAGAGCGGCGGGCGACGAGGACTCGGGCCACCTCGTCACGCGACTCAAGGACAGGATGTCGGAAGGACGCTCCGCTCCCGTGGTGAGTCTTCAACCCCTGTGACTGGCCGCCTGCCGCCGTCCCTTTGCAAACCGCACGCAAACCCAGCGGTGACACGGGGGGTGCGACGGGGGGGGGGGGGGGGGGGGGGAGGATACCTTCATCGGACAACAGTCTGGGCAAAGGCCACTGTTCCCTGCTGTGATCTCCCTCCTATGATGTCTCTGCTATAATCTCCCTCCTATGATGTCTCTGCCTATATCATATTTATACCTCTTTCTCCCGACGCTCTGGACGAATGTCCCACCGCCGTCGAGCGATCGTGAGCGCCAGCGATGGGCTTGAGGAGGCCTACATCCAGCAGTTGATAGATAATGGCTGTCGATGAAGATTAATTACGAGTTTGGCACGGCCGGCTGCGACTGTCATCAGACGCGCAATTAGAGCCGTGGGAGAGTTTTCAGCCACTTGGTGCTGAGTCAGCGGTGGTTTTCCCCAAGAATAGGACAGACTCGTCCCCGCCACGGGAACGTGGAGTTCCACCATTGGCTCACTGCCAGACGGGGGCGAGTGCCGGCTTGTCTTGGTGGAAGGTTAAGGGCGCAGCCCCTGCAATTGCTCGCTCGCGCTACTGCCGGCCGACGGGTCTCCGCTAGAGGGTGCGTTGGCCTACTCTTCCGCGCCGGCCGGGTGTCGTGTAAGAGTACCCACACTTTACACCACCACCACCACGACGACCGCCGCACTCGTGCTGCCGATCGTAGACTCGCCGTGGTGAGGCCATCGGCACTGCCGGGTTGGACGGGGGCCTTACCTACATTTGAACCGTTGCCGTGTTTCAGACCTCCGAGGCACGCGATAGTCCGTCGGATCGTCCTCGCGCGCGCGGGACAGACGGACGGGATGAGAGGGCTGGGAGGGAGGAGAGGGCTGGGAGGGAGGAGAGGGACGGGAGGGAGGAGAGGGCCGGGAGGGAGGAGAGGGACGGGAGGGAAGAGAAGGAGCTGCTGTGTCTGAGGGAGGCTCTGGAAGAGAAGGACTCGGACATCCGCCGGCTTTGCAGCGTCCTCTCCAGCAACGAGTCCACCATCGCGGTGAGCGACGCTCTCCCTGACCGCGCTCGTTACGACGATGACAGCAGTGAGTGTTTGTATTACGGTCTCATAATAACAACAGCGATAACAACAGTGAGTGTTTGTGTCATGGTCTCATCACAACAACAACAGTGAGTGTTTGTATCATGGTCTCATCACAACAACAACAACAACAATGAGTGTTTTTATCATGGTCTCATCACAACAACAACAACAGTGAGTGTTTGTATCAGTCTCATCATAACAACAATAACAATATGCAAAGACACCGCACGGCGCTGCACAATCCCCACACGCTGAGGCGTGTGTGTTGGCAGACTGAGATTCTTTCAGCCAATTAGCAACGAGCGTTTACGCACGTGGGGGGGGGGGGGGGGGGGGGGGGAAACCGGAGGACCCGGAGTAAAACCCACGAGTGCGACGGGGAAATACTCAGTGCCACGCACTGACGGGATGGATACAGATCAGTCGGCGCTTGCCGTGACGCCTTCTGTCGACACGGCACCCTTCTCAACCAACACACGCGTGTCACACGTGTCACGTGTGTGTCGGCGATGCTCTCGGTCCACTCCGACGCACGTCCTCACCGTGGCGCTCTGCCGAACGACGATGCGGCACGACCGGGAATCTCACCGGAGCGCCGTGCGGCACGACCGCGGCAGCTTTGCGTTTACCGAGCGGCGGCGGTGGGCGGCACCGCGTGCCACGGTGCGCCACGCGCCAGAGGTCGCAAACGGGTTTTGATTGCTTACCCGTACCCGTACCCGGCTGCACCAGGGTCGAAAACGGGTACCCATACCCGTACCCTACCCGATACCCAGCTACCCGTACCCAGCCGGGTATCGGGTAGGGTACGGGTATCGGGTACCCGATTGCGACCTCTGGGATGAAGCCATGTTGCAGGCGCGGGTGGGTTGATTCTAGGACCTTGAATTGTGAGAAGAGACAAGACGTTGGGAAATGAGTGACAAACGGTTACTCACCAGTGACTCATGGCCTACCCGTGCCCGTACCCGGCCGGGTACGGGTAGCCGGGTATCGGGTACCTGGTTGCGACCTCTGCCACGTGCGTCACGGTGCCCCCCGTTGTCATACGCAGAGCCTGGACACGGTGCTCAAGCAGAAGGACGAGGAGCTGAAGCGATCGAGCGACGCGTTCCTGGAGATGATCGACGGCTTGCGGAGCAGCCACGCGCACGCCGCCCGGCAGAAGGACGCCCTCATCGCGGAGATGGAGCAGGCGCTGCGGAGGAAGCTCCGCGACACGGAGGTGCGGAAGGCCTCCATCCCCTCCCTCTCTGAGATTGTTTACCGTGGCGCGCAACGACCGCAGTAAGAGTGCCGCTGCGCGCGCCGTGGACGTTAGAGAACCCGTGACGTCGTTCGCAAAGAGTAGGCCGCAGCGTGCCGCCGGCGTCGGGGTTGGTCTGCGTTTAAAAAAAAAAAAATCACGCCGACACATTCCACGTTCGTCCAGGAGCTGCTCAGGAGCAGGTCGAGCGGCGGGGACGAGGCGTTGGCGGAGGCGACGGAGCGCTGCGTGGAGCAGCAGCGGCAGCTGCAGCAGGCCCTCGTCGACAGAACCCGGGAGCTCTCCGAGCACCAGCAGGAGGTGGAGAGGACGCTCCGGCTGGTCGTGGACAAGGAGCGCCTGCTCAAGGTGCGACGCCGCCGCGACCCCCGCGACCCCCGTGACCCCCGCGACCCCCACGACCCCCGCGACCCCCGCGACCCCCGTGACCCCCGCGCCGCTTCCGCTGCGCCGTTGACGCGGGGCGGCCGCTACCGTCGGCGGGAGCCGCCGCGCGTTCCGCGACGTTGACCCCCCCCCGTGGCCGTCGCCGTGCCGATCTCTCCACAGGAGAAGACGGAAGCCTCCTCGACGGCGGAGGGCGAGCTGAGGGCTGAGATCGAGCGGCTCAAGCGCAGCGCGGTCCAATCTCCGCGCGGAGCAGGGGCGGGCGACGCTGTCGGGCGGTGCCCGGAGACACAGAGGCCCCAGTGAGTCCCCACTTGTCACCCGTGTCACCCGCCCCACGCCTGCCACCCACGCCACCCGTGCCACCTGTGCCGCCACTGAGCGCTACACTCTGGAATCCCCTTGAGTTCTCGTCATCACTGTGAGCGGCAGCAGCCATGAGCTCTCCACCGATGATGCTGATATTGCTGCTCATGATGCCGATGATGGTAAGGGTGCTGCTGTTGCTGCTGATCATGATGGCGCTAATGATATGGGTTTCGCAGCTGCTGCTGCTGCTCATGGCAATGATGAGGATAATGCGAAGCGAATGATAATGATGATGCTGCTGCTCGTGATGCTGACGATGACAATGATCTCACTCGTCATGATGAGGATGCTATTCACGATAAAGACACTGTTGCTAACGACGACGAGGATGTCACAGCGGCTTCCCGTGATAATGATGATGACACTGATGACGAAGCTGCCACTAACGATGATGCACGTGGTAAATTCGGCAGGAGAGGCCTCACCAAGGAGGCCGGGATGGAGGCGGTGTCGACACGAAGCTCGTAGCTGAGAACGTGGCGCTGAAGGCCCAGCTCGCCCAGAAGGAGAAGCTCCTCCAGGTGAGAGCCGTCTCGGTCCATTTGGGCTGTACGGGCCATATCTGGCTGTATCTGGCTGTCTCTGACCGTCTCTGGCTGTACGGGCCATATCTGGCCGTCTCTGGCTGTCTCTGGCTGTCTCTGGCTGTCTCTGGCTGTCTCGGGCCGTCTCTGGCTGTCTCTGGCTGTCTCGGGCCGTCTTGGTCCGTCTTGGTCCGTCTCCCATCGTAACGTTTAGTTCAGCGCTGCGACGACTCACTGTGGGCAGCAGAACATAGTGGCAGTGCTGCAAAATGTATCGTTATTATTACGATTCCGTGTGTTTACCAAGGGAGGCTTCACTGAGTCTCAAGACTCTATTTCAGGAGGGTCCTGCCCAGTTTTCGCTTGGGAGGGTGACGCTGCTGCTGCTGCTGTTGTTGTGTGCGATCCCAATTGAGTAATTTGCAGGGTGATTTCTTCAGCATTGGGATGTTGTTTGGGCCAATAACAGTGACATTGTGTGGTTTGTTTCGTGATGGGAGGAAGCCAGAGAACCGGGAGGAAACCCACGCAGAAGAGGGGGGGAGAACGAACCAACTCCACACAGAAAGGCAGGCGCCCGAGTCAGAGATCGAACCCGGGCCGTTGTTGACGTGAGGCACGAGCAGTACCGCCGCGTTGGCGCCCAGCGACCCGCCGCAGTTGCCAGAACGCTCCCCGTGACGGCAGCAGGGCGACCGAACTGCCGGGGGTCGCAACTGTTAGAGCAGCACACGCAAAGCGGAAACATCGCCAAACGAGCGGCGACGCCGTCGAAGTAACGGCGCCGCGTCCGACGCCCCCAAACCACCACCCCGCCGTTTTGTTGTCGGCATTGAGGCACCGATCGCTCGCACGGACGGCAACGCCCAGTCGCAGCGACGTTCTGACACTCGAGGGATGCACCCCAGGAGTTGGGTGAGGAATGGGCTCCGGCATTCGTACCAAACCGAGGCCCGGCGTCGTTTAGCTTGGAGCACTCCAAGCTAGACGACCCTGCGCGCTGCACGATTTCCTCATTCCGCCCAACCCAATGGCCGTGTCCTCTCGGGCGCATTAGGGGACGGGTCGATGGCGCGCGGAGGGCATTCATCCAGCGATGGCTTGACAACGGCTGACGGTGATCGAGTGAGTTGGTGCAGTGTCCCGGGTGCTGCATTGACACTTTGAAGCTTGTGAATCACAAGGCCTGGTGTTGGGGATTCACTTAGCCCACCATCTTTTAATTAACACGACTTTGTGGCGAGTCAACAGCGATAATCCTACGCCCGTCAGTGGAAGTGCGCAGTGTAGATTTGGGTCATCTGGGGTTTACAGGTGAGGGACGTGGGGAGGTGAGGGGTGGGGGGAGGTGAGGGGCGGGGGGAGGTGAGGGGCGTGATGAGGGGCGTATTGAGGTGTGGGACGTGGGGAAGTGAGGGGTGGGGGGAGGTGAGGGGTGGGGGGAGGTGAGGGGCGTGGTGAGGTGAGGGGTGGGGGGAGGTGAGGAGCCTGGGGAGGTGAGGGGTGTGGTGAGGGGCATATTGAGGTGAGGGACGTGGGGAAGTGAGGGGTAGGGGGAGGTGAGGGGCTTTGGGAGCTATAAATCTTTTTTTTTCACAAAGATGTCCACCCGGGGCGGGTAAGAACGCTACAACAGCGAACGGTACAAAACCACGATAGGAGTGCAAAGTACAAGGGTGACACCGGTGAAGGGTGACACCGGTGCACGAGGCCTACTCTTTTTCCGAACGACGTCACGGGATCTGTAGTGGCACCCACAGTGAAACGGACGTTGTGGTGCGTGTGTGTGTATATAGTTTCTGTGTTTTTTGTCGCTATGCCCCCCGCGGCATTAGGCAGGGGGCGTCCGCCGGCTCGAGCCGTCAACCTCCGCGAGAAGCGGCGAGCGAGCGCTCGGCCTTCCGTGACGAGGCCATCGGTGCACAAACCACGCAGAGCTTCTCGCGCCGTGCGGCGTCGTGTGCCTCGCGTGTCACGTGCCGGATGTCGTGTGTCGTGAGTTGCGTGTCGTGTCTCGCATGTCGTGTCACGTGTTTCGCGTCTCATGTGTCGCTTGTTGTGTGTCTCGCGTGTCGCGTGTCGTGTGTCACGTGCGTTGAGTGGCATATCTCGTGTCTCACGTCTCGTGTCGTGTATCATGTGTTGAGTGTTGTGTCTCGCATGTTGTGTCACGTGTTTCCGCATCTCGCGTCTCATGTGTCGTGTGCTCGGGGCAGGAGCTCATGGGAGAGGGCAGCAGGAACGGAGGCCACGGCCGCTACGACTACGACAATGACGACGCTCACCACCACCTCCTCCTCCTCGACGACGACATAGACGACGATGAGGGGGATGACGGTGAGACGCACGGCGTGCCGGGCCGCCCGCGTGGCGAGTTCACGTTGGGAGCTGCAGATTTTCCGCGCGGGGTAAATAATAAAAACGCTCTGCCCTCTTACTTCTGGAAGCGAGGGGAAGCGTGGCTCTCCGGAGTCCGGCTGGGTTCTGTGATGAACAAACTGTCGCCAAGGAAAAACACTTTGGGCCGATGTGAGCACGTGAGCAGTCGGCGATTTGACTGCTTGAAAGAGTTTCCCGGAAATGTTTTAAATAAAAAGATGTGTTCAGGTTTTCTCGCGCGTGTGCCGGGCTCTACCGGCGATGTGCATCGCGACGATGGATCGCGCGTTGACGCGTGTGTGTCCGCGTACCTGGTGCGGTGTGTAACACAACGCCACGGGGGAGACAAAGGCGGCCGGGCACGGTGCTGGGCCACCCACCTCCTTCGTGTGCCGTGCCGGGCCCTCACCTCCCCAGGCCCCTCACCTCCCCACGCCCATCACCTCACCCCACCCCTCACCTCCCTCACCTCCCCATGTCCCTCACCTCCCCACGCCCCTCACCTCCCCACGCCCCTCACCTCCCCACGCCCATCACCTCACCCCGCCCCTCACCTCCCAAAGGCCCTCACCTCCCCCCACCCCTCACCTCCCTCACCTCCCCATGTCCCTCACCTCCCCACGCCCCTCACCTCCCCACGCCCCTCACCTCCCTCACCTCCCCATGTCCCTCACCTCCCCACGCCCCTCACCTCACCACGCCCCTCACCTCCCTCACCTCCCTCACCTCCCCATGTCCCTCACCTCCCCACGCCCCTCACCTCCCCACGCCCCTCACCTCCCCACGCCCCTCACCTCCCCACGCCCCTCACCTCCCCACGCCCCTCACCTCCCCACGCCCCTCACCTCCCCACGCCCCTCACCTCCCCACGCCCCTCACCTCTCCACGCTCGCCCCAAACAGTCTGTTGAGGTATATTCATATTCTCAGGTTTTTCGGTAAAGTCACGTGACTTTACCGAAAAACCTGAGAATATGAATCCTTGCAGTCACGAAAGCTTCAAATCTAGAATAGTCTGTTGAGGCTTACACGATGCCGTTGCGTGCCCCCCCCCTCCCGGTCAAGATTTGCTGCCGGAGTTCCCTCGGTTTGCCACTCGCTCCCCTCCACTGGGGTCCGTCCCTGGAGAGCGAAGCGACGGGGACACGAGTCGCCCACCCGCGGCGGCCTTCAGCAACGGTCTCGAGGCCAAGGTACCGCTGGCTACCGACACCAAACATAAAACATCTTATTTGATTTTACCAGGTGCAAGGCTACCGACACCAAACATAAAACATCTTATTTTATTTTACCAGGTGCAAGGCCCCGCTTGAGCTATCTCTGGCTCTTTTTTTTTAAGAAAGCGACCTGGGCTGCCACAAATGATAGCTCGAAAACCAAGTGGCGGCTTGCCATCGCGTCAAAATGGCGGCCGAGTAGTGGAATTAATGGAAACGCGTGACGTTGATTCTAAATGTGGAGGGAAAACACGGAGGGCCCGGGAGAAAAATCCACGCGACCACGGGGAGACAGAGAGAGAGAGAGACACGCAGACTCCAAATATACAGGCATCGTCAGGGTCGGGAACGAACCCACGACCTCCTGGTAGCCAACACGTCGTCACCGTGGTAACAACTAGCGGGGGCCACCCGTCACCGAGGTGCGGCGACGATCGCACCGTTACCCACCTGGTGTCGCCGTGTTGCAGCTTCACGCTTTGAGAAGTCCCAGTCGCCTTGCGGCGTCGCCAGAGGACAAAACGGACGTCGCGGTCGGTCTCCGCTCTTCTAAAGTGCTCGCTTGACAGCGCTTGGCCCTGAACGTCTAATTAAGGCCACACGGGGGATCTTTGTTTTGTCCGCGTGTCGTTTAGAAGGCCGCGGGCTCGGACGGTGATGGCGGACGGCAGCAGTCGCCCCCCACGGCCGTGTCCACTTCTGCCAGGTGAGTTCAGAAGTCGGCGCACAGCGATAGAGTCGTGGACTGAGAGTGGCTGGAATTGATTATTACTATTATTACTATACTACAACGTGTTACATCTTTATTGGTTCTTTCGGTAAAGTCACGTGGAATATTTCCCTTCTACGTGACTTTACCGAAAGAACCAAGAATATGAATCCCTGCAGTCACGAAAGCTTTAAATCGAAATCGTTGTGTGAGGGGCATTCCTCGGGGTTGCCCTGCGACGCACCGCATGCCCGGCCGCGCCGTCACCTCTCTCGCTCCCCCGCAGCGCTGCGGCCTTGACCAAGCAGCCCAAGCAGCCCGCTAAGCAGAGGCCCTCCAAGGCCGCCAAGCCGGGGCCCCCCCAGCCCCCGAGGCAGGGCCCCACCAAGAAGAGGGCGGCGATGGCGGCGGGCGGCGGAGCCTCGAGCCACAACGGCAAGAAGGCCGCCACGCCGCGCCAGGACGAGTGAAGGCCGCCGCGGCCGTGGGCGCGGCCGCCGTCCGTAGGTGGAAGCCCTCCTCGTCCTCGTCGTTGTCGTCGGCGCCATCATCGGCCGTGGTCTATCCACTGCCGGATGTGAAGGCCTCCCGAAAACCGTCTCTCTCGATGCCACGATGCGATGGCCCCACCTTGCTCCTGATCTCATCCCTCTCTGTTCTTGAAGTCGCAAAGTAAAAATGAGTCGGGGTCCAATTCGTCACCGGCCAGGTTCTGTCCACTGCTGGATGAAGGCGCCTCTCCAGGCCGGCGCCATCCGTCGCGATGCTGCGATGCGACGCCCCCAACCGGACACCCGCGCACGAGCCGGTTTCATCGCTCCATCTCTTCGGAGGAACGTCATCTACGGACACGCTCCATTCCTTCCACCGCGCTGCGTTTTTAACGTCTTCCATGTTACGGGAGCGCCGAAATAACCTGCGGGCGCTCGCCTCGCACTGCCTGCCGAAGACTTGACACGCACGCACACACACACACGCACACACTCGCACACGCACGCACACACGCACACACTCGGGAGATCAACAGAACGACACGGAGCAAGTTTTGCACATTTAGAATGATGCTTCAGGGGGGCAATAATTTCCCTTTGTACTCTCCCTTCGCTGCGAACCTCATCGACGGAACTTGGAAACTGCCGCGGTGCAGAGCGCCGAGTGGGCTTCGTCGGGGTTTGCTGGCAGGAACGCTCTCGTTCTCCTCTCCTTCTGCTGTAAAACAGAATCCCCAAATCACCCTGTGGACTCGCTCGACCTCGGCGGCGCGGGTGTCGCGGGTGGCGTGGGTTGTCGCGGGTGGCGTGGGTTGTCGCGGGTGGCGCGGGTTGTCGCGGGTTGCATGGGTGGTGTGGGTGGAACGGGTGACATGGATGGAATGGGTGGCGTGGGTGGAATAGGCCCTTGCGGCAAGTGCGTGCCGTGTCCGTGCCGCGCTGCTTTTAGAGGTCCCCTTGCTGACGTGCTCACTGCCTCTCGTGCATCCCTCTCGATGGCGCGTGCTAGGTCTCCGCGGGTTCCAGTCCGACCCGACGGGGTCGGAGGGGGTCTCTGAGCGCTTTAGGTGACAGCATTTCAAGGCGTTCCATAGGGCACCCCCAGTGGCAGCAGCAGCAGCAGCTGTCCCTGCGTGGTACCAGGTGACTCGGCACGTGGCCTGCGAGCGGGCGCCAGTCGGCTGCCAGTAGGGGGCGATGACAGCCGCTGTGCGATCCCAATTGAGCGCTGGTGTCGCGGTTCGAGCGCGGCGCTCCGAGCCCGGCGAGCCGAGTTCGATTCCCGCCCACGGCCCACCAACGCCAGCGACCCCTATTTATCTGAACCGGTCCTGAGCCTCCCCTAGGTCGACTCGGCCTCAAACGGAGTACCTCGTACGTTGCGTAAACGTTGGCCGGCGGGCGTGGTGCTGGCCACCCGCCCCCTCGTGCGCCGTGCCGGCCTTCGTAGGTGCTGCCACTCTCTCTCGGCACTTGCCCCAACAGTCTGTTACAGCCTATACAGGGTGGGGCGGGGGGAGATCTTTGTCTTCGGTCGCGATTGACGTGGGTTGAACGGCGATTTTGCAGGTCTCGTCTCGAGGCAGAGGTCGCAACCGGGTACCCGATACCCGTACCCTACCCGATACCCGGCTACCCGTACCCGGCCGGGTACGGGTACCCGTTTGCGACCCTGGTGCGGCCGGGTACGGGTACGGGTAGGCCGTGAGTCACTGGTGAGTAACCGTTTGTCACTCATTTCCCAACGTCTTGTCTCTTCTCACAATTCAAGTTCCTAGAATCAACCCACCCGTGCTTGCAACATGGCTTCATCCCAGAGGTCGCAATCAGGTACCCGATACCCGTACCCTACCCGTACCTGGCCGGGTATGGGTAGGGTACGGGTACGGCCGGGTACGGGCACCCGTTTGCGACCCTGGTGTGGCCGGGTACGGGTAAGGAATCAAAACCCGTTTGCAACCTCTGTCTCGAGGCGCCTGAGACGCCGTGTCCCCCCACCTCCCCGAGCGTTTCCTCGTCGTGTGGTTGGGAGTGCAAGCCTGGTCGTGAAGCCACGGCGCAAGTGACTGAAATCCTCCTCGCCCTCCCTCCCTGCCCACTGCCACCGCCCCGCCTCCATCCACCCAGCAGTATAAATGGGTGAGGACGCAGCCAAGATGACGGGTGGGGTAAAGTGTGGCTAGTCACACGTCGTCTCCCAAGGACGCGCGGCCAGTGTGGAAGATTGTGTCCAAACAACAAAAATGCCTCCTTTCCGTAAGCGCGGATCCAGCAGCGGCGACGCGGGCGAGCACTTGCGGGGCTGCGCTTTACCTCTCGCGCGTCCGCACGAGTTCTGCACTGGGACACGCGGACTCGGCGTCGCTCTCTCTCTCTGTGTCCACGTAGAAGACGTCGCCTGCCGAACGCCAACAGGGCACTGCGTGTTGTGTTTTTTCTTTCCGTCAACGGTTTTTTGCAAAAATTTGGTCGACTTGCACCTTCATCCTGACACTACCACCGATGGATGGCTGTGGCGTGGCATGGCAAGTTGACAACAACTCTACCGGGGGGGGAAGGGGACAGAGGGGGGGGGGACGTTTGTTTTTAAATGACCCAAAAAAATCCACTTCACGGTGTGTCTAAAAGACGCAGAGTCAACGCTAGATTTCAACAAAATCGTCACTGGAGTTGACCAAACGTCCCCAATGATGATAGGACCAGCAGAGCTCGGGCAATCGTTGCTGGTGACGCCGGTTCTGGGGGGAGGGGGTGAGGGGGGGGGGTCATATAATCTAGAGCGGCGATTTGACCTGCGATTTCTCCATGAACGACGATGCTATGCATACACATGATTATTATTATTATTATTGCTGCTGCTGTTGTTAACGTTGTTAATGTTGATTGTGAGCGAAGCTCACTGGATAGCGGTGTTCGTCAATGCAACCGTGCGTGGTGGGTCGTACTGTTCTGCTTGGCAGTGTCTAAGCTTTAGGTTAATGCATATTAAGTGAAAAATAAATAACACCGAACGATGTTCATTGACGGTATGGAAGCCTCACGTGTTCATTCAGCTGAGCCGTCTCCATACCTGTCAACTCCTTATCAGTAGCCCTACCTTGTTAGAGAACAATTCACACATTATTGGTCACCCCGTGCCCTTGGAAATCTCAACGTTCATCCTACAAAGTCCCATCACAAGGGAGAAACACAAACACAAATAGACGAACAAAATGTTTGTCGCCCGTATTGAAACGGCCGTACGCCCCCGTATGGACCTGAAAACTCGACAAGAATACGGGGTAAAGAGTCCGGGTCGACAGCTCTGCGTCTGCGTCAGCTGTACCGAGCAAGCAATCGCCTGGGAAGCTCACGTGGTGTGTCACGTGACCCACACCACCACGTGCTGGCATTCTGGACCCAACTTTTTTTGTTATTTTTCTCTGCTCTCTCTCGCAAAGTGGAACCCTCGCTGAATGTTTACGAGTTCGGATGGAGTCTCCTGCGAGGGTCAGAGAGGCTGAGTTCGACTCCAGGCGTCATACCGGGATACCAGTGACCACTACAAAGATAAAGATCCCCCGTGTAGCCTTAACGGACTGTTGGGGCAAGTGCTGTGAGCGAGCAGCACCGACGAAGGCTGGACACGGCACACGAGGGGGTGGATGGCCAACAAGCACGCCCGGCCGCCTTTGCCTCCCCAGTGGCGATGTTTACACATCGCACCAAGTACTCATTTGAGGCTGAGTCGATCTAGGGGGAGGCCCAGGACCGGTTTAGATAGTCGTCACCGGTGTTGGCCGTGAGCGGGAATCGAACCCGGGTCGCCGGATTCGTACACTACCGCCCCCCACTATCTACACACACAACAACGCGACTCCGCAGCGCAGACAATCGGTGGAGAGATGGGGGTGGATTAGAACGGCGTTTAGTGTTTAGTTTGGTGTCCAATCCTTCCCGGCACCTCCGATTAGCACGGTTGGCTACGTACGGTGCGAAAGAAGTTCAACACACTGTAGATTAAATCTTCACCTAAAGCTTTCGTGACTGCAGGAATTCATCATACTGGTCCTGTTTTATTCTAAACGTGGGATGTAGAATTCGTGTTTTTTTCTTTTTAGTTAGTCCATTGCATGTCGCTAATGCTCACGGTTTTTCGAGTGTGTAACCGTCGGTGCACACATTTGTCATTTTTAAGTTCCGTTTTAGACGTTCAAATCCTCCGCGTGTAGACGACCTGTTTGGGTGTTTATACGTCAGGGGCATCGCACACGGTCGGAAGGTGACGACTCAAAGTTCGGCTCGACTCTCAACTCGTCCCATCATCGTTCCAAAGGTTCATAAAGCGGGTACCGCTTTGGCGTTCTCCTCCACGCTTACGCGGCGTGAGCGTGGTGGAGACTGCACTCTGCTTGCGTTGGACACGGGACTCGCGTTAATACTCGACACCCTATAATAATAATAGGGGTTTTCCCCTTTTTTCTGGCAACAAAACTGAAACCTTTTTTACAAGGAATCATGCGTGCATTAATCACAATACTTGTGGTCAGAATGCAAACAAAAAACACACTGGTAATATTTGCATTGTCCTTGAAACGGATTGGTCCACACCAGAGACAGCTTTCTTTTGAGCCTCATCTCAATTGGTGCTAGACCAGAGGACGCCAAAATGCGTACGGAAAAAAGAGGGGAACACCCCTATTATTATATTTTGATACTGACAAAGGAGGTCTAATGACTCGACACCCTTTTGACCTTGACTCAACCGCGATCACGACGACGCCGACGCCGCCGGCACTAAACGCCGAGCCGCTTTGACAAACCCCCCGGTACGGATTGTCTCTGCTCGTTCCTGCCCGCCCGAGGTGACGTCGTGACACCGACCCTGGGCTCGACTCCATTTGGGCCCCGTGGGTCACTGAACAGCGGCCACGGTGCCGCTTCCGTCTCCTCCGAATGGGCCCCGTGGTTTAGTTTTTTTTGGCTCCCAAAAAATGTGTGGGTCTTTAACGTCCACGTGCACACCCGCAGTCACTGACCCCAGGGCAGCCTAACGGAGCCCCGACCCCGCGAACCTCCCGCGGAAATTTATGTATTTATTTATTATGAGTTATGACCGCGCGCTCGTTTAGTCAGCAAAAGCTTCTGCGAGTCTCAAGACCCATGTTTCACGAGGGTCCTGCCAAGTGTGTCGCGGTAGGGGACGATGCTGCTGCTTCTGCTGTTGTGAGATCACGTGTGAGTCATTTGCATGGAATTTTACAGCTTTGGAATTTTTTTTTTGTTAGGCACTACCAGTTACATATTTATTTATTTTATAGCTCTCATGGAAAACCAGAGAACCCGGATGAATCCCACGCAGAACTGGGAGAGAGAATAAAAAAAAAACATTCCACGCAGAAAGACGCCCCATCTGCAATTCGAACCCAGGACCTTCTCGATGTGAGGCCACGGGTGTCAGTCACTGTGCCGCCCGTCTCCCAACGCAGATGTCCTTCCGATGTATGCGGCAGAGCCCTCTGCGTTGTCGCCGCTGTGCTGTGAGTGGTGACTCTCTTCGCCGCGGGTGATCACCTTCACAGGGACCTGCGAGCACCGACCCAGCTAACGATGTGGCCGCGCTGTTGCTCCTCCGTCCTGCACGTGTTCCTAACGTTCAGCCCCTTTGTCAATCCGCTGCCGGCAAAACAAAATGAATAAAAGCACAAATTTGTGACGGGCTAAAGTTTGTCTGTGCGTGTGTTCAGACTCCTCTCTCTGTCTCGAGAACGACTCAGAGGCGTTGGAAATCGCACGCGGGAGGGCAGCCAGGATCGGCGTCAACAATTGCCCAAGGTCTGCGGTCCAATATTGGGATGTTTAGCCAGCTCCATGAATGAGTGTTTACTCATTCAGTGGGGTGGGGGTGGGTGGGCAGGGACGATCCAGACGAAGAGGAACCCGCTTGCTGTGCTGCCATCAAGCCAGGAGATCGTGACTTGCATGTGTGTATGCTGAACTTCTTTCGCAGCGTATGTAGCCAACCGCGCTAAGGGAGACAACGGCGACCGGGCGTGGTGCTGGCCACCCACCGCCTCGTGTGCCGTGCCGGCCTTCATCGGTGCTGCTACTCGCTAACAGCACTTGCCCCAACAGTCTGTGCCGGCTACACGGGGGATCTTTGTCTGTGTCCGTGGCTCGTATTTGCCAGGTGGTGTTGCGAAATGCCCAGAATGGCCGCCAGGCGTCACTGCAGCATCGTCACGCGGCGCGGGATTAGAGATTTCGGCCACTGCCGATTGCAGCCCGCATTGCATGGAACTGGGGGCATTCGTTAGCATGGAGACTCCACACACACGCCAGTCACAACAACAACAACGTGTGTGGCCCTTCATAGGGCAGTGACTAACTCGGAGACAGTCATACTTGGAGGCACTTTTTTTATTTAACACACGATTACTGTTGCTAGCCTGTACACAACACGAGCCGTCTAACAAGACGCACAAAAATGAAACAGACGACGTTTCGGGCAATGGTCCTTAGCCCTTCCCTACAACGCCACTTACGTGCACATTTACGTCCTATGGAAAAAGGACATTACCCGAAACGTCGCCGGTTTGTACATCTTTTTTTTCCTTTTAAAGGTCCCGAACACTGTTAAATAAGAATATGTTTTACCCTCTCTGGCAATACAACATGTTAAGATGTTGACACCAAATATAAACCTTTTACAAATAATCAAGTCTGCACTAACCACACACAGTACTTGGAGGTGAACATGCAAACACAAAACATGCGCTGATAATAATATATATTTCATTGTCTTTGAAAGTGATTGGCCTACACCAGAGGCAACCTTCTTCATGGCCTAGTCTCACCGGCGTCAGACCAGAGAACATCGCTAATAGGCGAACAGCACAGAGACAATGCCACACATAGCATTGATAGCTCAGGGTGAAGCAACGATATCATGGGATACATTTTTTGCCAGTATCAAAGTATGAAAAAAAAATTGGTTTTACCCTTTCTGTGAAGATGCTCAAACACCAAATGGAAAACTTTTGCGAGGAATCAAGTCTGAGATGACCACACACGATGCTTGTGATGAACATGCAGACACAAAACACGCTCTGATAATGATACACGCGTTGTCTTTGAAAGTGACAACAAAAGCATCATCGCGAAATACATTTGTAGAAAGTGGAGAACACTGCATAGAGATTACAGAGCAGAACGACAGACTCTGCTTCCAACTTCCGTCTCGCAGAATAAAAACAAAATAAAAACGTCAACGTATTTATTTGACACATCCCATCATCCCCCACGGCCTTCTGGAGGATGCCTCACCTCACCAGCATTGCCCCAGTACAGACACAACTGTGTGTGTGTGTGGTCGGTTTCGATCGCACAGGGTCTCATCGGCGAGGCAGCGTTGGCGTGAACCGATGTGCAGGTGATCGGCCAATGCCTACAGGCCGAGTTCGACTTTAAATTGTATCATACGCAACACAACATCGCCATTGGTGACTATCAATAGTACTGTATAACATGTGACCATACATACTGCGATTACCAATCATCCGGTGCATGCAGCGTGCAGAGAATTCACCTGCATGGGTAACCACAAAGAGGTGGTATTGTCGGTCTCACTGTGTCATTTGAGAATGGTGGAGTGCGTGCAATTGGAACGCAACGGAGTGCAACCCGAGTGCAATTCTTCAGGGAAAATAATAAACACACCAAAGACAAAGGACCCCCCGTATAGCCTTAACAGACTTTTGGGACAAGTGCTGTTAGCGAGCACCCATTAAGGCCGGCACGGTTCACGAGGGGGTGGGTGGCCAGCACCACGCCCGACCACCTTTGTCTCCCCAGTGGCGATGTTCACGCACCGCACCAGGTACTCATTTGAGGTTAAGTCGACCTAGCGGAGGCCCCGGACCGGTTCAGATAATCGCCATCGGTGTTAGATTTGTAGCGCAGTGCACCACACCACTGCGCCACCGCTCCCCGTGACGCACACGCGCGCACGTGCGTCTCACTGATTGCATTGTGACGTTTCACTGCCGATTGCATCCAATTGGGAAAAAACCACGAGAACCCGACAAGGCCGGGGTGAGATGGCGGCCAATCCAAAGAAAAATATCCCCCGTGTAGCCTTAACAAATTGTTGGGGCAAGTGCTGTTTGCGAGCACCTATGAAGGCCGGCACGGCACACGAGGTGGTGGGTGGCCAGCACCACGTCCGGCCGCCTTTGTCTCCCCAGCGGCAATTTTTTTTTACTTTACACACCGCACCAGGTACTCATTTGAGGCTAGGTCGACCTAAGGGAGGCCCAGGACCAGTTCAGATAATCGTGGGCGGGAATCGAACTCGGGTCGCCAGGTTCGTAGCGCAGCGCACTAACCGCCATCACACTGTGCGTAAATGTTATATAATTTGTGGCGGTTTTGGGGGTCCGACCCCCCCCCCCTCCGCGGCATGATGGATAAGAGACACCAAGGGTTAGAAATGGGACCGAGCGAGGCAGGATGGAAGACCGGAGCGAGTTTTTTTCGGAAGGAATCACGGCCGAGTCTAGGGGCGGCTTGCCTGAGCGTTGTTTTCGTGTTCATCCCGGAATCGCCAGTGGTCGTCCGACACGCTCTGCATCTCTTCAAAACGGTACGCGGACGGATAAATATGCTCGATAGAATTGTGTCAAAGGCCTGCGGATATACGTATAACAACTGTATCTCTACAACATCGCCGTGTTATTATTCTTGTAATTGAACGCGCTGCTGAAACAGACGAATCCATGTTAATGCGTTAGTCAAAGTTCGCGCCCAACCCCCCACTCCCCACTCCGGCTGAGTTGGTAGAATCCAGATCGAGATTAGACCCCTACCCAAAAGCGCTGGCATCTCATCGTTGCATCTCCGCCGTTCAATGTATGGGCCAGGGCAGAAATTGGCAGCGCCTGATCTATAAACACTTTCGTAGTAGCAATGTACTATATTTGTTTCCTGAAATAATAGTGAAATTATTGAACAATCCACATATTTCAAGCGATTAGCGCAGACTTCAACATTCTTCTCTTGCGTGTGGCAATATGTCACAGGAGCTAAATGCCAAATGTCGAGCTCCGCTCGCCACGCCGAGAGGACTTCGGGAGAGGATTCACTTTAATTGACCTCGTTAAGACAGCGAGAGGCTGATTACCATCTCGGGCGGGACCCTGAGATATATCAGGTCTGGGGTTTCAAGGGCTAACTCATTAGGCCGACTCTTCGGGCAACAGAGACCGGGCGGACAGCATTCCTCCCACCCACCCACCACCTTCCACTCAGAGGGAGAGCCACCAACGTTCATTGCGTTGTAATTGGTTAATTATATCGGCTGTGTGAGTGGGAATGGGCGGAACGCGTCGCTAGTCCGACGGTATAGAATTACGTCGGCCTCTAAGGAGGAGATGGAGACATTAAATCAGTTCGTGACGGATTGTTACATTGCAGGATCGTGAGATGTAGCAGCGGCTTGGGTAGTCTATCATCCAGCAGTAGATTGACCATGGCTGGTGATGAGTATGGTGGTGAGATGTTAAACTACCTCGCCTACTATACAGGAGGTCGTGGGTTCGATCCCGACCCTGATGCCTGCTGTATATTTGGAGTTTGCGTGTCTCTCTCTCATCATCATCACGGTGGCTAGGAGATGTTAACTACCTCGCCTGGTATACAGGAGGTCCTGGGTTCAATCCCGACCCTGACGCCTGCTGTACATTTGGAGTTTGCGTGTCTCTCTCTCTCATCATCATCATCACGGTGGCTCGGAGATGTTAACTACCTCGCCTGGTATAAGGGGGTCGTGGGTTCAATCCCGACTCTGACGCCTGCTGTACATTTGGAGTTTGCATGTCTCTCTCTCATCATGATCACGGAGGCTAGGAGACGTTAACTACCTCGCCTGGTATACAGGAGGACGTGGGTTCGATCCCGACCCTGACGCCTGCTGTACATTTGGAGTTTGCGTGTTATCCCCGTGGTTGCATGGATTTTTCTCCGGGTCCTCCGGGTTTTCCCCTCCACATTTAAATTGAAGACACGCGTCTCGAGTATTTGTTGGCTGCTCGACATCTCCACGCGATGAGCCACTTTGTCGAGATATTCTTTTGTGGCCAAGTTCGCTTCTGAAAAATAGCTTCACAGCTGAGTGGGCCTCACCTGGTAAAATAAAAGTATATCGTTCGGTTTAAATTACTGCCCACGACAGCTACATTGTCTCGTGCACACGTCACATTTGCATGCGTGAGAGGGAGCTGCGATGTTGTAACTTCTCCCCGCCACCGTGCGTTCTGGGTCACGGCGAGCGTTTCCTGCCCCCTTGCTTGGTGAATGGCACGGACGGAAGATCACCGAAGGCCATCAGCATCGTCGTCGTCATCATCATCAATCAATCATTGTTATCTTGTCTTGTGCGGCTGTCCCCGCCGTCACTAAACGAACATTCCAAGCGCGCTTCTCTGCGCATAAGCGAGTTTCAAGTTAACCGTGGGTTCGAGGCAGCGCCCTCTCGGCACCGTCGTCGATAAAACGAGGAACAGATTCGTGGGGATGTTTCCCCCTCGGCGGATGGACGTGCCTCCGCCGAGGGAATGTGGAATGAGCGGTCCTGAAATCGGGGAACTCGGTGCTTGAGCCAGGGGATAAAAGCGCCGGCTTTGGCCTTCATTCGAGGAGGAACTCTCGTTGACTTCTCTCTCGCACGTGTGTTTTTAGTCAGCTGGAATTTATTTTTGGCAAAATGTTAAAACCACAGAGGCGGCTGGGTGACTCAGAGGTCAGAGCAGCCAACTCCTCTGCGATCTTGGCTTCCAATCGAGGTGACCGCACAAACGATTCCCCTTGCGGTTATATTTGGTTCTAAACTTGCGTTGTCTGAATTCCACCTTTTTGAGAACTCACACGATCAATTTGCGACAAATACGTCTCCGCATCAGGGTGGGCGCGTGGCACGGAGGTTCACTTTGGGGAGCTCACAAGCAGCTCTGTGATTCATCACAAAGATTTTTGGGATAGATCGCGTAAGTATAAATGCGTCGTAACCCTCCACCACCCGGCAAGCCAATTAGTAAGGAATTTGTTTCGTAAACAAAACGTGCCAATTAGTTTACTACTTCAGTCCACCGGTGTGTTGGAGACTAAATCGACAACATTCACAATTTGAGCCGTACGACGTTTCGCTGGTAATTACATCAGCCAGCATCATCGGGCGATTTGCCAGAATAGAATATTGGTCGAGAAAGCCTACGTGTTAAATAACTCTGTGATATCTGCTTCCGCGGACAGTGCTCGAACAGAGGGGTCATGCACTGTCTTGAACGGATTCGTCGTTTCACGATGAAATTGGGAGACGATAAAAAAACTCTTTAATAAAAAACTCGCTTTATCCTTACAGCGCACTGACTGACGTCACACGCAACAACCGCATCATTATCCCCGCCCTCGGCCCTACTTGGCTCCGAGCCAGATGGTTGGTTCCAGCTCCAGCTCGGCAAGCAGCCAGTGGAAAACTACCCGTACCGCGAGAGCCCCGCGCTGGCGCGGCTCGGTTGTGACAGTGGGAAAGGGAGAATTGTGGTAACAAGAGCCGCATTATCAGCTGACCTACGCCTCCCTGGACTTGGTGACCAACAGCGAAGAGGCGATCGCTCGGTTTACACTTGGCCCTCGCGAGGTGGTGCAGGGGGTCATTGGGTTACGAGTGGCAATTGGGAGGGGGGGTGGGGTATCTCTTACACGAGATGTCTGCGTTATGCGTCAGCGTAGGTCTTGCCCAACCCAGGTTTCAAAACAGACGATGTCTAATAATACCCCCCGCCCTGCCCCGCCGCCCACCTTCGCTGTTGATCGCGTGGCCACATGAAGGAGCCCGCGCGCGCCCCACGATGCGCGTGAGTCACCGCCGCGTGCGCGCGCATCGCCCGCGGGGGGGGGTGTAGGTTGGGGGGGGGGGGTGGAGGTTGGGGGGGGTGGAGGTTGGGGGGGGTGGAGGTTGGGGGGGTGGAGGTTGGGGGGGGTGGAGGTTGGGGGGGGGGGTGGAGGTTGGGGGGGGGGTGGAGGTTGGGGGGAGGGTGGAGGTTGGGGGGGGGTGGAGGTTGGGAGGGTGGCGGTTGGGGGGGGTGTAGGTTGGGGGGGGGGGTGGAGGTTGGGGGGAGGGTGGAGGTTGGGGGGGGGTGGAGGTTGGGGGGGGGGTGGAGGTTGGGGGGGGGTGGAGGTTGGGAGGGGTGGCGGTTGGGGGGGGTGGAGGTTGGGGGGTGGAGGTTGGGGGGGGTGGAGGTTGGGGGTGGAGGTTGGGGGGGGGGTGGAGGTTGGGGGGGGTGGAGGTTGGGGGGGTGGAGGTTGGGGGGGTGGAGGTTGGGGGTGGAGGTTGGGGGGGGGAGGTTGGGGGGGGGGGAGGTTG
The DNA here is from genome assembly GCF_015708825.2 of Lethenteron reissneri. NCBI lineage: Eukaryota > Metazoa > Chordata > Hyperoartia > Petromyzontiformes > Petromyzontidae > Lethenteron > Lethenteron reissneri. The sequence continues at coordinate 3,531,395 of NC_083826.1, read as the reverse complement.
GGGGGGGGTGGAGGTTGGGGGTGGAGGTTGGGGGGGGGGTGGAGGTTGGGGGGGGTGGAGGTTGGGGGGGGGGTGGAGGTTGGGGGGGGTGGAGGTTGGGGGGGGTGGAGGTTGGGGGGGTGGAGGTTGGGGGGTGGAGGTTGGGGGTGGAGGTTGGGGGGGGGAGGTTGGGGGGGGGGAGGTTGGGGGGGGGGGGTGGAGGTTGGGGGGGGGTGGAGGTTGGGGGGGGTGGAGGTTGGGGGGGGTGGAGGTTGGGGGGGTGGAGGTTGGGGGGGGGTGGAGGTTGGGGTGGAGGTTGGGGGGAGGTTGGGGGGATGGAGGTTGGGGGGGGGGAGTTGGGGGTGGAAGTTGGGGGGGGGGAGGTTGGGGGGGTGGAGGGTTAGGGGGGGGGGTGGAGGTTGGGGGTGGAGGTTGGGGGGGGGGAGGTGGGGGGGGGGTGGAGGGTTGGGGGTGGAGGTTGGGGGGGGGAGGTTGGGGGTGGGGGGGAGGTTTGGGGGGGTGGAGGTGGGGGTGGAGGTGGGGGGGGGGTGGAGGTTGGGGGGGGTGGAGGTTGGGGGGGGGTGGAGGTTGGGGGGGGTGGAGGTTGGGGGGGTGGAGGTTGGGGGGTGGGGTGGGGGGGTGGAGGTTGGGGGTGGAGGTTGGGGGGGGGAGGTTGGGGGGGGGGAGGTTGGGGGGGGGGGGAGGTTGGGGGGGGGGTGGAGTTGGGGGGGTGGAGGTTGGGGGGGGTGGAGGTTGGGGGGGTGGAGGTTGGGGGGGGGTGGAGGTTGGGGGGTGGGGGTGGAGGTTTGGGGGTGGAGGTTGGGGGGGGAGTTGGGGGGGATGGGTTGGGGGGGGGAGGTTGGGGGGTGGAAGTTTGGGGGGGGGAGGTTGGGGGGGTGGAGGTTAGGGGGGGGGTGGAGGTTGGGGGGTGGAGGTTGGGGGGGTGGAGGTTGGGGGGGGTGGAGGTTGGGGGTGGAGGTTGGGGGGGGAGGTTGGGGGGGTGGAGGTTGGGGGGGGAGGTTGGGGGTGGAAGTTGGGGGGGGGGAGGTTGGGGGGGGTGGAGGTTGGGGGGGTGGAGGTTGGGGGGGGGGTGGAGGTTGGGGGGGTGAGGTTGGGGGGGGGTGGAGGTTGGGGGTGGAGGTTGGGGGGGGGAGGTTGGGGGGGTGGAGGTTGGGGGGGGGAGGTTGGGGGTGGAAGTTGGGGGGGGTGGAGGTTGGGGGGGGTGGAGGTTGGGGGGGGTGAGGTTGGGGGGGTGGAGGTTGGGGGGGGGGAGGTTGGGGGTGGAAGTTGGGGGGGGGTGGAGGTTGGGGTGGAAGTTGGGGGGGGGTGGAGGTTTGGGGGGGTGGAGGTTGGGGGGGGTGGAGGTTGGGAGGGTGGAGGTTGGTGGGGGTGGAGGTTGGGGGGGTGGAGGTTGGGGGGGGGTGGAGGTTGGGGGGGGGAGGTTGGCGGGGGTGGAGGTTGGGGGGGGTGAAGTGGGGGGGGGAGGTTGGGGGGGTGGAGGTTGGGGGGGGTGGAGGTTGGGGGGGTGGAGGTGGGGGGTGGAGGTTGGGGGTGGGAGGTTGGGGGGGGGAGGTTGGGGGGGGAGAGTTGGGGGGGGGTGGAGGTTGGGGGGGGGTGGAGGTTGGGGGGGGTGGAGGTTGGGGTGGGGTGGAGGTGGGGGGGTGGAGGTTTTGGGGGGGGTGGAGGTTGGGGGGGAGGTTTGGGGGGGGGGGAGGTTGGGGGGTGGAGGTTGGGGGGGGGTGGAGGGTGGGGGGGGGGGAGGTTGGGGGGGTGGAGGTTGGGGGGGGGAGGTTGGGGGTGGAGGTTGGGGGTGGAGGTTGGGGGGGGTGGAGGTTGGGGGGGGGTGGAGGTTGGGGGTGGAGGTTGGGTGGGGGAGTTGGGGGGGTGGAGGTTGGGGGGGGTGGAGGTTGGGGGGGTGGAGGTTGGGGGGGGGTGGAGGTGGGGGGGGTGGAGGTTGGGGGGGGGTGGAGGTTGGGGGGGGTGGAGGTTGGGGGGGGTGGAGGTTGGGGGGGGGGAGGTTGGGGGGTGGAGGTTGGGGGGGGGAGGTTGGGGGTGGAAGTTGGGGGGGGTGGAGGTTGGGGGGGGTGGAGGTTGGGGGGGTGGAGGTTGGGGGGGGGTGGAGGTTGGGGGTGGAGGTTGGGGGGGGGTGGAGGTTGGGGGGGGGGAGGTTGGGGGTGGAAGTTGGGGGGGGTGGAGGTTTGGGGGGTGGAGGTTGGGGGGGGGTGGAGGTTGGGAGGGTGGAGGTTGGTGGGGGTGGAGGTTGGGGGGGTGGAGGTTGGGGGGGGGTGGAGGTTGGGGAGGGTGGAGGTTGGGGGGGTGGAGGTTGGGGGGGGTGGAAGTTGGGGGGGGGAGGTTGGGGGGGGTGGAGGTTGGGGGGGGTGGAGGTTGGGGGGGGTGGAGGTTGGGGGGGGTGGAGGTTGGGGGCGGGGTGGAGGTTGGGGGGTGGAGGTTGGGGGGGGGAGGTTGGGAGGGTGGAGGTTGGGGGGGGTGGAGGTTGGGGAGGGTGGAGGTTGGGGGGGTGGAGGTTGGGGGGGGGGGTGGAAGTTGGGGGGGGGGTGGAAGTTGGGGGGGGTGGAGGTTGGGGGGGTGGAGGTTGGGGGGTGGAGGTTGGGGGGGGTGGAGGTTGGGGAGGGTGGAGGTTGGGGGGGTGGAGGTTGGGGGGGGTGGAGGCTGGGGGGGTGGAGGTTGGGGAGGGTGGAGGTTGGGGGGGTGGAGGTTGGGGAGGGTGGAGGTTGGGGGGGCGGAGGCTGGGGGGGGTGGAGGTTGGGGAGGGTGGAGGTTGGGGGGGGTGGAGGTTGGGGGGGGTGGAGGTTGGGGGGGGGGAGGTTGGGGGTGGAAGTTGGGGGGGGTGGAGGTTTGGGGGGGTGGAGGTTGTGGGGGGGTGGAGGTTGGGGGGGAGAATCCGGCAGAAGCTCTCGGCACCGCCGTCACCCTCGTGCGACCGCACTGGCGGCGACTTCTCACGGCAAACCCCCCCCCCCACCCCCAGAGCAGCTGCCAATAAATCTCCCTTTCACCCCGAAAGGTTATCGCCGTTCGCAGGGATAACGTGTCGACTGGCTCGAGCCGTCACCTTTAGCGACGCGCGCCGAGGACGCGCGTGACGTTCACGTTTCGCGCATCAGGTTTTATTTTTGTTTTTATTCCACCTCTCCCCCCCCTGCCGCCGCCGGTCACACGCGACTCAGCCGCCAGCCGATCGTTCGCTCGTCGCAGTCGACGCAGAAGCGTCGGGAGCGGAAGCCGCCGCCGCCACCGCCGATTGTCGGTTCATCCGATGAAGTGTTTCGTGGATTAAGAAGCCGGGAGAGTCAGTGCGTCCGCGTGACGCGCGCCTCGGGATGAACCTCAACGGCGCTCGTCCCCTCCCCACCCTCCCGGGACCCCTCTTGAGCCCTCGGCCTTTTGCGTTCAATCGCGCCAGAATCATCGGGTTCATCTCACGCGTGCCACCTCGTGTCGGCATCCCGGGGGTCGAGGGGGCTCGTTGAATGGGAGCCTGGCTCGTTGGCGAGTGTTTGGCAATTCCGGGCGTTGTGGCTGACCAGTAGATGGTAGCTCAGCTAGGGGGGGTTGGCTGGTTAATCTATCTGTGCGGAGCTTAGAGTGCTGGCATCTCGTACGCGTGATTGGGGTTCTCTCTCTCTCTCTCGGGGTTCTCCAGTTTCCTCGCACAAGAAGCCACACTCTGACAAAGATGGAATTGGGTCAAAATATTCCCACGTACCAGGGACCCTCCTGAAATGATCTTGAGATTCAGTGAAGCTTTCCCGAGTAGCAGTGTATTTGGCTGCTATAAATTCACGCACGACGATAAGCCACTTCGTTGAGCTATCATTTGTAGTCGCCAGGTCACTTCTGAAAAAGATCTGTACAGCTCAGTGAGCCTTACCTGATAACATAAAAAAACATGTTTTAGCATTTAATTATCTCAATGCCGCATGCTTAGAGATTGGTGGTGCATGCTTTAATGTTAAGATTGTATTCCTGCAATGCCCTGATTAGTGGCACAACACGGAATGTTCTAAATCGATGGCAGCTTGTCCAAAACTCTGCTGCCCGGGTTTTGTGTGGAGTGGAGAAATACGAGCACGCCACACAGATTCTTCGTTCCCGATCGAATATTTTTAAAGTAATTTTATTGACGCTCAAGGCTCACGGAGGGGTTTAACTCCATCACATCTCGATGATCTGCTGAAACCGCATGCCCCTGTCGGGCAACTTGGATCCATCAAAGCCGGGCACCCTGAGCGTGCCATGGAAAACAAAAGTCCGCGTTCAGTGGGTGCTGATCGAGCGCTCAGTAGTCAGGCGCCTCGCTTGTGGAACGCCTTGCACCCCAGTCCGTTAGGGACGCTCCGTTAGTCGAGGTTTGTTTTAGGGGCACGTCCGAAAACCACGTTTATTTCCTCTTGCGTATCCCGTCTGTGCGGGGTTGTTTTCCTCTTAGTTTTAATATTAAGGTGGTTTAAACAAACATATATACGTACTGGGACTCTGTTGTAAGGCGCTTGTTGAGTCCGTGTGTGAATGGCGCCATATAAAACTGGCTTCTGCTTCCTATGGTGGTAAACAAACACCGAGAGTGGCGACGTTATCCGTTCGATGCTGCTGCCAAGCCACGGGGCGGCTGCCGCGCTAACGCGGGGTGCCCGAGGCGAGGTCAAGCGGCGGTGACCTGGAGAGAGGCGGGCGGGTAGAGCGACACGTGCGGGAAAGGGAAGGGAGCGGTCGAGGCGATTCATCCGAAGGGAAACGCAGCCTCCCTCCCTCTCCCACATCTCCCCCCGCATGTTCAAGAGTACGGGGACATGCGGACGCAGAGGCTGATGGATCAGCCGGCGGTGTCACATTTGACAGTGTCGCTCCTGTAGGGATGCCCGTGAACGCTGAGCGTTCGCAACGAACCCTGAACTATTTTGTTGTTGTTGTTGTTTCAGTCACGATCACTTCGAGGATACATCACTCGCTGAGTCACTCCATGCAGTCATTCGCTCACCGGCGGTCAGTCGCCCCATCATCACTCTGTTATCGCTACTGTCGTGGTTGCTGGTAGTTAAGCAGTGCCGGATGATCCTAGTAGCACAAGTAGCTACATAATGCTACGGGCCCCGCACTTTCAAGGGCCCCGCGCTAAATGCTTTCAAGCTATCAATTCCGGTTCAGTGATTCTGCACTTGCTCTATTACTATAGTACTATACCGCCTTAAAATTTTTTAAACGACTGGGTGTGTAAGGTTAGCGATTTGTCGTATTATCTGGATGTATAGCAAATGCGCCTTTTGGCGTCATCTGGTCCAACACCATGTGAGACTAGGCTCTAAGAAAAGCTGTCTCGGGTGTGGACCAATCAATTTCAAGGACAGTGCATATGTAGTAGAGTTACCCACTCGATATTCACAAACTGGGAGAGCTAATCGTTGACAAGGTTTTCCCGCTCAAACTAACGGTCAGGGTCTCACAAGTTGTGAGAGCTGACCGTAAGCAAGGTTTTCCCGCGCGACCTAACGGTCAGGGTCAGATAGGGTGAATTGGGATCGAAAAGCAGATTGGGAACGACCAATCACAGGGTTCCACAAGGTGGCCGGGGATTGGACAACCCGGCCACGAACAAGTATAAAGCCAGAGCGCTCAGAGCTCTCGGGGAGTTCGACGACACGAAGACCCAAGACGGCGGAAGAAGCATAGGACCCTGGACCAAGCCCTCCAGCCCTTATAAGGGCTAGGGTTCAGAGTAACCAGTGGTCAGGGAGACATCTCCCTAGGTCCAGTCAGAGGACACTGAAGGAGCGGGGTATGAGTAGCCTGTAGGCTTGTACGTTCGGAGTGTAACGGGTGAGGGGACCGTATACCCCTCAGTGCATAGGGACTGTATTCACAAATAAAAGTGTGTGCTACTAAAAGACGTCGAAGAGTCCGTCTGTACAACACTACACATACATTACCGGAGTTGTTTTTTTTGTTTGCATTCCGACCGCAGGTATTGTTGTCAATGCAAACATGACTCCTTGTAAAAAAAGGCGTCCGTTTTGTTGCCAAATACAAGGGTAAAAAAACAATTATCAACTTTACTATGCAAGTAAAAAAAATTAGGTTCTAATATTCATGTTTTAGGGCCATATGCGACAGGCCCCGCACTAACTTAATCCGGCACTGGTAGTAAGTCATTGGTGACCGGCCCGGGACAAACAACTCGTGACACTTGAGAACCCAGTTTAATCACAACTCAAGTCAGGTGAGGCTATGGATATCTAAGTGACTCCATGTGGAAGTCTATGGGTGTCTATGTGGAAGTCTATGTGTCTCTATGTGGAAGTCTATGTGTCTCTATGTGGAAGTCTATGTGTCTCTATGTGGAAGTCTATGTGTCTCTATGTGGAAGTCTATGTGTCTCTATGTGGAAGTCTATGTGTCTCTATGTGGAAGTCTATGGGTGTCTATGTGGAAGTCTATGGGTGTCTATGTGGAAGTCTATGTGTCTCTATGTGGAAGTCTATGGGTGTCTATGTGGAAGTCTATGTGTCTCTATGTGGAAGTCTATGGGTGTCTATGTGGAAGTCTATGGGTGTCTATGTGGAAGTCTATGGGTGTCTATGTGGAAGTCTATGGGTGTCTATGTGGAAGTCTATGGGTGTCTATGTGGAATTCTATGGGTGTCTATGTGGAAGTCTATGGGTCTCTATGTGGAAGTCTATGTGTCTCTATGTGGAAGTCTATGTGTCTCTATGTGGAAGTCTATGGGTGTCTATGTGGAAGTCTATGGGTGTCTATGTGGAAGTCTATGTGTCTCTATGTGGAAGTCTATGGGTGTCTATGTGGAAGTCTATGTGTCTCTATGTGGAAGTCTATGGGTGTCTATGTGGAAGTCTATGGGTGTCTATGTGGAAGTCTATGGGTGTCTATGTGGAAGTCTATGGGTGTCTATGTGGAAGTCTATGGGTGTCTATGTGGAAGTCTATGGGTGTCTATGTGGAAGTCTATGGGTCTCTATGTGGAAGTCTATGTGTCTCTATGTGGAAGTCTATGGTGGCCTGGCTGACACCATCAACTCACTGTACTTGAGAACCACCCGGATTCGAACCCAGGTCCTCTGGGGTGCCGGCTCTGACCTCTGAGCCACCGGGCCACCGTTGTTAGTCAAGTTCAAGTTCAAGTTCATTTATTAGGTATAGCCCTGTGAGCCATTCGGCTCTTGAATCGGGTGCAACCGCAACAAACAAAAACATGAACAAAAAACATCTTAAAGTGAATATGTGACTAAGTGCAAACAGAAAATCCAAGAAAAGACAGCAAAATATAGCAGAAAAAAAACACCGTACACCAACGCTGTGTGCAAAAATTCCAGTGGGATGCAAGTCAAACAACAACAACAACAACCATAAGACAACTTAGATTAAGGCCATCAGTCTAACTCTGTACTACAACAAACATGGATAAACCAATACACTTTTCGAAATCACCAAAATAAAGCCATGAAAGCAATGAAAAAGCAATCATAGGAACTGACGGAGTTTTCACAATAAATGGCATAAACAACATGTACCACCAAAACTTTGCAGCCATAGCTGCACTTGCAGCACTTCGTGCGACACGTGGCCGACTGCACGTTTTGTAAATGCGTCTCTGTGGGACTTCCCATCGCCATTTCCTCTTCTGGGGTCACTGATTTTCGTGTCTAGTTTGTTGTCCTTCCCTCCTACACCTCCGATTAGCATGGCTGGCTACATACGGTGCGAAATAAGTTCAACACGCGTGCATACATTCATCACAACCTTAACATTTCTGAGAAAGAAAACACTATTTTTACATTCCCCGAACGCCCACCACTCTGCCATCAAGATTACGGTATACTCTTGAGTTATAAAACGCAGATAATCTCCGGATTGTGAGACACGTTTTCAAGAAAAAGTTAGCGGTGCACCTTTTCATCTGGAGAATGCAGTAACAATCCCTCCATTGTATTTGGACAAATTCCCCAGAATGTGCCCGCTCTCGTCAGATAATTTCCTTGGAAATGTTGAGCCACACTGATTCCAGGGCCTTTTGTTCAGGAGGTTACTGCTTGCATTGTTTTTTTTTTGTGACTTGCTTCAGACAATGACGAGTCGTGTTTATTATTCACGTGGGCAGCAGGAAACCGAAGCAGCTGGAGAAAACCCACGCCTTGTGAGAGGGAGCAACGCTCTATACCCGTACAGATGGAACAAAAAAATGTTCTCCCCGTGATCGCGTGGATTTTTCTCCAGAGTACTCCAGTTTTTTTCCTCCATATTTTTTAAAATTTGCGTGCAGATTATTTAGCTGCAATAAATTTCCATGCGGTAAGCCACTTCATTAAGCCATCATTTGTGAGCTGGTCGCTTCTGAAAAAAGAGCTGTGCACAATAGTGGGCCTTACCTGTAAAAATAAAAGTTAAATAGTAGTTAGTTGTACTGTACTTTCTATGCTTCCCGCTTTCACCAACCCGCAGTGACCCGCGTGGTGAAGTATGGTCAAATATCCCGCACGTCATGGGGATGTGTAAAACAACGACCGAGAGTCCGATTGGCTGAGTTGGGCCCTGATTGACAGGAAACAATGAGTACTGTTTGGTTGGCGAGACTTAAAACGGTGGATTTTGTACACACAGCCTGACCCCCGTCATAGGAATGTGGAATTCAGAGAACACTTGTTTGTGTACTTGAGGAGCGTTTGGGAGCCACTTGGCGGCAACATTCGCGTCATTTGTAAAAAAAATGTGGCTGTGAAATGTCGGTCGTTCACTGCTGCAGAACTCTGGGGAAAATAAAAAAAAATCCGTATTTTTTGTAATTCACGATCCTGTAAGTTTCGACGACACAAACAGGCGGAGGGGATTGGGTTATTGAGTTTCGGCTTAACTTGTGAAGCTCGGCGTACCGATTTTCCGATTGGAGAAACGCGATTATTCAGTTGGGCGAGATGTAAGCAGAGGGCCTTGGATGCGTCTCCGAGTGTAATGACTCCTTCTCGCAACGAAATCTCCTCCCAGTGCAACGTGGGGCAATGAAACCAAATGTTCATTGTTATTGTGACGACAATTATCATTATTATTGCGGGGCAGTTATATAGCCAGACAAGTGAGAGAGTGGGCAATAACTCTATCCCCAAAACATTGAGAGATGATTTAAAGCTTTCGTGACTGCAGGGATTCATCTTCTTGGTTCTTTCGGTAAAGTCACGTAGAAGGGAAATAATAAAGTAATAAAAATAAAACATAATAAAATAAAATGCTCACGAAGTTTCGACCACAACGCAAGCAGCCGTACTCAGGTGAAATCTGGGCTGTCTGAAAGACGCTGCCTTTCCGACAGCCCTCTTCTTCAGACGCTGTCTTTCCGACAGCCCTGTTCTTCACCTGAGGACGGCTGCTTGCGTTGTGCCGAAACGTCGTGAGAATTGTATTTTATTATGTTTTATTTTAATTATTGTATTACTTCCCTTCTACGTGATTTTACCGAAAGAACCAAGAAGATTGAGAGATGAGTCGACATTTAGCTGTTAGCGCCTTCTCCTGGCGAGCCAAAGTACGACTTTTCCTCGACGCCTGCCACTGGGAGGGCATTTTCACGACGTTAACGCGACATTCCATGACCCCCCCCCCCCCCCCGCTGCTGCTCCTGCCTCCAGAGCGCTGGATCACAGGCAGCCACGTGCGGCGCAACAGCCACCGCCGTCTGCCTGTTGGTGCTCCGCAGCTAAAATAATTCCGCCCACCGGCCATAGTCCCCTTCTGGCCACAACACCTCCTGCCCAAGCCCCACTCACGTGGTCTCTTAACAGTGTGGATGATAATAATTGTTTTTGTACCCTTCTATCTGGCAACAAAACTGACACCTTTTTACAAGGAGTCATGTTTGCATAGACCACAATACCTGCAGTCATAATACAAACAAAAAACACAACTCCGATAATGTGCACTGTCCTTGAAGTTGATTGGTCCACACCCGAGACAGCTTTCCTTAGAGCCTAGTCTCACATGGTGTTGGACCAGATGACGCCAAAATGCGCACAACTCAAAGACAATGCACCATCAGAGTATGAGAGCTCGGGGTAAGCATTTACACCATTGGAACCTCATTTGCCAGTTGGATGATGATGACGATGGCATTCACCTGCGTGCGTTCCTGTCTCCGTCTTCTCTGTGCAATTCCAAGCATGCGTCTGCCCCCCCTCCTAAGTTGTCCGTATAGTCCGTGCGTCGAGCCCGTGACCACCGTGTCCACGTGTCTCCCCGGAGATTCGGCGTTCAACGAAGCTGCGAATCTTCACTTGAAGCTTTCGTGGCTGCAGGAATCCACATTCTTTGGGTCTTTCGGTCAAGCCACGTAGGTAGGAAAATTATAAATTTATCACGACGTTTCGATCGTAACACAAGCAATCGTCATCAGGTGAAAAAAACATAGCGAGAGAGCTGCCGAGGCAGGAGAACATACACAATTTTTTCACCTGATGTCGATTGCTTGTGTTGCGATCGAAACTTCGTGATAATTTTATTATGTTTTTTTCTATCTACGTGGCTTTACCGAGATACCCAAAGAATTTTTATATAAAGCTTTCGTGACTGCAGGGATTCATATTCTTGGTTCTTTCGGTAAAGTAAAGAAGGGAAATAATAAAATAATAAAAATAAAACATAATACAATTAAATTCTTACGACGTTTCGGCCACAACGCAAGCAGCCGTCCTCAGGTGTGTCTTCACCTGTTTCTTCAACGGCTGCTTGCGTTGTGGCCGAAACGTCGTGAGAATTTCATTTTATTATGTTTATTTTTATATTTCCCTTCTACGTGACTTTACCAAAAGACCCAAAGAATATGAAGCTGCGAATGTTATTGTGGCACCGCGCAATCTCGGTTCGCTCTGCCGCATACCAGAGCCTGATCCGTTATCTACCTCTGCACAAGTGCATGTTCGTTATATGTTTTAACCTTTAGTGCCGCGCTAATGTCCCGTGTCAGAGACCCACGGCGCCGTTGTGCGCTGGTCGAACAACAACAATTATTATATTTTAAGCAAATCAAAGGATACGTAACTCCCGGACAGAGTGGGCTTTGTAAGAATACACTTAGTGTTTTTTTTTCGTGTTTTCTTTGCGCACTGATTCATTTTCCTGACTCGTTCCGTGTTACACCATCGCACGGTCAGTGCCAAGGGACCGTTCGGTGACGTGCGTTTCCCTGCGCATGTTCCATGTCCGTGTGAATCAATAGACCTCGTGGCCGTGCCCTGTGCTAAAGCCTGCACGTGTACCTGCTGATGTCAGCAGGGCAGCTCTCACATTAAGATCATCGTCAAACACCCGCATGTGCCAACGTAGCCATGCAAATGCAGATAAGCACGCGGGAACACAAACGAACAAAGGAACGTTTATAATAGAGTTTTTTTGGGGGTTAGATCGTGTAACCCAAAAAGCCTCTATTGTGGATGGATGATATTGGCCGCGAAAGCCTACGTGTAAATAAAAGATAAAAAAAAAACTTTTTTTTAAACACGCTTTTATGAAATGTACTAAAAAGTTTAAAATAAATATTTTCTGTTAAAATACTTTTCATTATATATGTTTCATATACTCTTGTTGAAACTGACTCTAAATAAAAGCGTGGGGTTATAGCGTACTATTTTTGAGCAAATGTGTCTGTATTCACAATGGGAAGTAAGTGTTCATATCTTGTTAATATGTTGTCATTTGAACGTAAAGGTTTGAAGCCGTTTATTTTTGGGAATGTCTGCATTGAGAATGTAAATTAACTGTTCGGTGAATATCTTATTATTGTAACGTACAGCTTTTCACGTGTTGATGTTCGTGAATATGTCTCGAATGACAATCGCAAGTTACTGGTGATATGTTGGTAATGTGTTGTAATGTAAACGTGTAAGTTTTAAAGCCGTTTATGTGTGTGAATATGTGTGCATTTACAATGGAAAGTAACTGCTCATATGTTCGTTATATGTTTTAATCTAAACGTCAAATTTGTATGGCGTTTATTTACGTGAAGATGCCTGCATTGCCAAAGTAACTGTCATATAAATTTCGATTTAAAGCTTTCGTGACTGCAGGGATTCATCTTCTTGGTTTTTTCGGTAAAGTCACGTAGAAGGGAAATAATAAAATAATAAAAATAAAACATAATAAATTAAGAACCAAGAAGAACTGTCATATATTAATATGTTATAATTTGAAAGTTTAGCATTTCAGCCGTTTATGTTTGTGAATGTCTGCATTGCCAATGCAAAGTAACTGCTGATATTTTGTTAATATGTTCAAATATAAACGTTATGTGTTTATGGCGTTTATTTTTGTAAGGTGTCTGAATTGCCAATGCAAAGTAACTGTCCATATGTAGTTAATGTTGTAATTCTAACTGTAAGTTTGTATTGCGTTTTTGTTTGCTAATGTCTGCATTGGCAATGGAAAGTAACTGGTCATATGTTTTTAATATCTTGATTTGAAGCTTTCGTGACTGCGGGAATCCATACTCTTTGGTTATTTCGGTAAAGTCACGTGGGTAGAAAATTAAATAAATCTCGACGTTTCGGGCGCAACACAAGCGTCCGTCATCAGGTGACCAAAGAGTATGTTGTTAATATTATAATTAAAATGTTTTGTTTTAAAGACGTTTATTTGTATGAATACGTGTGCACTGACAATGAAAATTAAACTGGTGATATGTTTGTTAATACGTTGTAATTGAAATGTTAAGTTTGTAAGCCGTATATATTTGTTAATGTCTGAAATGGCAATGTAAAGTAACTGCGCATATGTTGTTAATATGTTCTAATTACAAGGTTAAGTGTTTAAGGCGGTTTGTTTAGTAAATATGTGGATTGACAATGGGAAGAAACTACTCATGTTGTAATTGTTACCGAAAGTTTTAAAGGTGTTAATATGAGTGCCCCATTATTTTATTTAGAGTCAGTTACAACAATAGTATATGAAACATATATAATGCAAAGTACTTGAACAGAAAATATTCACGTTAAACGTTTCAGTACATTTCATAAAAGCGTGTTTAAAAAAAAGTTTAAAAAAATATATATTTTACTTAGTACTTTTTACTGGCATCAAATATTGTTACCAAATGATATTTGATGAATTATGTACAAAAGTTACAACATGTATAAGTCTTCTTCTTGGTTCTTTCGGTAAAGTCACGTAGAAGGGAAATAAAATAATATTAAATAATATTATATAATATTAAATATAATATTAAATATAATATTAAATATAATATGAAATAATATTAAATAATATTATATAATATTATATAACATTATATTATTTCCCTTCTACGTGACTTTACCGAGAGAACCAAGAAGATGAATCCCTGCAGTCACGAAAGCTTTAAATCGAAACATTTATAAGTATTAAAGCATTTTGATGTAGGCTAATTGTTCTCTTGATCTGGGTCGTACTTTCTCCTTCGGCCCATTTCTTCTAGGGCAGCAGTGTTGCAGAGTTTCTTTCCCGTGAGCAACACAATGATATCGTACATATACATTGTTTAACAAAAACTAAAAGATGCATGTGCATATGATAGCAGTACAGTTCAACTACAGTACTCATGACCTCATAAATCAAACGTGCAGTCAACAAATAAACAGCGTGTCAACAAAGAATAGAGAGTCATCATTAGTGTCTAATGGTGTGCTAGCGATTAATATCAGTTTTTTTTAGTATATGTGCATTTTTTAAATATGTAATGTTATCAAATGATTGGACATGGATCATTAAGAACAGTAAATGATCAATGAAAGTGAAAGGCATTATTGAACGTCGAAAATGTATGATGTCAAATAAGTGTGTAGAAATGCTGAAAACAAGACTTGCCATTACGTAACAATTACAGGCAACATGAGTTGAACATCGGCAATCACACCGTAGGCAAAACAGAGCATATATCAAAAAATATTTTAAACTTTTTCGTACATTACCTAAAAGCGTGTTTAGCCATTCAGCAGTAGATGTATCGTCACATCGTCAAGATGAATGTACTGTCGTTATGACAACAGTGCAGAACTGGAGGAAGTGGTCCCGAAGCTTGCCACAGCGTAAGGGGCCATCGTAATTTACAGCCAACGTGAGTTGAGCGTGGACAATTAGACCCAAGCCGGAACATAAGTGTAAAAATAATGTTTTAAAATATGTTTTTTTTAATGATAGAACATAGTATTGTCATCAGTATGACATAAGTATACCAAGTTTGCAGTCGATACGACATTGGGAAGTGGGTTAAAATTGACTTACAAGATTTGATCATACGACAACAGACAGAGTTAATTAAAAGCGTGTAAAAAAATAATGTTTTAAAATATATGTTTTTTTAATGATAGAACATAGTATTGTCATCAGTATGACATAAGTATACCAAGTTTGCAGTCGATACCACATTGGTAATTGGGTTAAAATTGAGTTACAAGATTTGAGGATATGACAATAACGACATTCACAGTGAGTTAAATAAAAGCGTGCAAAAATAAAATGACAAAGTAACCATCACCCACTCACTGCAGTCACTGACACAATACCCTGCTGAGCAAAAGTAGCGAGAGACTTGGCGAGGCTTTTCCTTTCCTTGGTAAACCCTGGTAAGAGCAGGGGGGTCGTTGCCCGAAACGTCTGCCCACTTAGACACGCGCTCCCCTTTCGCGTGGAGGTCGTGGTGTTTATGCAGCGCGCCCATGGCAAGCTCATTTGCATACATGCAAATGATATGCAAATTTTATGCTAATGATGATTGTTTTTTTGGGGGGGGGGTTGCCAAAGGCAGAGAGCAGAACTTTACAAACGGGACGAGGCAGGCGAGGAACACGAGGCCAAAGAGAATAATCGATAAGACACTATGTAACACTATTTTTGTTCCTGAGTACTAAGTGTTATTTTTTACTTGCTCATGCCTCAAAAGTACAAAAAATTGCTATTATTCCCCACAAACTTTGCTTTTGTGAGCAGGACTTTATTGAACGAAAGACACAAATGCACACGTTTTCTAATTGAAAATAGACGCATTACAAAATATCATTGTCCTGGTCACACAAGCAATGTTGGTGGGGAATAATATGAATTTTTTGTACTTTTGAGGCATAACCAATGAGGAAATAACACTTACTACCCAGGAACACTTTTTTAGTTCGTGTTATTATATCGATCACGTGATGAATTATGTAATCCCTGAGAGTGTGGGGCGATTGTTAACCTCATTGCAATCGATAGCACATTGGGAAGTGGGTAAAAGATTTTAGGATACAACAACGACAACAACAACACTGTATTCTTGGTTCTTTCGGTAAAGTCACATAGAAGGGAAATAATAAAATAAGACAAATATAAAACAATAAAAATTCTCACGACGTTTTGACTGCAACACAAGCAATCATCATCAGGTGTGAAATCCACAGCAAGAAAATTTGAAAAAAGTGGCGGTTTGTCTTGCTGTGGTTAGAACCAGGCTGCAGTCTACATTGTAGACTGTCAGTACGCTCACCGAGCTGAATAACCATTGCTACAATCTACATTATAGATTGCCAGTACACTCACCAAACTTAATAACCAGGCTACAGTCTACATTATTGAGAAATGTGACGTCACATCAACATGTGCAACTTTAAATAAATATAGACAACACGTTCTACTTAATTAAATTGACTTTTTAAACACGTTCCTTCGGAGTGGGCAGGTAGGAACTTGGTTGGACAGCGCATTCGTGCACGACAGACAGACAAATAATCCCTGGTGGGCAGTGTGGAACCTGTTGTTCCTACCTGTATGTATACAAGATAGCTTGACTTTAGGTAGCCAGGCAGACAGCCCCCTGAACTATCGCCCCCCCCCCTCCCTTAGGCCCCTCCCCCCCTCCCTTAGGCCCCTCCCCCCTTAGGCCCCTCCCCTGACCCCCTTTCCCTTAGGCCCCTACCCTGACCACCCCCCCAATATCCTCAGGCCCCTCCCCTGACCCCCCTTCCCTTAGGCCCCTCCCCTAACCCCCCTTCTGTTAGGCCCCTCCCCTGAGCACCCCCCCCCATATCCTTAAGCCCCTCCCCTGACCCCCCCTCCCTCAGGCCCCTCCGCTGACCCCCCCCCTCAGGCCCCTCCCCTGACCCCCCCCCCCCTCAGGCCCCTCTCCTGACTCCCCCCTTCCTTAGGCCCCTCCCCTGACCCTCCTCCCTTAGGCACCTCCCCTCTCCGTACCCGGCAGTAGGTCTCCACCAATCAAAGAGCTGTTTGTAAGGTCTCCACCAATCAAAGAGCTGTGTGTATTATATATTATGTACGACAGACAAACAGACAGTCAGACAGACAGCTAAATAATCCCTGGTGGGCAGTGTGGAACATTGTTCCTCCCTGTATAAATGTTTTCTCCTACAACATCAGAGTGCAGCGCCACATTAAATACTCAGTACAATGACAATAGTCTAAAGCGATTTGAAGCATGTTTTTTTGGGGAGGGGGGGGGGGCAGAGCTTTGTGACGTCATATTCGAGGGGGGGGTCTGACTTTTTGTGACGTCGTGTGACGAAGGGGGGGGGGGTAAAAAATCGTCCAAAATCGCGTGACGTCATTTATGGACGTCCCCTAAGCCCAGCCAAAGCCGAGAAGTGAAAATAAAAGTTACACAATACGGTTTTTTTTTAGGTCAGGTCGCGTAAATATATAAATGCGTTGTGGGTGTGCGAGGGGAGTGATGATTTCGATTTAAAGCTTTCGTGACTGCAGGGATTCATCTTCTTGGTTCTTTCGGTAAAGTCACGTAGAAGGGAAGTAATAAAATAATACAAATAAAACATAATAAAATAATTCTCACGACGTTTCGGCCACAACGCAAGCAGCCGTCCTCAGGTGAAGACCAGGTCTGTCGGGGAGACAGCGTCTGAAGGACGGCTGCTTGCGTTGTGGCCGAAACGTCGTGAGAATTATTTTATTATGTTTTATTTTTATTATTTTATTACTTCCCTTCTACGTGACTTTACCGAAAGAACCAAGAAGATGGGAGTGATGATGTTATAGGCAGGTAGCAAACTCTTCGAGAGAGATCGGGCCGAACGGTGATGCCCTCAGTTTAATAAAAAATAAGTATAACCCGTAAAAACAAAGTTTTTCACTCTAAATCCGTTATATGCGTGGCGGCTCAAGTCCTCTCGTCCTCTGGCTTGAGATGGCTGCCACCTATGGGTCAGATGATTGTCTGCCAGTATTAAGCAATTGGTAATTAAATATTTAATTTGTTTTCCCTAAACAGTGTAAAATTTTGGAAAAAAAATTTTCACGAACATTAATTGTCTCGCACAACGAGTCCGTGTGCCATATGTCAGCTCGATTGGATCACGGGAAGTGGGTTAAAAAACGACCGAAAGATTTGCACGGTCGTAAGCAAGCAAGCAAGCACGCAGGAACGCAAGCAAGCAAGCGAACTTAATATAAAGGATTTAAAAAAACCTTCCCTTGCCGCCAGCGAGGCGTGCATGGGGGGGGGGGGGGGGGGCTTTCATGCCGAGGAACCACCTCGCTGAGCCGTGGGAAAGCCACGTGGCTCGGGTGGAGGGGGTTATTGGGGTTTGTGTGGAGCTAAGGGGGGCTGGCTTTAGGTCGTGTTCACACAGGGCTGAGATGGACCACCGCAGGGTGAACGATATCATGAAGCGATTCCCTCCCTACTCTTTGGTTCTTTCGGTAAAGTCACGTAGGTAGAAAATAAAAAATAAATCACGACGTTTTGATCGTAACACAAGCAATCATCATCAGGTGGAAAACCACAGCAATAAAAATGTTTTATGCTCCTGCTGTTGTGGAGTGACTCATGCAGCCAACTATGGCTGCAGGGTTTCGTGGTACATGTTGTTTGTGTCGTTTATTTTGAAAATTCGGTCACAGTTCCAATGATCACTGTTTCATTGCTTTTATGGCTTTATTTTGGTGATTTCGAAAAGTTTTTTGGTTTGGCCATGTTTGTTTGTTGTGGTACAGAGTTAGACTGATGGCCTTAATTGTCTTGTGATTGTTGTTTGACTTGCATCCCACTGGGATTTTTGCACACAGCGTTGGTGTACGGTGCTTTTTCTGCAATATTTTGCTGCCTTTTCTGGGATGTTCTGTTTGCACATAATCACATAGTCACTTTAAGATGTTTTCTTGTTCATGTTTTTGTTTTTTGTTTGTTGCGGTTGCACCCGATTCAAGAGCCGAATGGCTCACAGGGCTATACCAAATAAATGAAAACTGAAAACGTCGTGATTTATTTTTTTATTTTATACCTACGTGACTTTACCAAAATAACGAAAGAGTATAGATTCCTGCAGTCACCAAAGGTTTCAAATCAAGATTGATTCCCTCTTTATCAGGGCCAGACCAGGCAAGGCCTGGTGCAACGACCGTGCAGAGAGCCAAGCTCGAGGAAGGCGTAAGGGGGAAAGCCCCCGGCTAGCAGCCTCTGCGCCCTCGGGGAAAGCGCCGCTCTCCTCCCACACAGGCGAGGGGGGACACCGAGGAAGAGAAGGAAAACTTGCCGGGGCCTCAGGCGGCACGGGATCACCAATCCCCCCTGCCCCGCCCTGCTTGTGGAGCAGAGGTCGCAAACGGGTTTTGATTCCTTACCCGTACCCGGGCGCACCAGGGTCGCAAACGGGTACCCGTACCCGCCGTACCCGTACCCTACCCGTACCCGGCCGGGTAGGGTACGGGTATCGGGTACTCGATTGCGACCTCTGGGATGAAGCCATGTTGCAGGCGCGGGTGGGTTGATTCGAGGAACTTGAATTGTGAGAAGAGACAAGACGTTGGGAAATGAGTGACAAACGGTGACTCACCAGTGACTCACGGCCTACCCGTACCCGGCCGCACCAGGGTCGCAAACGGGTGCCCGTACCCGGCCGGGTATCGGGTAGGGTACGGGTATCGGGTACCCGGTTGCGACCTCTGTTGTGGAGACTTCGCATCACGTCACATCAGTGCTGTCCCTTTAATGGCGCGGAAGTAAATTGTGTCGTCTTTGTGTGGCGCGCTCGTGCCTCTCTTGCTGCCCGCTAAGAGGAGTTGCCTCTCACAGCAGTCCGTGTAGGACACGCTGAGACTCTTTGTCTCTTCCCCACCCCCTCCCTCCGTCTCCCTCTCTCGCTCGATCTCTTTTGACCTGCAATGAAAACGCACGGATGCATTCGTGCCCGGGAGAATGCGTGCAAGGAATCACGACCTTTTGTCTAAGCCCGGCGAACTTGCAGTGAATTCTGACCAGCATTGTGTGTTAGAGGGGGTCAGGGTTCATTGCCCTATCCCGTGACCCGTGCGTTCGTGACACATTGGTCAAGATCCAAACCGCTTTTGCAAACCTACCCACGCAAGCGATTCGTGGCGAAGACACAGACACGGTCTGTCGGGTAGTTTCATCATATCTGAAATGAGATTTATATGACGCGAAGGTTTTCACGATGACTGTTAAAATTGCCGCGCGCGCGCGAAGATGAGAACACGTGGGGGGGGGGGGGTGCGTTGTTGAAGACGGGGGGCGTGGGGTGGTGCGTCTGGGGAAGACGGCAAAACAAGTTTAAATGTCACGCTCGAATCTGTGAGCTCTTAAGTGGAAAATGTGTCGACACGGGTGGCTCGGCTCGTGTGGGGTTAGATGCGCAATTCCATAGCGTGACCTTTTTAAAAGGGGGGTGGGGGTGGGGGGTGGGGGTGGGGGGGTGGGGGGGCCCACAGACACTCAGGGCGGGGAGCGGGTGGGTGCGACGCGGGGAGGGGGGGGCACGGCTCAGTGAATGTTTTTTTAAACAAACTTTAAAAGTCAAATTCGCAGAGATTTTCCGCCGCTCGGATGAGTGTCGAGGCATCGGTGCTCATCTTCCGTGTACAGCCCCACTCCCTCTTACTCCCTCCCTCCCCTGCCTCTCCTCCCCAGAGAATCACTGCGTTTTATAATTCAGATAATATGGTAACGTTGATGGCAGAGTGGTGGACTTTCGGGAAAACAAAAAAAGAGTGTTTTTTTTCTTCTCTCGGAAATGTTGAGTGTTTTCTTTCTCGGAAATGTTAGGATTGTGACGAGTGTATGTATGCATGCACGTTGAACTTCTTTCGCACCGTACGTAGCCAACCGTGCTAATCGGAGGTGTATGAGGGAAACAACAACAAACTTTCCCTGCGTGTGCGAGCACGTTTCCAGCAAGCGCAGGGGAGCCTGACTGATGACGACCACAACGATGCACGTAGTTGTCCAACACCACGGCCGCTTGAGGAATCCTCGCAGGTGACTCACGCGGAGGGCGTGGGATGATTTGTAGGCGAGATTCGAGGCTCTCACACTGCAGCCTTATCCACGGCACTTTCGTCAATGCTCTCTCTCTTCCACCTCCTCCTTTCGCACGGACCCATGGAGATCCACGAGCAAGAGATTCGCTCGTACGCGGTTTAGTCACTCAATTTACTTCGTCTGAGAGTCAAATTGCAGGTCCTCCCACCCACTCACTTGCCTACCCACTCACTCATCCAAACAAAGATCACGAGCCCCCGTATAGCCTTGAACAGACTGTTGGGGCGAGTGCTGTTCGCGAGCACCTATGAAGTCCGGAATGGCACACGAGGGGGTGTGTGGCCAGCACTACGCCTGGCCACACCAAGAGTCGATTCACTCATTCACTCACCCATTCACCCACTCACTTGCCTCCACACTCATCCGCTCACCCATACACCCATCCGCCCACTCACTTCAGCCACTCACCCACTCACACATACACCCACTCATTTCACCCACCCAGTCACTCACCCACTCACACATACGCCCACTCACTCGCCCACTCACTTCATCCACCCACTAACTCACCCACTCACTCGTCCATTCACTTCATCCACTCACCCACTCGTCCACCCACTTACCCACTCACCCACTCACCCATACACCCACTCATTCGCCCACTCACTTCATCCACCCACTCACCTACTGACTCACCCACTCACCCATACACCCACCCACTCACCCATACACCCACCCACTCGACCACTCACTCCATCCACCCACCTACTCACCAACCCACGCACTCAACAAGGCTGGTTCAGATTTCACCCACTACCGGTGTAAGTCGTGACCGGGAATCGAACACGTGGTTTCACAGCGCCGTGCGTGCGCTAGCCGCTGCTCCACAGTTCCAGCCGAAAGGGTTTACGCTTTTTTCGATTAAAAGCTTTCGTGACTGCAGGGATTCATCTTCTTGGTTCTTTCGGTAAAGTCACGTAGAAGGGAAGTAATAAAATAATAAAAATTAAACATAATAAAATAATTCTCACGACGTTTCGGCCATAACGCAAGCAGCCGTCCTCAGGTGAAAACCAGCTTATATATATGCTCCAAGCTCGTGTGCTGTTTCATTCAGACGCTGTCGCCTCGACAGACCTGGTTTTCACCTGAGGACGGCTGCTTGCGTTGTGGCCGAAACGTCGTGAGAATTATTTTATTATGTTTTATTTTTATTATTTTATTACTTCCCTTCCACGTGACTTTACCGAAAGAACCAAGAAGGTTTACGCTTTGTTAAGAGTAACAGATCCAGTGACAGGAAATGCAGTGGGCCTACGTCATACGATTGCATTGTGTGGCACGGGATGGGATTTGTAAAGGCTGGAAATGGAAACCATTGTGGCGTTATCCGAGACTCGAGAGCCGAATGATTGACCGGCTCAAGCACTCAAGCAGCGGCCTGTGCTGTTTATTTACGTCGAGTTTTGTGTCGACCTCGGGCCCACATCTAAGAGAGAGGGGCCCTTGCCTGTACGACTCTGCCAGATCCCCACGTACGTACGATAACTTCTTTCGCACCGTACGTAGCCAAATGTGCTAAACTCGCGTTGGTTTAGACGAGGCTGACTCTGCTGACGAGACACCGCTTGCAGTATTCGCCTCTCATATTTCCTTTGTGTCAGAGCGTGAATGAGGGGGGACCCACGTGATTATTTTAGGCGCTCAGGGTGGTAATTCTCACCATCATTCTCACCTAGTTTGCACAACAAAGGCTCATTCCTAACAGCGTACTTCAGCCGCACCGAACCTCACTTGGCTCCTCCCACCCTCAAGCAGTATATATACAAACTAGCTGTACTACCCGGCTTCGCCCGGGACTTGTATCTACCACGGCCGGCCGCCTTTCTCTCCCCAGTGGCGATGTTAATACGCTACAGCAGTTACTCGTTTGAGGCAGAGTCGACCTAGGGGAGGTTCAAATAATCGTCACCGGTGGTGGCCGTGAGCGGGAATCGAACTGGGTTCGCCGGGTTGGTAGCGCAGCGTAGCGTTAAGCACTACACCCACTGCTCCTCACACACCACACACGCACAGACACACACACAGACACACACACAGACACACACAGACACACGCAGACACACACAGACAGACACACACACACACAGACAGCACGCTAACCACTACACTACCGCTCCCCACACACCACACACGCACACACACAGACACACACACAGACACACACACAGACACACACACACAGACACACACACACAGACACAGGCAGCACGCCAAGCACTACACTACCGTTCCCCCTACACAACACACGCGCGCGCGTCCATAGGTACACATACACGTGCTTGCTGCAGACACACACGACTTTCAGGGTGCGTACGGCAGTAAACGACTGAAATAATAAAGCGGCAATGCTGTGTAAGGAACGCCTTAGAGCCGCATTACACATTTGTGTAATGCGAGCGTAAACACACAAACACATACACAATACACACACACATACATGCAGACACACAGACAGACACATAACACACATACATACACACACATACAAACACAGAAACACATACACACATACATAGACACACACATACATACACACAAACACATCCACAGACGTACATACACACATACAGGCATGCAGACATACACATAAACACATACAAAAAAACCCACATACATACACACACACATACATACACACAAACACATGCACACACATACATACACACATGCATACAGACACACAGACATACACATAAACACATACACACATACACATGACCCGGCTTCGCCCGGGACTTGGATCCACCACGCCCGGCCGCCTTTGTCTCCCCAGTGCCGATGTTAATACGCAACACCAGTTACTCGTTTGAGGCTGAGTCGACCTAGGGGAGGTTCAAATAATCGTCACCGGTGGTGGCCGTGAGCGGGAATCGAACTCGGTTCGCCGGGTTGGTAGCGCAGCGTAGCGTTAAGCACTACACCCACCGCTCCTCACACACCACACACGCACAGACACACACACACACACAGACACACGCAGACACACACAGACAGACACAGACAGACACACACACACACAGACACACAGACAGCACGCTAAGCACTACACTATCGCTCCCCACACACCACACACGCACACACACAGACACACACACAGACACACACACACAGACACAGACAGCACGCTAAGCACTACACTACCGTTCCCCCTACACAACACAAGCGCGCGCGTCCATAGGAACACATACACGCGCTTGCTGCAGACACACACGACTTTGAGGGTGCGCACGGCAGTAAACGACTGCAATAATAAAGCGGCAATGCTGCGCGAGGAACGCCTTAGACCTGCAACACATTTGTGTAATGCGAGCGTAAACACACAAACACATACATACACACACATACACACAAACACATACACACATACACACACATACACACACATACATACACACAGACATACACACAAACACACACATACATGCACACACATACATGCAGACACAGACAGACACATAACACACATACATACACACACATACATACACAAAAACACATACACACACATACATAGACACACACATACATACACACAAACACACACGTACATACACACATACATAGAGACACGCAGACATACACATAAAGACATAAAAAAAACCCACATACATACACACACACATACACACAAACACATACATACACATACATACACACATACATAGAGACACACAGACATACACATAAACACAAACACACATACACATGACCCGGCTTCGCCCGGGACTTGGATCCACGATGCCCCGCCGCCTTTGTCTCCCCAGTGACGATGTTCACACACGACAGCAGTTACGCTTTTGAGGCTGAGTGGACCTAGGGGAGGGCCAGGTCCGTTTCAAATAATCGTCAGCGGTGGTGGGCGTGAGTTGGAATCGAACTGGGGTCGCTCAAGCAGCTTAATGACTGTTTGTACAAAGAACATATAAAGAATCGATTATAATAACCAGGCAAGAGTCCACATTATAGACTGCCAGTACACGCACTCAGCTTCATAAGCAGGCTAGAGTGTACATGATAGAGTGGCAGTACGCTCACCGAGCTTAATAAGCAGGCTACAGTGTACATGATAGACTGGCAGTACGCTCACCCAGCTTAATGAGTATTTGTACAGTGAACATTAAAGTAATCGATTGTTGGCGCGTTGGGTTTAAAAGTAATATTAATAGCACACATTGTGGTGGGGGTGTAGTGAAGAGTAGGAAAAACTTTGATGAATTTACCTCAGAGTGGCGTGGTGGGTGTCGAGGCCTAGTAGCGTGCAAAGCCTGCGGCCTCGCCTAAAATTGTCGGCTTGGAAGAGGCAGGGTACGGGTGGCGTTCCTTCCCCCCCCCTAGCGCTCCAACAATACTGTGTAATGGCTATTATTTAATTAAATACGGAGCTTATGAAAGTGGCGAAGGCGTGGCTAGCCGTTGGCAGGGGCAACCGCCGTCGAATGAAACTGCAGCCCTTGGCGAAGGCGTGGCTAGCCGTTGCCAGGTCCAATGAAAGCGGCGAAGGCGTGGCTAGCCGTTGCCAGGGGCAACCGCCGTCCAATGAAAGTGCGTATGGGCCAAAGTCCACACACACACACACAGACAGACAGACATGAACGATTTTATATATATAGATACTGTGTTCTTGGAATTTCTCTCACTTGATACAGCTATCGTGCTGTGACGTTTCCACCTGAAGACGGAAGCTTGTGTTGCCTCCGAAACGTCGTGATTTTTATTTTATTTTTATTTTACTTTTATTAATTTTAATTTTTTACCTACGTGACTTTACCGAAAAAAACCTAAGAATATGAATCCTTGCAGTCACGAAAGCTTCAAATCTAGAATTCTCACCAACATATTAAATGCTTTGAGAAAGCTGTGTGCTGGTGTCGGCCCGATTGTTTGATTTCTCTTCATACCGTTGGCATCTCTCAGAAAGAAAAAAAAAACCTTAAGAAAGTAAACTTATTTTGAAAAACGTAAAACACACAAAACCCTCATCCTGCCTTGCGAAGTAAAATATACACCGCGTGTCCCACCCATCGCGGACGACGGAAAGATAAATGATCTAATACGGAGGAAAATATTGATATAAGTGACATGAGATTACAAGATACTGTAATACCAAGCCACAGCTTGTTATGACAAACCTGACATCAACAATGTCTCCACATGAAGTTGATTGCACAGCGTAGGTGTTTGCTTGATATAATTACGTATAATTACACAACCAATAATAACAATACAACCGATAATAATATAACCAAAGCCAATCATTTGCCCAGAGAAGCCTCGGTGAGTGTTAAAATAGTCCTTTTTTTCAGGAGGGCCCTGTCGCACTGGGATGTTTGGTTAGCACGTTGTACGATTCACAACTTGAGTACAATTCCCGGCCATGGCAAACATCAGTTGTGAGTGATATCAAATTTTTATTTTGCCAAGTAAGGCCCACTGAGCTCTCGAGATTTTTTTCAGAAGTGACCTGGCCACAAATTACAGCTCAACGAAGTGTCTTATCATCACGTGGACATGTATAGCAGCCAAATCCTCTAAACGCAGAATTCTAAATGTGGAGGGGAAACCCGTCTCGCCCTCTTTACCAAACCGCACTGACCAGCCCGGTGAAGTATGGTCAAATAACACCGCGGGTTTACACGGCGTTGGGAGTCCTTCATCCAGCAGTGGATTGACATCGGGCTGTAAATTTCGATTTAAAGCTTTCGTGACTGCAGGGATTCATCTTATTGGTTCTTTCGGTAAAGTCACGTAGAAGGGAAGTAATAAAATAATAAAAATAAAACATAATAAAATAATTCTCACGACGTTTCGGCCACAACGCAAGCAGCCGTCCTCAGCAGACCTGGTTTTCACCTGAGGACGGCTGCTTGCGTTGTGGCCGAAACGTCGTGAGAATTATTTTATTATGTTTTATTTTTATTATTTTATTACTTCCCTTCTACGTGACTTTACCGAAAGAACCAAGAAGATTGGGCTGTAAATTATTATTGTGCTTCATCTGTCACATGGTAAAGCCAAAGTCTTCCTGCACAAACGCAGTTTAGCGATGTATTGCCACGAGTGGGCCTGAGCCTGTGGTACAAATTCCACATTTATATGACGGGAACCAATCTGCCTATATGACTTCTTTACAAACCAGAGGTCACTTGGAGGGATCTCAGATGTATCTCCGTGAAATCTACTCCAGCGGGCCGCTTCTCTCCCACCCAGGGTCGCATTGCTCCACGCGAGATCAGAACGCATTTTTCTTCACGTGAAATAAAATCCGATTTCTCCGCAAAGCGGTACTCGATTTATCCCCCCCTCCCGGGACGGATGATGGGCTGAGCAAAACCCCCTTCCAGCACGTGAACTCGCAACCCACGGCGATCGTGAGTCACGAACTCCGCGTAAGACCGCGGGCGCCGCCCTGGGCTCGATCGTCACGGCGTGAGCAGCAAGCGACTCTCTTCATCGTCTCAATTCGCGCCGTCATCGCCCAGAGCAGACAATGGGAGAAGCCCTGAAGCGAGCGACATTAATCGTTGCGGCCCTCCCGTCACTCGCCCGCTCGCCCTGCTCGTGCGCGCAACGCCCTCGCCTCTATCGGGTTACGGCGCGCGTGACTTAACGAGAGTTCGGCAAAAAGAGTGTTATGCGCGCGTTGCCTGGCAATGATGGCAGGGCTGCCCCACACCCAGTGCCGGATTAAAGCTAGTGGTGGGGGCTGTTATAAAGGGGCCCTAAATGTAAAAATAAAACCCACGTAAATGTTAAAACACATTTTTTTTAACTTGTATTGTAAAGTAATTGTATTTTTTTTATTTGCTATACAGACAGATAATACGACAAATCGTTAACCTTAAACACCCAGTCGTTGAAGGCGGTATAGTACTATAGTAACAGAGCAAGTGCAGAATCACTGAACCGGAATTTTGATTTAAAGCTTTCGTGACTGCAGGGATTCGTCTTCTTGGTTCTTTCGGTAAAAAAAACATAATAAAATAATTTTATTATGTTTTTTTTATTACTTCCCTTCTACGTGACTTTACCGAAAGAACCAAGAAGATGAACCGGAATTGATAGCTTGAAAGCATTTAGCGCGGAGTCCGCAGCATATGCGACTTTTGCTACGAGGATAATCCCGCACTGCCCACATCCCCTTTTTAAGTGGGCGGCGTGTTTAGTTTTCCGGGTACGTCGGGACAGCTGGGTCAGACCGACCATACGTTTTGTTTTGTGGCTGCATCATTGCCAACCGAGGAGTGTTGAGCAACTCCCCGATGGATTGGGTGGGGGGCGGCGGAAGGGAAGGGGGGGGTCGTGTCGGTTGTACCCCACGCGGCCATGCGGCTGAAGCTCGGGGAAGAGCGATGAACAACAACACAAAAACCACAAGAAAATGTGCTTGAGAGAAATTAGTGTCGTGATGACATCGCTTTGAGTGGAGTACGGTTTTTTTGTGAATTTTACGCAGGAAAATACATGTTTGATGGCTTCAGAATGTTACATACCTGTCAACTCCTTTTAAGTGCCCTACATTATTGCAGATCAATTCACACCGATTTGGCCACCCCGTGCGCTTATAAATATCAACGTTCATCCTATACAATAAACTATACACTCCACTATACACTACACAACTACATACCTGTCAACTCCTTACCACTGCCTACCTTATTGCAGACAAATTCAGACCTTATTGGTCATCCCGTGTCCTTATAAATCTCAACGTTCATCCTACAAAGTCCCATCACAGGGGAGAAACACAAACACATCGACTAATTTTGTGCCCGTATTGAAACGTCTGCACGCCGTATTGACCTGAAAACTCAATTTCCCTGTGCAAGAATACGGGTGAACGGTATGGGTTGACAGCTATGATGTTTTATTGCTACAATATTTAACAGATACAGGGGACTCTTTTACTTAAGAACGAGTTACGTTCCAGAGGTCTGTTCGTAAGTCGATTTGTTCTTAAGTTCAACTTTACTCCTGTCGATTCCAAACGTGTTTTACGGCATGCACACCAAACACGGGGAATGGCTTTCAAAGTTGCATAGTCTCATGTAGATGTAGATGCCACTGGTTCTTCTTGTTCGCCGCTTGAACTTACTACTCATCATTCGCGTGCTAGGTGCATCGCGGCTCCCGTGTAGCACGGTGCATTTGGCACTTCAGAGTAACAATTTTTCGTGCTCTTGTTTCACTCGAGTTACCGTGATGGGGAAGTAACCGCCTATCTGTGGTCTTCATCGCCTGGGGCAAAACAACCCCCCACTTGCGCCGTGGACGATTTTTGAAAGAATGCGATCGTATCAGGAGATGCACCTCCACTCCAAAACCCGCCCTGCCCCGAACGCCGCGCTACGGCGGAGTCCCACGGGAACCCCACGGGAACCCCACGGAAACCCCACGGGTGAATTGGGGCAACATCGCCAAAGCCATTTCGAACTCGCCCCAAGATCGCGCGTGGTGGCGGTGCCAGTTTGCAGGGCTGTGGTCTCATCCGTGGCATACGCCAATGATCTGCCGCGTATACACCCGGCGTCTCACCTGGTGAAACTCAATATTGATCTCGAATCGCCCTATTGACCCACGGATAACCCCGCACTGAATCCGAGGACTCTTTCTTTTTTAAAATCCTTTATATTAAGTTCACTTGCTTGCTTGCTTGCGCGCTTACGACCGTGCAAATCTTTCGGTCGTTTTTTAACCCACTTCCCGTGATCCAATCGAGCTGACATTTTGCACACAGACTCGTTGTGCGTGACAATTTATTTTCGTGAATTTTTTTTCTCCAAAATTTTACACTTTTTAGGGAAAATTAAATAATATTTAATTACCAATGGCTTAATGGTGGCAGGCAATCATCTGACCCATAGGTGGCAGCCATCTCAAGCCAGAGGACGAGAGGACTCTAGCCGCCACGCATATAAAGGATTTATAGGGAAAACTTTGTTTTTACGGGTTAATTTTTTATTTATTTAAGAGGGCCCTCCTGCCATTTGGATGTTTGGCCAGTGCCTAATTGGTGCAAGCCGGAGAGACCGCGCAGGAAACCCACGCAAGGCAGGGAGGAGAGAGTGTACAAACGCCCGGGTCAGGAGTCGAACCCGGGTGTGCTTCTGGCTGCCAGTGGCACGAGCGTTCACCCACTGCACTGTTCATCATTACTCATTCACTCTTCATCGCGGGCTTGGCACGAGTGACTTCTCAATTTTGTTACGCGACCAAACGGCGGGGAGATGGTAAGGAAACCATTGTGGATGTGTAAAGTGTTTGAACGGCCATAGTAGAGTTTTTTTTGGGTTAGATCGCGTAAATATCTAAATGTGTCGTTAATCCCACCACCACCCGACACAGCCATTTAGTAAGGGTTGTCACGTAAACAGAACATGCCAATTCGTCACGAGTACAGCACGGATTGTAAATGTTGTGGCTTTGCTCTCCAACACACCGGTGTGCTGTACTAGTGACGAATTGGCACGTTCTGTTTACGTGACAACCCGTGTCGGATAGTGGCGGGTTTAACGACACATTTATATATTTACGCGATCTAACCCAAAAAAACCTGCATTATGGATATTAGTTCGCGAAAGCCTCCTACGTGTTCAACTGTTCGAATGACGTAGTACGTTACGTAAAAAAAGGTACGCGTGGATTCTCTTTCCATCTCGTTTTATTTTTGGTGCGCGAAGCAGATGCCCATCTGATCGCAATGATGAATACTCGTCACGCTGCACGAATGGCAGTGCCGAGGGCACTTCTATTTGCGCACTGCCAATCTGCCAAAAAGTGGAGCCGCGTGCGTCGCCTCACCGCAGAATGCCGCTGTGTTCTCAAGGACGCGAGATGCGGATCGCGTGTCTATGCACACGACGACAAAAACATCCCCCACCTCGAACCTTAACAGACTGTTAGGGCAAGTCCTGTTCGCGAGTAGCACCTCGATGAATGCCGCGCACGGCACACGAGGGGTGGGTGACCAGCGCCCACGCCCCACCGCCTTTGTCTCCCCGGTGGCGATGTTTGAGGCTGAGCCGACTTAGTGGGAGGCCCGGGACCGGTTCAGAAAATCGTCGCTGGTGTCAGAGACCGTGAGTGCTGACGAGTACGGTGGCAAGGGGATGTTAACTACCTCGCCTGGTACACAGGAGGTCGTGGGTTCGATCCCGACCCTGATGCCTGCTGCATATTTGGACTCTGCGTCTTCTCCCCGTGGTCGCGTGGATTTTCTCCGGGCCCTCCGGTAACAGTTCCCCCCCCTCCACATTTAGAATCACCAACACTCATTTAGAGTGTTTGGCCGCTACACATTTCCACATTGATAAGCCACTTCGTTGAGCTATCATTTGTGGCCAGGTCGCTTCTGCTGCAAAAAGAGCTCCAATAAGCTCGGTGGGCCTTCAGCTGGTTAAAAAAAATGGTTCAGTTTAAATGACTGCCCACGATAGATACACATTGGCTCGTGCACACGTGACATTTGCTTGCGTGAGCGTTTCCTGCCACCGGGTACTCCCGTTTATTTTTACTACACAACCACTCCCCAGCGACGCACGTGCACACGTTTGCACGCGCACACGTTCGTACGTTTGCACGCGCACACGTTCGTACGTTTGCACACGTTTGCACGCGCACACGTTCGTACGTTTGCACGCGCACACGTTCGCACGTGCACACGTTCGTACGTTTGCACACGTTTGCACGCGCACACGTTTGCACGCGCACACGTTCGTACGTTTGCACGTGCACACGTTCGTACGTTTGCACACGTTTGCACGTGCACACGTTTGCACGCGCACACGTTCGTACGTTCGCACGTGCACACGTTCGTACGTTTGCACGCGCACACGTTCGTACGTTCGCACGCGCACACGTTTGCACGCGCACACGTTTGCACGCGGCGAGCGGCTTGCGCGTTCTACTCAAGGAGACGACGGCGACGTTCGCAGGCAGGTGTCAACATCCCAACTTTATTTACACATATCAAATAAATACAAAAGCGTCGTATGTAATTCGCATGTAATTTAAATCCATTCCAGTGTTCTGAATTTTTTCCCCCCTCCCCCCCTCCCCCCACGTGTTTCGATTTAAAATCCAGCTCGTCCATGCATAATGCCCTCATCATCATTATTATTATATCACCCTATGAAAGAGGCAGCATCTCTTTGTCCATCTGTGTCTATGTCTGTCCTATCTGGCCCACCGTCTCTCCGTCCATCCATCTGTCCATCACTCCCCACCTCTTTGGCCAGTTGTCTGTCCTTCCGTCCGTTTGTCCGTCCGTCAGGACGCTCGCTCACGCGCGTGCGTCCGTCACCCAGTGCATCTCGCGGGCGGCGACCAATCACCGCCGCAAACGAGCTGCCTTCCGCGCGGCAGTTCGAGGGAAGAGAGAATCCGCCCGGCGTGGTTCGTGACCTCGAGTCTTGCCGGATGTTCACCGAATCCGCAGAGCGGTGGACTGCTTGGGGCAGGTCACCGATTAATAACAGGGGTGAGTCGCCACTACAGCGAGCTGCACCCGCAGCTCTTGGCGATGTACGATGACAGAAACGCTTAAATAATCGTCTACGAACACGCGGCGCCAATAAGTTATTACCGCGCTCTCGTCGCGTCGTCGCATTCACAGCTCGCGCGCGCGACACGACGCGCAGTCGGCCGTTGGCCAGCTCCCTGCGCATTGCGTAACCGCCGTCGGATAAATAATTTAAGGCCCTCGGGCTACGAAACCTGAACGCTGGAGGGACGTTCGGCGAATCGAGCAACACGATGTGGCATGGCAAGGGCATTCCAGTTTTCTCCAGCAGATTCCCACGGTCGGCGTACACCGTCCAAGTTCAACAAACAAAGGTCTCGAGAACCCCCCCCCCCCTCCTTCAGAATTCATAACAGTGCTGTAATGACACTGGGCCAGTGCTGGTTGGAAGGGACAAGCCGGGAGGGTGCAGTTAATATCCTCGAAGCTGGATGACGATGCGTGTGGTACGCGTAGTGTGTGGTATGCGCAGCTTTGTGAATTGGAACACAAAGCCAATGGGTGATGATGATTTTGCTGCACCAGTATTGGGCTATCACGAGGCCATTTCTGAGTGTGGGTCTCCACCGCGAGCGTGTGGGTCTCTATGCGGGTGTATGGGTCTGTGCAAGTCTGTGGCTCTCTATCTAGGTCTGTGAGTGAGTGTCTATGCGAGTCGATGAGACCTCAGTAGAACACACAAAGGGGTGGTGGGGCCAGCACCATCTTTGGCCGCCTTTGAGCACCAGGTACTCATTTAAGGCTGAGTCAACCTAGGGGAGGACCGGGATCAGTTATGATATAATTTGAACTTGCGCCACCGGGTTTGTAGCTCCATGCTCTAACCTCGACCCGCCTGACACATTACACACATGACACACACATGACGCACGACACACACACGACACGACACACACTCGCTCATCACAGCTCACAGTGAACCCCCTCGCCGCACAGGTGCCCCGCTTCGGCCTCGGGCACGGCGAAGGAGATGCGGGGGCACGGCCCCACGACGTTCTGGCACACGAGCTTGCGCAGCGACGCCGTGTTCACGATGTCGAAGCCCACGTCGCCGCCGAAGGTGCTCGGCTTCCAGTAGAGCGGCGAGCACACGGGGTTGCTCATGAGACCCTTGAGCGAGAACGGCGCCCCAATCTCCACCATGCTCTCGCCGAACATGGAGCCCTGGCGCGACTTCTCGGCCAGGAGGCCCACGTAGAACTCCACGGCGTCCACGTCGCCGTACAGTTCCTCCATCTCGGCTGCCATCTCCTCGTCGCCTGCCGGCGTACCACCGGACGGGGGACGGTGGGCGGGGGAGAGAAGGACGGGGTCAAGGTTCATCAGGGTGATTTTTCGATTTAAAGCTTTCGTGACTGCAGGGATTCATCTTCTTGGTTCTTTCGGTAAAAGTCACGTAGAAGGGAAATAATAAATAATACAAATAAAACATAATACAATTATTCTCACGACGTTTCGGCTACAACGCAAGCAGCAGTCCTCAGGTGAAGAAAGGACGGCTGCTTGCGTTGTAGCCGAAACGTCGTGAGAATTATTTTATTATGTTTTATTTTTATTATTTCCCTTCTACGTGACTTTACCGAAAGAACCAAGAAGACAGGGTGATTTTGTTGGAACGAGCCGGATAGAGGAGCCTCGTTTTCAACAGTGACCTGGGGGCATCGGTCTGCTGCCAGTAGGGGCCATGGTTAGCACGGTTGGCTGCGTACGGTGCGAAAGAAGTTCAACGTAGGTACATACATGATGGTCGCTGTGAGTATAGTCCTGATCGAGTCATTTTCGGGGCGTCATTTTCGACTTGGGCTAATTTGGACCACGACGCTGGTGGCACACGGTGGCTCTACCCTTGCTAATGGACGTCACGGGATCTCTAACGTCCGCCGTGAAGCAAACGTCGCGCAATGTTATTCACGGTTATTGCACCCGCAGTGATAACCAGCGCGGCCTACCGGATTCGAACCCTCCGTGACAAATGGCGAACGCGCCATGACTGCCGGTGCCACCGCCAAATTGTGATGATGATGAGCTGCCATTAGGCTAAAATAAAAACCGAGACGTTTCGTTGATGCTGTGGAGGTTTGCACGACACAAATGCAAGTTTCACTGCCATCCCTCTACGGACTACTGGATAGATGAACGAGCGAGGTAATTGCGTCGAATATCCAAATAGCCAAATCGAATATCCACATAGCCAAATTGTGTGCCGTGGAGTTCCATTCACCCCCCTGCCCCTGAGAGAGAGTGTGAGAGAGCGTGAGAGAGTGTGAGAGAGTGTGAGAGAGTGTGAGAGAGTGTGAGAGAGCGTGAGAGAGGGAGAGAGAGTGTGAGAGAGCGTGAGAGAGCGAGAGAGAGCGAGGGAGAGAGAGCGAGGGATGGAGTGGAGCCGGCACGCCGGGCGCGTCGTCTCCGTTGGGAGCGGGATGACAGTGCGGCTCGTGGCTCCGTTTGGTGGTGGCAGGAAGAGGAGGCACCACCCCCGCATTGTTCCACAACGCGGCAATTATCACCGCCTCCGGTAGGCCGGCAGCTCAGCAGAGGTGCGAGTGTCGAGGGGAGTGTCGTGGTCAGTATGGGAAGGTGAGTCGTAGGGGCTTGGGGTCAGGATTGAGGTCAGGGTTGGCCTCAGAGTCAGGGTCGGGGTCAGGGTCGGAGTTGGGGGTCAGGGTTGGGGTCGGGGGTTAGAGTTGGCCTCGGGGTCGGTGTCTGGGTCAGAGTCGGGGTTGGAGGTTGGGGGTTGGGGTCAGGTTGGGAGTCGGGGTCGGGGTTGGGGGTCAGGGATGGGGTTAGGTCAGGTCTGGGGTCAGGGTTGAAGTTGGAGTCAAGGTGAGTGTTGCGAGATGGGCGAGGGCAGCACCTGCGAGCTCCAGGAAGGAGGTGAAGGGCCGCATGTTGAAGCGGTGGCGGTACTGGTTGAGCGACTGCAGGCCCAGCGTGCGCCCGTGCTCGATGATGCTCATCGCCACGTGCAGGAGGTTCTTGTTGACGTTTCGACCGCCCGACACCTGGCCACGGCAACGCGGACACAAACACGCGTGCGCGTGTCCGCACAGCACAGAACCCGGTCAATCAACCCACTGCCGGACGACGGCCTCCCCCCACGCTGTGCGTTCCAGAGCCGGAATAAACCAAATTACAAACAGGGGCTGATAAAATACGTACCACTCTGTGGAAAGTGAACGTTCGTTTGCATATGGAGAGACTGGAAAATATAATTATTTATTAATGAGCGTGCCCCACACTGGTTTTGACAGGGAGACTCTGGCTGTTATACAACAGATTGTTACGAAGAAGACCCTCCTGCCGTTTGCCAATCGAATGCTGGATTGAGGCTTCCTCCCCATGGCGTGTCGGTCACGGGGGTTGTCCTGACCACGCCTCACCGCACCAGTCAGCATCGTAGCGCCGCAGCGCTGTAACGCCCGTTAGCCACGCGGCGCCGGCCCCGTCCATCTCAGGCCCTACGCAGGCTCTCTCCTGCTCGGCTCCCGAGCTCCGACGAGACCAGGCGCATTCCGGGCGGCCGTGGCCACGGGCAAAGCAAAAGTGAGCGTAGCAAACAGGGCCATCGATCATCCTGTGACGGGCAAGCGTGTAAGTTTGTTTGGCTGGTTCTCCTCCCCGGCCTCCTGCGAATGGACCCAGCCGTGCCTTAAAGCCTGAAAACCGCACCCTGACCTCACCAAACAGCCCACGCCCCCCCCGCATCCCGCCCCCACAAACACCCCAATACCTTTCCTGATGTCAAACACACATTGGATAGAGCTGTGCAGTGTCACATGCACTCCAGGTTGTTTACATGTAACAAAGCCAAAGATCCCCCGCATAGCCTTAACAGACTGTTGGGGCAAGTGCTGTTAGCGAGCACTTATGAAAGCCGGTACGGCGCACGAGGGGGTGGGTGGCCAGCACCACGCCCGGCCGCCTTTGTCTCCCCTGTGGCGATGTTTACCCACTGCACCAGGTACTAATTTTAGGGCTGAGTCGACCTAGGGGAGGCCCAGGATCGATTCCGATAATCGCTACTGTTGTTGGCCGTTAGCGGGAATCGAACACGGGCTGCCGGGTTCGTAGCGCAGCGCGCTAACCACTACACCACCGCTCCCCACACACACGCATATAAGGCTAGGTTTTACCCTTTCTGGCAATAAAACAGGTGTTAAGATGTTAAAACACCAAACTGAAACCTTTTGCAAGGAATCATGTCTACATTAACCACATATACTTGTGGTGAACATGCAAACAAAAAAACATGCTCTGGTAGTATATGATGGTGCATTGTCTTTGAAACTGATTGGTCCACACCAGAGACGGCTTTCTTTAGAGCCTCATCTCAAACAGCGTTGGACCAGAGGACGCCAAAAGGCGAACAGCACAAAGACAACGCCACCGTCAGGACATTGAGAGCTCGGGGTGAGCAGCTACATCATGGGACCTCCCCTGCCAATTATCCAAATATAAGGATAGATTTTACCCATTCTGGCAATAAAACCTATTCTTATATTTGGATATTGGCAAGGGAGGTCTCATCGCACACACACACGCCTATACATATGTAGTGGTTTAACGCGCGCCAAGTGGGGTAATTGTAAACACGTGCGGGTTAGGAACAGTGGGGTCGTATCGGGACATGCGGCTGTTGCTGGGGGACAACGGGTGAGACGGAGACGGCCCGTTAGGCAATTATGGATGCAGGGCAGTGATTGGCCGGTTGTTGTTGTCAGAGGCAAGGTGGCGCCTTTAAGTCTGGGAATGGGGACAGGTGGTGGCGGGGCCGGGGGCCCGGGGCGTTGGGGGGATGCCAGTTATTAATTGGAAATTAATAGGGACAGGGATAAATACGGGAGCGTCAGAGGGAGACGGGGAGTTGTGCTGGGAGCTGGACGGAGATGGTCGGAGCAGAAGATGAAGATACGAGAAGAAGTATAGAGAAGCAGTGGAGTAGAAGAAGTATAGAGTAGCAGTAGAGTAGGAGAAAAAGTATAGAGTAGCAGTGGAGAAGAAGAAGAAGTATAGGGTAGCAGTGGAGTAGAAGAAGTATAGGGTAGCAGTAGAGATGGAGACGAGGACGATACGAGAGGTAGAATAGGGTAGCGGTGGAACGGGAACGAGAGAGACAGTTGGAGTGAGACGGAGAAGCCGAGAGAGAGCGACGGCTGGAGTGGGACGGAGAAGCAGAGAGGGGAGTCGGGAGAGACGGAGGGAGAGACGGAGAGAGAGAGGGAGGATCAGAGCGAGCAAGGCCGGCGAAATGTGCCGAGTTTGATCAAATAAAGTGACGACAGAAAAGGAAGAAGTTGTCCGCGTAAAGTTCAGCACTACACATACATCTATTTGATCTATTCCCCCTTCCTCACCGTGCCGGCTCGCTGGCGCATGAAATTCCGCACAAGCGGCATGAGCTTCTTCTCGGCGAGCAGCCCGGGGTTGAAGAGGAACTCGTTGTAGCTGTAGTTGCGCCCGTCGATGTGCAGCGAGTCCGGCATGAGCGGGTGCCAGTGGTAGAGGTGGTTGAACTCGAGCGACATGCGGTTGCTGTACTGGAAGTTGACGCCAAACAGCAACGTGGGGTCGAACTTGAGGTGGAAGTTGTAGCCGCTGAGGTGCTGCACGTATTCCTCGATCACGATCTTTATCGTCTCGCCTGCGCTCACGCGGGGAGGGGCGTTTGCCACACACGCGGCGGGTATCGGTACTTTGTTGTTGTTGTTGTTGTCGTGGTTGTTGTTACGGTTATTGTTGTGCTCGTTTACCCGGGAAGGCTTCAGAGAGTCACACGATTGTTTTTTCAGGAGAGTCCTGCAACCGTCATCGTCGTCGTCATCGTCAGCACCGCCACCACTATGACCACCATCACCACCGCCACCACCACCACGACCACCACCGCCACCACCACGACCACCATCACCGCCACCACCACCACCACCACTACGACCACTACCACCATCAGCACCACGACCACCAACCACCACCGCCGGCCCCTCACCGGTGAGGATGAGGCGCGCCGTCTGGAAGAGCCGCTCGTCGTCCCAGCGCGGGTGCTGAGCGCGCAGGACATCACACACGCGGTTGTGCTCGCGCAGCCACACCGTGGCGTAGACGAGGAGGCCCGGCAGCAGGCCGTACACCTCGTGGCCCACGGCGAAGCGCAGCGACGCCGGCACGTGCTCCGGGTACACCATGTGCACCGGCGCGTCGCGCACCAGCGGAGGGTACGCCTCTCCGTCGATCAGCTGGGGACGGCGTCATCGGAGCGTCATCGGTCGACGCTCTATTCACGCGCCACTACGACGGCTACCGTGCCCCCCGTGAGCTCCGCTCGTTGATTGCGATGCCCGTGTTGAGGGCTCGGTACCAGGCACGGACTGCGTCATCTCATCCACCACTGCGTCATCTCATCTACCACTGCGTCGTCCGAATCACCACCACCACCCGGTGTGCAACCACTACCACGAGCCTGTGTTCAACCACCACCACACCCCAGGTCACAACAATTATCTTACTCTGGGACCTCCTTTGCCAGTATCAAAATTTTTTACCCTTTCTGGTTGTTACAACACCAAACAGAAGCCTTTTGCAAGGAATCATGTCTGCATTAACCACATATATTTGTGGCGAACATGCACACGCAAAAAAACATGCTCTGATAGTTTATGTGGTTAATGCAGGTATGATTCCTTGCAAAAGATTTCTGTTTGTTGTTGTAACATTTTAACACGAATGTTTTATTGCTGGAATGGTTAAAACCAATCCTTATATTTCTCTTTTTGTGAGGGTGAGCAGCGAGCGTGGTGAGGAACAGCCAAGGGGGGGGAGAGGGCGGTGCCAACCTGGAATTTTAATTTCCCTTCTTTGAAGAGCCGCAGCTGGTGTTGTCTCTCCAGCGTTCCTCCGTAGATGTGGTTCAGGTCGACCTGGAAATCGTCACGTCACACGCGCCTCTCGCTCAAACGAATTGTGCGGAGAACAGCAGCAATATCCATGCATCTATGTAGATAATTAAAAAAACTTGGCATTTTAGGAATGCCTTCTACCCACGCCCCCACACCCTCTAGATGTATGCATGCGTGCGTGTGCGTGTGTATGTGTGTGGCTGGTAGTGTAGCGGTTAGCGCGCTGCGCTACGAACCTGGCGACCAGAGTTCGATTCCCGCTCACGGCCAACACCGGTGACGATTATCTGAACCGGTCCTGGGCCTCCACTAGGTCAAATGAGTACCTGGTGCGGTGCGTTAAATACATCGCCACCGGGGAGATAAAGGCGGCCGGGCGTGGTGCTGGCCACCCACCCCCTCGTGTGCCGTTCCCGCCATTAATAGATGCTGGCTAACAGCACTTGCCACAACAGTATATGAAGGCGATATGAGGGTTCTTTGTCTTTTTCTTTGTGTGTGCGTGCGTACGTGTGTGCGTGCGTGCGCGTTCCGTGCCGCTTACCCCATGGCCCAGCGCGCGCGTGAAGGCGGGGCCCCGCACGGGGTCCGTGTTGAAGAACTGGTGAGTGAAGTGCTGTGCGAAGAAGGCGAACATGAGGTTGGAGCCGTGCGGGTTGGCCTTGAACTGCCGGCGAAGCAGCAGCCGCTCGGCCACGAGCTTGGCGCCGGGCAGCTGGGGCTTGCCTGCCGCACACCAAGACAACAAAGATCCCCCCGTGTATCCTTAACAGACTGTAGCAAGCACTTATGAAGGCCGGCACGGCACACGAGGGGGTGGGTAGCCGGCACCATGCCCAGCAGCCTTTGTATCCCTGGTGGCAATATTTACATACTGCACCAGGTACTCATTTGAGGCCGAGTTGACCTAGGGTAGGCGCATGACCGGTTAGGATAATCGTCACTGGTGTTGGCCGTGAGCGGGAATCGAACTCAGGTCGCCGGGTTCGTAGCGCTGCGCACTGACCGCTGAGCTACCGCTCCCCACACACACGGCGACAGCAGCAATAACAACAAAAACCACACACACAATGGCGGTGATTGAACAATGTCCGTCAGCGTTCTGTAATTCACGCGCGTGACATTTCCGCGT
Source organism: Lethenteron reissneri (assembly GCF_015708825.2). Lineage (NCBI taxonomy): Eukaryota > Metazoa > Chordata > Hyperoartia > Petromyzontiformes > Petromyzontidae > Lethenteron > Lethenteron reissneri. The sequence goes on along the minus strand of NC_083826.1, from coordinate 3,491,551 downwards.
GCAGCCACGGTCTCTGCCATCGTTCTGCGGGCTCAACCGCAAACGCCGACAGCGGTAGCCATCGCCCGAGTGTGCAGGCGGTGCAACTTCCACCGGGCGCCCTGACATTGGAGTTGCCGCCTGCCCAATTGAATTCCTCGCATATGTTAACTATTGCATTATTTTGAGTATTCGATCAAAGAAGTATCGATTATCAGGTCCACTAATCAACTAATTAGATAACGTGAAAAGCCTACTCTCCGTTTCCACCTCACGATTTACCTCGTAAAATACTACTATTTACCTCAGTTTATATCATAAAATGCCACTATTTACCTCAGCTTATATAATAAAATACCACTATTTACCTCAGTTTATATAATAAAAAACTACTATTTACCTCAGTTTATATAATAAAATACTACTATTTACCTCAGTTTATATCATAAAATACTACTATTTACCTCAGTTTACATCATAAAATACTACTATTTACCTCAGTTTATATCATAAAATACTACTATTTACCTCAGTTTATATCATAAAATACCACTATTTACCTCAGTTTATATCATAAAATGCCACTATTTACCTCAGTTTACCTCATAAAATACATCTAAAATGTTTGTGAGGGTCACGAACACGGGTTAGAATATTACAGCGAGACCAATCCGCCACAAGGCAATGCTCGGTCGGCTACCTGCGATGCCCATGGGCGTGGGGCAGTCCCGCGGCACGGGCGGCAGGATCCGTGTGAAGTACGACAGGTTGGAGTACGCCTCCCACGACTTGTATCCGTACACCGAGTTGTAGGTCGGTGGGCTGTCGATCAGGTCCGAGCGCGCTGACAGAGACACACACGCGGACAGACGTGTAAAGCCGCGTGAACGCTAACGATGGGAGGAAGCATTCGAGCTTGTAGACGCATTCAGGTGATGCGTAAGGGAAATGCGCAACCCTGCAACTTGCTCGCTCACATCACGACCACCACTAACGCCACCATCATCGCCACCACAACCACCATCATCGCCACCACAACCTCCATCATCGCCACCATCACCACCACCACCACCGCCGTGTGGGAAGTTGTAGGAAGTGAGGCAAGACGCACACACAAGGACGTAGCGCATGATGGCGTCACGCAGGAAGGAGATGCTGTTGACGACGTCCCAGACGGCGGGGAAGTTGGTTAGGATCCAGTGCACCGTGTCTGGGCTCGGCTTCAGCAGCCTTACGATGGCCGTGCGCAGCTCCGCTGTACGAGCAGGGGAACACAAATGGTGGGGATGTGATTGAGACATTTGACCCAGCGTCTGGTTTGGCTGTGACAGTGTCAGTTGGTTTTAGGAAGTCTCACCAGATGCCCTGTAACGTTCATAAACATGTTTAATTTTCTTACCGGTTTAATATGTGCTGGCTTCGTGTTTGTGGCAGTGGCGAGATTTTAACTGTCTCGCTCGGTATGGAGGAGGTCGTGGGTTCGATCCTGACTCTGATGCCTGTTGTATATTTGGAGGTTGTATTTTCTCCCCGTAGTTGCGTGGGTTTTTCCTCCGGGTCCTCCGGTTTTCCCCTCCACATTTAGAAACATGCGTTGAGAGTATTTATACGCCATTTCGCCGAGCAATCATTTGTTGTAACCAGGTCTCTACTGAAAAAGGGCTATTATAGCTCAGTCGGTCTTACCTGGTACAATAAAAAACAGTTTTAGTTTAAATGTGGGCAGAGGGCTGGGCTACCTGATAAGTGGGTGGAGCTAGTGGCCGAGTGGGCGGAGCTAGTGACCGAGTGGGCGGAGCTAGTGGCCGAGTGGGCGGAGCTAGTTGCCGAGTGGGCGGAGCTAGTGGCCGAGTGGGCGGAGCCAGTGACCCAGTGGGTGGAGCTAGTGGCCGAGTGGGCGGAGCTAGTGGCCCAGTGGTTGTGCTTATGTAAAAGTGGGCGGAGCTAATGGAGGGGGCAGCTGCCAGCTGAGCCGTGCGGCGTCCCGGTTTGAGCCCACAGAACTTTGACGTCACTCATTTTAAATTGGGACCCCCCCCCCCTTCCATGACGACTTAATGTCAACCGTGCTTAATGCAAGGCTACCGAGGTGCCGAACGGACGACAAATTCTGACCGGGCCCCCTGCCGGTTACGTGACTTTACCGAAAAGAACCAAGAAGACGAATCCCTGCAGTCACGAAAGCTATAAATCGAAATTCAATGGGGGTGGCGTGGCACGCCCCGGACAAAGCGGGGCGCGGTGGTGACGGGGCGATGAGCGGCGTGTGCGCGTGTGACGGGCGCGGCTTGCTCACGTATGGTGCAGTTTTTTCCGTGGTATCCCGTGTAGGTGCAGTCGCAATCGTAGCGTCCGTGCTCGTACTCCGTGCAGACGCCCTTGTTCCGGCACGGGAAGGAACAGCAGGGATTCGCCGTCTCTCCAACTGGAACAAAATGCAGAGATCCGTGTAGCCTCGACGGACTGTTGGGGCAAGTGTTGTTCGCGAGTAGCACCTATGAAGGCCGGCACGGCACTAACAGAGTGTTTGGGCACCTATGAATGCTGGAACGGGGCAATCGGGGGTAGGTGGCCAGCACCACGCCCGGCCGCCTCTGTTTCAGCAGTGCTGATGTTTACATGCTGGAAACCGGTACTCGTTTAATGCCGAGTCGACCTAGGAGAGGCCGAGTAACAGTTCAGATACTCGTCACTTGTGTTGGCCGTGTGCAGGAGTTGAACTCGGGTCTCCGGGTTTGTAATGCAGTGCGCTAACCTCTGCGCCACCGCTCCCCACACACACCATTCTGGAACACGTGTGCACATACGCACACACGCAGGCACCACCATACACCGCACCTCCGATTAGCGTGGTTGGCTACGTACGGCGCGAAAAAAGTTCAACATGCATACGTACACTTCAGCAATGAATGAGTGAGTTTCACGCGAACGACAACCGCGATAGTAGCGATAGACGAGTGAGAAGGAGGAGGTGGTGGAAATTCCACGTGCCCCATGTGTGGAATTTGGTCTACATGTTGGACAACCACAGTTGGCATTCTCACAGAGTGGAATGCATTTCATTGGCCCCTGGGGGCCTGATGGGCTGTGTCTAACCCCAACCGGGATTTGAACTGTAAGTGTTCGGTTGAAAGCAAATATAAGCACAACTCTGTTCTGTGTCTCCACATAAAAATGCAAATATGCTTGAGACCAAAGGGCAGTTGGCTTTTCAGACCAACGTTATCCATAAGTATATGTTTAAACAAGCAACCTCTGGGCCGGTTTAAGCCTTTTGGGTCTCATTGGCAGCCATGGACAGGAATTGAACCCAGGTTTCTGGGGTTCATAGCACAGAGCGCTCACCACTGTGTCTTTGCTCTGTGCACAGCGTTGTAAAAAACTTAAAAGTGACATCCCCGCCGTGTGTTTATGCCCAGGATGGGTGGATTGGGTTCCTCAGGAACCGATGGACAAATCAAACTTCACTTTCATTTAGGCCGGACGGTACACGTCTAAGGCTGCTCATGTTTTCTATGGTCAACGGATTAAATGCACATTAAAAAATATATATATTTTGGTGGCCAAATAACAGCAGCGTATTACGGGAGCATCTTCACGAACCGAATTCGAATCTCGCCGGCACGCGGGGCGAAACGTCGGACGTGGTCGCGGCACGACCCTGAAAGTGCACGGCGACCTGCCACGCAGTAGGCAAAGCACGCAGTCAACCAAACATTCTCCGCAATCATTGGCGCGTGCCACGGCAAGGCGTCCACACCCCATGGCGGTCCAGGGATCCGGTTCCACGATAGGAATGCACCGATGGTTGGTGGCAACGTATTGTCTGTCAGCGGGCGCGTTCAGTTTGGCGATCCTCTTGCCCCTGACACGAAACGGCCTAGTGACGTCCGATAGTTCATTGGCATTGTTTGAAGCGAGCCTCACCATGCTAATGAGACTCTAAGCATCCCAGTTCTGCTTGTGTTCGAGCCGTGCTGCTGAAAACGCACTTCCGAAAGGCGTTGTGTGGCCGATGGTATCTGTAAAATACGTTTATTTAAGCAGGAAAAACAAAGGTGGAAAGGAGGCGAATTGGTATGTTTATTTATTCTGTTGCCTATAGCTCAGCGAAGGTCACAAGGTGTGTGTGTGTGTGACGGCCAACACCGGTGACAATTATCTGAACCGGTCCTGGGCCTCCCCTAGGTTGACCGAGCCTTCAATGAGTGCCTGGTGCAGTGTGTAAACATACCCACTCAGGAGAGAAAGGCGGCTGGGGTGTGGTGCTGACCACCTACCCCTCCGTGTGCCATACAACCCTTCATTAGGTGCTCGCTAACAGCACTTGCCCCAAAAAGTATAAGGTTACAGGGGGGAACATTTGTCGATGTAATACAAAAGGTTGCTATTGACAATGCTATTATTGTTATTACGCAACAAACCAAAGCCGTGATTTGTAATGTATTGCTGCCTTAAGGATGATCCTGGGTACACTAGGAGTGGCAACCCTAGGCTATACAGGGTAAAGCAAGGCTGCCTATTTTTGGCCACAATCGGTGCCCGAGAGAAAGTTTAATTAGCACCACGAATGGGGTGTGGTGCATTCAAAACAAGCAACCAGTTTCTCATTATTAACCGGCGTGGCCTATAAAAACTAATACGTTTCCCACCGTAATTTGGGCTCTCGTAAAAGAAGGTTAACTTGCCAGCACCACCTGTCCCCACTGGGATGAAGCAGCATCGCGGCGTGGGGCTTTTTTGTTGTTTTTAAACTGCCGCCGTAACCCAAAGTGGCGTTTTGAAGATCCCGCTCCGTTCGGTTTTGTCCAAGGGACACCACGCGACGTCACGTCGTTTCCTTGCGCGCCGCGCCCCTCCAGCCCTGCGTGGCGTCCCCTTGCCGCCAGACCGTTGCGTGAAATTGAGCGCGAGCGTTTCCAGCCGTCGCCCACCACGGCCACGCGCCGTTGCTCCCGCTGTCGGTTGACTGGCGCCACGCTTCCAGAAGAACATCGGAGCTTTTTTTAATACTCCTAGTTCTTTTGGTAAAGTCACGTAGGTAAAAAATGAAATAAAATTTTTTTTTTATTAATTTTAATTTCATTTTTTACCTACGTGACTTTACCGAAAGAACTAAGAGTATGAATCCTTGCAGTCACGAAAGCTTCAAACCTTTTTTTTTTACTCAATCGCAATTCTGCTTTTGGCCAAAGCAAATCTGTACGGTTTCCACTTATTATTGCAATCATCATTTCCGCCAAGAGCACAGGGGGTGTTAAGATGTTCACACACCAAATAGACACAAACCCATTATCACCGCAAGGCATCGAGTCTGTATAAACCAGCTGTTTGTGGAAAAGATCGATGGTGGCTAGAGGAACGCGCAAAACGGAACGCACCGCCGTCGCCATAGATAGGAAAGGTCTCTTCGTCCTAGTACACGCACGCACGGGCACAAACGCGCACGCACGCGCACACACATGCACGCAAAGTGTGGGCGACGACCCGCCAGGCCCGTGCCGAGCGTCGAGCGCGCGACGGCCGGGCGAGCCGCCAGACCCCAGGAGGGCCAGCGAGAGGGGATGTTTTGCCGACGTCCGCGTGAACAGCCGCCCATTGTCTGCACTCGCCAAGGGTCATCGGGGTGAAACCCCGCAGCGGGCACGACGCTGCTCTCTCGCGCACGATTTAGCGCTCGTGTGATGTTCCGCACGGTGTCCGACGTTTCGCTCCACGTGCCGGGAGCTTCTTCACTATCGACAACTGCGCAGGGCTTTTTCACAGTTGCGCTGCTCATACAGCTTTCTGCGCGATGTTATTACCGGGGTTGTACCGTGCGTTTTTTGAAATTATGTCCGACGTTTCACTGCAGGTACCAGGGGGGGGTGGCTTCCTCAAGTTACTGAAGTCAAACGACGCGCGGAACACCGTGCGGTACGACCCAAAATCGTGTCGGCGGAGCGCGAAACAAACGGACGCTGGACTTGCGCCGTGCGGTAAACGCGAGGGCGCCGTCGCTCGGGGGCCTACCTTCGGCGGCGGTGGTGGCGCCGCACAGCACCGCGCACAGCGCCAGCAGGAGCCACGGCGCGAGGTGGCGACTCGTGGGGCTTCTCCTCCTCCTCCTCTCTGTGGAGAAGACGTTAAGAGGACAATGAGCCCGCGCTTGCATCGGTACGGCGCTCGGGGCTTCCTTTCAGCCGAGCTGCGATGCCTGGCCAGCGGCAAACATCGGTGGCGAGCGGTACCCGAACCGGTCCTGTGTACCCCCTCTTCACCGACCCGCACTCACCAGCGTGGTGAAGTATGGCATGGGCACGGCCGGCTAAGCGTGGTGCGAATGAAGTTTAACGTACGTACATCCAGCGGTGGATTGGCAAAAGGAGCGTGGCGATTGTGTGGAACAGCCTGCTCGGTATTGCCATGCTTAAACATGAGCTGGGTACAGAGAGAGGGTTGTTGTTGTTGTTGTTTATGTTATTACGATGCTTGTTTACTCAGGAAAACTTAATTGATGCTCAAGACTCGTTTTCGGGAGATTCCCGCCAAGTTTTCAGCATATACAGAATTGCGATATTTGGGCCAATACCGGTAACATTGACTGTTTTTAGCTCTGGGAGGAACCCGGAGGAAACCCATGCAAAGCAGGGGGAGAACTTACAAACTGCACACACAGAGATGCCCGAATCGGGATTCGAACCCGGGCCCTTCATGCCGTGAAGCACGGCTGTTACCACTGCCACCACTGTACCAGACTCTGATCGGGCAAGCTCACGTACCTGTGGAATAATGGGCAATGGCTCGTAGCTATGTAGTGGCAATCACGTCCACACACACACACCGTGTACAGACAGCCTGGGTTATAAATAGCTGTACGGCAGTCGTAGTAGCAACTGACTTTCTACAGGTCACCAACTGCCAGCCACAGCCTCCAGGCCTCCTCTACCGACCGAGGGGCAGCATCCGCTGTGACGCGTCACGTGCCCACTGCGTCGTACAGCAGCTCACGTGGCTCTTCCTGGGTCACTCGGGAGCGTTGACCTTTCCCTCCTCTCAGCAGCAACGCCACCGTCAATGCACTGCGATCCGCCGTCGTTTTTGTGAACCCGAGTTCGAATCCCCGGCCGCGGCTAACATCGGTGGCGGGCGAGCAATATCCGAGCCCGTGCCTGGTTGTGGGAACGCACAGAGGTGTACGCTTTCGAAGTAAACACCAAGGGGTCTTTACTCTATGCCCGGAAGCTTGCGCCGGTGGTGCGGTGTCGGTGGTAACTCGGCTCAGATCCGGCAGGTCGCCCTGGTTATTCCTGCGGTGCGAGTATTAACCGTACAACTACGTGCGGTTTGGCTTCCAAGTTCGAAAAATCATCCGTAAATTACTCAATTGGGATCACGCAGAGTAACACCGCTCCGTTAACGCACTACAATTAACGGTGTATCCCACACTACACTCGCTACTGGCGCACCAAACCTGTCTGTGAAACGCAGCGCCATCATTCGCGATTAGCCCCCCGCACCTGTGAAACTGGCGGCGAACACGGAACGCGCAAAATTATTTGCGGCATTAATGTTAGGACCTCTGCATCATCGTCGCCGTAGTCGTGGCAGCAGCAGCAGCAGCAGCATCAACGGTGGTGCCGAGCGAGCGTGAGAACCACTCACGTGTGCCAACCGCCAGCGGCACAGCACGGATAGGGATTGCAGCGGTGTCAGCGGTGTGTGTGTGTGCGCGCCTTTGTCTTTGTGTGCGAGACTCGCTGGCACAAGCGTGGCTCGTACTAGAAGCATCGAGGAAGCCCGTGCCCCCGAGCTAGAGGATCGTTATGTGTCCCAATGTCACACCCCACCACCGCATAGCGATTTTGTTCCCATGATACATAAAGTTGTTCTGATAATATAATTATTCTAATGGTTCAACTTGTTTGCCCAGGAATGCCTCACTGAGTCTCAAGACTCTTTTTCAGGGCGGACCTGCCAAAGGTCTGCACTTGGGTGCAATATTGACATTTGTAAATCCAATCGAACGATTTGCAGTTAACGCGATCTGACCCAAAAACTTATATTATGAATAATATTGGTCGCGAAAGCCTACGTGTTTAATTTGATTTGCAGTTACATATGTTTTCAGCATTGTGATGTAGTTTGGTCGATACCGGTTAAGTAGCTCGTGCGGGCGTTGAGCTTTGGGAGGAAATCGGAGAACCCGCAGTAAACCCATGCAGAACAGGGGCCAGAGAACATACAAACTCTACACAGACAGAAGCCAGAGTGGGCAATCGAACCCAGGCGCTTCTGGCTTGCGAGGCGCGTGTCACCACTGCGCCACTAACCGCCCAGCCGCTTCACCACGCTGGTCAGCGTGCGATTCACACAGAACCCCGTAGAGTCAAAGAGACCCCCACAGATTCACACAGAACCCCACAGACTCACACAGAACCCCACAGACTCACACATAATCCTATAGACTCACAGAGACCCCACAGACTCAGAGACCCCACAGATTCACACAGAACCCCGTAGAGTCAAAGGGACCCCCACAAACTCACAGAGACCCCACAGAGCCCTAAGTGAGGACGATGCAGTTGAGTTTGGTGGCAGCAGCAGCAGCGGCGCTGTGTGGCTCGTCTGTAATTATCCATCGGTGCCAGAGGAGACAGCCGCAAAGTGAAAGGAACCCGTCGGCAGGCAGGGGCGTGTGAGTAGGTGTGTGAGTAGGTGTGTGAGTAGGTGTGTGAGTAGGTGAGCAGGTGAGTGAGTAGGTGTGTGAGTAGGTGTGTGAGTAGGTGAGCAGGTGTGTGAGTAGGTGTCTGAGTAGGTGTGTGAGTAGGTGAGCAGGTGAGTGGGTGTGCGAGTCTGTATTGGTTGGTAGCTGGGTGTGTCGATAGGTTTGCGGGTCGGTGAGTGTATGAGTATGCGAGTGCGTGTAAGTGTCTGTAGGTAGGTGTGTGAGCAGGTGAGTGAATAGGTGTATGTAAGTGTCTGTAGGTAGGTGTGTGAGCAGGTGAGTGAGCGTAAGTCTATCGGTAGGTGTGCGAACAGGTGAGCGAGCAGGTGAGTGAGTGTGACTGTAAGTCTGTAGGGAGGTGTGTGATCAGGTGAGTAAATAGGTGAATGTAAAGTGTCTGTAGGCAGGTGTGTGAGCAGGTGAGTGAGTGTAAGTCTGTAGGTAGGTGTGTGAACAGGTGAGTGAGTGTAAGTCTGTAGGTAGGTGTGTGAACAGGTGAGTGAGTGTAAGTCTGTAGGCAGGTGTGTGAACAGGTGAGTGAGTGTAGGTCTATAGGTAGGCGAGCGAGCAGGTGAGTGAGTGTAAGTCTGTAGGCAGGTGTGTGAGCAGGTGAGTAAGTCTGTAGGCAGGTGTGTGAGCAGGTGAGTGAGTAAGTCTGTAGGCAGGTGTGTGAGCAGGTGAGTGAGTAAGTCTGTAGGCAGGTGTGTGAGCAGGTGAGTGAGTAAGTCTGTAGGCAGGTGTGTGAGCAGGTGAGTGAGTGTAAGTCTATAGGCAGGTGTGTGAGCAGGTGAGTGAGTGTAAATCTCTCAGTAGGTGTGTGAGCAGGTGGGTGTGTGAGTGAGCGAAGGAGCCTGCGGAGTAGCCGTGGGCTCACCTGTCATGACTTGTCGATGTGTGAGACCCGGCCGAGGAAGCTGTTCCAGGTGCGTTGCGAGGATCGCCGAGAGAGATAGAAACCTTGAGTAGACGCCGCTGCTACTGCAAGCCCTGCAGGTCTGTCCCCTCGCCCAAGACCCCGCGCGTGGGAGCGAGTCGAGGTATTTATACACCTGGGATTGTTGGCCTCGCCTCGCCTGCACAACACGAGGTGTACGCCAACAAATAACGACACACACGAAAGGGAGACGGACGGAGGAGGAGGAGGCGGCGACGGAGGCGTAGGAAGAGGGAGGCGATGTTCAACTCCCTTCAACTCCTCCCCTTCAACTCTCCCCAATCCTCACGCGTGCCCGAAAGGGGGGGGGGGTGTAGGCGCAACCCTGCAATTGCTGGGCTTGCGCGACTGTCAGCCGAGAAATGGGGAGGGGGGGGGCTCCTCCTGACCGAAGCGAAGATTCGAGTGCTGGTGGAGGCTTGGCCTTAAACACCGGACGAGGTTCGTGTTACCCCACCACCACCACGCGTGCTGCGTGCTTGTTGCACATTGACACAGCTGGGTGAACAGAAGCGGTGGGACTGTGGAGGAGGAGGAGGTGGTGGTGGCAGGGGGTGGAATAAATCTCACACCATCTTCTTGGTTCTTTCGGTAAAGTCACGTGGAAGGAAAATAATAAAATAATAAAAATATCATTTTATTATGTTTTATTTTTATTCTTTTATTATGTTCCTTCTACGTGACTTTACCGACAGAACCAAGAAGATGAATCCCTGCAGTCACGAAAGCGTTAAATCGAAATTTAAATCTCACACCGTTATTAAAGCTGCCGTGCCGGGAGATCGAGTGAAAGGGCGACCTCTTTGCGTTTGCAAGCGCAGCACGGTAGCCAGTACACCAGTCGGTGTATATACACACCTCGGTTATCCTTGATTCAACAAAGAGATGCGATAAACCCATTGAGACTCAAGGCTCGGGTAATGTGAAGTTATTTTAAGCACCGACGAGTCGTCATTTGTGTTGCGGCTAGCCGATAATTCCCTGCTCGGCGCACGGATATGTTTGATCGACACACACGCGTAACGCACTAAGCTCAGCAATCATGAAAATCACGCTCAATTTGTGAGAGGCTAATTTCGGGACGGCGACGTGGAGCAATGAGCGTTGGTGATGATGCAGCAATGGGATGAGATGCCGGGTGCCTGCAACGGGAAGAGACTCGGGCTACGTAGACAAATCGAGGACTATTTTCTTTGAACCTATCTAGAAGCAAAGAGTATTCTTTGGGTCTTTCGGTGAAGTCACGTAGGTATAAAATAAAATAAATCACGACGTTTCGGGCGCAACACAAGCGTCCATCGTCAGGTCGCGCCCGAAACGTCGTGATTTATTTGATTTTTACCTACGTGACTTTACCGAAAGAACCAACGAGTATGGATTCCTGCAGTCACGAAAGCTTCAAATCACGTATAGCTGTATCAACACTTGATACAGCTATCGTGCTGTGATGGTTCCACCTGAAGACGGAAGCTTGTGTTGCCTCTGAAACGTCGTGATTTTTATTTTATTTTTTATTTTACTTTTATTATTTTTTTTACCTACGTGACTTTACCGAAAAAAACCCTAAGAATATGAATCCTTGCAGTCGCGAAAGCTTCAAATCTAGAATCTTCAAATCACGATTGAACCCAAAGAATAGTGCGTATAGAATTTACATAAACGGGGTGAACAATGCCCGCTGCAAGGCTTGCCGCTCAGACGGCATTCACACGTGCGTCTCATCCGCAACTTGTGGGCACGTGGCGCTCGATGGGTCGGTGACGATTCCTTACGGAGCTCCGCAGAGATATTTTGTCAACCATGAATAATAAAGGCTCAGTCTTTTGTTATGCAGTCTATTCATAGTCTCAAGCCGCACCTTACCATAATAATAAAAAGTGGGCCATTCCTGGCCCTTCCCTCCCCCCTCAACCATTATATATACGGAGTGGTATCTCTTGTAATCTCTCATTTATTTGATACAGCTGTCGGGCTGTGACGGTTCCACCTGAAGACGGAAGCTTGTGTTGCCTCCGAAACGTCGTGATTTTTTTATTTTATTTTACTTTTGTTAATTTTTATTTTTTACCTACGTGACTTTACCGAAAAAACCTAAGAATATGAAGACGAGATATGTGTGTACAATTTGACGACGACGACACAACGTAGATTGAATAATATATGTATACAAAAAGGACGTCACGCTTTCTGGCAAGAGTGCAGGCGTTAAGATGTTCAATGTCTTGATGCACTACACTATATTCTAAAGTTCTACAATATAAACATTGACTTAAAGCTTTCGTGACTGCAGGGATTCATATTCTTTAGGTCTTTCGGAAAAGCCAGGTAGACAGATCAAATTATAAAAAAAAGTGTTAGTTATTATTGTTATTTTTGTTATTATTTGATCTATCTACGTAGCTTCTACAATATAAATAAAAAAAATAATGCCAGGTATGACTCGGATTATGAAGCTGATTTGTTACAATTAATCCGTATTTTTCGTTCCCTTAAAAATCTCAATGTTCATCCTACAAAGTCCCATCACAAGGGAGAAACACAAATAGACAACAACAATGTTTCGCCCGTATTGAAACAGCCTTTACGCCGTATGGACCTGAAAACTCAATTTCCCTGTACAATAATGCGAGTACACCGTATGGGTTTGACATGCATGCTACTATACACTACTATACACTCTACACGACACTGCTATACACTAAACTATACATTACACTATATGCTACACTTTTACATACCTGTCAACCCCTTATCAGTGCCCTACCTTATTACAGACAAATTCCAACATTATTGGTCACCCCGTACCCTTAGAAATCCCAACGTTCATGCTACAAAGTCCCATCACGAACAAAATAGACATTGTGCAAGAAGGATACGGTGTTAAACCGTACGGGTTGGGACTTTGTGCCAGGTTGCGTGATTGCATCATCACAACACGATAATAAAAGGGGATGGGCGGTCGAGGCGGGCACCGGAACGGCAGCTAAAGGCGTGGGACAAAGTCCGCGGAGATGGGAGCTACAGCATCGCGTGCAGCTGCGGGTCTGATGGTGGTGGCTTTGGTGGCTTTCATCCAGCGGTGGATTGCCACAGGAAGGATTGCACATTGCCACACTTGCCAATAAAACCGTCCGCAGGAATGCGCTGCGCTCCGCCGCAAAGCAATTCCCATTGAAAACCTCAACAGCGTTCAAGGTTTGAAAGTTAACTGCGACGGTGTCACGCACGGCACAAAGACACCCCCGTATAGCCTGTAGCAAACTGTTGGGGCAAGTGCTGTTAGCGAGCACCTATGAAGGCCGGCACGGCACACGAGGGGGTGGGTGGCCAGCACCGCACCACGTCCGACCGCCTTTGTCTCCCCAGTGGCGATGTTTACACACCGCACCAGGTACTAATTTGAGGCTGAGTAGAACCAGGGGAGGCCCAGGACCGGTTCAGATAATCGTCACCGGTGGGTGGCCGTGAGCGGGATACAGAACCCGGGTCGCCGCGTTCTGCCCGCAGCGCGCTAACCACAACACAACCGCTCCCCAACAACGCGAGATTTCGCACACACACACAGCGTTTACCCGGTGCGATGAAAGTTGTACGATGATAATAATCCCTCGCCTTACATTCCAGGCTTGCAGTTTACGATCGTTGCTTCCAGGATTGGGAGTTGAGTCACGCTGAGTCGACGTTTCGGGGGCCAGGCATTGGGAGTTTCCGTTACCATAAAATGTCGTAAAGAGCACCCCACCCCCATCCAACTCCACCCCCCGCGCCGTCACGCACTTTGCATTGTTCTGCTTTATACACCACGTGGAAAGAGCCCGGAACTTATAGCCATCGTCTGGGAGACGAAAATTCCCTCCACGAATCATTAACCCTACCCCGCCCCCACTAGAATTCAGCGGTGTCAAGATCGGCCTCTGTGGAGGAGGAGGAGGCTCGTAAAGGACGCTGTTCCTGGGCGGTTTCGAGGCAGTCGTCCTCCAGCAACAACCAGAGGTCGAAGGAGCAACGCTCACAACAACGAGTGGAGCGCCGGGCGATTACAACGCAGCGAATTGACACAGTTGGGGTGCGCAGTCGGTGCATCTGTCGGTCATGTCGGTCAACACATGGCACCTGGGTGTGTGTCTTTGTCCAGTCACCCCCAACATTTTTAGATGTGTCCAAATAGTAACCCACAGCGACGAGGCACCCACAGCGACGAGTGATCCACATCAGTCACCCACAGCAAAGAGTCACCCAAAACAAAGATCCATCCACAGCACAATCACCCACAGCAGTCACCCACGGCAGTCACCAACAGCACAGTCACCCAAAGCAAAGATCCACCCACAGCAAAGAGTCACCCAAAGCAAAGATCCACCACTGCAGTCACCCATAGTAAAGAGTCACCCACAGCGGGTGTAGATCTGGCAAAGAGTCATCCACACAATTTTGGACAAAAATCATAGTTTTCTCAGTGCCGAGTCACAGCGGTCAGCGGTTCGGTTGATGCGATACACAGCGGTCAAATATCACCACTGCAGGGCTATTACAACCAAACGGTCTCCCGAGTATCCGCGGCGTAATTATTTAACCAATGACCAGAACATCCCCAACTTCCAAAGCGCGGCTGAGTCCCGAAACTCGGTTTGCAGGATGGTCCTTGGTACATTGGCATGTTTGGTCAATTGCATCGAGTTTGGCTTCACACGCACGCGGATGGCTTTATTTTGGTGATTTTCGAAAAGTTTTTTGGTTCGGCCATGTGTGTTTGTTGTAGTACGGAGTTAGACTGATGGCCTTAATCTAAGTTGTCTTGTGGTTGTTGTTGTTTGACTTGCATCCCACTGGGATTTTTGCACACAGCGTTGGTGTACGGTGCTTTTTCGGCAATATTTTGCTGTTTTTTCTTGGATTTTCTGTTTACACATAGTCACATAGTCACATTAAGATGTTTTCTTGTTCATGTTTTTGTTTTTTGTTTGTTGCGGTTGCACCCGATTCAAGAGCCAAATGGCTCACAGGGCTATACCTAATACATGAAACTGAAATGTAATCCGGAGAACCCGGAGAAAGATTACACACGCGAAGAGCTACCAAGTCCTCAAAACTTCGCAATCTATGGCTGTACTGCCATCTGATGGTCACCTCGAAAATAGCCAGTTCTAGCCTCTTACAGATACGGTGAAGCCATTCTTATTTGAATCTGCGTTTCCCAAAACAGCACGAGGAGCTTAACGCTTTACTGAAAATTTTATTGAATATGGAAATAAAGCGTGATTATAATGGCAGGATATGGCGGTGTGTATTATAATAATATCATTATCACTGAAACAAATTATGAATAACAAAAACCACGGCGTTTTTTTTGCGTGCATAAATCTAAAACACACCTTTTGCATTGCCAAGTGACACATTTTCGAAATTCCAACGTCAATGTTGTGTGTGCGACAGGATGTTCTTATCTCTTCACGTTAAAAAAGAGTCCAGAAGTCATCTTGGCTAAGACTGCACTTCCTCACTTCCCTCCGGCAGATGACACAGCTGCTGCTGCTGCTGCACAGGACACCGCAGCGACTACCAAGATCTGACAGTCTCCCACAATCTGACATTAGATTAGATTGTGACAGTCACACAGACCTACAGACTTACACAGAGACCCACAGACTCACACAGAGACCCATAGACTCACAGTGAAGTCCATAGACTCGCACAGAGGCACATCCACACAGAGACCCACAGACTCACACAGACCCATAGACTCCCGCAGAGACCCATAGACTCCCACAGAGACCCATAGACTCCCACAGAGACCCACACTCACACAGAGACCCATAGACTCCCCGAGAGACCCATAGACTCCCGCAGAAACCCATAGATTCACAGTGAAATCCATAGACTCGCACAGAGACACATCCACACAGAGACCCACAGATTCACACAGAGACCCAGAGACTCACACAGAGACCCATAGACTCCCGCAGAAACCCATAGACTCACAGTGAAATCCATAGACTCGCACAGAGACACATCCACACAGAGACCCACAGACTCACACAGAGACCCATAGACTCCCCGAGAGACCCATAGACTCCCGCAGAAACCCATAGACTCACAGTGAAATCCATAGACTCGCACAGAGACACATCCACACAGAGACCCACAGACTCACACAGAGACCCATCGACACATATTTCCATAGACTCACACAGACAACTAATGACTCGGAGAAGTCCAGAGATTCACAGATCCGTAGCCTCTCACAGACACGTTTGTATGTTGAATTCATTTCGCTCCGTGCGTAGTCAACCATGCTCATCGGAGGTGCGATTACCACGGTCGGCTGCGTGCTAATCGACTCGCACAGAGATCGATAGGTCGATTTTGACAAGTTTCCCAGCATATGGCCTTAGGTCGTTCCCTTGGTTCGCTGGACGCCACTCCAACCCCCTGGGTATGGTTACCGTCGGCCCTCCTGCCCTCCCTCACACCGCACGCGTTGCCAAAGTCGCGAGCTGCCCTGGAGAGATTTGTACTGTGACTGTTGAATTGTTTTACCGTCAGGATGAGTGCTGGCATGGCACCGCGGGTCAAATATTAACTGCAAGCCAAACACGGGAAGTATGGGGAAGGATATCCCACCATAATCTTGCTTTGACGGTTCCACCTGAAGACGGAAGCTTGTGTTGCCTCCGAAACGTCGTGATTTTTATTTTTATTTTACTTTTATTAATTTTAATTTTAATTTTTTTACCTATGTGACTTTACCGAAGAAAACCTAAGATTATGAATCATTGCAGTCATGAAAGCTTCAAATCTAGAATTAGATATCCCACCAGCCATGCGCATTTAATAAATACATCGATACTATTAAAGATTTGCTAATTTTAGTGGTAAGCAAAATATGCTCTGGTTCATAGACTACAAAGGGATTATTGATCGGTTTAAGTGGCTGGGACGTTTAATTATTCACGTGCACGTTTTAATTTGGGCATCAGATGTGGGCGCAGTGGGTAGTGCACTGCGCTTCGACCGCGGCGACATGAGTTCGGATCCCGACCTCACGGCTGGGGCGACCCTTGCAACATCCCGCAGTGGCGATTTGTGGTGAAGTATGGTCAAACATTCTAGATTTGAAGTTTTTGTGACTGCAAGGATCCATACTCTTTGTTTTTTTTCTCTTCGGTAAAGTCACGTAAGTAAAAAATTAATTAAAATGAAAGCAAATAAATTTAATCATGACGTTTCGGAAGCTTGTGTTGCCTCCGAAACGTCGTGATTTAATTTATTCGTTTTCATTTTAATTATTTTTTTACCTACGTGACTTTTCCGAAAAAAACCCCATAGAGTATGGTCAAACAACCTCTCATAACCAACATAGTTTGGGAAGCCCTTCATCCCAGCAGTGGATAGATGATGTAAAAAAAAATTGGTGATAAAGCTACGGATACGTATGCATGATTATATAAAATTAATACCCACATTGCAGCGTAACGTTTAGGTACTAGGCTCCACACGTGTTTTCACTTGACAAGTATTCGAGTTGTATCCAGTATGAACACCTGTGTAAATTCACAATCAACCAAACCATGACACACTGCTTAATCACTGACAAACTTTCTTGCTGTGACTGCTTAACGTTGCATCTTTTATTACTGCTTAACATCGCACAGCCCTGCCGTGCACTGCCCTCTGGCGGTCACGCTCAGTATCTCATTCGAGGCTGGCGCTGGTTTACAAAACCAGTTATTGGCACTGCAAGTCAGCCAGTTTATACTGGTAGAAACCTCCTGGTTACACCAGCCCACAGGGGATTATTGTGTCCGTCCGTCGTGCAGAGAGGGGCTGGGTGGGGAGGGAGGGGCTGCTATACTCACAGACTGGTGGAGGCAGGCCGGAACTCAAAACAAAAACAACAACCGCTCACCGATTGGTTTCCGCCCGGACGCCGAGTGAGTGCGACACCCACGTGGCAATCCACAGGAGGTACCCGGGCGCTGTTGCGTTCCGGCATGGCGGAGTCAGAGGGTCCCCCCTCGGGCTCGAAGCGCTTCGAGCAGGGCTCGGCCTTCGTGTGCGTCGAGTACCCGGGCGTCGTGAGCAACCCGGACGCGATGCTCGCCACGCTGGGCGGCCTCGAGAGCCTTTCAAAGGTGACGCTGGAGGGGGAGGGGGGGGGGGCGTTGCGGCCTGTCCGCCGCAAGTGCCGCGCGGCTTTGCGCGGCACTTGCTTCTTAAATCCTTTATATTAAGTTCGCTTGCTTGCTTAGGACCGTGCAAATCTTTCGGTCGTTTTTAAATCCTTTATATTAAGTTCGCTTGCTTGCATGCTTGCTTAGGACCGTGCAAATCTTTCGGTCGTTTTTTAACCCACTTCCCGTGATCCAACCGAGCTGACATTTTGCACACAGACTCGTTGTGCGTGACAATTAATGTTCGTGAATTTTTTTTCTCTAAATTGTACACTTTTTAGGACAAACATTATATTTAATTACCAATTGCTTAATGGTGCAATGCAATCATCTGACCCATAGGTGGCAGCCATCTCAAGCCAGAGGACGAGAGGACTCTAGCCGCCACGCATATAAAGGATTTATAGTGAAAAACTTTGTTTCTACTGGTTATACGTATTGCACAATGTCGATGTCTCTGCCGCCGGCCCCGACGAGACGGCTTCAGCAGTGAGAGTTCATCTTCTTGGTTCTTTCGGTAAAGTCACGTAGAAGGGAAATAATAAAATAATAAAAATAAAAACATAAAAAAATAATTCTCACGACGTTTCGGCCACAACGCAAGCAGCCGTTGTGGCCGAAACGTCGTGAAAATTATTTTACTATGTTTTATTTTTATTATTTTATTATTATTTCCATTCTACGTGACTTTACCGAAAGAACCAAGAAGATGAATCCCTGCAGTCACGAAAGCTTTACATCGAAAATTCAGCGAGCGTTCGTCTCGTTTTGCAGACTTGCAGTGGTTTACCTGTACGGCCCATTACCCACAGACCAACTTTGTCCAGAAGGCTGTACCAGTGCCCTTCACTCATTTTCAGAAGGCCACTTGCGCCGGGAAGACATCGCCAATGTGTGTGAGGGCCGCCACACATTTGAAACCATTGCTTGTTTTGACAGCAGCACGATGATGTGTGAGTCTGTGGGTCTCTGTGTGGATGTGCCTCTGTGCGAGTCTATGGACTTCACTGTGAGTCTATGGGTCTCTGCGAGCGTCTATGGGTCTCTGCGGGAGTCTGTGGGTCTCTGTGTGAGTCTGTGGGTCTCTGTGGGAGTCTATGGGTCTCTGCGGGAGTCTATGGGTCTCTGTGTGAGTCTATGGGTCTCTGTGTGGATGTGCCTCTGTGCGAGTCTATGGACTTCACTGTGAGTCTATGGGTCTCTGCGAGCGTCTATGGGTCTCTGCGGGAGTCTGTGGGTCTCTGTGTGAGTCTGTGGGTCTCTGCGGGAGTCTATGGGTCTCTGCGGGAGTCTATGGGTCTCTGTGTGAGTCTATGGGTCTCTGTGTGGATGTGTCTCTGTGCGAGTCTATGGACTTCACTGTGAGTCTATGGGTCTCCGCGAGCGTCTATGGGTCTCTGCGGGAGTCTGTGGGTCTCTGTGCGAGTCTGTGGGTCTCTGCGGGAGTCTATGGGTCTCTGTGTGAGTCTGTGGGTCTCTGTGTGAGTCTGGGTCTCTGTTTGGATGTGTCTCTGTGCGAGTCTATGGACTTAACTGTGAGTCAATGGGTCCCTGCGGGAATCTATGGTCTTTGTGTAAGTCTGTAGGTCTGTGTGACTGTCACAATCTAATCTAATGTCAGATCTTGGTAGTCGCTGCGGGGGGTCTCACTCATTGTGTTTTGCGGGGGCCGCGCTAAAGGCCACCAGGGGCCGCCAGAGGCCCGCGGGCCTGACGGTGAAGAACCCTGGACTCGACTAACATTGCCCACGGACTCTTCTATTGCGTGTGATAAACAACTTCAGGAGCTAATTGCTCATGTCGATGTATGTTTAACTTCTTGCGCACCGCTCGTGGCCACCCGTGTTAATCGGAGGTGCGGGAAATCGAGGTTATGATGCGAGCCACGGCGAGATGGCTTTAGGAGAAAGTTCGTGTGGTTTTGATATTCTCCATTGAAGGAGCGTAGACCTGGGTGAGTTACCATGTGGTTCCATAGTGTGGGTTGCTATGTGGTCCCATAGTGTGGTGCAGTGAGGTAGGAGCTAGGTCCTCCACCGCGGACGTGACTACCGCAGCAGCAGCAGCAGGGTTCCAACTTACGCCAAATCTGTCGTGTACAGCAGCAAGAATAATTTTGCTCTCTGCAACAACAGCAGCAGCAGCGGCGGTGGCGATTGCTCCGAGTTGACGAGGCATTGGCACGGAACGGAAAACCCGAGCTTCCCCGTCGCCTCCTTAGCCAGATTGGTAACGCAGCAGCCGTGCCGGGAGCTCCGGCATGTTGAACTCTGCAGCGGTTGCTGTGCACCGCACAGACGTACGCGGAGCCGACGCGCCGCCTGGAGCTGTGCTTCCGCCCCGGGGACCCGTTCTGCCACCCGGTGTGCGGCGACCGCCTCCCCGCCACGGGGCTGCTGATTCGCATCCGGCGTTGCTGCCGGCGCCGGCGGGCGAGGGGGACGACTGCGGGGAGCGACGAAGACGGCTCCTCGTCGGCGAGCGCCGCCGCCCCCCCCGAGGAAGTGAAGTACGACAGCGAGGCGCTGGGCATCATCAACACGACCTACAAGTTCCAGGGTAACGACGCGTCGCATTGTCTTTGGCAGTGGCCGCGAACCGGAGGTGGCCGGGTGGTTCGGAGACACTGCTGAGCCTGGTAGCGCTGAGAAAGCCAGCCTGGGTTCGCATCCTGTTTACAGCCACTGCCTCCGATCCAAACCGAGATCTCGCCCGTAGTGAGTGGCTTGATGGTCCCGTCACCAATGACCGTGCAAAAAATTATCACGTCAAATTTGTTTTTGCACTTAATTTGTTTAAATTCCAGCAAGCACCTATAATGGCTCGGGCTAAAACTAATTACAGAAAAACGAATGCCTATCGACTGACGTTGAGAACACGTAGACTAAAGGATTTCCGTTTTCTGTTACAGTCTGGGCATCTGGTTGTCCTCATGTTAGCTATGGGCATTGCATTTTCTATGATTCGTTTTAATCCGTCGCCCTTTGTAAAAGCAAGAGGTGCCAGAAAATAGTTAGGTACAGGTGCAAGTGAGCTCTGGGAAAGGGAGGGAACCAAGTTGTAGATGGGTGACAAGGGGATTCCGAAAACGTGGAGCAGCAACGCAGAAAGACTTTACCAAACAAGCACTTGCCCCAACAGCCATGTGTAGGCTACACGGTGGAGCATTTTGTGCGTTGTCTGTCCCCGCGGCGCGCAGGCATGGCCGATTTCCAGTACCTGGCGACGCGGTCGGGCCCGGACGGCGCTTGCGTGTCGCTCTACGACCAGGTTCTGCTGCGCAACATGGAGAGCCCCGAGTTTTTCCTGCGCGACGCGCCGCTCTTCCTCCCTCCGCCGATCTTCTCGCGGCTCGACAACCCCATCGACTACTACTACCGCCCGGAGGTGCAGCACAGGTCCGAGGCGCGCTCGCACGCGAGGCGGCCGTGGAGGTCACGAGGGCGTTTGACAACCGCCTAGAGCAGTGTTCTTCACCAATTTTCGGAGGTGGGGCCGCTTCCACTGAATAAAACATCAGTGTGAGGGCCGCCACACAGCCTGGGGGCCGCACGAAAGGCCACCAGGGGTTGCCAGTGGCCCATGGGCCTTGCAATGAAGAACACTGGCCTAGACGTTTGCGGGCCGTGCGGGCGGGCGGTGGAGGAATGGCCACGGAACTGTGATGCGTGGCAATCTGGTCCCTGTTCTTAGTCAGGCCTCGGATCGGGCTTGGCTCTGCCGGCTCGGAACCACGCTCCACTCGAGCTTACTCCAAGCGTGATTCACAGATGCCGCCGCCACCACCGCAGCTTCCTAAAAATGTTGGAACGGATCGTTCGTCTCGAAATCACGAGCGGGATCAAATTAGACGAAAAATGACGACGAGGTTGTTTGCAAACATTTCCAGGGAAGGGTACAAGCATCCCCCGAAGCTGTCGAGCGAGAACCTGATCGGACACGGGCGCGCGCGGCGCCCGCACAACGCCATCTTCATGACCTTCGAGGAGCCCTGTGCGCCCGCACAGCCACTGGACGCCGCCGTGGAGAACTGGCGCAAGCTGAACCTGCAGGCGGGCGAGCGCGACTCGGAGACGGAGCTGAGGAAGGCACGGCACGCGCTCCTCCACCGCTCTCCCCTCCCACTCGTCCACCGCTCTCCCCTCTCACTCGCCCACCGCTCTCCCCTCTCACTCACCCACCGCTCTCTCCTCCCACTCGTCCACCGCTCTCTCCTTGCTCTCCCCTCCAACTCGTCCACCGCTCTCCCCTCTCACTCATCCACCGCTCTCCCCTCTCACTCGTCCACCGCTCTCCCCTCTCACTCGCCCACCGCTCTCCCCTCCCGCTCGTCCATCGCTCTCTCCTTGCTCTCCCCTCCAACTCGTCCACCGCTCTCCCCTCTCACTCGTCCACCGTTCTCCCCTCTCACTCGCCCACCGCTCTCCCCTCTCACTCACCCACCGCTCTCCCCTTTCACTCGTCTACCGCTCTCTCCTTGCTCTCCCTCCCACTCGTCCACTGCTCTCCCCTCGCACTCGCCCACCGCTCTTCTCAATTATTCAAGAAATTCTAACAGTAATTGATTCCTTGAGTAATCCGTAGAGCAATCTATCGCCTGAGTAATTGTTAGAGAAGTGGGGGATGAGGGGCCACCGGCTCTGAGCGAGGGGCTTGTTGTGCAGCTGTTCCAGGAGAGGCCAGTGTGGTCTAAGAACGCGATCAAGGCAAAGCTCAACCTGCACCCAGAGAAGCTCAAGGTTCTGCTGCCGACTGTCGCCTACTACACGGTGAGGAGGCGTCACCCTACCCAGTCTCCTGGCCCCGCCCCACGATCTTTCTGGCCCTGCCCCTCGGCCTCCTAGCCCCACTTCAGGTCTCCTGGCCCCGCTCCACTTCAAATCTTGTCTTCGGTAACTTCGGTTATATACATTTCTGTTTCGGTCTCGGTCGAAAGTGTAGTTAAACTTTCGGTTTCGGCCGAAAGTTCAGTTTCGGTCGGCCTCTACTCCAATGTGTTTTCGGCTTTGTCCTGGGAGCCGCTTTGGTTCCAGGAGCTGCCACGGAGTGGAGCGAAACGTCGAACCTCGTGCCGAGCGTTGTTCGGCACGACTCGGAAACGCTTCCGGGCAGAGTAAACGGGCACCCCCAGCGGCAGCTGGCCCTGTGCTGCGATTTCTGCGCCCGCCTTGGTTTCACCGCTCGCTCCCCGTGCGTCCCCCGCTTCGCCGTGTGCCGCGGCACCAGCTCACCGGGCCGTGGCGGAGCCTGTGGGTGCTGTTCGGATTCGATCCCCGCAAGGACGCCTCCTCCAAGGTTTACCAGATGCTGGACTTCCGCCTGCGCTGTGGCATCAAATACGGCGAGTGGCGGCGCATGCACACACAAAAGACAAAGCCCCCCCCCCCTCCCCGTGTAGCCTTAACAGACTGTTGGGGCAAGTTCTGCTAGCAAGCAGCTATGAAGGCTGACACCGGCGCACGAGGGGGTGGGTGACCAGAACCACACCCGGCCACCTTAGTCTCCCCAGTGACGATGTTTACCCACCACACTAGGTACTCATTTTAAGTCCAAGACCGGTTCCGATATCGCACATCTTAGCAGATGCTTCCATAGAGTACTTTTTCACTCTTGTCTTGATAAATTGGCCGCAGACATAGCAAAATGCGTCTCTGCCGGATGCTTGCAGCCTCTTGATGCCATCTCAGAAAAATGCAGATATGTATCCACTTAGGCAGCTGAAACTAAAGTGAACTGGTGGGCTTAAGGCCCCTGTATTTATACTATTTATATTACTGGTAAGTTCTAGAATGTTCTAGAAGTTACTCCAAGTTTACTCAGCACTGAATCTATCTGGAATGTGGAAAATAGGTAAATTTAAAAATATCACTGTCCTGGTCACAAAAGCAAAGTTTGTGGGGAATAATAGCCATTTTCTATACTTTTTAGGCATAAGAAATTACGAAATAACACTTACTACCCAGGAACAAAACTTGTGTTACATAGTGTGTTCGTCACCGATCTTCTTACCGAAAGAACCAAGAAGATGAATCCCTGCAGTCACGAAAGCTTTAAATCGAAATTTCGTCACCGATGTTGGCCTGAGCGGGATTCAAACTCGGGAAGCCGGGTTCGTAGAGCAGTGTGCCAACCACTAAGCTACCACACGCACACAAAGACAAAGACCCCCCGTGTAGCCTTAACAGACTGTTGGGGCAAGTGCTGTTAGCAAACAGCACTTATGAAGGCCGGCACAGCACACGAGGGATTGGGTGGCCAACATCATGACCCGGCCGCCTTTGTCTCCCTAGTGGTGATGTTTACACATTGCACCAGGTACTCATTTGAGGCCGAGTCGACCTTCGGGGAGGCCTAGGACCAGTTCAGATAATCGTCACTGGTGTTGACCTTGTGCGGGAATCGAACTCGGGTCACTGGGTTCGTAGCGCAGCACGCTAACCACTACACTACCGCTCCACACACACACACACGTGTACGCACACATTTGCATGCACACATGCATAGACACGTGCACACATGCACTAGATTGATGATGGTTGAGCAAGGACGGTGTGGACGTGCGTGACGTCTGCCCATCTCCTTCCCTCCCACTCTCTCTCTCTGCAGGCTTCGTCAACAAAAACCTTCCCGTGAAATCCAAGAGAAGCACCTTCAATTACAGCCTCCCCAACACCATCAGCAAGCCGAGTGCGTAACTCGGCCTCTTCTCCCCGCGGGTGGTTCTAGGCGCTGCGCTGACACCGCTGGGATCCGGTTGTGGGCGGCAGTTTCAATCCCCTTGTCAGCCTCTGAATGAACAGACTTCTCAAGCGAAGCGAGTTGATGGTCTCAGCCCAGAGAACAATGACTGCACAGAATATTTAAAAAAACGTTCTACACTTCATTTAGAACACATTCCTGCGGAGGGAGCTGGTAGGAACGTTGCGTTGCTCGGTCAATGGCCAGGGTCAACGGCGGCGTGGTGTATTCCGCAAATATGCCCGACTGTGAGGGCGGGCACAAGCCGGCGTGAGTAGGTTAAACGTTGAGTTTTATAAGGGCACCACGGGGTGACCAGCCTCTCCCCACCCAGCCCCACCCCTCACCCAGCCCCACCCTCCCCACCCAGCCCCTCCCCACCCCTCCCATCCCTCACCCAGCCCCACCCCTCCCATTTTGGATGCACGACGGACGGACACAATAATCCCGTGGGCTGGTGGAACCAGTTGGTTCCTACCAGTATAAATTCTAGCTCTTTGAGAATTAAAAAAATCGGCAGCTGGAAAAGTGCTGGGCCCCCCTTATGCGTGAATCAGGTCACCTGAAGGGATCTTGAAGGTCGCTCAGTCAACCCACGGCACCTGGGTCTGTCCCGTGATGAACTGCCAGCAGTGGGCCTTCCTAACTTCGTGACCTCAGTGCACCTAGCCTGGCACAAGTGCTGTGGCGACTTCACCGCCACTTGCCGGCAAATGGCAGCTGTTGCTATTGCATTTGACACGAAGTGTCGTGTGTTGACACGCGTGTGCGATATGGGGCGTGTGTGTGTGCGTGACGCTGCTCCGTCGCTCAGACCCGCACGCAGCGAACATGCAGCAGCTCGCCGACTCCTCCAGCGCGGAGCTGTCCTCCGACGGGCGGACCGCAGCGGCGACTGCCAAGCACAAGCTGGAGGTGACCACCACCACAGCATCCAGCAAAGACAAACATTCCCCATTTAGCCTTAACAGGCGATAAGTGTTGTTAGTGAGTAGCACCTAGGAAGGCTGGTACACGATGTGGGTGGCCAACATCACATAGGGTACTCATTTGAGGCTGAGTCGACCTAGGGGAGGCCCGGGACCGATGCAGATAATCGTTCTTTCTCCTGGACAGATAGATTGATGGCTGGTCGGCAGGACAAACAGACGGTGTTTAATGTTTTAGCGCTTTTATTTTTTGTTGGAAAACGAAAAAAAAGCGACTGAGCGTGGGCAAGTAAATTCTGCTGGGAGTCTTTCGGGCGCTGGCTGGTTGTGGTGCCGGTGGCAGAGGGCCACGTCCTCACAGCCCGGCTGAGTGTCGCCGCTTGTCCTTGCAGGCGACCGCGTTCATCTTCCAGCGGGGCCAGCTGCCGCCGTACCGCCAGATGTTCTACCAGCTGTGCGACCTGCACGTCGACTGGTGAGGCCACCATGCTCGTTTTTGCAACCGCTCTTTAAACTTGGCCGGGGAGGGTCAGGTACGGTTAAACAACGCATCCAGCAGTGGATAGACCAAGGAAGTTGTACGAGTGCCTGTTGTGAGGGTATGTACACCAAGAGGTCCCCAACCTTTTTGGCACCAGGGACCGTTTTCGTGGAAAACTATTTTTTCACGGATGGGGGGGGGGGGTCATCATTGGGTCTTTCCCCCTTTTCAAATAAGCTCTCCAGCAACGTTTGTTGTTTACTCGTTGTGGCTCAGAGTGAGCAGCTTGTGGATTCACCACAACTGTTACTGAGAGAAGTTTGCAGTGTGGGAAAGAGGCACGGACGGAAGTGGTAAATAATAAAATAATGGGCGGGCCACAGATTCACAGCTCTCACCTCCTGCTGTGCGGCCCTGTTCCTAACAGGCCACGGACAGGTACCCGTCCAGGAGTTGGGGACCCCTGATGTACAACCCCCCCCCCCCCTCTTGTGTTTCCTGGGAAGCCTCCAGGAGATAGTTCATCGCAACGATGGCAAGGAGACGGTGTGCACGGAGAAGGACGGCTGGTGCCTGCCCAGGACATGCGACCGGCTGCGGAACATCATGTCGAACATTGTGCGCGACCACATCCGCCAGCGGAGTCCCGGTGTGTGTGTGTGCCTGTGCAATGCGTGTCTTGAGACCTGCATGTCCGAGGCCTGTGTGAGCCAAGCATTATGAGAGGTTGCGCTTTCTCCTCTGCTGCCCCCACCGTGAGCTTTTGCGTTATAAATGGACTTTAGTATCCCCCCCATCACCTGGCAGTCTGTTCAGTCCCCCCACCCACCCACCTGTCGCCTCCCCATCCCTACTAAAATCCAGGTTCAAGAATGTTTCTCATCCCTGCTACATATTACCAGTTCAGCGGCAATGCACCTGATCACGTCGGATCTACAAAAGATAAGCAGCTTTAAGCCTGGATGGGCAACCATGTATTAAAGTGTGGTAAACTGCCTGTGCGTGCAGGTCTGGTGCTGGACAGCCCACACCGAAGGCACAAGAAGGACTTTGCTTGGCCTGATGAGGGGGAGGAAGAGGAGGATGAAGAGGAAGATGAAGAGGAGGAAGTGATTGGGGAAGAGGAGGCGGTGTCAGAAGCAAGCGAGAACGAGATGGAGACGGAGATCCTGGACTACCTGTGATGGATTTTGCACGTACATGGAACTGGGAGCCTCCCCCATGCACTGATAAATTAAACAGTAGCCCACAAGCCCCCAGGGGGTTGTTCATCACTGCTCTATGCCCCTACAGAGGCCATCTCAACCACATCTGGAATGGGGCTGTAATGGAAAGTTGGGGAAACGTCTGCATGTGGTGGCTCCGTGATGCCAACCACATCAGCATCTCCAGCTGCCAGTTGTAGGGTGCATCCTGTCTTGACCAAGTTGTGGCTGCCATATTAAAGGGCCCCCCGAGTAACTGAAAAGGGACAGTATCACAATCAATTAGCAGGCCAGTTCACAGCAATGGGTTATGTTGTCAATGTTTTTTTCTGTAATCACTTTCAGGATTGGATTGCCCATTACTAAAAGCCATGGAACAGAATAAGAGCCCCTATCTTGGCAGCAAACCTTGGACAGGCTGTAACTCCCAAGCCTCATCAGCAGATGTTGTCTGCTGCAGGGCACAACTCTGGTTGAACCACAACAGGTAGCCGAAAGGGGGAGCGCGCCAGAGGTTGAGGTTTGGTGAAGGGGATTGGTAGGTAGGTTGACAAAGGGTGGGGGGTGGGGGGGGGGCAGGGAAAGAGTAAAAAGCCTGGTTAACAGCTCCTTGCCAATGTTGTATTCCTGTGCTGGCTGAATAAAGATGGCTCCTGCTTAAGCATACCTCATGCTGCCCTCTTTTACACTCTTGCAGCACATTCAAAACAGACCGCAAATCCTTGTTAGTGAGAACCCCAGGATTGAGGTGAGCAAACATCCATATTTATTACTAACCATACTTACATTGGTGTGCGCAAAAATATAAATCGAGGCAAAAGCAAGCCGGAACGTATGTTAAACTTGAACAGTCAGTCCGCCAATACGCTCAGCATACGTAAATCCGGGTTGCAACGGATTCCAATCGTCCATCGCGAATTCCACGGTGGCGCATTTGAAGAGTAGCTCTTGAATCTTCAGGTAAAACAAAAGAGACGCAGTTCCCGAAAGAAAACCCCCACGGCAACTTGTATGACGACGTTTCAGAAGACTCTGTCGAACTCGGACTGGATGGCCGCGGGGTTGCGCCCAGCGTTGGCGCCCTGCTGTGGCACCTGCCCGCGACGGCGCGGCGGTGCCAGGTACTCAAACATGGAGGTGTTGTGCGCCGACAGCATGGACTTGAGGTCAGAGGGCATGGGGTCGGTCCAGAAAAAGTCGTGGTTGAGGGCGTCGTCGCTGTCTGTGCGGTGCGCCGGGTCGAGGCACAGCAGGCGGTCGATGAGGTCCAGGGCGTATGGGTCCTTCACGTAGGCCTTGAGCCGCTCCTTTACCTTACGCTTCTGGCCCTTGGGCAGCTCAAGCTTCTGGAAGAGTTCGTAGCGGTCGACGCCGGCCCACACCTGACGGAGGACAGATCGCAAGACAGTGGGGGTGGGGGCGGAGTTAAATTCGTTTCTCATGAAAGTCGTCGCTTTTCATTCTTTCAGTTTCCAGATGTGGCAGAGTAACTCAGGGGTGAACATTTTGGCACATTAAGCGCAGATACAAATTTAATTTTTTTAGTTATTTCAGCAGCCTTGGTGACTGGACTGAAGACCATCAGCTAATGATAGTTCAGGTCCCAGTTTGATCACAACTCAGGAGAGCGAGATAGGCAATTGTGGGAGTCTCCATACAACAAGTCATTGGTGATTGGTCCGAAACCACCAACTCACTCGACATGATAATTTGCGGTATAATCATGTGCAGGTGAAACATTACGGTCCCGATATCCGAACTGTGCCGGCTCAGTGACTAAGCCACTCAGAGCGTTTTGAATCTTCGCGCGTGTACACAAACGCGCAAACATGTGTGACTGCATGGAACGCACCTCGGGATTGATGGACCCACACAGCTGGCTGATGAGCGTGAGCTGGTGCTGCTCGGTGTTGCCCTGCATGATCGGGCTTCGAGTCCACATCTCCGCCATGATGCACCCGGCTCCCCACATGTCTATGGGGGGCCCATAGTCTCGCTCTCCTGCAACAAAGAAACGGGACGACGGCTTAAACTCGGTTTTCTTCACAGGTCGGGTTTAGTTCATATCGTGCACCGTTTAAAAAAGACTAACGTCAACGCTTACCAGTCGGCGAAGATCTGACAAGGATTTTCAAATACATAGCTGAATAACACCAACACCTTTGCGACTCATCATATCAGTTATGCAGTTACTTTATGTACACGGGTTATGCACACTGCACATGTTAGAGGGATAGTAGATGTTTCGTAGATACAATAAAACCTCATCTATTCACACTCGTGCTGCGAGAGGGTTCCCCTTTGCAACTAGTCGAAAGATAACCCTTGCACATTTGTACGTTCTAAGAGTTGAAACATACATTTGAATGCATGCAGAGATATGCTTGAGAAGACTAACTCAAGCTTCAATGGGTTTTCACAAAGATGTTTTTCCCAAGATTGACCTGGCTGGGCAGTTTCAGCCCTTTATAATTTTTCTAGCCGACTCGCAAACAGCCGATGGCTGATGTGCATACAGACGAGGTTTTGAACGCATCATGTGCCTCTGTGCTGGAGGCTTTGCTGTGAGCGCAGCGTTACCCAGCAGCAGCTCCGGCGGGCGGTACCACAGCGTCACCACGCGGTTGGTGTAGCGGTTGCTCTGGCCGTTCTTGGCGATGCTGAAGGCTCGCGCCAGCCCAAAGTCGGCCAGTTTGAGTACACCATCGCGTGTAATCAGGATGTTCGCAGCTTTCATGTCTCTGTGCAGGATCTGCACGCAAATATGCCAGGACCTTTTTCCTTACGCCGTTCTATAGTCGTATATAGCGGGCAGGCCCGTCCTACAGACGAGGTGATGCGACACTCACCTGACCCCCTCGTCTGACATGCGCCACTCATCTAACACCAGCCACTCACCACGCATCGTCACTTGACCCTCATCAACTCAGCCGACTCACCACAATATTGGTAAGACTTCTGAGATTCAACAGCTCCCACTCCACCCCGCACACCAATCCTCTCCAGTCGCACGCCAACACATTGTGCGATTTGAATTGGAGCTCGGATCATGAGATTAGCCAAATTAAAGGATTATTTCATTAGGATCTCATGCGTATTTAACACACCTTATATATACGCTTTCAAATGACGCCTCGTCCATTTCAAATTGGTAGGGGGGTGGAGGAGTTATTCGCACAAAGATGCATACGGATTGCATACAGCTGCAAGATCTGCCTAACCAGAGGCAATTGCATTTACCTGGGTGCTCATCTAATACTAACCACTCTGTTGAAGTGTAATACGGTTAACCATGTATAGAATACTAACACCTCATGCATTACAAATTGGTCACACGTTTGATACTCGCCATTATTCCATGAAAGAAAATTTAATTTGTGCAATTTACTTTCACAAATAAGCCTACGTAAACAAAGTAGTTTATGCTCATCAAAATTTCAGTAAAATGTTTGCACTGAAAAACACTTTCGCTCATGTAACTATGGCCATTGATTAACCTGCGCCACGGTGTGGTACTTTGTAAGCAATGCAGTGGCCAACGGCCCTAAAATTAAAGGATTCTAATACAAGTTGAGTGCACCTTTTTCACAATGGGTCCCTTGAACCGTTAATCCAAAACTGGCTCAGTAGTACACAAACCAGGGTTACCGTGGTAGCTTTAACAATAATAAAAAATTATGATGAAATAGGTACCACAGTATATTTGGCAGAATATCGCCTTGGACTAAAATGCGACACGAGACATCTATGGAATACGAGAAAAGACGAGGAGTCTCTAAAGCACACAGTATATGCAAAGCCTTCCACCCACGGTGGACAAGAGTAGCGTTTGTCACCCCAAGTTGTAGTGAACGACCCTCTGGGCTCATCGGCTAAGGGGGTGGGGTGGTGGTGGGGGCAGGTTGCGAATATGAACGTCCATTTACATACCTTGTTCCTGTGGATGTAGTACAAGCCATTAAGCAATTGCTGCATGACTTTCTTGATTTCCGACAGTGTAAATTTCACATTGGCATTGCTCAAAAGCCCGGCAAGGTCATGCTCGCAGAAATCAAAGACCAAGTAGATGCTTCCCTTGTAGCGGTTGTA
This sequence comes from Lethenteron reissneri, assembly GCF_015708825.2. NCBI lineage: Eukaryota > Metazoa > Chordata > Hyperoartia > Petromyzontiformes > Petromyzontidae > Lethenteron > Lethenteron reissneri. The sequence goes on along the minus strand of NC_083826.1, from coordinate 3,460,318 downwards.
TTGTGTCGCTGCATGGAAGAAAATAAACAATTGATTTAGACGCAATATGGGAAGTTCAAACACCATGTAAGAAAAAAGTGCATTTGCTGATAAATTCAATTAAAATCCCGAGTGCAGTTTTAAAAATAGACTGTGGCAGAAAAATAAAGACAACAGACCTGTTTCTTGCTCACCTTTAGTGCGGCAAATCTCAATGAGGTTAACAACATTTTCATGCTTGAGAAGCTGGAGAATTTTGATCTCCCTTAACGCTGTAATGGGGAACTGAGAGAGGGGACAAGATCGGTGGCTTTAAAAAAAACAATGGTAACCATGCCCCGACACCTTCACAATCAGGTCACATTCGTCAAAGATATTTAATTGAACATACAGCGATGTCCACATTTGACAAAAAACGCGCAAGCAGTAAAGCTGGGATTAGTGCCGAAACTTTAATTGTGCTTCCACATTCACTAGTTTATAGAAATGAAATGGCTTGGCTTCATTATATCCTGTGTACAACCTTTTGCTTCTGGAGGTCCGAATATAACTTTCAATACAACTGTTGGACAATATCACGTGAACACCCACCTTAGGCATTATCGAATACTCACGAAAACAAATGTACAAGTCACATTTAGCACAGCGACACTGGACCGTCTGTGAAAACGCAGCTCATCAATATTCCTCCAGGATAGATAAATATAAACTCCCTAATTTGTTTTTTAAACAACGGTTTTGTTTTAAAGTGCACTACAAAGTAAATAACTCGATTGGACAACGGCAAGTGGACGATATCTTGATCACAAGAGACACGTGGTGCCTGCTTCTTGGGCGACCGCAGGCGTTTTTGACCTACCCGAATAAATATTTAATTAATAAGCCGTTCATACAAAATGTTAATTGCTTTAAAAGAGCCAATTAATCGATGCCGATTTTGATACAAGCATGCATCGTCACCGGATCTGAGTCCGTGTGCAGAATTTGTAATTGATTGGACAACAGGAAGTAAGGTTACATTTTGATTACAAGATTTGACCACGACAAACATAGGAGTCAAGTAAAGCCGTTGAAAAAGACTTGAGTTCAAAGTTAGTGAGAGCAGGGGTGTTGCAAAGGCAGACCCGATTCCTCTCTGGTGAACGATTAAGTGCTCGGCCGATACCGCTCAAATGTCGTTGTTGGTAGATCGTCTGGCCACACCGCCCACCTAACACGGACTATACATGAACAACGCAACGCTGGGGCGTGCAAATGGCCTCTTTTCTCGCTCACCCCTTCTTTCTCGTTCTCCATGAGCACTTTCTTCAGAGCCACCTTCTTGCCCGTCACTCTGTGTCGAGCTTTGAACACCTCCCTGGAGAGCGGCGCACACACACAGCGCAATAATCACGCACGAGGTCGTTGACATTTCCCGCCCACTGTATCAGCACGTCCAGTGCATTTGCCATGCTATCTATATAGGTTGACGTTACCATTTACACAGGCAAGCCTCGTTAGTCGTTTTCATGAGCCCCCCCTCCCCCGCCACGAAATGTGTTTGCAGGACGGGGGGATATAAGAATATTTATACTGGCGGAATCCGATGTGCTCTAAAGCTCTTTTTCACAAATGTCTAGTAGAAGCGAGTAAGAACGTTTCAAAAATGAAAGGAGTGTGAGGTACAAGAAACGTAAATAAATCACTCAAACACATACAAATAATACTAAACCACCCTCATCCTATCAGGCAAAGCCCAGAGATATGGTAACTTATTTTCCATAAGCGACCTGGCCACAAACGATAGCCCAACAACAAATTTGGCCTATCATTTGGACATGTATAGCAAATTAATCTAATAGCAACGCACGTTTCTAAATGGAGGAAATCACTGGGAGGACCCGGAGAAAATAAAAATCCACGCTATCACGGGGAAAACATTCAAACTCCAAATATAGAAGCGTCAGGGTCAGCACCGAACCCTCCTGCATACTAGGCGATAGTACACAACGCCATACTCTTACAAATTACGTTACGGGATCTTTAACATCCATTGTGCAGCAGCAGCGGACGGTTCGTATTTTAATTGCGAACGCATATTTAGCAACACATGGGGGGGAGAGGGAGAATGCTCAAGAGACGATCGGACGGTGTGGTTATGCACAGCACTGATCAAAACCAAAACACGAGGACGTCGACGAGGGAGATGCAGAGATTTAAACCCGGCTCGCGTTCTGGATGCTAGAGCGGGGGGGGGGGCATGATTTCCGGCAATCAAAATCACAAGAGCTACCCCCCCCCCCACCGCCTTACGATATCGGTAAGGGGAGAAAAAAACCCCCAATTCAACGTTCCAAGAGCCGCAATTTGCTCGCGAATACGAGACCGCTCGTCGATAAACGTCGCGAAGCGGTCCTTCAAGAGGCCGAAAGGCCGCAGACCTCCCGCGACCCACCGACCCCTTGAGCTTGGCCACACACGGAGATCGTGGGATCACGATTTTGCTTGCGAGATGGCGACGCCTCGCAAATGACCTTTTGTCCTGACCCATGCAGCTGATTCACAATGGCCGATTATGCCGGCCACGTGGTAGTGGGAGGTTGTTACGGTAATGCAGGGGTCGGGAACCTTTTTGACTGGGAGAGGCATAAAAGCCAAATATTTATAAAATATTGCATTGAGAGCCATATAGTATTTTTAACGTATAATAAATTAAATATGTATCACTTTTAATGCGACTTCTGGTGCTGCATGGTTTTGCTGATGACCTTGTAGTCTGGTTCGTACGTGGTGAGGTTGAGCTTCATGCAGGCGTTGAGGCCCCGTGACCCGTGAAATGTATCTTCAAAACTAATTTCTGTTTACTTTAAAATGACACAGTATTATTAAGCAATATCACAAGTATTTTAAAATCAGTTCCAAACTGATTTTTGAATTTTTTTTTCAACTCAAAATTGTCTGGGAGCCATATGCCGTCACCAGAAGAGCCATATATGGCTCGCGAGCCATAGGTTCCCGACCGCTGCTGTAATGTATCGGGGCAGCTTGCCGGCAATAGAATCGATGGTGGATTGTAATTCGTCGTGTTTGTTAAAGCCAAATTTAATGTATCAAGTGAGTAAATTTAGCTGTGACGGTCCCACCTGATGACGGAGACTTGTGTTGCCTCCGAAACGTCGTGATTTATTATTTTATTTCTATAATTTCTTTTATTTTTATTATTTATTTTCACCGACGTGACTTTACCGAAAAAAACCTACGAGTATGAATCCTTGCAGTCACGAAAGCTTCAAATCTATAAGTGTTTGTTAAACCAAGACATTATCCCACGGCCGATTTTTTGTCAATCCACCACTCGATGAGAGCCTTAGCACGCCACGTGGGCTGGAGGTTATTTATTTAAGCTATACTTCACTAGCCTGGTTGGTGCGGATAACATTAATCACGTATTTGTACTTTTGTTTAAATAACATCGCTCATGCAAAAGTGCATCTCAACAACGCTGCACAAGACAATATCAAATATGAAAACAATGCCTATCGCAAGAAACATCACGATTCTACATTACATTAAATTGTTAAACGAGCACATGGTTAAGTTATAGCTATGTGTTCACTCGCGTGACTGTATGTTTTACAACACAACCCCGGGAGTCAACACGTGTAGTTCACGTACAGTACATTCATTAATCTACACTCCACTGTTCCTAACTGATTCTAGACTTGAAGCTTTCGTGACTGCAAGGATTCATATTCTTAGGTTTTTCGGTAAAGTCACGTAGGTAAAACATCATTATTTTATTAATTTTGATGTTTTACCTACGTGACTTTACCGACAAAAACCTAAGAATATGTTCCTAACTGCCCAGCCATTTTGTCAACGCACCAGGGGCCCGCCGCCTTCAACAACGCCGATCACTGCTGGCCCTCATGGTGCTCGCGTTAAACCGTAGCCGTCACCACAGTCACAATACACCACGGGGGAAACAAACAAACAAAACCTCCGCGAAGTTCGTGACGAAAATTCGCCGCGTTCACAGTCTCACACGAAGCAATGGCCGCCTCCACCACCACCACCACCACCCGGCTTACCCAAACGTTCCCTGGCCAATCTTCGCCAGCTTCTCATACTTGGACACCTCGTCGCAGTAAGGGAAATCCAAGTTCTCGTAGCGCGCCATTCTCCCACCACGCCGCGTGTGTGAAGAGTTGTTGTTGTTGTTCTTTTCTCAGCCTCGATAACCAAACAACGGAGGGCGGAGAAGGCGCGCAGTCCGAACTCGGCTTCTCTCCCCCTTCTTCCCCGGCCACGAGAAGTGACGTCACCACGCACAGAACGTCATACGTCACCACGCACAGAACGTCATACGTCACCACGCACGGAACGTCATACGTCACTAGCCCCTCCCCTTCTTCATTCGCGCGCAGTCGTTGCGTGAGTGACGCCATCCCCGCTCAGATTGGTCAATGCCGTTGTGACGTCAGCCCGCAAAAGCGAGGTCATGACGTCATACGTAACGAGTAGGCGTGGGGGAGGTGAGTTTGCGCGATGACGTCACGACGCACAGGTCTGCACACCACGTGGTTAATTCACCGCGCCCAAGGCCAGATTGATGCAGCTGGCTTCCAGTGATGCACCTGGAGCTGAGCTGGAGCACAGAGTCGAGAGCACGGACGATTTGGGTGGGGGGATACAATTTTAAGTTAAAGGAACGACCTATTTCGAAAGAACCAAGAATATGAACGACCTATTGTTAAGCGCCATCTGCAAACACATTTTTACTCCGTTCTATCTCCAAAAACAAATATTTAGTCCATCGGTCTATATCGGCTTTCCACGCCAAAGTTATGCAACAACGTTCCTTTAAGAAAGCAAACTCCGTACCGGTTTCGACCTTTTATATTTCCAGACCTGACTGGCTGCATCGCTCCACATGAACCAAGCGTGCGTATTGATGTACGCTAATTAAGTGTGCATCTAACGCGATGACGTCAGCGCATACGCGTTGAAGTCTTCCAGCTTACGCCGTGACGTCATTTTTCCACAGACATCCTCGTTTCTCGGACGGCGGAGACCACGTGCCGTGCGTGATGACGCAGCCACTCGCGCGTGTGCCGACGCCACTTGCGCGATGACGTCAGACTACATGCGTGATGACGTCGTATCACTCCGCGCCCGCAGAATTGCGCGAGATTCTCTGACGTAAGGGGCGGAACCATTCCGTGCGTGATGACGTCAAGACGCACATACGCGATGACGCAGCCTCCCCCGTACGCGTTGACGAAGCACCACCACGTGATGCCGCCAGGGCCAATCAGGTGGGCGCTGCGCACGGGAGGGAGAGCACTGGTTCAGCCCCGTTGTTCGGGAGTCCGAGGCGGCGTAAGTGGCGCCGCGTTTCCCTTCGGCGCGCAGCCTTTTCTTTCGCGTCGTTCGCGCCGTTGCTTGCGCGCGTTTGTTGCGGTTGTTGGGCCGCGGGGAGGCTGCCGCGCGCGGGGTGAGGGGGGTCGAGGCCGACGTCGGTTTGGCGGGGGCCACAGCGCGCCCGCCATTTTAATCGGCACGGCTCAACGCAAAGGCGGGTTTTGTCCGTCCCGTTTTCGCGCCGATGTTGATGTGTAACCCTTGTCGTCGTTGGGTGACTGGGTGGTTTAATTGTTAGTCGAGGTGGTAGATGGGAGCGCATGATGCCGCGAAGCCGACGCTCGCTGCTATTGGGCGCAGGCCCGCATCTAGGCCAAAGCCTTGCTGTTTGCCTGGTTTTACTGCCGGTTAAGGTACGCCCCAGCCCCGGCTGAGCCGAGAAGGGTATCCGCGTCCTCGTTCTGACTCCCGTTATCCGGCCCGAGATGTAAACTTAGCGCCCTATCCGCATTTATACTAAAAGAAATTGGTGCTGTGCACAAGCATTCACGCATGCACAGCGTACATCAGTATTTCCTAGCTTGTAATATTTCCATGTATCGGTGTACGTGCTTTGAACATGTGTTATGCCTATATTGCACATTTTAAGTGAGGCCTTCATCCAGCAGTGGATTTAACGTGGCTGATATGTTACTTTATATGTACACTTTTGTTTGTTGTGCATATGCATTGACGCTATGTTCTGTATTTGTAGTATTTATGACTCGTGTATAGGCATTGGGAGCGCCTTTCACTGTTACGATTGCACATAACGCAAGCTGTTACCGCTTGCAATTGTAACAAATATTCAACATTTAAGACATTGCATCTCGGGTCTTACTTGAACTCTTAATAAAACCGCTATCTTTAAAATTGAACAAACCGAAGCGCATCCATATTCAAATCAAGTGTCTCTAAAATAAACTTTTTAAAAAATAGGCTGTTGTAAATAAAGTGCATGTAAGTGTGTCTGTCTTCCTCGACCAGTACTGCTCGTCTCCAAGCATGAATAGCCTATAGGTACTTGTCGTAAACATGGCAAGCGAGGAAACGGCAAGTCTCGACAGAGACGTAACATTTCCGACACGCGCGGGAGTTGCCGTGCTTACACAAACGCTTCCAATGCACACAAACCCACGCGCTCACATGCACACGCACTGTGCATTCACATGCTTACAAAAAACATCCACACGAACACATATAAACAAAACTGCGTTTTATGTTTTAGTTTGTCTTTTTCCTGCACCTCCGATTAGCACGGTTGGCTACGTACGGGGCGAAATAAGTTCAACATTCATACACTTACGTACAAACATGCACATATACACAAATACATGCACCTTAATATTGTATAATCACAAACACTAACAAAAAAAACATATACACGTGCATATAAACACAAACATTAACTTATACACGTCTAAGCTGATGTACACAAACGAATGGACACAATACATATACTGTACGTACTTAGATGTACACATATAATCACACATGCTGAAACACAGGACAGACACAAACACGTGTTCCTAATCACATAAATAAGCACACAACAAAACAGCCGCCAGTCGTCACTAAGTGGCGGGACGGCACCACAGCACTTGTGCCAGTCTAGGTGCCCTTTGAGGCCACGTAAAAAGTCGAAGGTTTGCTAGCAGGTAACGGGACATACCCAGCCACGTCTTTTGCCTCCAAAAACAGAAAACCCACAGAGCAATCAAATGGAATGTTCGCATAAGCATGCACGCATATATACTTTCAATATAATCACATTTTGACAGACATAACAAACGTTTGGATACGCATGCATACGCGCACATCCAAACACGCGTCGCCTGTATTGCTTAAACTATTGTAGCGAGAGCTGTTACCGAGCACCTATGAAGGCAAAGATCCCACCGGTATAGCTTACATATTTTGTTTTGGCAAGTGTTGTCACATACTTGAACACACACAGACATACACTGACGCCCGCACACACGCGCCAGACAGTCTCCTAAGTAGGTTTCCTGATCGTTGGGGTGTTCGCTTGTGGTTGGTGGCAGTGCACGTGTTGGTGGTCCGGTGGAGTGTTTTGTGTTCGCCTGCGGTGGCAGGGTTTGTTATGGGGTGCAGCAGCGGTTGTGTTTGTAAGCGCGCACGTGTTATAAACGTACTACACGAGGAGAGAAACTCGCAGGGCAGAGTTGCCGTGCCGTCGTGTTGTTTTGCGCGATCCAGTGTTTACTGCTACATAACGCGTTATTGCTTTATTGCTATCTTGTTGTCGAGAGGGACAACAGAAGTGATACATATAGATTGCATTTGCACAATTGACAAGATCGGTCAGTTACAGAGGGGACTTGGAAAGCATGCTTGACGCGATGGTTATAGCCTTCCACAGTGGTGAATTCTGTTTAAGCTATTTAAGTTGCACGAGTGCTTTTCCACGTATCTTATATTATAGGAAATCACATTCGTCGCTGGGTCTGTTTTTATTATTATTTACGTTCATATTGTGAAGTAAATAGGTTCCTTGTTGAATGGCTTGCTACCTTAGCAACATGATTTCAACATTGCTACACGCAGCTTGTGTAATAATAACAATAGTGCAGTGATGTCACTGTGGAATGCTGCCGCTTTGCAATGGATTAGTACACTGGACCTGCAATCCAGAGGTCGCCGGTTCGATCTAACGGCGCGGTAGTGATGTATGCTTCTTAATTATGCATATTTCTTAAATCCCCGCCCCCACCTCTGTCCATCCAGGGATATCATTGGGTACATCAGTCGACAGGCAGGTCGAGTGTGGAGGGGTAAAGTGTTGGTATCCACCACCACCTTAAATATGAGTAGGCCAAAATACCCTCGAGAGGGGTCCTCTAGAGCTCCCTCCAGTAGAGGTTCTTGATTCAGCAGTGGAAAAAGGGCTGCACCTTCACCACCTGTAACTCTAACCTGCGCACCTTGTGTTGTTTTTTCTTGTCCATCAGGGGGAGGTTGGTGATAATGTAATCCAAGCCGCGGAGTTACAAAAATAACAAGGATACCAAGTGTCGATCTCTACAAGGCGTGAGTGAACCTTTCAGCTGGCTCTTCATCTGAACGGCACGGGCGCCAGAGAGAGGCTGACTGACACTCAGGAGAGCATGTCTGCGATACCAGCCGCGCCGCAGGGCGCTCAGCCTGCCACCGCAGCGGCCACCGCCGCCAGCCAGAGTGTCAACCCGTCTCCCCCCGAGACATCCAGCCCTGTCAAGCCAGGCCGGCTCACCAATCAGCTGCAGTACCTGCAGAAGGTGGTCATGAAGGCCTTGTGGAAGCATCAGTTTGCCTGGCCCTTCCATCATCCCGTCGATGCTGCCAAGCTCAACCTGCCGGTAAGCTACTGAGTATTACTCTGTTCACCGAGTGTCTCTGTTTTGCTGAGCAAAAGGCCAAAATGTAAAATAACAAGCAACAAGCAGCACAATCATGGTTGTAATAGATAAGAGTTGACGCATTTCTTGAATTGAGCAAGGTTGAAAAAGCTTTGGAAAATAGATGATGAAGGGAATTCCAAAGGCGAGCGGTGCAAGGCATGAAGCAGAAAGATAATTGTTTTGACCCGCAGTGTGGTGGCTGAACACACTACACAACTGTTATTCTGGTAGAAAGTCCTCAACATGGGGTGCGGAATGGGAGAGTGAAGCTCACGAAAATAGTAATGATAGCGATCGAGGAATAAATGAGGCAACGAACTGGAGTGAGCGAGTGACCAGAGTGCTGGATCATCAATCACCCTGTGACTGCCTTATGGCGCATTCTATCAAGCACCGTGAGATAAGGACTGGATACACCACTCCAGATATATCGCAGGGCAGCCAGGAATGAGTATTTGACTATGTATGTATGTTGAACTTCTTTCGCACCGTAAGTAACCAACCGTGCTAATCGGAGGTGCGACAAGTTAGCATTGTATATAGTACAATATCACACATCTGACCGTTACATATCTATCCTGACCAATTAGGTAAGGAATGGAATGAGGGTAGTGCACATTGGTACATAGTGTTGTGTGTTTATTGTAAAACATGCTCCAGCCTTGCTATCATGTGTGTTTATCTGCTACAGTAATAGACAACATTTATCAAAATAAATATCAAAGTACTGGTTTGGCAGATGTACATGAGATCCATCACTAACATTGCATTATGTATATGTGCACCTCTTTTGTAAACTACTCCTGTAAGTTGTGGGGGTTGTTTTACCACGCACTACTCCCTTGGTCAATGCGGATGGATTGAAGGAAGCATAGAATTACAGCGCAACAGAGGGTTTTGTTCCACTGTTCTCTGCTGCCAATAACATTGCCTTAAAATAGAGTACACACAAATATTAATACAATATACTGATATTCCAGGCAAGTGTCCTTTTAGAAGAGAGAGGGCACAGATTGACTGAATTAAAGTTGAATATCACACTTTACATTGGTGCTCTAAAAACGTACAATTTGAGTTGGGCTAACAGTTTATCCGATAGACAATGTGATTTACCGAGTGAGAGGTGTGGCTTTGCTCAGCTCTGTCATTTTGCAATGATCAGGGGAATATGTTGTTGCCCTGTTCTAAATCAAAATTGATTGCACACAATAGCAAGCTTCCATTGTGATCGTTTGTGCCCCTCTGTAAATGGGACACTGGACAGGTTGCTAAGCTTCCTTGACGCACTCCACATCGTGCAGCACGAAAGAGGGGTGCCCCTTAGCTCACCTCTCTCAGCCCCATAATATTAGCATTCACCAACTTAGAATATTTTGCCAAGCTTGTCGTGCGGATGTGCCAAGTGCGCTTTGCCAAATTTTTACCCCCTCTGCGTAGGAATGTTCCCTCACTTTGTGTGGAGAATTGTTACTCGTTTGCTGCCAAAATCGAAGTGTTACAAAACCTGGCATGTTCAACTCTTAACAACATTTCCCTGGGTGCAGCCGGCGTAAAATAATGACAGGCTTTCCTCAGAACATTGGCCAGTGCTCTTTGGACCCGGTGAAAGTTACACTCTCGACAGCAACAGCATCACTTTCCGATTATTCTTTTTAAACAATTTGAGGGTGTCACGCTCTGCTTCATAAAGCGGACGACACACTTCATGTATATTTACTTACAATTTGACAAAGCGACTCGGATGTGTCATATAATGCAGCCCGGTTATATAATTTGAACGCTGCTTCACGGCAAGCTATGTCTCGTGCGCATTGACGAGCGCCCCGTCATGAGCTGTATCTTTCAGGGAGGCAACAGGTGCACGTACACACCTACGGCCCGTTTTGCAGCGGCTCGGATAGTCGGGTGTTTTATAGCTCGCTTAACAGCCACTCTGTAAAATAGTGTAACCGGTGCAGAGAAAAACAACTTGGGGATGTGGCCAGCCTCGTTTGCTCTGCCAGTGACCTTGTCCTGTGCGCAGACAACACACCGCCTCCACTGCCGACGCTTTTCCCAGGGTCGTTAGAGTGCGCAGGCAGCTTACACGACCTCCTGTTACCTAATTCTCCATTATCTGCCAGTGATTGTGTGCAAACAGCCATGTCTGGTTCTAACCCCCGCCTGCCTGCCCCCCTCCTAGGCTGCAATGTTCTCCGCGTGATCCGATGTTGCGTTAAAAGTTCGAGGCGTGATTACATGTGTCACTTCCCTCGGCTCGTGTGCCACTGTCCGATGGGTATTGAAAGATACTGTAGCTCCTAAATAATTTACACGCTAACCTCTGTCTAATGGGCTTGGATTAGCTGTGCTCTCGGTACACTTGAAATGTTCAGTGTACCACTGTAAGGTGATTAGAATGCGTATATTGAGATAATGTTTATCAAACCAGAAGCGCTAGTATCATGAAAATTTGTAATGTTACGTATGTTTACGAAAACATGTATCGGCTATTAGGATAGTAAATATAATTTGTTCATGACATGAGCTTTGTTGTAGGCCTTAATCTAGCAGTGGAATGGTCATAGTTGATTGTGATTATTTAATCCATGTAAAATGGTGCAGCAGTTGCAGATTGGTTAGCGCACTGCCATGAACCCAGTTCGTTGGTTAATGATATTTGATGTTTGCACCCCTCACTAGTTTTGTTTGTTCTCCTCCCACACCTCCGATTCGCACGATTGGCTACACAGGGTGCGAAACAACTTCAACATACATACAATGAGCACTGACCAGCATAGTAAAATATAGTCACAGAACCCCCGTGACGGAAAAGCACGTGGAGGCATTGATCCAGCAGCGGAATTGACAAAGGGCCTTACATTATTGTTTTTTTTTATCGAATTGAAAAATACTATTTTGCACTTAAACTTCTGTTTACTGCACATATTGGATACGATTAGTTGAGCTAAACTGAGTTGCGAGCTTTCATGTCACAGAACAAGTGTTGTTGTTACTTGTTTAACAAGCAACTGTTTTCTATTTTTAAAGGATTACTACAACATTATCAAGAACCCGATGGACATGGGAACCATCAAGAAGAGACTGGAGTCAAACTTTTACTTCACAGCTGTGGAGTGCATCCAGGACTTCAGCACCATGTTCACAAACTGCTACATCTACAATCGGGTCAGTGGGGCATGGTGCAGCTTCACGCCTTTCATTGACTTACGGGCCGCTTGAAGTTGCTTTGCCAGGCTTTGATGTACACTCCTGTAATCCACTGCCTTGAAGGGATAGGTGGGTCACGGAGGGGGGTAAAACGCCCCAACATGGCTTGGCAGATCGTAGTACAGAAAGTGGGTTTGATCACCTGTGTTAGCATCTGCGTTTTTGCCATTCCTAGGATTGGGCCTTCCCTGTGTTCTAGTTTACTCAATGTACAAATACTACCATGTAGATATTCCCAAATTGTTCTGCTGTAAAATAACTCGGTGATTTTTTTTTGCATTTTGCACCAAGCTGTGTTCATCACGATGGTTTACGTAGTTCCCCCACGTGCTGGGAGATTTCAGTGTTTGGATGCTCGTTAAAATGGAATTGGCCAAATATATCAATGCAGGACCCTCCTGAACGAACATGTCTGGAAATTGAGGCTTTCCTGGTCACATAATTGACATTAAAATCCAAATTAAATATGAAATATCTCAGTTACATGTATTTCATTTATTCCAGGTTTAACGACACATTTATATATTTACGTGGTATAACCCCAAAACCTCTATTATGGATTATACTTTATTTGTTGGTCACTGAGATGTAAACATCATAGATGGTGAACAATTCCAGCAAAATCAAGTGGCCGATCTAGCAGTTTGAAGTTGCATCAGCTCAGTCCTTTCATGGGTTTAGAATCGGTCGATTGCATTTAGTCTGTGGTTTAGATTTCTGTGTTTAACCAGGTGGGAATGGAAGAGAGACAGGACTCTTCCATGATAGGAGTTTTTTTCGCAAGAATGACCTGTGTCTCCAGAATGACAAATTGCTGAAACAAAATTGAGCAAGGAAAATAAAAACAAAATCGAATGAGAAATACAAAATTCTTCACGAATGATGTGTATCAACTTAAATTAAATTAAATGTTCTGGAACACAAGTTGAGTTCGTAAAACATTACTTTTAAAACACTCGCAGTAAGGTTCCGTTAGAGAAAACATTACTCACCATTTGCCAAACAAGTGAGGACATATATATAAGATAAGTTTGAGAACTTGGGTGTCCTAAGAGGCTGTGTTATTACCTTGCGATCTTTGCAGTAAATGGTTATGCATGACTGTTGTGATGCCTTTCACACACGATAAGGCTTGGTATGCATTGGGCCTTCAAATGAGAGCGCGAGTCATGCTTCCCGACAGCTTTTGGAAACGTTTTCCGTGGATCACTCGGCGATTTGTATCTTTTTTTTTAGCAAACCCGCATTTTTGCCGCTCCAGACAGCTTCTCGTGGCCCTCTTGAAAATATTTTAGCTTCGCGTGTTTGTCGACAGCAGTCGAGAGAACATTGGGGCGCGTGTGTGCTTGTGGCCGTGGGTGCGTGACATCACACGCGGCATGATTATTTCTCCCGTCGGAGCTTGCCGCTGACTGGAATTAAATTTGGCATTTGTTTGTGTTGGGGTGAAATGCAGTTGTTGAGAAAAAATAATGGTGTGCCGCAAAAACACTTGAAATTTTTATTCGTGAAAATAACGTTCTGCTGAGAACATTGTTTTTGTGCCGTTTGCTGGCTGCGAGAAAGTTGTTTTGCTGAATTGCAGTGAACAAGTGCCTGCAGCTTGCAATGTTCTCCAAATCACTGAAATGCCATGCTAGTAGTGTACTGCTGCTCCAGGTTGTATTTTAAGCACAACGTTTCATTTGATACAATTAATTGAAATGTATGAAAACGTATAGACTGGCAGATCCCTTAGCATCTTTTCAAAGCGATAATAGCTATTCAGAATGTAATGAGTTACTCGTTTTTTCATTCACGGATATTTGGTACATTCTCTTTGGTTTTTTTGGTAAAGTCACGTAGGTAAAACAATAAATCAAATAAATAAATAAATGAAAACAACTAAATTAAATCACAACGTTTCTGAGGCAACACAAGCGTCCCTCATGAGGGAGGCTTGTGTTGCCTTATTTTAGTTTATTAATTGTTTTACCTACGTGACTTTACCAAAGAGTATGAATCCATGCAGGAACGAAAGCTTTAGATCTAGAATTTGTTACATTATCACAATTATGTATCTGGATTCCATTCAAGGAACATTTATGTTTTTGTTATTTACCATTTAGATTTTATTATATCTCTTATATGGCGGGATTAGCTCCAGTGGCCAAATAATTTATCTCAAAAACACATTTCCTGGATTAATCGGTGCATCTTTGTGTTCCTCACCTCGTAGCAATATTTACTTTTTAACTACTGGCAAAAGCAATGTTTGCATATACTGACATACTTTCTGCCCATGTATGATACTTCACAATTATTTGAAAGTGAATTTGTAAAAAAAAATAAGTAATGTAATTAATCACTGCAATCGTGATACAATATCATTTTGATGTATGTAGCATCCGATTGCAACTGCATCTCAAGATACTGTACAAAACGCATGTGAAGAGCAATTGATTACATAGTTAAAAGACATCGTTTATTCCTCCAGTGTGTTATAGGTTCACCTTTCCTAGCAGCATATTTGCAAAAAAATTCACACTTGACCAGATTAACTGTCACGTGTTTCACCAGCAGTGCATTGTCACAGTGCTTCCTTTGGGTTTGCTGCGCCTTCGCTGCAGCTGTTACCACCAGCAATGAACCGACACGTTGCTTCTGCGATATCCGCGCATCTCACGCACGCAGCGTTTCTTGCGCGCGCGTGTGCCCCACAGCCCAACGACGACATCGTGCTCATGGCGCAGACGCTGGAGAAGTTCTTCCTGCAGAAGGTGGCCGAGATGCCCGTGGAGGAGATAGAGCTGGCGCAGCCCGTGCCACGCGGGCCCAGAGGCCGGGGTCGCAAGTCGACAGGTAAAACCCCGTGATGGTCTCCTCCACCCACTATTCCCCACCCTTTCAGCACACACTGGGCACACAAGATACCCTACTGCCCAGTCAGAGCTGCGCTGGGCATACAAACACACACGTACACACAAACGCACGCATATATTTCCCTTTTAATGCTTTTTTACAATTAAGGTTGACAGCATTAATTCATTAGCGCTGTCTGTCTGCCTGCCTCTAACATGGGGTCACGGTACCTCTCATAAAGATGATCCAACGCAACTCAAAATGTTTGTGTAAAGTTGTGTTGCTATTAGGGACCGCCCTATTGATCAAAGGCTTCCCCAAAATTTGGCGGTCAAAAGATAAACGCGGCGCTGAATGGTTAAGCCCTTTCAGCCAAGGCGTTGATGTCACACGCTATGTTCTGTCCTCGCTTGTCCACGGCTTCATGACGTGTGACGCCATCTCTGGACGATGCACGGTATGTGACGTTGTGACGTCATCTCCATCTGGCTCGGGAGGGAACGTTACTGTCACTACTAATTAAATGCTTCGGGGGCACAAATGCTTATGGATTAATAAAAAAAAGGGCTTTACATGTAACCGGCAGCCTATTGAGATTGAACATCTACTTTTTGAAACGAGATCTGGGTTAAATAAGTAGAAACTTTAGATTGATAAATTGCAGCAATTGTAATCATTTTAGAGAATAATAATAATGTAATGATTCAAAGCATGGTTAAACAAAATCCAAACGTATGAAAACATGTTTGGTCGATAGAAGCAAGAAATATGTAGTTAAACAAAATAAAGAATTAACCGTCCTTTTTTTATGTAAACTGTCAAACAATCATGTGCACGGCATTAGCGTGTTTGAAAATACACCCAAAGTATAATTGTTAAAATAGCTCAAAACACATGTATATTCATATTGTACAATTTAATACTTTAGGATATTGTTGAAAGTTTACCTGTTTGGCATTGATTCTCAGTTGCGTTATACTGAGACACTGTCACTCCGTGTATTAGCATCGCACACAAAACGATGTTTAAATTGACACTGACAGCAAAATGTACCTTGACCCTGACCACATAGCTCCGTCAAAACCACTCAGTGTTGTTGTCCAGATCTATAAATTTCTACTTTTTGGCTGAATAGCCCAGCTCTAATTTCGAGTGTAGGACTTTTGTGACAGACCCAGGCAAACCTGGGATGATGTTTTTTTTTACGCTTAACTTTTAAATCTTTATAGCTATATTCCTGCACGTAACGTAGCTTACAGAATTGTCAGGTGCGTGTAATTGTCACTTGATACTGATTCTATAGTGTTGTAAACATAGGTGCTTCTATCTTTAGAAACGTACCTCTTTTAGTTGGTTCTATTCTTAACTTTCTCATGCAGTTAAGAGAAAATCCATCTGTAGGCTTAGATCTCTGGTGTCTGTTTGGATTGTACCGCACGTTCTTCGACACAATGTCTGACGTTTTGCTCCACGTGCTGGGAGCTTTTTTTGTCACGATGCCTTGACGTGGGTTCGAAACGCCGGACGTCTTGCCGAACGACACGCTCTGTAGTCCGGAAACACATCGGAGGTCTATACAGCGCAGCCCGCGAAAACCTACTCGGCCGTAGTGTGTAGGCTTACTCGGTATTGCAACGCGCAAGTGTATTCGTGTCGCTATTGTGTGTCGCTGTGCTTAAGGCAAATAAAAACTGAGGCATTGGAAAACGACTCCCCCTGTGCGGACTTTCATTAACGAGCGGGAGCGCCGTGTCTTGTACTCCTACTAGCCGTGAGCGCTTGTCAACAACACGTACCTTTCCCTCGCGCCCTCCCAGCCGCCATGTCGCCGGGCGGGCTAGGCCAGCAGCAGGCGGTGCCGGCGGGCGGAGTGGCGGGGACGCGGTTGCCGGGCCAGACAACGCCCCAGCGGCCTCCCAGGGCAGCCGCACTGGCGGCAGCGGCAGCCAGCGCTCAGCAAGTCTCCAACGCAGACTCGCCCCCGTCTGGATACTCTCCCCCTCATGTAGGTCCCTCCCAGGGGTCGATTGTGTGTGTGTGTGCGCGCGCGTGTGCATATTTGTGTGGAGGTGCGTATGTCGGCTGGCATGGTGCTGGCTACATCGCCCCCCTCGTGCGCCATGTTGAACTCGATAGGTGCTCGCCAACAGCGATTGGCCCAATAAGCAATGTAGGCTACACGGGAGGTGATCTTTGTTTTTGTGGGAGGTGGAGCGACGGCGTAGTCGTTCACGCACTTATTAATCCAGTAGCCTCAGTTGAGTTCTAGGCCATAGCCAGCGTTGGTGACGAGTGATGTCTGAACCGATCCTCAGCCTCCCCTAGGTCAACACTGCATGGTGTTTTGTGTAAACATCAGTACTGGGAAGCCAAAGGTGGCCACGCATGGTTGCCGGCCACACAACGTCCTCTTGCGCCTTGCCAGCCTTAATAGGTGCTCGCTAACATCACATTTCACAGCAGTTAAATCCTTTATAGTGCATCTTTGACTCGCATTTTTTTGTGTGTACGCAGTATCACATCCTGAGTCGGGCCTATATCAAGTCCTGTCCTTGTTATCCCCAATTGGTCACGCACCATGGTCTTCACCAATCCTGCTCATCAGATGCAAAATGTATTATTCAGTACTTTATGGAAGGGGTGGATGATGTAACAAAAATCTGGACTTGAGTTGGGCGGATGGGTAATGGTCTACATTTGAGTCGTAAAATTTGTATAATTTTTGCCATCAATTTATGGTTTACTTTCACCAGAAGTGTAATGAGTTTTAATATCCCATGTGACAGCACCATTGCATATTAAAATGGATTACAATTGATGGCCGATCTAAAACGAATCAATACCCCATATAAACATACTATCCAACTGCGGTAGATTATTTCTTTAACACACTGAGGTTTGCTGTGGGTTTAGAATGCCATGGATATTTTTTTCACTAAAACGAAGTGAAATGCAGGTGAAGATACGAGTAATTTACATTACCAGTGCTCCCAGTTTATCCGAAAGAGGCTTCTGACAAAGTCAGTATGCCATTTACAAATTTTAAATAAAGCTGTTGTATTCTTGGTTCTACGTGACTTTATCGAAAGAGCCAAGAATATGAATCCCTGCAGTCAGGAAAGTCGACGTGAAATGTGCCTTTACATGCTAAATTACTCAAAGCACAAGACAAAAAAATTTACATAAATATTTTCATGGGTTCAACTTGTAACTAGCGGCCTAGGCTCACCAACATGAATGTGAAACGTGTAAAATCACATTAATGGATTAGTCGGGGTTTGTTCGTACGTTTCTTGTGTGTAGAATATTATTTTGTTTCAGTTCCCATGGTTGTGGCATCCCTCCAAAATTTATATTTTTTTTCCCCCAAAAATCTTCTCTATTCCATCCTCCAACGTACTAGTTTCAGTGCAACGTTGAGCTAATTTGCCTTCGCCAAAACTGGATTTGCAATCTAGGGGTCACCGGTTCGATCGACCTCCCGGCACGGCATTTGAAAGAATGTGCGAGTTTCTTGAATCCTCTCGCCTCTACCACTCGTCGGCAGGTGGCATGTGGTGGGGTAAAGTGTGGGCACTCCCATCTATTCCAAGACATCTGGCTAGCGTGGAAGCATAGGCCAAAATTACTCTTCTGAGGGGCCCTCTAACAAAGGCCCTTCCGCCAAGTACCTTACTTTCTTGACACCAGCTTGCCGCGTCGCGAGTTGGCGGTAATGGTTGTCGCGTGTCGGTCCCTCCCGCAGGTGGTGCAGCGCTCGACGCCGGCCCGTCCCGTCGCTCCCCCCACCCCCGCCATCCCACCGGCCGCCACCCCGCCGCGCCAGCCCGCCCCTCCGCGGCAGCCGGCTCCTCCGCGGCAGCCGGCCACGCCGCGGCAAGCGATCGCCCCGCCGCTCGCCCCCCCTCCTCCTCCTCGGCAGGTCGCGCCCCCTCCTCGGCAGCCCGCGCCGCCGAGGCCGGCCACGCCGCCACGGCAGCAGGTGCCCCCGAGGCAACTGGCGCCGCTGCGCCAGCCCGCCCCGGGGGTGGCCCGTCAACCGGCGCCGCCGAGGCAACCGGGCCCGCCAAGGCAGGCTGCGCCGATCCGGCAAGCCGCGCCGATCCGTCAGCCTGCTCCGGGACCCCGGCAACCTGTGCCGCCCCGACAAGGCGTCCCACCAATAAGGCATCCAGCCCCGCTGATACAGACTCATCCCAACTTCCAGCCTGTTCAGGTTAGCGCTGTGTGTGGGTGGTGTAACCGAGTATGTGTGTCCGGCTAGCTCTGTGTGTGTCTGTGTGTGCAGACACGAGCGCCGTGGTGAAGTCACCGCCACTTCGTGGCGAATGGCGGCTGTTATTGTGGCAGGGAAGCTGTGTATGTGTGAGTGACAGGTGTCTGTGTGGTGTAGCTGTGTGTTTACATGGTAGTTATGTGTGTGTCTGTGTGTCTAAAATGTATTGTGCTTCTGTGTGTACACGTGTATTTGTTAATATTGTGTGTACACATTAGTCATGTGTATGTACAGGTTTGTTGTATGTGTGCGTGTCCTGCTTTTCATGTGCATTTGTGTTGGCCACTCCTAGTATGTGTATTATATATCCATGTTATAATTTGCAAGAGAATGTGAGTTCTCCATACGAATAGGGTGAGGGTGACGGGCTAGTCGTGGTCCCAAAAAGGTCCCACCAACTACTGTGTGAAACCTGATACTGGCTTTTGTACTGTCAGTAGCTGGGCAGATGCAGTGTTGCATTGCATTGAGAGGCAATGCGTGCTCTCGCGTTAATTATATGGTATGCGCATTACATAACAGATGCATACCCATTATTATCATGACGCTTGTTTATCCAAGAAAGCCTCACCGAGTCTCAATAATTTTTCAGGAGGGTCTAGCGAGGTGTTTCACAGTAGAGGGTGATGTTGTTGTTGTGTAATCCCATGGGAGTGATTTTTTTTTCGCTTTGGGATGTTCAATACCAGTTACATTGTATGCTGCTTCAATCTTCTGAGACACACTAGCAAACCCAGAGGAAACCCATAGGAGAACCGGGGAAGAGAATGGACAAAAACCCCCTTTACGTGAAGGCAGCCGAGCCCAGGACCAAACTGAAGACCCTTATTGTAAGGCACAGTGTAACCACTACGATGCAATGGCATGTGAAATAGACACAGCAGCAGTAATAAAATAATAATGTACATTTGTAAGGCGCATTTCATCATGTGGATTATTGTGCTTTTGACTGAACCAAAAGCCAAGATTTTTCGGTTAGACTATAAATCTCACACAAACCTTGATGTCCTTTCATGCTTTCTGTTACAATGGACAGAAGGAAAGGCAGGTGGCTTCTCAGATGCGGAAAGGGTTGAGGTCATCGCACTGGATTCACCTTCCATTAAGCATTTTAAAAGCTGTGCGGTGGGTTCTTATTAGCGGTTTCGAGTGTCCTTGCAGGTCACCGTTGAAGGGAAGGGGGGGGGATGCACATGTGCATCAGTAAGTACATTGATGGACTGGAGCGGCAGCGTACGTTTAGTTTCCCCACACCTCCGTTTAGCATGGTTGGCTATGTACGGTGCGAAAGAAGTTCAACGTGCATAGCCGAGTAGTATTTGCCTTTTGTCAAACCATATGTTGTCTTATGCTTTCATCACGTATAAAAGTGTAGAGATGTTGGGGTGGAGCAGTGGCGCAGTGGTTAGCACACTGCTGGGAACCTGGCGACATGAGTTCGATTCCCAGCCACGGCTAACAACAGAGGCGAGTGATATCCAAACTGTTTCTATCTCGCCCAGTTCTCCTTTGTTTTGTTTGTTTTCTTTGATTATTCTGGTGAAGCAAGTCACAATTGTGACTTGGACTATCCTGGTCTCTCGAGTTCTCACCAGGTTAAATATAATAAGCTTCAAACACATTCCCACATTGACCAGCATGGATAATTTTTTATCAAACAGCCCCCCATGATTGGTGTGGGAAAGCCTTCATTTGGGATTGGGGTGCCACGGTGGCAAGATGGAAACTACCTCGCCTGGTATGCAGGAGATTGTGGGATCGATCTCGACTCTGCCTATATATTGGGACACCTCCGGTTGCTGGGCCATCTCACATTGACATGCTAATCTCTCACATTTACGTTCAAATTCCTTCTCTAGCTCCGCCCACTTACCCTTGGGTTGGGCCCACCAAAATCCTATACAGGTAGTCCCCGACTTACGGTGGTCCAACTTACGATATTTCGATCTTACGATGGCGATAGCGATATGACAAAATTGTAAAATATTTTACATTTCGCGCGGCAGGCAAACGCAGCAGCGTACGAGGTACGATACTGTACGTTGGGACGCTGCCGGGATGTACTGTACGCATCTCCCGCCTTGCGTGGTGATGCCTCTCACTCTCACCAGCGGTCGACGGAATTAAGTTGTCTCGGTGTTCAATGCATGTTAAAAGTTTTGATAGCAGATAGGAGTGTTTTCTGAAAAAACTTTCAATGAAATTGCAGGTCATATAGGTAGGCTAAGAATTTACCTTGTTTTTTACTTATAATTTTACTGTGCAATACAGTATTGTAATTAATAAATACACACAGTATATAGTTTATACAGTACGGTACTGTAAATTGCTGTTTTTCTAAATTATCACCATTCTTTAAGACTCCTGGGTAGGCGAGGCCATTTTAAACTTACGATATTTTCGACTTACGATGAGGTCGTCGTAACGCATCTCCATCGTAAGTCGGGGACTACCTGTATAAACTCTTGTTGCAGCAGCTCTTTCTATCCTACGTCAGTAGTTTTCCTGCCGTGTTTGTTTCACCTGATGACGGTTGCTTGCGTTGCGATCGAAACGTCGTGATCTATTAATTTTCTACCATCGTGACTTTACCGAAAGAACCAAAGAGTATATATTGGGAGTTTGCACATTCTCCCCCAGGTGACGTGGATTTCTCTCTGGGTCCTCCGTTTATTCCTTTTACATTTAGAAACATGCGTTTTCGAGTATTTGCCTTCTATACATTTCAACATGATGAGCCATTTCATTGAGCGAACATTTGTGGCCAAGTGACTTCTGAAAAAGAGCTACATAGCTCAGGGGGTCGAACCTGGTAAAATAAAATTTGTTTATATTATTGGTTCTTTCGGTAAAGTCACGTAGAAGGGAAAAAATAAAACAATACAATTCTCACGACGTTTCAATTGCAACACAAGTAATCATCATCAGGTGTGAAAACCACACCAAGAAAATTTGGAAAAAAGTTGCGTTTTTTTCTTAACGTCAGCACCACGGACCTTCTACGTGACTTAACCGAGAGAATCAATAATATTAATCCTTGCAGTCACGAAAGCTTTAAATAGAAACAAAAATTTGTTTCGTTTTAGTTTTCGATTCATCGTAAATTATTATTGTAGATACATTACAGTATTGGTCATCGAAGAATTGTTTTGTTATTCAGGTTCTGTAGCCACAGTTCTGATTCATAATTGATGTGTGGGTTCGGTCCCACGGACTGTTCTCTGTTCATCAGTAGTATGGATCGCTGCCGTAATAACCGCATGAGTCACAGGTTTATTGGATATTTTCTTGACATGTCATCTACGTCAAGCATAGAGAAGAAGTGAGTCATCTGCTGCAGGACTTCCATGAGCCACGTCTACACTCTTTGGGGTGATGACTCGTCACCGTGATATTCTGCTTTCAGGGAATATTTCAGTGACTCAATTGCTAAGCTCTTGGATCGCGTGTAAGGAAACAGGTCTTGTAAGTGTGAGCAAGTAAGTGATGACCAGTGCTTGTTTAACGCATCTCTGACAATGGTATATCACAAATCGGCAAGCGCACGTGCTGATAAGCAATCTGAACTTGGCATTGGGGTTTTCACTCTGCAATAACACTGATGTTTGGGAAGTTTAATATTACATTAAGTGGTTCTGACTGATAATAATAGTGATGTAATGTATTAGCTTCTGTCAGTCTTGCTCTTCCTGTTTAGCTGTTTTTTTTTAAAGCACTGTCATTACAAATGTGCATTATACTGTTATGACTCAAGCTGGGACTGGTTACTTTTGGGTTATGTTTTTACTACGCATGCCTCGAATAGTTCTCCCAGTACGAACACTCTTACCCTGGCCGATAAAAGTATTTTAAAGCTTCTATGCCTTATGTCTTTGTTTTTATACATTTTCGATAATGGTCTACGGGCTCTCGGATTTTATACGCCGTGCTCTTGCCAATAATAAGCTTGACTCGGCTGATTAGACCTGGAAGGTTGAAACCGGCCCAGCGTTTGCTTGTTTAAACAAATTCTGTTGCACGTCAATATTGGTATGGAAATCCAAGAGGCTGATTAATGTTTTACTTTTTTGAAATTCGGAGATCGAATAGACTTTTTAGCTATAATATGTTTTAGTTGCAAGACAATCATTTGTCGTAACGCTACAACTAGGACCGAAATTGACTTTATTACATCGTATATCGATAACGTATCACTCTTCTATCATTACTGCCATGGCTACTGTCCCCATCAACTCCACTCATTGATTCCTACACCCATGTTGAGGACTGTCTACCAGACCGACCGTTTTGTCTCGCCCACATTGTGTTGTTTAACCACTACACTGCAAGTCACAACAACACACTCAACCACCCACCACCCACTCGCCAAACTGTAAGTCACAGTACCTATTTCTGCTTCTTCCTAAGCACTTGCTCCACTTTGGAATTCCCTCCCATAGTTAATCTTTCTCAAGCTCGTATTACCTTGCCCAATGCAAGAAACTTGTTAACTATTGATCTGTTGAAAGTTTGATTGTGTTGATTGTTGCTGACTGCTCGATGTTTTGGCCGTCTGGGCCTTTGTTCGGCAACTCTGTTTAAAAGAAAATATAACGATTAAACTTGGGTGGTGCATCTTGTGGAGGATCAGGTTTGCTTGGTGGGGTTAATAACATGGCCCACGCCCTTATTTCCGTGTTCCCTTCGCTCTACACAGAGAACATTTGTATCACAACTGAGCTAGGTGTCTCATTAGCTGGATGTTAAACATCTCTGCTTGTGGTAATAATAAGTGCGTTGCTTGCCAGCACCAAGTGTTCCGTGTGTTTTTTAATGTTCATGCTTCTCACCGCAATACTTTGGCCACGTGGCCAAATTTTTTTAATTTGGAATGATCAGGTTGACAAATGCGCGGGGGAAGGGGGGGGGTTTGCCCTGACATATCATGAGCACTCGAAACATAATTTTGGGAGGATTTAAATCGTGTCATTCGTTGAGTGATTCTCATCAGCTGCAGCTTTAAAGACAGCTTTCCGTACCACCGTTTAGCACGGTTGGCTACATACGGTGCGAAACAACTTCAACATACGTACAGACATTTGTTTTTATGCCGAACATTTGTTGTGCTGTAATAACCTAATGCATGTGTAACGTTCGGCATAAGATATGACATTAGGATTAAGGTCTATATGGTGTAGAGTTACCGGGTGTTTTGCTAGTGGCAGTCACAGTATTCAGGACACCTTACTGAAAGAAATACATGTTTTTAATGCCTTTATCTTTTAATTAAACAACTGATTTCTGGGGTTTCGTAATGGGACGTGTCGAAGAGGAGATCCACCGAGGAGATGGAGCGATAAACCCGTTCATGTGCAGGTACTAGGTGGATTATTACATCCCGGGATCGGGAAAGACTGCGCTGGCTTGGGGAGACATTCATCCAGCAGTGGATTGACTATGGCTGATGATGATCATGATGATGATCATGATGATGATCATGATGATGATGTCTTGGGTGACTAAAATGTTTGTCGGCTATGGTGGCACTAACCTGTAACTCGGCACTAATGGGTTCATGGACCTGTCTGTGCTGACCTTGAGAGTTTTCCCATCACAGGGTGCAGGGTGACCCATTTATCGATAACCCCACTGATTTTAACGACCATATGATTTCTCAGCAGCTGATTGAATATTATGAAAGGTATGGCTCCTCCGTGCCTTACAGAGGAG
Organism: Lethenteron reissneri; assembly: GCF_015708825.2. NCBI lineage: Eukaryota > Metazoa > Chordata > Hyperoartia > Petromyzontiformes > Petromyzontidae > Lethenteron > Lethenteron reissneri. The sequence goes on along the minus strand of NC_083826.1, from coordinate 3,435,520 downwards.
AGCATTACAAGAATGAATTTGTGTATTACATGTATGTATGTTGAACTTCTGTCACAAAGTACCTAGTCACATGCTAATCGGAGGTGTGTATTGAGACGTCTGAACGCTTTGAAATGAACGCCGGTGTAGTCTGGGCATTCCAGTTCCCTCCCACATGCATAAGACGCCTTGAAAAGGAATTGGATAAAAATCCCAATGCAGGACTTTACTGACAATAAGTGTATTGAGAATGAGGCTTTCCCAGACAGGCAAACTGCACAAATACCATTTTTAAACATTAACAGAAGGAGATAACACAGTTGCATTTCAGGGTTGTTTCAGGAGTCTGGTCACTCACCACACCTATAGTCCGGCGTACCGCTGCGTTACGTGAGCAAGACGAGAGCTGAAAACCGATCGCGCGAAGCGGTGGCGCGCTCGTAACCGTTGCTCGCGGCTCCATCCTGCGTGTATGCGGCGCTAGCAGCAGCAGCACCAGCCGGCCGGACCGAGGGGCCCCAGTGTGCCTGCCGGCGTGGGCAGCGCCGTGGTGGCGAGCGCCGTGTCCAGTCAGCCGGCCTCGCAGACGCAGCTCATGTCGCAGCCCATGGTGTCGCTCACGCCGCTCAATATCCAAGCCTTGCCGCAGCCGGTGCCGTCTGTCGCCACACCGCCAGCGACCAAGGTGAGGCGGCTTGCCCACCCCCCCCCCCCTCTCGGGCCCCTCCGTTTCCGTGATTATGTTGTACTTGCCGACTGTAGCCCAGAGGTCGCAACCGGGTACCTGATACCCGTACCCTACCCGATACCCGGCTACCCGTACCCGGCTGGGTACGGATAGCCGTTTGCGACCCTGGTGCGGCCGGGTACGGGTAGGCCGTGAGTCACTGGTGAGTAACCGATTGTCACTCATTTCGGGTAGGGTACGGGTAGGGAACGGGTACCCGTACCCGGCCCTAACCCGGCCGGGTACGGGTACCCATTTGTGACCCTGGTGCGGCCGGGTACGGGTAAGGAATCAAAATCCGTTTGCGACCTCTGCTGTGGCCCTCAGTTTGTCGAAGTTGCGACTCAATTAGAGAAGTGTTTCTTGGACTGTAATCTCACCCTCATCCAAACTCTGCACTGGTGGGTGGTCGCTCATTCTCCTTGGCTGCTCCTAAGAGCCTGGAATAATTCACTCCATATAGGTAGGTGATGTGCAACATTCTAATTGTAATTGTGTAGTTGTAGAGAATACATTTAGTGCTTGGCTGTGCACAAATCAGAAGAGATGAGGAAATTCAGTCTTGGAAATCACTGTGAATTTGGAGTTCCCTCTAAATGTCTTTTACTAAGTTCTGATAACCTTGCTCAATTTACGACACGCTTTCATTCTTATGTTTTACATTTTTATTCGTGCTGTTTGGTGCTGGGCGTTTGTCGTTTTTTTTGGCCTGTAATCCGTAACCGTGATTATTGAAACCAAAAAAACAGCTTTATTCTCCCCCTGTTTTGTGTGTGTTTTGCTTGTCTCACAGGTGCCCCTAACACTATACAAACTCCCGATATAAATGGCATGCCATACAAAACAGAGATGACTTCACATTAATAACACTTGGGGCCAGATTAATATCTCAATGAAATAGGCAAACGATGACTCGCTGTTGGTATTGAGGAGACCCTGGCACATGTTATCATTACGTCTGACTTAGAGGAAGGTTGGTTCATAACATAAGTTGTGTCCAGAGTGCAGTCAGACAACTTTGCATATCAACGTGTTCATTGTCAAACATTGCATAACCTGTTAAACCTGTATCTCTCATTTCAAGCTCGCTTTTCACGCTTGTTTTTCACATGGCGCTCGGTGTTCCACGTCCTCTTTTAATTACTTGCTCACATCATTGCTGGAGGAAGGCTCCGAGCTCTAGAGAGCCCCATCAGAGGGCCTTCAGCCTACTCTTCCACGCCAGCCAGGCATCCTGGAAAACATGGAGCACCCACACTTTACCTCACCACGTGCTACCTTCAGATCGGCTGATCTTGTTGAACCCATATATACTGCTGCTGCTGCTGGATGGACAGGGGCAGAGGGATATTTAAGAGAGCTGCCCCATCGTTTCATCTTCCCCTCCGGAGAGATTAAATTGAACCGGCGATCTTTGGATTACAAGTCCAGCGTGTTAACCAATTTACAGCACCGCAGCTCCCGTAGCATAAGAGCCCTGTTGTTCAGCGTGTCGCCTTTCCCTTAACGATCTCGCTTTCGCCCCGTGGTACCAATTGGGCAGGCGCAGCGCAAAGGCGTCAAGAGGAAAGCAGACACCACCACGCCGGTGCCCTTGGCACTGGCAGACAGCGAAGAGCCCACGCCGCCCAGGGTGCTGGCTCGACGCGAGAGCGCGCGCCCCGCCAAGACGCTGCCCAAAGACCTCCCCGACTCGCAACAGGTGCAGCAGCAGCAGCCGCAGCCGCCTCCTCCCCAGCAGGTGGTTGCGGTGCAGCAGCAGCAGCAGGCGGCTTCCACGAAAACCATGACAATGACCACCACCACGCCAACAGCGACGGTGGCCTCCCCCGCCAACGCGACGCCGCAGCAGACGCCGCAGCAGCCGGGGCCCGGCAGACGCGTGCGGCAGATGTCGGAACAGCTCAAGCACTGCAGCTCCATCATCAAGGTGGGAGAAGGGGGGTGCGTGTAGGGCAGTAAGGGCTGGGCCGACGTTGACCACGCTTGCTGTCAACGACGTTGATGCCACCTTTGCGCGACCTCGATGTTCAAATGACCCCCGATGTCGGACACCCGCTTGGTTGACGCCAGGATCGCACTGCGTCGCTGAGCAGTGACCGGTGTAGGCCAAGAGATAATATCAGCCTCTTGAAGGCGTACCGGCTGAGCATCTCTAACGTGCACGGTTGGTTCCCTTGAGGCATTGGGCCAAAAATGATTTAACGGTACCACATGGGGCTGCTTATGCTAACAATTATTTCCTTGAATTTTGTTTTATGTTTGGATCAGAAATATGTCTGATAACAAGGTCAGCATGGTATCATCTTTTTATCAGAAATTTTTTGTTAAAAGAAGGGTGCTTCTTTTTCGTTTGATGGAAATGATCGTTTTTTGAGAGGAAAAAAAATCACATGATATGAAACACACAACGGAGTATGACATATGAAGTGTGTATGGGAAACATATGGTGTTTCTGTCTGCCTGTGGTGGACAATTCTCTCGGTTGGACATTAGGAGTATATTTCAGCCCAGGTGGTACCAAGCAAGCCACATGTCTCATGGGCCCAGGGGCTGGGTGGGTTAGGAGTAAAATTTGCTTTACTTTCATGCCTCATTGAGTGTTACAGGCACTTAGTTTTGAGAGAGTAATGTGACAGTGTTTCTGTTAGTACTATAACACAAATCGGGATCAACTAACACGCAACACATTTTAAACAAGCACGAGTGTGAATTACACGACGGTCATCATTGTTCCCAGTTAATCCATCGACGACGCATGTTTTTAACGACAAAAAAGTCGTCTCTTTCGCAGTCTTTATTATTCCAATTAGATTTTTCTCCACAGTAGGCCATTGTTGTTGAGCTTCACGCCTACATGCAAAAGGTTTAGCCTAAGTCGCTAAATTGCCAGGGGTTGGCTTTTTGTGGACGATTGCCGAGCTTTAAACATTCCTTGGCTGAAATGCAGAGTGGTCCGTTTATAAATACCCCGCTCAAATAATGGGGGAAAACAATGGGGAAAGTAACATTTTGTCTTTAAAAGCATCTGCATGTCTGCCACCAATCTCAATGCACTCGCTACATCTTTGAACACTTGACCGATATGCTTTATCGAACATAGCTCGTCTGATTCGCGAACAACATTCTAATCATTAAGAGGGATCATTCGAAGTCGGTAGGATATCTGTAACCGGATCCGCTTGGATATAGAATCTCATTGACCCAACGTTACCACAGTGGAATGCATGGCACGAGGTTCGTGACGGTCGATATTCCCTGTGGACCGTGTTTTGCTCTGCAGGAAATGCTTGCGAAAAAGCATGCGGCATACGCGTGGCCCTTTTACAAGCCGGTCGACGCTGAGTCCCTCGGTCTTCACGACTACCACGACATTATCAAGCACCCCATGGACCTGAGCACCGTTAAGGTAAGCGCAGTTGGGACCCTGTCGCTGGCACGTAGCTAGAATAACGGCCAGCGCGCACATTTTTCACAGGGATGCTGATGGTCATCACGCTGGACTTGCCTTCCAGAGGTCGCCGGTTTGATTCCGTCTTCCGGCGAGGCGGTTAAAATCTGGGCACATTTCTTAAATCCTCACCGCTTCTGTCTGCCCAGGATTACGAATGGGTACAACACGGTGAATTGGCAGGTTGCGTGTGGTGGTGTATAATGTGGGTATTTTTACCACCTGTGCCTAGATGTCTGGCCAGTGTGGAAGAGTAGGCCAAAACCACCTTTTTGGGGGAGGCGCTTTTTTGAGCACCCTCTAATGGCGACAAGCTTGAGATGTTGTTTATTTGTAGCTCAAACAAAAATCCAATGTTGTCACAAGTTGTAAATCTGTTATTGAATGGGCGTAAGGAAAGTGTGCGCGCGCACTTTGTAAATCTAAAGCTCGTCCAAATGCCATCGGTATTTTGTCATGAATCGACCCTTCATCCGTGGGCGATGCCAAACAAAGCCATTCCTTTTGCTCCTCGCCAAGGTTACACATCCTCTGTGCAATTTTAACAAGAGCCGGCTATTGTGCGGCTGTGTCACCGCCAAATCCGCGTCGCCCATAATCGGCGATTAGGAGGGGGGGGATCTAGGATTTACGTGAGGGCACGAGGCTGCGGATGTGATGGGGGGGGGGGGGGGGGAACTCTCTCCAAAGCCGATGCGGTTGACACATTTGGTAATTTATTGAGATAGGCTTAGCTAAAGTTACTGCTTTTTAACAATGGGGATTTTTTTTGTGTGTGTGTGTGGGCATTGATGGGGGCTCTGGATGGGTGCGAGGGGCTGGTAACCCCTCCAACTTCAATTAATTACCAGAAAGCCACGGGAAAAATATCCAGCTAAACTTGTGGGGCACAGGTGGTGCATCGGCCAGTCCTCTTAGTCAGTCGACCCACGGCACCTGGGTCTGTCCCGTGACCTACCAGCGGGAGTTCGACACTTCACGTGGCCTTAACGTGCACACAGCCTGGCACAAGCGCCCTGGTGACGTTACCGGCACTTAGTGGCGAATGGTGGTTGTTGTTGTTGGGCATTGATGGCAAGAAATCTGGTAGCAAGTGAGAGACTCTTTCTGCCGAGGCTCAAATGCAGAGTTTTGACAGCTGGCTCCAATACATTGCCCTCCTACAAATACAGGTAGTCCCTGAGTTACGATGGTCCGACTTACGATATTTCGATCTTACGATGGTGATAGCGATACGACAAAATTGCCATCAACAACCTAACGTGATTCAAGTATGCCGACGACGGACAGCATCTTGGTGAGTACAGTACAATATGAAACGTTACGATTTCATTTTAAGGTTACCACGATTCGATACGTTCAAAAGTTTTTATAGCAGATAGGATTGTTTCCTGAAAAAACTTTCTATACATTGCAGTTCATATAGGTAGGCTAAGAATTTACCTTGGTTTTTTTACTTTTTTACTTTACATTTTACCGTGCAATACAGTATACAGTATATAGTTTATACAGTACGGTACTGTAAATTGCTCTGTTTTGCTCAATTATCACCATTCTTTAAGATTCCTGGGTAGGCTAGGCCATCTTCGACTTATGATATTTTCGACTTACGATGGGGTCGTCGTAACGCATCTCCGTCGTAAGTAGGGGACTGCCTGTACGTGCATTTGGGACGCCACTCTCCACAGGCCAATTAGCCACTGGCTGCAAAGTGTCTAAAATGTCGCGTGGTGAGTCCCATCTTAAAATGCAACAAAACGATTGAGCCACTCCTCTGTTCTGCAAGCTGCACTTTTTGCTGGAAATTATCTAGAAGATACGTATTTATAATGTCAGTCATGTAGCTGTGATGCTCCTGCACAAATTGGAGACTGGAGGGTGGGGAGGGACTGTGTGGGGAGGGTGGGGAGGAGCTAGGAGGGGAGGGTGGGGAGGGGCTGGGTGGGGGGTGGGAGGGGTGGGGCTGGTTAGGGAGGGGCTGGTCACCCCGTGATGCCCTTATAAAACTCAACGTTTAACCTACTCACGCCGGCTTGTGCCCGCCCTCACAGTCGGGCATATTTGCGGAATACACCACGCCGCCGTTGACCCTGGCCATTGACCGAGCAACCCAACGTTCCTACCAGCTCCCTCCGCAAGAATGTGTTTAAATACCCCCACGTGTTCCGGCACCCGCGAGATGTACCGCTTCACGCGGAGGCTTAGCGGTGTCGACGAAGACGCGTTGCGTTTTGTTCCCGCAAATGCCCCCGTGCTCAGGTGAAGCTGGACAATCGGGAATACGCCGCGGCCCACGAGTTTGCAGACGACATGAGGCTCATGTTCTCCAACTGCTACAAGTACAACCCCCCTGACCACGAGGTGGTGGCTATGGCGCGCAAGCTGCAGGTAACGGCCCACCTCCCACGCTCGGCACGGCACGCCGTGTGTCTTGTGTAGTCGCGGATCATCTGTTGCGGTTGTTCCTGGCTAGTAAACAGAGGCTGGCTTTCCCATCTAGCGAGATGCGTTCTTAAACAGGACCATGGTGCCATTGAAGCTATGTTTTGACAAGGGCGTCCTGAATTTCGATTTAAAGCTTTCGTGACTGCAGGGATTCATTTTCTTGGTTCTTTCGGTAAAGTCACGTAGAAGGGAAATAATAAATAATAAAAATGAAACATTATAAAATAATTCTCACGACGTTTCGGCTACAACGCAAGCAGCCGTCCTCAGGTGAAGAATGAAACACCACCAAGCTTGGGCGTCCTGATTGAGAGCTCTCTGTGTGACTGAGTGGACTTCATCACGTGCGGATTACTTATCCTTCTTCACTCTGTCCTACATGCACCTCATTGAATAACCTAAACTATATAGGACCAATACATTTATTTAGCTGGCTGTGATGTTTTTTAGCCTATTGGTTTTTAAACTAATGTTTAATTGAATCAGCAGTGCTTATCCAAACAAACAACATTGCAAAGATAGTGATTTTATGTTTCTATATTTGCAATGATAAATAGCATTCCCCTCTCTTCGTTATATATGAATATATGTGTACAATGAACATCTAGTGTACAAGAGGGTTCTAATAATAATGGTCCTTCATGAAAATGAAATACCTGTGACAAATGTTAACTTATCATTTACCACCATTATAATGATTGACCATTCAAGCTCACATTGGACCATGTTTAACGTGAGGATGCAAGCGCACAACACTCTACAAGCAATAATATATATTACCTCACAAAATGACTCATCCCTTGATGCAATAAGACGTTAAATGTTGAGTATAACGTCTTGCAGGAGCTTATAGTGTGTGTATGATTCCAAAGACATCGTCCTGGCTGGGTCTCTGGGACCCAGGGCTGGTTCCTCGCATTAATCTCAAATGTTTGCTCGCAGGACGTGTTTGAGATGCGCTTCGCTAAGATGCCCGATGAGCCGGTGGTGGTCGCCCAGCCTCCTCCTCCTGCTGCTCCTGCTCCTGCTACTGCTCCTGCTGCTGCCCCTGCTGCTGCCCCTGCTGCTGCTCCTGTTGCTGCTCCTGCTGCTCCTGCACCTGTGGCACCCGCCGCCGCAACTGCCGCCCCCACGGCCGCCCCTCCGCCGCCGCCTGCTCCCGAGGTCGTGGTGCCCTCGTCCAGCGAGAGCAGCAGCCCCAGCACCTCGGAGAGCGACAGCTCGGACGAGTCCGAGAAGGAGAGAGCCAATCGGCTCGCCGAGCTGCAGGAGCAGGTGCTGTAACAATGTTATCTCTTTATTGCTTTTTCCATTGCACTGCCGAGCCTCGCCGGGCGCTTCCTCGTGCCAGCCCAGTGCGGCTCAAGGAGGCGGCAGGTTTTGTTTTTTTTGACTGCGCGAGTCGACGTCACGCGCACGTGAGAGGACGCGTCGCCGTGCTGACTGACGTCGCACACATTGAACGTGTGATTAGCCCCAACTCTGGACCTGCTTGGCCCCCAGTTTGGATTCAGGTGGCTTTTTTTTGTTCCGAATATAACCGATGGAAAAGCAACCGTACTGCGGTTGTGGCAGTGGAAATGGGGTGTTTGTGTCGGTGTGTTGTGATCACTTGGGGAGCTGTGGCCTAGTGGATATTTCTTAAATTTGATCCTGATCCACCTACAATTATTGCCTTCTTCATACAGAAACCTTAATGTCGTGTCCCCCAAAGAATCCCTTTTGTTCAGTGAACGCGTACTCAACTTTTGTTTGCCCGATGACATCTTGCTTTAGCCTGACTTTGCAGCCTCCTGTCCCAAGTTGTTGTGAACAAAGATAAGAACTCGACAAACGCCACGCGCCGTGTTACGCCATCTCGCCCGCGTGGCTGAGAGTGTAGTATTTTCAACCCGTCGTCCCGAATCGCGGCCTTGAGTGTAGCATTCTGGGTAAATTAATTATTCCAAGGACAATCGCGCGTCGCTGGGAAGCACGCGACTCGCTTGATTTCTCCTGCCGGTTGTGCGATCGTCACAAAGTGTTTTGTACCCACGATGCAGCATTCACCGTCATCTTTAAATGTTAAATCACCTCTGTCTTGTGACAGCTGAAGGCACTGCACGAGCAGCTGGCCTCGCTGTCCCAGGCGCCCATCTCCAAGCCCAAGAAGAAGAAAGAGAAGAAGAAGAAAGAGAAGGATCGCGAGCGCACGGAGAAACCCCGCAGGAAGGAGGAGGGCGCTGAAGAGGACGACAAGAAGCTTAAGCTGCAGAAGAACAAACCCCTGGGTCAGCCCAAGAAGCCAGTGGCAAAGCCCAACAGCAACAGTGGCAAGTAAGGCCCTCGATTTGGTGCACTGCCGTGCTTCCTGCGCAGGTGCCTCTGTGTGTGCGTGTGCGCATTGTGATCGCCGTCGGGGTCTGTCGCGGTGCCCTGCCAGCGAGTTCTTCCGCGCTTCGGGTGATGGCCTCGAAAGCTCACCGAGCTTGGCACAAGTGCTGTGGTGAAGTCATCGGCACTCGGTGGCGAATGACGACCGCGGTTGTTGTTTTAGGGGATGGAGAAGCGGCAGTCCAGTGGTTAGTGCGCCGCCCTACAAACCTGTCGACCCAAGGTTGATTCCCGACCACTCGTGACTGACATCACTGATGAATATTTCTACCGGGCTTGAGCCTCCTGTAGGTCGACGCAACCTTAAATGAGTACCTGCTGGGGTATGTAAACGTTAGCACTATGGCGATGAAATTGGCCAGGTGTAGTGTTGGCCAGGGCAGAGGAGTGTAATTTATTGGGCATGTTGTGTATAAATAGTGTTTTTGAATGTTATATTATTATTAATGTTAGGCGCGTGCTCGGAATTCTACTGAGGAAGATTTAAGCATGGATTGGAGACCTTAAACAAATTATTCGGGTCTTTCGGTAAAGTCACGTAGATAGGTATAAATTAATAAAAATAATAAATATAAAAAGTACGACATTTCAATCACAACACAAGCGATCATCATCAGAAGGAAAGCTGCTGAATCCAGACTGTTTTATAGGGCGTAGTCCTAGGGTCATAAACGAAGTGAGCGGGGCTAGTGATGTTAATGTGAGAAATTGGTTTAACACGGAGGCTTTCGCGACCAATATTATTCATAATAAACGTTTTTGGGTTAGATCGCGTTATTTATAAATGTGTCGTAACCCTCCACCACCCGACACGGCCAATCGGCACAAGTGTCACGTTGACAAAAGACAAATAGTTCACTACTTTAGCCCACCGGTGTGTTGAAGAGTGAATCCAGAACATTTACAGTTTTTGAGTACGACGTTTCGCTGGTAATTACATCCAGCATCATCGGGCAATTCGCCAGAATGGTGAAGCCCTCACTTATTAATGTAAGATCGGAGAGCGGCCTCTGCGACGAGTGCGCGGGTGGCTTTGTTAATATGATAAATTAGCATGTTCATGTAAGATAGCAGAGCCACCGCGACGCAGAGGCCGGCGTCCAGAGGTGGCCACGTTGGCGCGAGAAATTAAACCTGTTGATGTGAAATCGGAGAGCCGAAGCCACGGGGAAAAAATTATAAATTAACATCGGAACGTGGCAGGATGGGAACATCACAGTCAGTTAAGGCTTGAACTGGTTGATAACGTCTTTCCAATGATTGCTGAGTTTGTACCCATCCTCTCGGTTGAAATTGTGTCTGTGTCTGTATATATGGGTGGCTTCATGAACAAATCTTTGTTGTTAGAGAAATGTATTTCGTGTAAGCCCACCGCATTAAAACAAAGATCAGGCACGGCCGAGGTATTGGTCCTACCGTATTTCAGATCTGCCTTATGTTCACGAACACGGACCGAGACATGTCGCTTAGTTTCCCCAATGTAATTATTGCCGCAGACACAGCTTAGTTTGTAGACACGCTGGGGTATTGCCTATCAGGGATCCTATCCTTCACAGATGAGATCAGATCACGAATTTTATGTACTGTGTTAAATCGAGCCTGGATCTTGTGTTTGCTCAAGATTTTGGTGACCCCTGCTATGTATGGCAAGGTGATGGTTTTTGATTGGGTCCTCAGATGGTTCTTTCCCAACGGTTGGGGTGATAGCTTTACGGATTGTATGGTCCGAATATCCATTCATCTTGAGAGCTTGGTGCACGTGTTTCAGTTCACTGGCTAGGTGATGATGGTCGGATATGCATCGAGCTCTATGGTGTAGAGTTTTGATGAGAGAATTCTGGGATGGATGGTGGTGGGAGTCAGGTTTTAGGTAGGCATCCGTATAAGTTGCTTTCCTGTAGACAGTGTCCCATTGAGCCATCTGGTCTCTTCGAATAGAACATCCAAAAATGCTAGCTTGCCATCCTTTTCCACCTCCATGGTGAATTTGATGGCTGAGTGTATGGAATTAATGTGGTTGAGGAATTGGTTCAGAGCTGGTCGGCCATGTGGCCAGATGACGAACGTTTCATCTACGCACCTCTTCCACAAGGACGGACATAGAGTGATAGACGTCATATTAGCCATTTAAAAATGTAAGTGAGCTTGGGTAGAACACGTCAAGAGAAGGAATGATGGTCTGTGAGGGAGAATAACATCGTGCGTAGGTGCCTGCATAATTGCTGCATCGCAGGAGCGTGAAGGATGACAACAGCTTTGGGTGGCTTTCATCCGGCAGTGGATTAATGATGATGGTGATGAGACGAATTACAATGAAACTGCTGCCCCCTCCTCCGCCCGCACTGTCACAGGCCTCCAAAGAAGCTCAAGTCTGGCGCTCTGCAGTTTGAATCCGAGGAGGAGGCGCCCCTGAGCGAAGATGCCGGCGGCGGCGTCGGCAGCGGCGTCATCAGCGGCGGCGTCATCGGCGCCGTCGCCGCCATTGGCGTCGGCGGCGTGGAGGACTCGCGGCCCATGACCTACGACGAGAAGCGGCAGCTGAGCCTGGACATCAACAAGCTGCCGGGCGACAAGCTGGGCCGCGTGGTGCACATCATCCAGGCGCGCGAGCCCTCACTGCGCGAGTCCAACCCGGACGAGATCGAGATCGACTTCGAGACGCTGAAGCCGTCGACGCTGCGCGAGCTCGAGAGATACGTCGTGTCGTGCCTGCGCAAGAAGCAGCCCAAGCCCTTCTGTGCGTTTCTCATTTATTCGCGTGGAACACGGATCCCCGCGTGGTTGGGTTTGGAAGCGGCAGTGGGGAACTTACAGGCCCCTTTGGCCGGATTTGGCTCGCGCGGCCTGCGGTCGGTCACACGGGGGCCCACCGCTTGGAAACAGACGTGCTTACGCATCTGTCACCGAGAGCGTCGTTAATGAAGCTTCGTGCACACGGCAGGGTGGAGCGGTGGCTCCGCAGTGGTTAAGCGCACTGCTGTGTAGACCCAGGCACCGGTCTACAGCCCAGGACAAACAGCATATGTACCTGTCTGTGTTTAGTTTGTTATCCTTCTCCCGCACCTCCGATTAGCGTGAAATACGTTCAACATATATACTCAATAGCTTTTTATACCTTTGTGTGGCGTTCCGTCTTTAATCCAATGGCATGGGGCTTTGTAAGATTTGAAAAGTGTGGCTATGCAAAAAAAGTTAATCTTTTTTTTTTGTTTACCTGGTGTACTAATGATTTTTATACATATATTTCAAGTTCTGCCTGATTTCTTGTCATTTGCAGCAAAAAAACGTAAGCGGAGAGATTCCGATGACAAGAAGGATGCAGACAAGAGGTTATTGGACCCCAGTGGGCACTTCATGAAAAAACCCAAAAAAGGTATCTGGCCAAGCATCACTTTTTGAAGTGAAAAATGCCTTCGAGAAATTGTACATTTAACCATTTGTTACTGGATAATTCTCCACGGTGAGTACGGAATCCATTAGTATCGTTTTCTTCCAGAAAATAACACTATAAAGGGTTGCCACGATAACATTTTCATACCGTGCCATACAATATCAGTTTGCGGTGTATGACGGTAATCACGATACCAACTGTGGTCTGTCGCGACAGTCCTCGTTTGAGTCGTTAATGATTCCACACGGTCCACCAGCCCTTAGCCTCTCCAGCGCTGGATGGCAGGCGCGGTGTGCGTGCGTACGAGCCGAGCTCACGCGCGCTGGCATGCGTGTGTGCTTGCTTGCGTTCGAGCCGAGCTCACGCGCGCTGGCGTGCGTGTGTACGAGCCAAGCTCGTGCGTGTGTGCGTACGAGTCGATCTCACGCGTGCTGCCGTGCCCGTTGCGCTTTCTCCACCGGCAGAGCGGAGGGACCCCAGCTTGGAGGGAGTCGGCGCCCCTCGGCTCAGCGGCAGTTCGAGCAGCTCGTCGGGCTCGGAGAGCAGCAGCGAGAGCACCAGCTCGTCGGAGAGCGACTCCGAGACAGGTCACTGCGACGGCCTCACTCGCAGCGGAATGACGTTTCTCCTCCGAGGGGCGTGACGATTCAATCGGTTCAATCACCTCGGTGGTACACGTGGTGTTCGCGCACCGCTCTCTTGTTTTCCTTCCCCCTGCACCAACGATTTAGCACGGTTGGCTACGTACGGTGCGAAAGAAGTTCAACATACGTAGGGCAAGGCTATCGCCTAGGCGTGCAGTGTTTGGCAGACGAGTGTAGTCTGCCAGTAGCGGCGAGGGGATGATGTTGCTTTGTGGTTTTACCAATTAACCTTTGCACAGCGGGTTCCTTCTATTCTTTGGCAAATTTGGACCTTGACGCAAACTCTTGATTGGCAGGTTCATAGTGCAGTGTGTGCGAGCCGTTAGGCTGCAACTTTAGTATCTTGAAGATTTACCGCGTCATCGTATAGAATGTGAATTGTATCTAATCAGTTTCTCCGCTTTTTTTTTTACCCCGTGAAAGATTGACGGTAGGGGAAGAGGGTGGACTTGTTGCCCTAAATTGTGAGGCTTAGGACTTTTTTTTTGTTGTTCCCTTAATTTGACACCCCGTGTTATTAAAATTAATTTGATATAAACAGTCCTGGAACCCAAAAAAATTGTCATTGAATCTGTACTTTTGGGTTCTTTCGGTAAAGTCACGTAGAAAGAAAATAAATTAAATAATAGAATACGACGTTTCGATTCAACACAAGCAATCGTCATCAGGTCGAACTAAATTTGAGAGAGAGACAAAACACAGACACACAGACAGACACGCAAGCAGAGAGAGACAACACAGACAGACAGAGATCCAATGTCGTGGCCTTAAATAGAGAGAGAGAGGGGGGGTGGGGGCAGAGAGAGAGGTGGGTCTGCTGGAGCAGAGAAATTAGCATGTCAATGAGAGAGCTGTGTGGAAATCCACTCCACAGCGGCAGGGGGAGAGAAAGACCCAGCAAGACTGGTAGATTTTAGAGAGATTTGTGTGGAAATCCACCCTGAAGCGGCCGGTGGAGAGCAAGAGCGAATGGACCTATGAGAGCTTGGTAAATTTTGAGAGAGATAAATAGGCAGTTTGAGAAAACAAACTTACCAATTTTTTGGAAATGTTATGTAATGCAACGCAGAGAGTCGGCTAACACACAGTTAACGCCATAGCCTGGTTGATTACGTTCTCCAGAGATTGCTAAATTAGAAGTTAAGTGTGAAATTTGACAGAGACACACAGAGAGAGAAAACTAACTTTTATCCTTTCCGTAGAGTATTGAAAGAAAATCTTCACGTAAAATAAAGCAAAGTGAAAAAATCTTAACAACCTGTAGATTCTAATAATCGGGTTTTTCCCCTTTTTTCTGGCAACAAAACTGAAACCTTTTTACAAGGATTCATGTCTGCATTAACCACAATACTTGCAGTCAAAATGCAAAAAAAACACTATGATAATATATGCTTTGTCCTTGAAACTGATTGGTCCACACCAAGGGACGGCTTTCTTTTGAGCCTCTACCCAATTGGTGCTCGACCAGAGGATGCCAAAAGGCGTACAGCTCAAAGGCAATGCACTATCAAAGTAATGAGGGCTCGGGAAAACCGTTTTGGAAATTAAGAAAACAGTTTTTGGACATCGTGCAACTGAGATGTTTGATTTGAAGCTTTGAATCAAGGAGGATTTTATTTCGATTTAAAGCTTTCGTGACTGCAGGGATTCATCTTCTTGGTTATTTCGGTAAAGTCACGTAGAAGGAAAATAATAAAATAATAAAAATAAAACATAATAAAATAATTCTCACGACTTTTCGGCCACAACGCAAGCAGCCGTCTTCAGGTGGAGAACAGGTCTGCGCACTTAATCAGACTCTGTCTACTTGACAGACCTGTTCTCCACCTGAAGACGGCTGCTTGCGTTGTGGCCGAAACGTCGTGAGAATTATTTTATTATGTTTTATTTTTATTATTTTCCTTCTACGTGACTTTACCGAAAGAACCAAGAAGAAGGAGGATTTTGTTGTGGAGAACAGCTTGTTATATAAACGTTTTACTTATTTTAACTATGATCCCCTGTCCCTCTCTGCTTCAACAGAAATGACTGCCAAGGTAATGCCGGCCATCCAGGCAGGTGGCGTCGACCTGGATATGTTGCAGGTGAACCACATGGCCGTGAGTAGACGCGTTGAAGCAACACAAAGCGACATTATCACTCACAAAAGGGTAAGCCCGCTCGGAGGGCTCGCAGCCAACAGCGCTGATCTCTCACTCTTCAGATCCTGGATTCGAATCCAGATTTCAGCCACTGGCCATTATTAAACCGTGTTGTCGAGTGCATGCGAGTTTACGGTCTTGGCACGGCCACCAATGACTGCGCTCAAAACGCATCTGTCACGTGAAATTTGATTCTGCGCACTTAATTTTTTGCAAAATTTTAAGCTCTGGGAATTTAAATGCGTTTCACTGTCACGCGAAAAGCATTACGCTGTGTGGCAGGGTACGAGATGGGAAAGTTGCTGCACTCTTTTCTGAAGGAATCTCAGAGGTTGGTGAGAATATTCTTAGGTTTTTTCGATAAAGTCACGTAGGTAAAAAAAAATTAAAATTAATAAAAGTAAAATAAAATTAAAATCACGACGTTTCGGAGGCAACACAAGCCTCCGTCTTCAGGTGGAACCGTCACAGCACGATTGCTGTATCAAGTAAGAGAAATTCCAAGAGAACCGTCCTTGTACATATACTGGTTGAGGGTGTGAGGAGCCAAGGCAGGCCCCTGGATATTATTATTAGTGTGAAGTTGTTGAGAATATAAATAACAAGATAAATTAACGAGACAATGCGCATCCCAATTTCATTCGGTGATGGGGTTACCATGGCGGTGGAGCAGTGCACACACGGAGTTAACCGTCGCGGCCTTGCGTTCGTGCGTGCATTCCAGGATTTGAAGGCGTGCGATCCATCACCCGAGGCGGCTCCCCAGATGCAGTCGCTGCTGCCCAACGTGTGCTGCCTGGAGGGGCTTTCCAGCTTCAGCAAGTCGGTCATCCAGCAGCCGCTGCCATCGCCGCTCGCTGACGCCATGCCCTCGGGTACTGTGCGCGGATGAGCCCAGCGGTGTGGAAAGCCTGCGTGCTGGGACGGGAGGCATCAATCCCCTCTGTTTCGATTTAAAGCTTTCGTGACTGCAGGGATTCATCTTCTTGGTTCTTTCGGTAAAGTCACACGTAGAAGGGAAGTAATAAAATAATAAAAATAATTCTCACGACGTTTCGGCCACAACGCAAGCAGCCGTCCTCAGCTGAACGGCTGCTTGCGTTGTGGCCGAAACGTCGTGAGAATTATTTTATTATGTTTTATTTTTATTATTTTATTACTTCCCTTCTACGTGACTTTACCGAAAGAACCAAGAAGATGAATCCCCTCTGTCAAATGCTACAGCAGAGTAACAACAATAGTTGAATCTCTTCATCACTTGTCTGCGGCTTATCCGGCCTGCGGATTAACCGTGCTTCATTGGTCTGTGGCAGTGCAATGGAAACTCTTGTTATCTGGTAAATAATGCTCGCACCTGGATTCATTAGGGCTAGAGCCAATCCAGTTGTATTTAATGTCGGGCATAGGGCACGTAATAAATCAATTGTCATTTACTGAACGCTAAAAAAATTATCGCTAAGATCAATAAGTTCATTAGTTTGTGTATGAACCGTGACAAACATTTGTAATGATTAATATGTCGAACGTGTGGTGTAGGGGCTGCAGTGCCCTCCCGCTGTCGTCGTTTTGCGCAGCGTGTGTGGTAACTCTTTTGTGTGGCACTACCACACAGGTTTTCCTGGGGTGCTGTCACACCAGCCGGAGGCCGATGCTCCGATGACCATGAAGCAACATCTGCAGCAGCAGCAGCAGCAGCAGCAGCAACAGCAGCAGCAACAACAGCAGCAGCAACAACAACAGCAGCAGCAGAAAGTATATGGGCAGTCGCTGTCACAACCTTCAGAACAGCAGCTCCTTTCGCCGGGCAACATCATCCAGCCCACACAGCTTTTCCCGCACTCACTGTTGCAGCAGCAGCAGCAGCAGATGCAGCAGCAGCAGCCTCCGCAAATGCAGCCGCAGCAGCAGTTCATGTTCCCCACCTTTGCTTCGTTGCCACATCACCACATGCAGAACTCTTCTCAGCAGCAGCAACAGCAGCAGCAGCAGCAGGCGAGAGTGCAAGCGATGATGCAGGAGATGTCGTTCCACGCTCAGAGCCACGCTCACCACGGCTTCCACCAGTCCATGCCGTCACCGCACCAGACCCCTCTGCAGTCGCCACCGCAGCAGAGAGGCCTGCCGCACCTGTCGCCGCAACAGCAGCAGCAGCAGCAGCACGGAGTGGGTAGACCATCGGCCCCGCACAGCACACAGGTGCCAGGGCACCATCACATGGGGCGGCCGCCTTCACCGCAGCATCACATGCTGCACTCTCTGCCTCCTCCTCCTTCGCAGCAGCAGCACCATCACCAGCAGCAGCAACAGCACCACCACCAGCAGCAGCAGCAGCAGCACCACCACGTGATGCATCGACCTCACCTGTCCCCGCAGCACGGCTCGCCGCCGGAACTCTCGCCGCAGTACCCTTCCCCGCAGGCACAGCCGCGCATGCAGCAGTCGCCGATTTCGCAGCAGCAGCAGCAGTCGCGCGTCACCCCCTCGCCACAGCAGCAGCAACAGCTTCAGCATCAAAACGCCGTTGTACAGCAACAGCGAGGGCAGCTGCAGCAGCAGCAGCAGCAGCCACAGAACGTTTACTCGCGCATGCAGCAGCAGTCGCCTCAGCAGCAGCAGCAGCAGCAACAGCAGCAGGGGCGGCCAATGCAGCAGCAGCAGAGCGGTCGAACTCCTGCACAGTACCAGCTGCCGCCACAAGCAGCTGCTCAGCACCTGCATGGGATGGCTGGGCGAGGGGTCGGTGTCAAACCGCCGCCTCAACAGCAGCAGCCTCAGCAGCAGCAGCAGCATCAGCAGCACCCTTCACCGATGTCACCTCCTCAGCCTTCGCCACCAGCCTGGGCTCAGCGCTCTCCACAGCAGAGGTCGCAGCAGCAGCAACAACAGCAGCAGCAGCACCAGCAAATGCCACCTTCCCCGCAGCAGCAGCAACAGCAGCAGCATTTCCAGCAGCCGCCTGTGTCGTCAGCGCTGCGTTCGGTGCAGTCGCCCCCGCCGCCTCCGCCGCAGCCGGTGCCGGCGGCCGCGCAGTTTGCTGCTCCTGGTCAGAGGCAGCTCCTCCACCAGCCCAGGGCGCAGCAGGTCATCCAGCACCACCAGACGGGGCCGCACCAGCCGCAGGCCGCCAGCAAGCCGGCCCACCCGGTGTCCGTGGCCGGTGCGTGTGTCGGATGACGGCGTGTGACGCACGTGGAGGCACCCGTGGCGAGATTTAGATTAGCAAGTTGTAGCGAGGGTTGAACGCGTGAATGCGTTGGCTCTGTCCGTCTGGCTGTTGGTAGCGGGCGGCACGGGTGGCGAGATTTCCATAACTCTCGTAACGGTCATCCATTACAAACCGTGTAAAGTTGCGTTCCTGTTTGTTAGGTATTCACCCACCCGGCAAACAAACTGTTTGAGCAAAACCTGGCGCTTGAAACTTGGCGCTAATAAACCAGCGCTTTTTGCCAAGGCGATGGTGTCACAGCCATGCAGGTTTTGCCTCCCTCTGACGTCAATAAAGTGTGTAAATTTCTGCCACAGTTAGTGTCGGTGGTCATGAGACCAAAGCACGGTCGCGAGATGTTAACTACCTCACCTGGTATACAGGAGGTCGTGGGTTAAATCCCAACTCTTGACGCCTGCTGTATATTTGGGGTTTGCATGTTCTCCCCGTGGTCATGTAGATTTATTTCCGGTTCTCCGTTCTTTTCCCTCCACATTTAGAAACATGCGTTTAGGAATATTTGGCGTCCATACACTTCCACGTGATATGCAACTTCGTTTTGCTATCATTTGTGGTCAGGGCACTTCTGAAAAAGAGCTGGATAGCTCAGTGGGCCTTACCTGGTAAAATAAATAAGTTTTTACAATGTTGAATTTACTGTAGTCGTACAACATCTTGTCCTCATGATGCTTGACATAGTTTCAAATCAAACGTAGCATATCCAAATGCTAAAGTTAGTTGTAAGGATTGTACTTAAACTTACCGTCGAGCGGAAACAGTAACAATTGGCACGTTAAAACGCTTGTCCACATCACAATTTAATTTGTTTGGCTGTGTCGGATGGCGGACGGTTTTAACGACACACATCTGGTTGGATCGTCACGTGGCCTCGCCAAAAAACGTCATTATGAATCGCGTAATCATGAAGCTTGGGAAACTGTTATCGAGATAATCGTCATCGTAAAATTCAATGTCGTGTCCGTGGAAACTTACTCCGTGGCAAATCCAGCCACCGGGTTTGACGGCCACGTCACGCTCCCGAGTGTGACGCCCCCCCCCCTTCCGTGTGTCCCGTGCCCCGACCCCCGCAGGCCACCCCTCGCCACAGGCGCAGTCTCCGCTGTCTCAGCCGCACCAGGTGCGCGCCAGCCCCGGTGGGCAACGCATGATGCCCCCGGGGGGCCTCCGCGCCGGCGGGCCGGAGCCGCTGGGCGCCCCGCGCGCCGCCTACCTGGGCGAGGAGGAGCGGCGCTCGCCGGCGCTCCGCTCCGACGCGCCCGCCGCCCACCTGCCACAGATGCACCCCGGCGGCACGGACAGGGGCGAAGGACACAAGCCGCCCGGCATGCACAGTAGGGGGCACGCAAACGATCCCATCCACCCCCTCGTGTGCCGTGCCTTGCCTTCGCAGGTGCTCGTCAGCGGCACTTGCCCTCGGTTGAGGCTGCACGGGGGATGTTTGTGATGAGCACGTGTGTGGTGGGCGCCCGTGTCCGCGTTGCAGAGCCCGAGCGGGAGCTGCAGGAGCGGGGGGGACCCGTTGCCAGCATGCCCCCTGGACAGCCGCCCCCCCAGGCACTCAACCTGAACCGGCCCAAACAGCAGGACCCCAAAATCTCCGTTGCTCCAAAAAAGGTGGCTTGGCGGTTGACAAGCCGCCTGCACGATCAAAATGTTTTGTGCGTGTGCTTGCTCAAGAAAATAATTTTTTTTATCGTTATCAAATACTGCGTAGCGCTCCCGTGTGTTTTTAGCTTGTGTTGCACGTGTTGTTTGGCACATTGTCCGACGTTTCGCTCCATGTCCTGGGAGCCCGGTTTTCCTGAAGAAGCTCCCAGCACGTGGATCGAATGTCGGACGTCACGCAGAAAAATACACGATACGACCCAAACACACTTACCTAGGAGATCTTTATATGCACGACGCTCTCTTACTTTGACAAAAGGTTGTTGAGCGTGGAATTGTTGCAGTAATGATTTTTTATGATGATTTTGCATGTGTTTTTTGTGATCATTGTGTTAATGGTGGTCATAATGGGGCAGTTGATGAACAAGATGATGATGAGGATGGAAGTTGTATGATGATGGTCAGAAATAAAATTAAAATGGTGGTTTTGGTGGTTGTATGAAGATGGTGGTGATGGTCATATGAAGATGGTGGTGATGGTTTTATGAAGATGGTGGTGATGGTCTTATGAAGATGGTGGTGATGGTGATCGTATGCTGATGGCGGGGAGATGACGATAATGGTCGTGATGGTGGTCGTATGACGACGGGGGTATCCACAATATCGTGACGATGTCTGTTGTGCGTCCCTGACAATTAACCCCCCCCCGCCCCCTCCACGTTTCTCCTTTCAATCCTACAAAAGCGAGGAGCGCCGTCCTGCCCACAACAGGACCTGCGGATCAAGAACATGGGCTCCTGGGCCAGCCTGGGCAAGGCTCCGGCCTCGTCGGGCAGCGGCGGCGCCAAGACCAGCAGCGACAGCTTCGAGCAGTTCCGGCGTGCGGCGCGGGAGAAGGAGGAGCGCGAGCGTGCTCTCAAGCTGCTGGAGGAGCAACGGCGCATGCAGATGGTGCAGGCGGAGCGCGAGCGGATGCGCCTCGAGCAGGAGCGGCAGAGGTGAGCGGTGGAACAGGTGGTGACTGAACACCGGCCCGTCGCATCGTTCGTACGTCGTTTTGAATGTTCCATTTGAAACGCGCCCATATCGATGGGTTGTGTTACTTGCGTGCGGGTTTACGCAGTTGGTACCACCTATGAACCACAGTGGCGAGATGTTAACTACCTCGCCTGGTATGCAGGGAGGTCGTGGGTTTGATCCCGACCCTGGCACCTGTTTTTTTCGAGTTTGCGTGTTCTCCCCGTGGTCACGTGGATTTTTCTCCGGGTCCAACAGTTTTTCTCTCCACATTTAGAAGCAACCTGTGTTTCGAGTGTTGGGCTGCTCCTATACATTTCCACGTGATATCGGTTGAGCTATTGTTTGTGGTCAGGTTGCTTCTGAAAAATATTATGTAGCTCAGTGGGCCTTACCTGCTAAAATAAAAATAGTTTAGTTTATACCGGCGGCTACGTTGTACATGTGTTTGTATAGCTATGGGAGCAAATGGAACCCGTGCAGAACCGGGGGGTAGAGAATATACAAACGCCTGTAATTCGTACATCTTGGAATTAGTTAGCTAAATATTTAGGTATGCCTACACTGAGAGAGAGGTTATCTTGCGCTTCTTGGCATGAAACGCATACCAAGAGCTGTACAATTCACAGGCATGCGAGACCCAGAAAGAAACGAACGCCGACTGTCCTTGTCGTTACACTCACTTTGTTTCCAATGGAGCTGGCATTTCCAGCTAAGTTGTCGATCGGTATGCCAATGAAAAAATTAATTTGTGAAACGGTCACCAAAGGTAAGACGTTCAACCCACCTCGGTTGCGAGAAAACCGGCGCTGGCGTCTTCCGAGACACGACGGCGCCCCCCCCGTGTCCACCCCCGTGTCCACCCCTGTGTCCACCCCCGTGTCCACCCCCGCCCCCCCCCCCTGTTGCGGCCAATGAGATTAACGCCGAAGGAAAACCTCTTGCGCCTGCGCCCTCTCGACGCAGGGAGCGCGACGAGGAGGAGGCGCTTGAGCGGGCGCAGCGTGCGCAGGAGGAGGCGCTGCTTCGGAGGCAGCACGAGGAGCAGGTGGCGGCACAGGCGGCGCAGGCGGCGCAGGAGATGGTGGCCCGCGAGCAGGCGGCGCAGCAGTCGGCGCAGGCGGCGCGCGACCGCGAGCTGGCGCGCAAGCGGGAGCAGGAGCGCCGGCGGAGAGAAGCGGTGAGCTCCCCCCCCCCCCCGCCGCCCGCTGCCCTTCCCCGCGCTGGCGCTGTTCATCCCCTCACCTTTGTTCCGTCCGTCTTGTTCGCTGTGTGAGCCCCAGCTGTGGCTCTTACTTGACGCGCGTAGTTGGCATGAGGTGTGTGCTGCAGGTGTTCCAATAGTGCAGCAGGTCGGCCACCAAAATAACAGAGGAGGCATTTTTTTTCGAATTCGGTAAACCCCCCCCACCCCCCCCCCGATATTTATAGAGTGAGAAATGTTCGTGGTGAATGCCAGACGACGGTCCTTAAATAACGTCACGAAGCAGTTGAAGTGCCGCACGCGGCTCCGCCCCCACCCATGCCACCCATCCATTAGTGCCACCTAGAAATGTGTCCTTCGCAGCCAGACGCACCACCTGCTGCTCGTACTTAACAACACGTTTAGTCAGACTACAGTAACACAACGCCCGGTTTTCTAGGTAAAGGCTTTCATAGACGACAGTCCAATATGTTGGACAGCGGTCGTAAACAGCAGTTGATTTCTCTGCAGTGAAGAAGGGCCATTAACTGAAATGTCGAGTATTAGATATTCTCTTTTCCGGTAGTGTTATTGACTTAAGTTCATACTTTACATAACTCGCTTATCCCCCTCCCCCAGAGCTTTTGCGCATGTTCACACATTTGTTATTTTGCACTTTTTGATCGTGAAGCCTCTGCCTCGACTAACGTGAGCTCTCGTGTGTGTGTGTGTGTTCCCTCCATCAGCTCACCGGGACCATTGATATGAACCTTCAGAGCGACATCATGGCCAGCTTTGAAGAGAACCTCTTTTGAAGGAGCCCTTGCTGAACTGCTACAGAGTTATACGACAGACTACAATTATTTTTTACTATTCGGTGCGCCGTGTCGACCTCGTGTAAACAGGAAAGGGGGGTCCCTTTAACGGTCTGCAATTTCCTAAACGCAACAAAACAAACTTGAGTGCTCGCGAGGACTCTGTTTGACCGTGTCAGGACGACAAGGTGATTTTAACGTCCCCGATCCCCTCTCACCCGCTGTCCGGTGTCCAGTCATCGTTTAGCTTCGTCACTTAAGTTTATGCTTCCACATCGTAGAGGAGTTCACGTTCGTTGGGGGTTTTTGTTTCGGACGTGCGAGCACGTTGCGCGAATGACACTTGTAAATATTTACGAAACGGTCACGCTAACCACACGGAGGGTCGGTCATGGCCCCCCCCCCCCTCCTTCGTGCCAGCTGGAGATCGCCGGCGTTGTTCGGCCAGTGGAATCGTCGCCGCGATGGTGGAAATGAAGCGTTCTTCGCGTGTACATTTGTGAACTTGCCTCGGGAGGGGTCGGATGGCATGGAATGTTTTACAGTACAAGTGCTATTTTACACGATAGCTGTAGGGTAGATGATTTGTGTATCCGTAATTTCATTTGATGACAGTTTATTTATACATTTCCTTTCAGACCAGGTTAACAAATCTGTAAGCTTTCGTGACGGATGCGTACTTCACGATTTGAACTTTACCTATCCGAGCTGCATTTTGATTAAAAAAAAAACCGGGATGACCTGCATTAATGTAAATCTCACTTGTTGGGCCACTGACAGTTAAGGAATACACAACACCGTTGCTGTATTGTGAACACGAACAGGTATTTATGGTGAGAGGACTATTGCATCCACCTGTTGATAATGGATAGACTATATTAGTCGCGGAGGGAAAAAGCTATTCACTCATCCCCGTCCACCTTTTACACAGTATAGAAGAAATAAAGCGCGAAAGGTTCACAGTTTTTTTTTGTTCGCCGAAGAAGGAAAGAGACTGACGGGGGACGGCTTGATATTTTTGCGGTATTTGAAAGCATCGGAGCGGTTGCTGTCCACTGCAGCAGGGTGCTGAATCCTGCACATGTGAATTTGTGGCAAACACTATTGTAGAGCGGTTGTGCCTGCCAGTGGGGTGGGTGTGCGGCAGAAGAAGACTAAGAAGAAACGGCGGTGGTGGCGGCAGCGGTAGCGCGAACACAACACAAGGCGTAGAAAATCTGTCAGCATTGCATCACTGTGTGTATATCATGTAGTGCAAAACGTTGCCTTAGGCTTAGCTTGTCATTTTATCCGCGTAGGTTGGGTCACCGAGGGCTGGGATTGTGTGTGTGTGCGTGCACGTGCCCACGCGCGCGTGCCCTGTTGTGAAAGCGCGCACGCGGTAGCTTATGCACAAGGGTCGTGTGTGCATTCACGCATTTGTACATGTAAATATACGCTTAGTTTCTGAGATTAATGTTGCGTTGTATTGAGATTATAGGTAAAACAAATATCTACAAAAAACTAAATGAGGGGGGGGGGGGGTGTGCGCCGTGATGGCTCTACTCAAGAACACGGAGTTTTTATTTTCCCCGCACTCGCCGAGTTTCAGCGTCATTCAAGTCGTGCTGTACCCCGCAGCGCTCTCTGTTAACCCTCCTTCCTGATGTGCCATTGGCTGTCGACGCTGCGTTGCCGGCAAGCTTATGCCGTCGCAATCTCGGCCCGGTTCAAAGCAAGACGAGAACACAAGTGACATTATG
Source organism: Lethenteron reissneri (assembly GCF_015708825.2). Taxonomy (NCBI): domain Eukaryota; kingdom Metazoa; phylum Chordata; class Hyperoartia; order Petromyzontiformes; family Petromyzontidae; genus Lethenteron; species Lethenteron reissneri. Next base: position 3,410,781 of record NC_083826.1, on the reverse strand, counting down.
CTAGAGAAATGGGATAAAAAAAACATACAAGAAAAGTATTTTGTTGATTTTGGGGGGGGTGGGGGGGGGGGGTGAAATTATTTCCATCGTACTCGACTAAACTGCCATTTTGTGTATATTTTGTGTGTTCAACCTTGGAATTACCAAGGCATGTAATGCATTTAAAAAAAACTTGCTAGTGGCTTATATTGTTTTTAAAAAAAATCCTTTTTTTTTCCCTTTCCATTTTTGTTTTTTTATATAGAATTACAGAAGACGACTGGCTTTCCAGTAAATTGTACGTGCAAGTGTATATATGTGTATGTATTTACAAAGGGAATGTTTTACAATTTGGCTGTGTTTTACTTGTGCCAGGGGGAAGCAGTCCAGGCCTCCGAGAACAGGAGGCAGGCGGCTGCCCTGCTTGTCGGTTCGTATTTAATGTCGGTGCGTTAAGGTGTTGGCTACGTGGCACAGCGATTGTGGTGTTAAATCTCAGTTACTGTTCATGACTGGTTTCCCTGCCGGAAGTCCGAGAAGGAAAATTGATTTCGTGTATTTTTTTGTTTCTCTCTCGCTCACAGTTTTAAGATTTTAAATGATATAATTTTCTTTGCTGTACGTTTTTGTGTTTTTATTCCCGGACACGTTTTTTTGTTTCTATAATGTTATCATTCATTTACCACTGGGTCTTAACCAAAGACGTTTTTTCGATTTTTTTTCATATAATTCCCATTAACGGCTTCGTGAGAGAGTGTCCGTCGGGGAGGCGTTGAGTGTTAGGCGACGTAGTTAGTGTCCTCTGCATGTCGCGACGGACCGAGCAGCAGCGCCGTCGAAGGGGTTTGCTCCATGGCCCTCGATTCACGGCCTTCGGGGCACAGCGGCCAGAAGAAACACGTGAACGCTCCCCCATCTGTTCCAGTGTTTGGAAGCTCGTCTCCCCCCACAAAATGGTATTTATTTAATCGGGGGCTTAATTTTTAGCCGGGTCGTTCCCGCGTCGGCAACCCGGAATGTTATATTCTCGCACGCCAGCCGGCGCACCACATCCAGTATACCTCGTCGCTACGGCTTTGGCTACTGTAGTCGCGTGCCACCTCTCCAGTCTATGTTGCGAGCGAGCCGTGTGGGGGGGGGGGGATGTCCCGTGAGAAGTTGAGCCCTCCGCGTCTCGCAAAGCAGCGGCGGCTCTAGCCAAGCTACAGTCCTCTTATTCCGCGTCTCGCCACGACCACTGCGCGTCCGCCCCCCTACTTGATCTAACGGAATCCAGCCTCTCGAGACACGCGCACCTCGCATTGTAGTAGTTTGCCTGTGTGACTGGCTTTTGCGCAATTCGCGTGGCGGCAATCAGTTTGACGGAGCGACTGGGTCTGTCTTTGCACGTGACGACGGGGGGATGTGCGAGGCTGCTGCTGCTGCTGCGTGTGTTTCGTCTCTACATGAGAGAGGGAAGACATGCCCGCGCGAAAAGACAGAAACGATTTAACTGATCCCCCCCCCTCTCCTCCTGGACCGCCACTACCAAATAGTCGGAAGTCGCCAGCAGTGTTTGAATTCGCAGAGTATATTTTCTACGTTTAAAAAAAAACTTGCATGCGACGGCGCACAGAAATCTACGCCATCGGGGGCGGAAGGGGGGGTGTGTGTGCATGTCTCCATTAAACAAGTCTGTTGTCTGCTCCCATGCGATTGCAAGAGGAGGCAGTGACGTGCAATGGCCAAGTGGGCGAATCGATTGGAATGTGTGGCCAGCAACGAACGCGTCGACAACTCTTGTGGCTTTTAAGATTCCCACGCCTGTGATTTCCCGACAGGTGATGTGACCAGGTCCGTTGCGCGCACCCCCATCTGAACTCCGTCGGGGTGCAGAACTCGGTTAGGGGTTCTTATCTTGTGGATATGATCCCAACCGCAGGCTGAAGTGCTCCAAAAAAATAAAACACACGGAGTCCCTCGGAACTGGCTGGGGCAAACGATTCAGCCTGTCCACAAGACGGCGTCGTCTGTACGAGATGGGTAGCGATGGGACTATTACATCCCCACCCGTTAGCGCTGTGCAGGAGACCCAAATGCCTGCGTTTGGAAGCGCTCATTTCAAGAGAATGCCCTTAAGGCATCTGCCCCTTCCTGATAAAAAGATTGTCCCTATAAACCAAAACTAACATTTGACCCGCATGCACGTTGGTATACAAGAAAATACTGTTATACATCTGAGCTCAGTATATATATGCCGGGTATGTTGCAGCAACAAATGCTTAATTCAAAATGCAGTAGAAGATGCGTTAATATTTCTGTGTTTAACCGCTAAACCTTTTTACGTTAAGTATTTAATATGAGTGTAACGTTAATATAAAACAAACAAAAAAAGCCATAATTTTACGATTCCTTCAACGTTCAGGCGAGATTTGTAGTTCTAAGGTCGGCATTGCCCGTCACTCGATTCGGCGGTGTTGTATCCAGCTAAGGGGGGAGGGGGAGGTGGGGGAAGCATCATTGTCAATAGGCTCTTGTGGAATCTTGCTGCAAGGGGAGAAATGCGTATAAAGTATATTCAACAAATCACACAGACACACACTCACCAGCAACACGTGCGTAGGTTAATTCTCGTAAACCTGCTGAGTGTACGGAGAAAGTATGCCTTTTCATGGCTTGGTGCCGGCTATTTAAGACTATAAGTATATGTACGTACAGTATATATATAATTATGGGTATTGCGGAGGGATTGGGGCGGGCCGGCGTGTTCGTCACGTGTGTAGAAAAAAAAATCAGCTGCTGCTTTGTAAATTGGCGTCACTTTTATAATACGTCATTATCATCATCCGTCATGATCGATCCACTGCTGGATGAAGGCGCCCCCAAGTCGTTTTCTAAGTCGCAAACACAGGTACACCCACGTTTTCGCAGCTGCATTGCGTTTATGAAGCACACGGCAGAGGACTTTTAAGAACTGTTCCCAAATAAAAGCAAGAGAAACCATTTCGCCCATCACTGAATTAATGGTCATGGTCGAACAAAAAACAATACGGCCACATGTACAGCTTTCTGTGTGTGTGTGGGTGCAAACGTGCGGGCGGGGGGGGTTTGCTGGTCTGGACAATGTGGCAGGTCACATGGCAACGCAAGGTGTGATGGGAGTTGTGCCTTGCTGCTGTTCGCGCAGCTCTGCGTGTGTTCAGTCTCGTTGTGCGCAGTCGGGGCACACAGCCGGGAATGCATCCCTCCCCCCTGGTTCTGATGGTGGGATGGGCTTATCATTTACACAGTGTGGTCGGATTTGCAGCGCCACAAATAAGTTGACTAATCCGGCCATTCTACCGTCCATCCATCCGTGGCGAGCATTTACAAAGACAGCAGCCCTTGATATATTATGTACTGTGTATGTAAGTGCTGGCTGTGTGCGGCCTGCCAAAGTGATTTAATGATTATTATTTTAACTAAACAAAAAATATTGTTGTTGGTGTTGCTGTATTGGCAGATAAACGAGGCTGTTTCGTTCACCTTGTTTCACGTTATTAATCGCCCAAGCGAGTGCTGCCAACGTGGCAGCAGGTGTAATGAGTACTCGCACACACGCGCACACACACTCGCGCACATACACACACAGACGGTATGTTAAAAACTTTAGCTGCCCGACTGGCACTAACTCATCAATGACGCACGCTCACGAAGCCCAATTATCTCACCGATTAATTTATTATTCCTCCTTTCATCGGACACACTTCTTTTAAATTATAGGGTAACAATCTATATATGCTAACGTGAACGTAGACGGGACTTTGTGATTTCTACTCCTTTTGGAGAGGTCCTGGTTACTGCTTCATAAGAAGGCGGGCGGCTCCGCTTAGTCTCACGGGATGGTTAAGGGGTGCACGTGATGCTAATGCTTTGTGCGGAACGCTTCCTCGCCACTGCCTTCATTGTCCACAATGTTACCGATGGCCGTGGCTTTTCATCATCATCACCACCACCATTATCACCATCATCACCACCGCCACCACCATCACCACCGCCACCATCAGCATCCAGGATAATCTCACTGCGTCGCTGGATCGTGACAAAAACAGATGGATTATTTTTTAATGGTTTGGAAAACCGTTTTCCCCTGTTTTTAAGAGTTGATTCAAGCCACTTGCTTTTCGGCCTCCCCCTTGCCCGCTAATTATTTTTTGACTATAGGATGTGTCAGTATATTATTGTATAGTCATCATCGTCGTCATCATCATCATCTTTGCGTTGACGTGCAGTACGTTGTAGTTGGTATTTTAGGTGATTTTAATTCCCCTAACTCTTTCCCTCCCGTTTTCTTTTTGACTTGGCATATTCACAGTTGTGCTGGGGCCTGTGTTTTTTCTTTTTGTTTGACAAATTCATACGACACGGTTTCGTTATTTTGTTTCGCATCGGGTTTACGCAATCGCTCCCCTCCCTCTCCGCCTTCCCCTTTCTGTAAATCGTACATACAATGGAGTTGGTAAAACGAAAATATACGTATTCATCCACTGAGCGAGATTGTCCCTGTGATCATTTTTGCCAAGTCATGTGCTGCAATTGTAATGGGAACGCGACACACTGGAAAAGTTAAACAATTAAACTGCCCCTTCTTGGTTCTTTCGGTAAAGTCACGTAGAAGGGAAATAAAATAAGAAAGATAAAACATAATAAAATAATTCTCACAACGTTTCGGCATTTCTCGTGAGAATTATTTTATAATGTTTTATTTTTTTTATTTTGTTATTTCCCGTCTACGTGACTTTACCGAAAGAACCAAGAAGCTGAATCCCTGCAGTCACGAAAGCTTGAAATCTAAATTTAATTAAACTGCCCTTTGGTTTTTAATTAATAATTCTTCACATTTCTGTAAGGCGCCTTCCACTAATGTCCCAAGGCGCCTAATTGTAGTTGGGGGGGGGGGAGGAGGGAATTACAATGTTTTTTTGCTTAACGTTGCACATGCACAGCGGAGAGATGCGTGCACGTGTGTGGGGGGGGGGGTTACAATCGGATCCAGAACGAGGATCGCGTGTGATTCGAGGTTTGCCCGACATCACATCACCCCAAGCCCCCTGCAGCAAAGAGCCCCGGCTCGACGGGAGCGCGGGCAGCCAAGGTCACGGAACGCGTCCGCCGGGGGTTGCCGACAAGGAAGGAGATGGAGCGATGAAATGCTGGGTGGCTTATTGACGTCGTAGGATTGCGAGAAATGCAGACGACGGTTTGAGGAGGCGCTCCAAAAGTGGGTTGACCAGCTCGATGCTCACGATGATGGTGGTGGCTTTTTTTTTGCCGAGTAATCTCCACCCCCCCCCCCACCAACTTCCTCCTGAACTTAAAACACCACAGCCTTGCCGATGACATCACCCACCGATGGCAACGAGAGGAGTGGCGGCTCGAGGAGGAGTTGGGGGGGGGGCGATAATCCACGTTGCCACTCCTCCCAGCCAAGAGCGCCTCGACAAGTCAACGTGATCGCTCTCTTGCGAATTTCGCCAGAGTGTTTCTGCGAAGCTCATGAACTTTACCAGTTCGCGCAAAAATAAAATAAAACCGATGGGTTTTTGGAAGGAGTTCTAAACTGCTGTGGAAGAAACGCATGGGTTTTTTTTATATATTATTTTTGTTGTTGCAATATACATAACTTTTCCACGTTGCGAGATAGGTATGGCATTTTGGGTCGGCTGTAAACCATATGGTGGTAATTACGGTTTAAATGTTTGTTTTATTCGGTTCAAGGCCTGGAACGTTGGCGCAGCAGTTAGCACACTGCCCTACAAACTCCGCAACCCGAGTTCAATCCTTGACCATGGCTAACAGTCGATTGATATCCGAACCCTTCCTGGGCCCACCGCTAACCAACCGGCACTGATGAAGCGTGGTGAAGAATGGTAAAACAGGGCCCCCACAATCCACATCAACTTGGCGAGACTCTCACCCAATGTAGAGTTCCCGCTGTGTGTGGGTGCCAAGTAGCTGTGACTACCTGTGCAGTGCGTCTCCGTGTGTGTCAGTGTGTTCACTCGCGAAATCGGTGGTGCAGCGAGTAGCGCGCCACGCTACGAACCGGGCAGACTCCCGGGTTCGATTCCCATTCCTCGCGGCCACCAACAGCGCTGACGATTAATCTGAACGGGCCCTGGGCCTCCGCTAGGTCCACTCAACCTCAAGTGACTTTGTACCAGGTGCGGTGTGAAAAAATGCGACCGAAGGCGGTTTTGCTCGCCACCCATCCCCCTCGTGTGCCGCGCCGGCCTTCACAGGGTGCCTGCCACTCGCTCACAGCACTTGCCCCAGTCGTCTGTGAAGGATACAAGACGAGCACGGGTGGACAGACTGAATACTTTGAGGCACAAACGGTAACCGGGATGAGCGCTGCAGAGTCAATGTATGCGGTGCGTCGAAAACGTTAATACTAATCCACTGCTGGATGAAGCCCGTGTATTGCCATGGGGTCTGTTTGGATATCTTTCAGCCAGAGGTCGCAAACGGGTTTTGATTCCTTACCCGTACCCGGCCGCACCAGGGTCGCAAATGGGTACCCGTACCCGGCCGGGTATGGGTACGGGTATCCGTTCCCTACCCGTACCCTACCCGAAATGAGTGACAAACGGTTACTCACCAGTGACTCACGGCCTACCCGTACCCGTACCCGGCCGCACCAGGGTCGCAAACGGGTACCCGTACCCGGCCGGGTACGGGTAGCCGGGTGTCGGGTAGGGTACGGGTATCGGGTATCCGGTTGCGACCTCTGCTTTCAGCACGCTGGTCGATGCGGGCTGGTGAAGGCAGAGGAAGCGGGACCGGTTCTACCGTATCACTCGCCACCGATGCGATCCGTGAATGGGAATCGAACTCGGGCATCCAGAGGCACAGCGGAGTTCTGTTCTGCTCATCGTGTGTCGCCGAGCCGCCGTGCTTATCTACAGCCCGACTCGGATCACTTTCCATCCCTATTCCATCTAAGACCGCCCTTGCGCTCGGTGTACTCCTCGGGGAAATCCTCACGGCCGATGTTTCGCTGTAGGGTGAGATGTTGCTGCTGATGCTGCTGCTGCTGTGTATTGCAATATTGCAGGGGGCGGTAGTCGTCGCGGTTTGCGCGCTGCGCTACGAACCTGGCGAGTCGAGTTCGATTCCCGTTCGTGGCCAACACCGGTGACGATTATCTGAACCGGTCTTGTGCGACTCAGCACTCAAATGAGTACCTGGCGCGAAGTGTGGATTTCAGAAACTAACGCCGCGTCATTGACAATAATTTATATTTTGCAATGAACCAGGAGAGCGCCAAGCGTGAGTTGGACACCCGCTCCGACGGCAGGGGAGCGTGGCTCGCTCCCGCATCATGTTGAGAGTCCAAAGTCAACATCGGTGTGAAACCCTCGCCTCGCTACTTCCATTGAATTCCATTCTCCCCCCGTGCCAGACAAAGCACACACACACACTCCGCCCCGCAAGCGTCGCCTGTGCCAGGCTATGTGCACAAGCGTAACCCCCGGCATCTAAAAATTCCGCAGTCGCATTTGGCCCCTTATGGCGGATCCAGGGGCCAAATGCCACCACCGCCAGCCAGCATGAGGCCCTTTGAGCCATTTGCCAAACACGTAATATCGGTACCAGACAAGGTGGCAACTGCTATCTATTATTTTTGTAAAGCTGTCTATCTCCAGGTCACGATTTTGTATGATAGCAACAAAGCGGCGGTAGCTGTTTGTTTACAAATTTGTTTTGTTTAAGGAGCCTCTTGCGGGTTGTGTGTGTGTGTGGTAGAGTCTCACTTCGGGGGAAACCAATTACTGAAAGCATCGAGGCGATTTTCAATCGCTTAGATCGCGCGTTCATATGAGGCACGCAATGGTGGACCCTCTCCCCAAGGTGGACACTGCCCGTGGTGGAGACTGCCCGTGGTGGAGTAGCATTTGTCACCCCAGGTGGTACCGGTAGAAATTTAAAAAACTGCCTTGGCTCACGGCCTACATTCAACAGCCGCCCCCATTCACCTGCAAAAACAATCAGCACGCGCACACAAAGACAAAGATCGCCCGTATAGCATTCATCAGCTTTTGGGGGCAAGTGCCGTTAGCAAGCCCCTATGAAGGCCGGCGCGGCACTCGAGGGGGGGCTGGGTGGATAGCACCACGCCCTGGCCGCCTTTGTATCACTCGTGGCGATGTTCGCACACCGTACCAGGTACTCATTTGAGGCTGAGTCGACATAGGAGAGGCCCCGGGACTGGTTCAGATATGCGTCATTGGTGTCAGTGGTCGTGGTGAGCGGGAATCGAACTCGGGTTTCTGCCGGGTTCGGAGCGCAGAGCGCTACACACTATACACTTCCGTTCCACACATCCGTAGACACACACGCGCACACATCCGTAGACGCACACGCACACACATGCGGAGACACACACGCACACATACGTGCACGCACACGCGCACACATGCGGAGACACACACGCACACATACGTGCACACACGCGCACACATACGTGCACACACACGCGCACACACACGTAGGCACACACGCGCACACATGCGTAGACACACACGCGCACATATACGTAGACACACACGTGCACACATACGTGCACACACACGCGCACATATACGTAGACACACACGTGCACACATACGTGCACACACACGCGCACACATACGTAGACACACACGCACACACATCCGTAGACGCACACGCGCACACATGCGGAGACACACACGCACACATACGTGCACACACGCGCACACATACGTGCACACACACGCGCACACACACGTAGAGACACACGCACACACACACATATAGGTACACACGCGCACACATACGTAGACACACGCGCACACATACGTAGACACACACGCACACACACACACACACGTAGACACACGGGCACACATACGTGGACACACACACGCACACATACGTAGACACACGCGCACACATACGTAGACACACACGCACACACATACGCGGACACACACGCGCACACATACGTAGACACACACGCACACATACGCGGACACACACGCGCACACATACGTAGACACACACGCGCACACATACGTAGACACACACGCGCGCACACACGTAGACCCACACGCACACACATACGTAGACACACACGCGCACACATACGTAGACACACACGCGCACACACACGTAGACACACACGCGCACACACACGTAGACACACACGGGCACGCGCACTCGCCAACGAATTACAGACACAACAATGACCGCGTTTATTTTATCCTGAATTTCGCTTTATGGGGAAGTAAAGTTAAGCGGGACAATTTACTGCGTGTATATTTTCCGCATAAAAATCTATTTTTTATTTAAATAGCGCTGTGAAATTCCGCGTGCAATTTTGGCGAAATCTCTTGACCCTTCAAGTTCGCGATTTCGTACAAAAGGCCCCACTGGGCTCATATTGACCACGGGACGAGGAGCAGGAGGTGGAGAGAAACAGTTCTGGCTCCATGGGTGTCCCTGGAGCGTGGAGTGTGGTGCGTGAAGTGTGGTGCGTGGAGTGTGGTGCGTGGAGCATGGAGTGTGGAGCGTGGAGTGTGGTGCGTGGAATAGAAAGTGTGGAGCGTGGAGTGGGGAGTGTGGATCGTGGAGTGGGGAGTGGGAAGTGTGGTGCGTGAAGTGTGGAGTGGGAAGTGTGGAGTGTGGAGTATGGAGAAGGGAGTGTGGTGTGTGGAGCGTGGAGCGTGGAGTGTGGGGCATGGAGTGTAGAATCGAGAGGGTCACCAGATGCGACAATCACGCCCTAGGGTAAAGACCTCCACTTACACACCGAGTACTCATTTGAGGCTGAGGTGACCTAGGGGAGGCCCATACGACCGGTTCAGATATATTCGTCACTGGTGTTAGCCGTGAGCGGGAATGGAACGCGGGTCACGGGGTTTGTAGCGCGGCGTGCTAACCACTGCCCCACCACTCTCCACAAGAATATTTTACAAAAATGAAAACATATGTACGTCTGCATATGACATATACATGTCTTCATATATACCTCGGATTAGCACAGGTGGCTACGTACGGCGCGAAAGAAGTTCTACATACAAAGACATGAACGCACCAAGACATACAAAGACATGAACACACCAATACCTGGTTGGCCGGGAACCTGATGGCAGGGACTCATTTGAAACGGGGTTTGGAAATTATTTGGGCAAGGCTGCGAGCCATGTCATCCACATTTGAAAAGTTATTCTGTTATTCCTCTTCGGGGGTCTTACTTTGTTATTGGACGTATTTGATATTTTCATTCATTTTTTTGTTCTTTCTTTCTACAATCGAGGAATACCAATTTCTTTTTGCATGGAATAAAAAAAAACAATTTGAACTCGCTCCTAGAAACCGTAAGAATGTGCACGCAAATATTGCCTCTGGATGGGCATAAAGGAGGGGGGGGGCAGCTTTCCCCGTCTCTCTGTGAACATTTCTGAGAGGAGGTCTCAGAATGTCGAGCTCTTTACATCGGGCCGCAGAGTAACAATCAACACACGCACATATATATATCTGGTTTATCCGGTAAACATCAATACGATATCATTTTTGGGGGTGTCAATGGTAAGGTGTGTGTGTGTGTACAGCCCGGCCTTCATCAGTACTACTCACCAACAGCACTTTTTCCCCAACAGTCTGTTTCGGCTATACGGGGAGGTATTTGTCTTTGCACAGCCCTCTACTGCTTTGCCAACTCTGCCAACTGTGATAGTCGTTTGGCAATACTGAACCACGCTTCCGTAGCCGCCTGGACTGTTTGAACCCCCTGCCGAAGGCTGTGCGAGGAAGTCCAGCTCTGTCGGCATCTTCAAATGCTTCCGCCCAAAGACTTTCTCCCCTTTTCCAGAAGGCGTCTCCTATTGTAACTCAGAGACATTTCTTACCCAACCCTCTCCACCCCCCCTCCCCCCTCCCAAATCGCCATTCATGTAAAGCGCCTTGATAGTTTATGGGAGTACTCTTTGGCTCTTTCGGTAAAGTCACGTAGAAAGGAAATAGATTAAATAATAGAACACGACGTTTCGATTGCAACACAAGCAACCGTCATCAGCTAGAACTCAATTTGAGAGACAAAACACAGACACGGAGACACACAGACAGACACTCAAGCAGAGAGAGACAACACAGAGACACACACACAGAGAGACACACAACATAGACACACAGAGACCCAATGCCTCTGTGTCGTGGCCTTAAATAGAGAGAGTGGGGTGGGCAGAGAGAGAGGTGGGTCTGCTGGGGCAGTTGTTGGGGCAGAGAAATTAGCATGTCAATGAAAGACCCAACAAGACTGGTACATTTTAGAAACAATTGTGTGGGTTTATGGGAGGCGCTGTGTACGCGCTGTAGTTTTTATTCGTGTTATTAATGTCCCTGGAAGATGTCCCGATTTCCCAGCAGAGGAGCTACCGCCTTGCTGATGGCAAAACAAATTCGGTCCCCCCCCCCGCCCCGTTTGTGGTGCTCCGACTATCAACACGAGGAGCCCCGTGGGACAACGCCAAACGTAGCCGGGCACCTCCTGGGAAACAAAAATATGTAAAAAAAAAATATGTAAAAAAAATGTTTAAAAAATATATTAATATTTTTAAAAAATCTTCTTGGAGCTTACTGAGGCTTTCCTTGTGCAGGGCAGGTGCTTCCATAAGAAAAAGGAGAATAATAATAATTATAATAATAATCGATGAGACGTGTGATCGGCCAGAAGTGACTTGTGTATTTATTTGTTCAAAGGCCAGCGGCGAAAGCCCCAGCCCCTCCGCCCCCCCCTCCCATTTTAAAAATCCAATGCTTATTTAAACAAAAACAAAAATATTTTTTAAACCAAAATCTCAGAAGGGGAAAATAATTATCTGTAATTAAGCGCTGAGTTTAACCATGATTTCCCCCGACAAGTGCCGAGGAAGGAATGCCAGGAAAGTTTTCATGTTGATAATCTAAATATGAAAAATGTGTTCTTTCCCTCCGTAATCTGTACCTTGACGCCCTGGAGCATACAGCTTCGCGAAACTATGCACTTAGCTGGGGCCCGGCCACCCTCCCCTGCCCGCCGCCCTTCTCCCGAGAATATAATCTGCGCGTCCTTATCTCCCAGAGGGTGCTCACGAACGCGGCTTGTCGGCGACTCTCACGGACGTACACGCACACTCGGTAGAGCTCGGACTCCTTTCATTACGGAGCCATGTCCCGCCGGCTCAAGACATCACTCCGAGCGTTTACGTCCAGGAAACGGGCTTGGGCAGGTTGAGGGTTATGGCCATGATGGTAAGGGCCATGGCACATGATGGTAAGGGTCATGGCACATGATGGTAAGGGTCATGGCCATGATGGTAAGGGTCATGGCCATGATGGTAAGGGTCATGACCATAAGGTTTAGGGTCAGAAGGGATGGTGGTCCGTGGTGGGGAATAATCACGGAGCAGCAGCAGCAGCCACACTGATTAAACCCGGCCGAGAGGACGCACATCGAGGAGATGGAACGATGAGAGTGTTCGAGAACGGCCCACAGAATTAGATATTACAGAACTACTTTTGAGGTCCCTTCAAGTGCCCTGGTTCACACAGCAGATTTGGAATTTTGTAAAAATTTAGTACAGAGCCACATTTTAGTGTGGTAAGGCTTTGCGTGCAGTAATTGGTGACCGGGCTGGGACCATCAACTCACGACAATTGAGAACTCGGCTTAATCACAACTCAGTCTACGTGAGTCTATGGGTCTCTGCGAGTCTATGGGTCGCTATGTCAGTCATTGGTGACAGGGCTGAGACCATCAACTCACTACACCTGAACACATTCCTCCTGCGGAGGGAGCTGGTAGGAACGTTGGGTCGCTCGGTCAATGGCCAGGGTCAACGGCGGCGTGGTGTATTCCGCAAATATGGCCGACTGTGAGGGCGGGCACAAGCCGGCGTGAGTAGGTTAAACGTTGAGTTTTATAAGGGCAACACGGGGTGACCAGCCCCTCCCCACCCAGCCCCACCCCTCCCACCCCCCACCCAGCCCCACCCTCCCCACCCAGCCCCTCCCCACCCAGCCCCTCCCCACCCTCCCCACCCTCCCCACCCTCCCCACCCAGCCCCTCCCCACCCTCCCCACCCTCCCCACCCAGCCCCTCCCCACCCTCCCCTCTCCACCCAGCCCCACCCCTCCCATTTTTGGATGCACGACGGACGAACGGACACAATAATCCCCCGTGGGCTGGTGTAACCAGAAGGTTCCTACCAGTATAACCCTATTTTATCCACAGACAACGGCTGAAACCCGGGTTCGAATCCAGGACCTCTGCGCCTGTGACATCTGAGCCACCGAGGCCTCCTCGACACTTTTGAATTGTGCAACTTCTCCTGGACACTGCTCATCCAGCATGAGCCGTCTCGCGAGTTCCAGGTTCCAGATGTCCCGATTGCACTCATAGAGTTGTTGGGGGGGGGGGGCGTGGAGGTGGGGGGTGCAGTCTCTCCCCTCGTCGCTTCTTCTCAAAACACACATCTCACGCCGTTTTCATTTTTCCACTCGTTACATTTAAAGGTAGTTTTTTTTTTCTTTTTCTTCCCCTTTCCACTTTTGTCAAAATCCCTGCCGAAGTAAAAGCCACCCGAGCTGTCGTGAGCGAGCGAAACGAATAATAAATCTAATGTTATAAATGAATAACCATCACGCAAATCAAACTCCAGCATGTGGTCAGTTGAAATGGCTCAAGTGTTGCGTGATTAATGCCGCGCTCGAACGAGTAATTATATGATTTAATAAATACCACGGGGTGAAAGCTGAGAATGTCGGGACTGTTTTTAAAAAAAAAAAATAATTTCTTAATTTGGTGTAACGCAGGTTCAGAGGCACGCGAGGTGGAAGCCTGCGTTTGGCAGCTTGCTCAGCCAGGGTTGGAGGGTCACTCGTCGATGGGAGCTGTAGCGAGTGATCTAATGGCATTGAGTTGGACACTGGGCGATGTTTTCGCAGGTACTGGTCTGCCCATAAACACACATTATTGGAGAATAAACTAAAACTATTTTTTATTCTTGGTTCTTTCGGTAAAAAAAAAAAACCTATTTTTTTTATTTTACCAGGTAAGGCCCACTGAGCTGTTTGGCTCTCTTTCAGAAGCGACCTGGCCACTTCGCTCAACGAAGTGGCTTATCATCCCGTGCACCACAGCCAAATACTCTAAACGGATGTTGATTGTAAATGTAGAGCGGAAAAATCGGAGTATCCGGAGAAAAATCCACGCGACCACGGGGGGGGGGGGGGGGGGGACACGCAATCTCCAAATATATACCAGGCGTCAGGGTCGGGATCGAACCCATGTCCTCCTGTATACCAGGCGAGGCAGATAGCGTCTCAACACTGCGAGATGCTAATCCACTCGCTCGCTCACCAGCGGCCATTCACCTCCTTGTCACTCTTCTATAGCTAGCTACAGGCTGGTGATCCGCTTGGTGATCCGGTCATAAATCGGTGACAAATTTTCCCGTTTCTTTGAATTTGAAACCCGATCTCAAGCGATGTATTGACACGATGCAACGTATCTATACGCTCTGTAATCAATAAACATACCGTGATAACGAGATATCGTTTTTTTTACACCACGAAAAACTACGATTCACTCACCTGTGTGGATTTGGTCAAGAATCTGTGAAATCCAAAATAGAGGTTTGTTGGGGTTAGATCGCGTACATTTATAAATGTGTCGTTTAACCCGCCACCAGCCGACACAGCCACTTAGTAAGGGTTGTCACGTAAACAGAACGTGGCCATTTCGTCACTAGTACAGCACACCGGTGTGTTGGAGAGCCAAGCCACAACATTTACAATCTGAGTACGACGTTTCGCCAGTGATTACAACTAGCTTCATCAGGCGACAGCCAGATTTGTGAAGTCCACAAATCTGGCTGTGTCAGGTGGTGGCGAGTTTAACGACACATTTATATATTTACGCGATCTAACCCAAAACAACCTCTATGATGGATGATATTGGTCGCGAAAGCCTATACTGTGTTAATCTGCGAAATGTTCCAACTTGGTTTTTTTTCACGCACATTTATCGATTGTCTTAGGAAGCCTAAACGCCTTGGAGCAATTCACTCTAGATTAACGTCGACCGCGAAGCGGACGGCACGCATGTCATGCTGACAGTGACGCACCCGCAGCGATAACCAGGGCGGACGCTGGGAAAAATTCGAACCGCGGAAAATCTGCAAGGATCCGAGGACGTCTGCTTAGCTCCGAAGCTCGCGTGATGATAGCGAGCGCGCAAACCTCCTGTCCCGAGGCGAAACCTTTTAAACAAAGTATCTTTACATTCCGCGCATAGCGGCGTACGGTGCGAAAGAAGTTCAACATATAATAATCCCTGATTATTATAATCCCTGATTATTATATATATTTGAAGACGCGGAGAGAGAAAGAGAGAGAGAGAGACTCGCTATGAATCGTGGTTGTGCCAAAACACGCGGCCCTGAGTCGCCATCAATTTCCCGACATCAAATCGGCTGGCGTTCGTGAGTCTGAACACGGCCACAGTGGAAAGTTGACGAATCGCTGGGCCCTCTCTTTGCCAGAGTCTGTCGGTCGGAGTGGAACGTCGTTCATTCCGACGCCTCCCGCACGCCCAGTCGAGGCTCGTAAACATTGTACGCATGTGTTCAATGCGGAATTTATTGCTTTAGCAACGGGCCAAATGCGGTCTTCCCCGACGAATTGTTTTTTAAAGGAGGTTGGGAACGAACAAAAAATAACAAGAGTACTTGGCGAGTGTTACAGTCATTTTATACTTCGTCATCATCATCAGCCATGATCTATCCACCGCTAATTAAGGCCATAAATGATAATTAAAATTTTTTATCATCATGGGACCTCCTTTGCCAGTACCAAAATATACTAATAGGGGTTTTCCCCTTTTTTCTGGGAACAAAACTGACACCTTTTGCAAGGAATCATGCTTACATTAACCACAATACTTGCAGTCAAATGCAAACAAAAAACAATACTCTGATGATTTATGCATTGTCTTTGAAACTGATTGGTCCACACCAGAGACAGCTTTCTTTGGAGCCTAGTCTCATATGGTGTTCGACCATATTAGAATTAAAAATCTTGTATACACGCGTCATTACGCCTTTGCCATGCTCGTGTCTAGTGACATCCTGCACAACCCTGCAAACGAGATGTTCCACCCCGAGGGATATTCAAGGTTTACTAAATAATGAGAAACAATGTTATTCTTTAAACAAGACGAGTAACTCCGTCTTCTTCCTCGACCCGGGAATGCGCCCATCAGCATCGCGATACGCACTTTGCGCTTTGGATGCCGTTAACATTTTAATCCGCTTTGAAGCTTTCGTGACTGCAGGAATCCATACTCGTTGGTTCTTTTGGTAAAGTCACGTGGGTAGAAATAATAAATAAATAAATATATCGCGACGTTTCGATTGCAACACAAGCAATCATCTTCTTGGTTCTTTCGGTAAAGTCACGTAGAAGGGAAATAATAAAATAATAAAAATAAAACATAATAAAATAATTCTCACGACGTTTCGGCCACAACGCAAGCAGCCGTCCTCAGGTGAAGAACAGGTCTGTCGGGAAGACAGGTCTGTCGAGAAGACAGAGACTCTGTCAGACAGAGACGCTGTCTCCTCGACAGACCTGGTCTTCACCTGAGGACGGCAGCTTGCGTTGTGGCCGAAACGTCGTGAGAATTATTTTATTATGTTTTATTTTTATTATTTTATTATTTCCCTTCTACGTGACTTTACCGAAAGAACCAAGAAGATGAATCCCTGCAGTCACGAAAGTTTATATCGAAACAAGCAATCATCATCAGGTGTGAAAACCACAGATGAAGAGTGACTAAAGTTTTTTGGAATCCGCGCTTTCGCCGAATGGTTCTGTTCGTGGCCGTTTCTGTCCACTGTGCGCCTGGCTCCTCAAGCGCGTGGCCTTCCCATGATGCGAGACGACGGCTCTCCTAGTCGGTGTAGCGCTCCGCGTGTTTATTTGACATGGCCAGACTTACCTCCCCCCTCTCCCACCCCCTCCCCCCCCACGGGACGCGGGTTATTCACCTCTCACGGGAATTTATTGCCAAGAAATTCCACTGGCGCGCCTGGAAAATAAAAAAGGAAGGAGCGATGGAAATCGTGGGGCGTTTGCGCGGTGCCCCGGGCCGCGGCGGCCCCGCGGGGAGAGGCCCGTGGGCCGCTTGGGGCGCAGCGCCGAAGTCCGCAGTGAGAAGTCAGCGGCTCTTCTTCATCAACCGGCACGCTTAAGCTGAGAAGACGTCCAGCACGGAGATGGAATTAATATGCGATGGAGGCGCGCTCGAGTGCCGGTGCTGGGTGGATTGGGGGCATCGTGAAGGCCGTTGAGAGTTGGCCGGTGGGGGCTTTTGGGGGGAGGCCTTCGTCCAGCGAAGGGCTGCTCATGGTTGACGACGATGACGACGACGATGGTGACGATGATGGTGACGACGATGGCGATGATGATGATGATGGCGATGATGATTGCGTTGATGATGACGACGATGGCGATGATGATGACGACGATGAGGATAATGATAGCGATGATGCCAATGTAGATGATGACGACGATGATAGCGACGATGGCGATTATGATTACGACGATGATGATGATAGCGTTGATGGCAACGATGAATATGAGGATGATAGCTATGATGCCGATGATGATGGCGACGATGGCGATGATGATGATGACAATGATGGCGATGACGATGATAACGATGTGCGGAGCAGAGGAGCGGATGGCAGCGCCAGGCAGCGCAGATGCCGCTCGCTAACCAACATTGTGGGCCCGGCGGCATCGCGTTCGCCGTTTGTAGTAGCAGGTCTTCACGGCTCGAATCCGGCAGGGTCGCCCTGGTTAATACTGCGGTGCTGCGTACTAACGGCAAACATGGCACCGCGCGCCACGTGCTTCACTCCCAGCGGATGTTGATGACCCCGTGACGAGTAGGCCGCTGCGTGCTGGGGTCACGGTGCACATTTCAATTAAAATAAAACAACCCCCCCCAGCTCAACTGGGATCGTACATAGGGGCCATCCATAAATGACATTACGCGATTTTGGACGATTTTTGACCCCCCCCCCCCCCCCCACTTCGTTACACGGCGTCACAAAAAGTCAGACCCCCCCTAAAATATGACGTCACAAAGCTCTGCCCCCCCCCCAAAAAAAAACATGCTTCAAATCGCTTTAAACTATTGTCATTGTAGTGCGTAAAGTTGCGCATTTCGATGTGACGTCACATTTCTCATCCCCCCTCGTCACATATTGTCACAAATGTCAGAACCCACCACCCCCAGGTGCGTGACGTCATTTATGGACGGCCCCATAGCAGCATGGCTGACGTACACATCTGTCTGTAACACATCACGGAGCCACATGGGCCAAGTTTAACCAAAGATTCATGATGCAACTCCGCTCCCGACTGGCAAGACGATGTCCGCCTCCTGTGGAGTACGCGGCGCCTCGGTGTGGTTGTCGGATGAAGAAGAACACCAACGGTAGCCCGCACGCGGTCTGTAGGTCAAAGGGTCAACTCCGAGGGCGTTGCGGAACGCCGTCGCAGCCGCCGCGCGGGGCGCATTTGTCCATTTATTTACTCAGCGCTTCCCCATGGCGAGAGAAACCCCCCCACCACCACCCCCCCACCACCAAGACAAAGATCCCCCGTATATCCTCAACAGACTGTTGGGGCAAGTGCTGTTAGCGAGTAGCAGCGCCAATGCAGGGTCGGGCACGGGATGCGGGGGGGGCGGCGGGGGGGTGGCCAGCACCACGCCCGGCCGCCTTTGTCTCCCCAGTGGCGATGTCTACACATCGCACCAGGTACTCATTTGATCGCTGAATCGACTTACCGGAGGTCCATGGACCGGTTTAGATAATCGTCACCTGCGTGGGCCGTGAGCGGGGATCGAACCCCGGGTAGCTGGGTTCGTGTCGCAGCGCGCTGACTTCTTGCCGCCAATCACTCCCCACATTCACACGCGTGTGTGTATGTGTGTGTATGTGTGCGTGTATGTGCGTGTATGTGTGTGTATGTGTGCGTGTATTTGTGTAATGTGCGGAGCGGTAGTGTAGCAGGTAGCGGGCTGCGCTATGAACCTGGCGACCCGGGTTCGATTCCAGCTCACGGCCAACACCGGTGACGATTATCTGAACCGGTCCCGGGCATCCCCTAGGTCGACTCAGCCTCAAATGAGTACCTGGTGCGATGTGTAAACATCGTCACTAGGAAGACAAAGGCGGCCGGGCGTGGTGTTGGCCACCCACCCCCTCGTGTGCCGTGCCGGCCTTCATAGGTGCTCGCTAACAGCACTTGCCCCAACAGTCTGTTACAGGCTATAGGGGGATCTTTGTGTGATGCGTGTGTGAATGTGAATGTGTGAATGTGTGTATGTATGTGTAATGTTTATTTGCGTAAGGCCCGCCCAGGGTCAGCCTTTGAAGAGTCGTTTTCCTCGCAGTCCTAGGTACACGGAGGTCAGCGAACTACAACAGCAACAAACAAACAAACAGAAAAACCTCTCGCGAGTACATCTCCTCCCCATACATCGTACCGGCTGCTAACTGCTCGCACATGTGGCCCCGAGGGGACAGCGGAAAGTCTGACCGCAGACCCCACTCAGCGTTCACTGCTGCAGGCAAAGGCGCAGCTCCAGCAAGTGCTCGCTGGAGCCACTGCTGGCGGAAGGGACCCACCGCTGTGGGAGCTCCTCCTTGGAGGCGACTTTGGACTTCTTCTTTTTATTCGAGTCCGTGGCCAGACGTCGTGGGAGATCTTGAGAGGCCCACACAATGATATTGACAAATGTGGTTTTAGTAGAACGGCTCTTGCGAGACTAGTGTAAGGCGTGATTACGCGTCGTATTTAATTTCACGAAATAATTGCGAGAGTACTGAAGGCACTCTCGCCCCCTCCCCCTCCTCCCTCTCTCTCTCTCAATAATATTTGGCTCGAAATCGCGAAGGCTGCAGTAACGTGGCTTTTACAAAACGCAACCACGTGTGGCACAAACCGTCTTGAGCGACGAGGCGAGAGCGCAGCAATCCGCTTCCACGATAACCGAGTCACCGATTCTCATCGTGCCACGTGCCGAGTCAGCGTCACCGCTCGAACGAGTCGAAAGGAAGGATGGCCTCGTCTCCGCTGAGCGCTTCCTGAGCCAGTCGTAGGAAATTCCACATTCTTGTGGCCGTGGGTGGGCAGGACAGAGGTTTGGGCACGGGGAGGGGGGGGGGGTCGCCTATCCGAAGTCGACCCGGGTGTGACCCCAGGCGTGACCCCGGGCGTGACCCCGGGCGTGACCCCGGGGGTGGCCCCAATGCGACCCCGGGCGTGACCCCGGGGGTAGCCCCAATGCGACCCCGGGCGTGACCCCAGGCGTGACCCCAGGCGTGACTCCGGGCGTGACCTCGGGCGTAACCCCAGGCGTGATCCCAGGCGTGACCCCGGGCGTGACCCCGGGCGTGACCCCAGGCGTGACCCCGGGCATGACCCCGGGCGTGACCTCGGGCGTGACCTCAGGCGTCGTCTTCCGCGAGGTGGGACGCGCTCCGGGCGGCTAAGTGGAGTCTCAGCGGGCCGAAGGGAACTCGCCCGCAGGTCCCAGCAACTTGCTGACACAGAATCCAACCGCCTTCTCAAGTGTGCTGAGTCAATGGTCTCGATCACCAAAGACTCAACACACACACACATACACACACACACGTACACACACACATACACACACACATACACACACACACACACACACGTACACACGTACACACGTACACACACATACACACACACATACACACACATACACACATACAAAGACAAAGATCCCCCGTATAGCCTTCACAGACTGTAGGGGCAAGTGCTGTTAGCGAGCACCTATGAAGGCCAGAACGGTACACGAGGGGGTGGGTGGCCAGCACCACGCCCGACCGCCTTTGTCTCCCTAGCGGCGATGTTTACACATCGCACCAGGTACTCATTTGAGGCTGAGTCGACCTAGGGGAGGCCCAGGACCGGTTCAAATAATCGTCACTGGTGTTTGCCGTGAGCGGGAATCGAACCCGGGTCGCCAGGTTCGTAGCGCAGCGCGCTAACCACTACACTACCGCTCCCCACATACACACATACACACACATACACACACACATACACACATACACATACACACACATACACACACATACATACACACATACACACATACACACATACACACACATACATACACACATACATACACACACTCAACACACACACACGTACACGCACACACATACACACACACACATACACACACACATACACACATACACACACATACACACACATACACACACATACACACACATACACACGTACACACACGTACACACACACACGTACACACACATACACACATACACACACATACACACACATACATACACACATACATACATTTTTGATAAATTCCAGGTTTGTGAATTCCAACCACCGGTTCGAGTCACGTGACGAGCATTACTCACGGTGGCAGGGCGTGCGGAGAAGTGCTGCCACCCCCCCCCCCCCCCCCTATTGTGTGGGCCGGAGATACCTTGAGAAGGGGCCTCGGAGGTAGCTCTGCAATATCTCCTTCCGCGGCGGCGCTCTTTCCAACACGACGTTCTCACGACCACCCCGTCCCACCCCCTCCCACCCCCTCACCCAGCGATAGATCCGCACGGATTCTCCGTCTCGTGACGCCGATTGCGAAATCGTGGGGGGAGGAGGTGGGGGGGGGAGGAGGGGGGGGTGACAAAATCACTGCCGTGCTGCGGGTGGAGGATGATTCAGACGTGAGCTCACCTCCTCCTCCACCTCCTCCTCCACCTCCTCCTCCTCACCTCTCTCGCTCTGCTGACGTCACCCTCCCCATTCATCTTCCCCGTGCAGCCGAGCGAGACGCCGCTTAAGGACGCCCCCGGCACCTGCGGCGAGGCGAGGCGGCCGCAGCTCCCGCCGTGCCGGGAGGGCCCACGACGACGTACCGGGCAGGTGGCGTGAACACACGAGGGGGATGGAGGGGAGGGGGGGATGGGGGGAGGGGGGGTATGGGGGGGGGAGGGGGGGCTTCCCCGCCTGTGCTCTCTTCATCACAGCCGAGCTCAACAATCACTCACCGTGGTCCATCTCAATTATCATCACCATCATCATCAACATCATCACCTACCAACATCACCACCATCATCACCATCACCACCATAATCATCACCACCATCATCACCACGATCATCACCACCATCATCATCATCTCCGCCATCATCATCACCATCATCATCACCACCACCATCATCATCACCAACATCACCATCACCACCATCACCACCACCATCACCATCATCACCACCATCATCACCACCACCATCATCACCACCATCATCATCATCACCATCACCACCACCTTCATCACCATCATCATCACCATCATCACCACCACCACCATCATCACCACCATCATCATCACCACCACCATCATCACCATCATCACCTCCATCATCATCATCGCCACCACCACCACCACCATCATCACCATCATCACCTCCATCATCATCATCGCCACCACCGCTATCATCGCCACTACCACCGCCAGCCATGGGCAATCCACTGCTGGATGAAAGCTTCCACGACCCCCCGTCTCTCACGACGCCGGCGATGTGTCAATCCCCCCAGCACGTCCTCACGAGTCCATCGCTCCGTCTCTCCAGTGGACGTCCTCCCGGACGCGTTCTACTCCTTGGCTGCCGCTCCGTTATTACTCTTCACCCGTCGGCCGCTCTTAGAGAGTTCCGTGGAAATGCGCGACAGCTGCTGCTAGCAGTGGTGCACAAGCAGAGATGGCAATGTAATCCGAATGTTTAGTGAGACTGCCGGAGGAATCCGATGAGCTATAACACATTCCTACTGCGGAGGGAGCTGGGAGGAACGTTGGGTTGGTCGGTCAATGGCCAGGGTCAACGGCGGCGTGGTGTATTCCGCAAATATGTGAGGGCGGGCACAAGCCGGCGTGAGTAGGTTAAACGTTGAGTTTTATAAGGGCACCACGGGGTGACCAGCCCCTCCCTCCCTACCCAGCCCCACCCCTCCCACCCCCCACCCAGCCCCATCCAGCCCCACCCAGCCCCACCCAGCCCCTCCCCACCCAGCCCCTCCCCACCCTCCCCACCCAGCCCATCCCCACCCTCCCCTCTCCACCCTCCCCACCCAGCCCCTCCCCACCCTCCCCTCCCCACCCAGCCGCTCCCCACCCAGCCCCACCCCTCCCACCCCCCACCCAGCCCCACCCTCACCACCCAGCCCCTCCCCACCCTCCCCTCCCCACCCAGCCGCTCCCTCCCCACCCAGCCCCTGCCTGAAACCTGTTTATTTACACGCTTTCTATTAACCTACTCGGTCTGTTGTTGTATCCTCAAATCTTGTAACTCAATTTTTACCAACTTCCCAATGTGGTATCGACTGCAAACTTGGTATACTTATGTCATACTGATTACAATACTATATTCCATCATTACAAATTTTTATTATATTGAATTTTTTTTTTTATGTTATGTTTCGGCTTGGGCCTAATTGTCCACGCTCAACTAACGTTGGCTGCAAATCACCACGTTATGGCAAGCTTCGGGGCCACTTCCTGGAGTCGTGGAGTTCTTCCATTACTAGTACGGCACATTTCATTAAAGCGTGTTTAAAAAAGATTTTTTTAAATTTTACTTATTTCACAAATTTCCAGCATGGACGGGTCAACAAACACAAATATTTTTAGGCGACGTTTCGTGGCAATGGTCCTTGACGGCAGAGAGATGGAATAGATGTCTTCCTTTTGCTGCCGTAAAAAAGGCCGTTTCCTGAAACGTCGCCTATTATATGTATACATATGTTTAGCGCGGCACATTTTAATATGACTGTTAACCGCTGAAAAAAAAATTCCACTTATTAAAAAAAAAGTCAGTGTTTTAAAAAAAAGGCCTCGCGTTTCATGTCCTGAAATTCTACCTTAAAGATGTTTTTTTTTTCTTTCAATAATTTATCCCAGCCAACGGAAACTATTTCTGTGAAATTCCTGCGAATCAAATGTCAAAAAACTACGACTGGTGAATGTGGTTCAGAATTCGTTTAAATATATATAATTAACAACGCCTAAACAGCACGACTGCAATTACTTACTCCATTGCACTTTGTATCAATTTGCGTAACCGTACAGTATACAATTATTGACTTGATCTGGAACCTCTAAGTTGCACTTTTACAAATTGAGAGTGTCTCTGCTGTGCCCCTAAAAGTGTTCAAATGTTTACGCTGACGGACAGCCGCGGGAATTGAGATGGCAGGCGAAATGGGAAACCACTTTTGAACAAAAGTGGAACAGCATTGCGGGACAGAGTGCTACGTTGAGGTTACGCGGGACATTGGCTACAGCTGCGAGATTGATTTTATGATTAGTCGTATTGCGCTTTTTTTTCTTCTAGATTTGAAGTTTTCGTGACTGCAAGGATCCATACTCTTTGGTTCTTTCGGTAAAGTCACGTAGGTGAAATGAAAAAATAAGAATAAAAAATAGAAATAACTAAATTAAATCACGAGCAAGAAACTAAATTACTGTAGTGGGTTGTCCCACCTGATGACGGAAGCTTGTGTTGCTTCCAAAACGTCGTGATTTAATTTAGTTATTTATATTTTTAATTTTTATTCTTATTTTCAATTTTTTTATTTCACCTACGTGACTTTACCAAAAGTTTTGCGCTTGTCTATCCGTGCGCGGAAGCCTCACTGAGTCTCAAGACTTATATATGTTTTGTCAGGAGGTTCTTGGCACATTGGTCGCAGTAGCGATTGGCAAAAGCTGCATCAGACCCTGGGCGTTCCAGGGTGCGAGACTTAAGAGACGGCCGGGTGGCTCGCAGCTCAGAGAGCTGAGCCAGCAACCCTGGAACCTGGGTTCGAATCCAGCCCTCAGCTGTAATTCAACTGCACATGTCAATTGCACGTGCTTCGTATGGAGCGCCCATCAGATATAATATCCTGCGGGGCTGACAGCGTGGCGCTGGTGATGTTTACCTTACGTTGGAAATGTAATCCGGTGCGAAGTAAGATGATGTCGCGATCAGATCTGCCCGCTGATGGACACCTGGGACCTCAGCTTGGACCATCTTCTGACCTCCACCATCTGACCTCCACCGTCTGACCTCCATTATCTGACCTCCACCGTCTGACCTCCACCATCTGACCTCCACCATCTGACCTTCACCATCTGACCTCCACCATCTGACCTCCACCTTCTTACCTTCCACCATCTGACCTTCAACTTCTGACCTCCACCTTCTGACCTCCACCAATGCGACCTACACCATCTGATCTCTACCTTCTGACCTCCACTTTCTCGAGGCTATCGGCCCCGGCGCGCGCCACGCGCTCGGCCAGTTTGGGGGTCACGGAGAGAACGAGAGGTAGGAGGGGGAGGGTGAGCTAGAGGGGTTGACTGATTTCTGCTCGGCTATTTGGCGAACGCCTCCGGCTAAATATATAACCCTGGGTCTCGCGCACTTTGGGGGCCCTGTCAAAGTGCAGTACAGCAACAAGGTCGGCAGCAGACGGACGCGTGACCAGCAATAGCCTCAGGCACGGGCGTAGCGTGCGAGTTGTATACTGGACGTGGCGTGCCGCGCCGCCAAACTCAGGCAGACTGCAGCTTCAAATGAATCTCGGTTGGTTCACGAAATCTGAACGTTTGGGCAGAAGCGGAGAGAGGAATGTGGGCGGCGGAGACGCGGGGAGAGACAGCTGACGGCTCGGAGAGGCACGCGTGAGTGAGTGCCGTCTTCCGCGGCAGGGGACAGAGACGCGAGATCTGGCGGCAGCGTAAACGCTTAAACGTGTGGGAGGTAGCGGCGGAGCTGGAGGAGGAGGAGGGAGTAGCGGCGGAGGAGGTGGAGGAGGATATGGTGGTGGAGGAGGTGGCGGAGGCGGAGGAGTAGGCGGAGTAGGCGGAGGAGGTGGAGGAGGTGGTGGAGGTGGTGGAGGTAGTGGTGGAGGAGGAGGTGATGGTGGAGGCGAAGGAGGTGGAGGCAGAGGAGGAGGTGGAGGAGGAGGGGGAGGCGGAGGAGGGGGAGGCGGAGGAGGAGGTGGTGGAGGTGGTGGTGGAGGAGGCGGAGGAGGAGGTGGTGGAGGCGGAGGAGGAGGTGGTGGAGGTGGTGGCGGAGGAGGAGGTGGTGGAGGTGGTGGTGGAGGAGGAGGTGGTGGAGGTGGAGGAGAAGGCGGAGGAGGAGGTGGTGGAGGTGGAGGAGGTCGGTACGCTCGGCAAAGATCATGACCGCATCGCCACCACGGGCGAAAACGCGGAGAGATTCTCGGCAGTGTCAACACCTCGCTCGGATTTCCCTTGACATCGTGATGCTATGCCGATATCATCGTCATCATCATCATCACTATCATCAGCCGTGGTCAATCCCCTGCTGGATGAAGGACTTCCCATGCTGCTACCACCCCCATGGTCCCACGATGCAACTATAAACCCATCAGCTGCACACAAGCCGAATCCATCGCTCCATCTCCGCGCCGGACGTATCCCCTATGATGCGTTCCCTCTCCCCGTTGGCTGCCACTCGGTTTGCTACCCCGTGCAGACGAAACAGACGGAGTCCACGCATTGTACTTGCTGCTGCCCCGCCTTCTCCTGGCGAGACGGGTCAACGGTTCCCCATCGACGCACACGGGAAGGGAATTTCTCGCCTCCCCCCCATCAGCGCGGTGATCCACCTACCCTCGCTGCAGCATCTGCACGGCTGGGTGGTGACAGGCGGTGGAGCCTCCACGTGATATTTGATATCGCGATAATCGCCGCTGCGTGAAATTTTATATCGTATCTTATCTTAAAAAAAGAAAGAAATATATACATTCTAGATTTGAAGATTTCGTGACTGCAGGAGTCCATACTCTTTGGTTCTTTAGGTAAAGTCACGTGGGTAGAAAATAAATTAATTGACGACGTTTTGGGGGCGATACAAGCCTCCGTCATCAGGTGATGGTGATGACGTACGCTTGTGTCGCGCCCGAAACGTCGTCATTTATTTTATTTTATACCTACGTGGCTTTACCGAAAGAACCAAATGGTATAAATATATCCACCATACACGCAACACGTCCCTCAATAATACCTTGCGGCCTTAAAACAAACCAAAAAAGTTAATGAGAGGCGACGTTTCGGGCAATGCCCCTTTTTCATTGCACTCGTGCAAAGAATTATATCGCGGCAGCTCTACGCTGGGCGCTGCCGCGCATTTCTAAACGGATTCTCCAGAGGAGCCGTCACGCGCACGAGGGTGCATACGGTGAATTCTATTTAGTTTTTTTTTCACATCCGTGTATATATATTGTTTTTACTAATCAGGCTACATCCGTCACCCGAGCTCACCCCGCGCGCCTATAAAACTCGCACTGTGCGCTGCTCGGCAAGGGATCAGAATCTGTATTCATCCTGGAGAAATCAGATGAGCTATGAAGCGCTTGTGCACGTACGTGCAGCAGGATGGCGGGCAAGAGAGATGCTGAGCGAGACGCTGGCCGAGGATTACGCCAAGCGGCAGAAAGAGGGACACGTGGATGAAACCGCACACGCAGAATATCGAAGCGTCACATTGATCTTTGTCCAGCAGCAGATAGACCATGATGACGACACTGAGAAGCGTGCTGGGGAGAAGCGTGCTGGGGAGAAGCGTGCTGGCAGAAGCGTGTTGGGGAGAAGCGTGCTGGGAGAAGCGTGCTGGGAGAAGCGTGCTGGGAGAAGCGTGCTGGGGAGAAGCGTGCTGGGAGAAGCGTGCTGGGAGAAGCGTGCTGGGAGAAGCGTGCTGGGGAGAAGCGTGCTGGGGGAAGCGTGCTGGGGAGAAGCGTGCTGGGAGAAGCGTGCTGGGGGAAGCGTGCTGGGAGAAGCGTGCTGGGAGAAGCGTGCTGGGAGAAGCGTGTTGGGGAGAAGCGTGCTGTGGAGAAGCGTGCTGGGAGAAGCGTGCTGGGAGAAGCGTGCTGGGAGAAGCGTGCTGGGGAGAAGCGTGCTGGGAGAAGCGTGCTGGGAGAAGCGTGCTGGGAGAAGCGTGCTGGGGAGAAGCGTGCTGGGGAGAAGCGTGTTGGGAGAAGCGTGCTGGGGAGAAGCGTGCTGGGGGAAGCGTGCTGGGAGAAGCGTGCTGGGAGAAGCGTGCTGGGAGAAGCGTGCTGGGAGAAGCGTGCTGGGAGAAGCGTGCTGGGAGAAGCGTGCTGGGAGAAGCGTGCTGGGGGAAGCGTGCTGGGAGAAGCGTGCTGGGGGAAGCGTGCTGGGGGAAGCGTGTTGGGGAGAAGCGTGCTGGGGGAAGCGTGCTGGGAGAAGCGTGCTGGGGGAAGCGTGTTGGGGAGAAGCGTGCTGGGGGAAGCGTGCTGGGGGAAGCGTGCTGGGAGAAGCGTGCTGGGGGAAGCGTGCTGGGAGAAGCGTGCTGGGGAGAAGCGTGCTGGGAGAAGCGTGTTGGGGAGAAGCGTGCTGGGAGAAGCGTGCTGGGGAGAAGCGTGCTGGGGAGAAGCGTGCTGGGAGAAGCGTGCTGGGAGAAGCGTGCTGGAGAGAAGCGTGCTGGGGAGAAGCGTGCTGGGGAGAAGCGTGCTGGGAGAAGCGTGCTGGGAGAAGCGTGCTGGGGAGAAGCGTGCTGGGAGAAGCGTGCTGGGAGAAGCGTGCTGGGAGAAGCGTTCTGGGAGAAGCGTGCTGGGGAGAAGCGTGCTGGGAGAAGCGTGCTGGGGAGAAGCGTGCTGGGAGAAGCGTGCTGGGGGAAGCGTGTTGGGGAGAAGCGTGCTGGGAGAAGCGTGCTGGGGGAAGCGTGTTGGGGAGAAGCGTGCTGGGGGAAGCGTGTTGGGGAGAAGCGTGCTGGGAGAAGCGTGCTGGGGTGAAGCGTGCTGGGGAGAAGCGTGCTGGGAGAAGCGTGCTGGGGAGAAGCGTGCTGGGAGAAGCGTGCTGGGAGAATCGTGCTGGGGAGAAGCGTGCTGGGAGAAGCGTGCTGGGGAGAAGCGTGCTGGGAGAAGCGTGCTGGGAGAAGCGTGCTGGGGAGAAGCGTGCTGGGAGAAGCGTGCTGGGAGAATCGTGCTGGGGAGAAGCGTGCTGGGAGAAGCGTGCTGGGGAGAAGCGTGCTGGGGAGAAGCGTGCTGGGGAGAAGCGTGCTGGGAGAAGCGTGCTGGGAGAATCGTGCTGGGGAGAAGCGTGCTGGGAGAATCGTGCTGGGAGAATCGTGCTGGGAGAAGCGTGCTGGGGAGAAGCGTGCTGGGGAGAAGCGTGCTGGGAGAAGCGTGCTGGGAGAATCGTGCTGGGAGAAGCGTGCTGGGGGGAAGCGTGCTGGGGAGAAGCGTGCTGGGAGAAGCGTGCTGGGGAGAAGCGTGCTGGGAGAAGCGTGCTGGGAGAATCGTGCTGGGGAGAAGCGTGCTGGGAGAAGCGTGCTGGGGTGAAGCGTGCTGGGGAGAAGCGTGCTGGGAGAAGCGTGCTGGGGATAAGCGTGCTGGGAGAAGCGTGCTGGGAGAATCGTGCTGGGGAGAAGCGTGCTGGGAGAAGCGTGCTGGGAGAAGCGTGCTGGGGAGAAGCGTGCTGGGAGAAGCGTGCTGGGAGAATCGTGCTGGGGAGAAGCGTGCTGGGAGAAGCGTGCTGGGGAGAAGCGTGCTGGGGAGAAGCGTGCTGGGGAGAAGCGTGCTGGGAGAAGCGTGCTGGGAGAATCGTGCTGGGGAGAAGCGTGCTGGGAGAAGCGTGCTGGGGAGAAGCGTGCTGGGAGAAGCGTGCTGGGAGAATCGTGCTGGGAGAATCGTGCTGGGAGAAGCGTGCTGGGGAGAAGCGTGCTGGGGAGAAGCGTGCTGGGAGAAGCGTGCTGGGAGAATCGTGCTGGAAGAAGCGTGCTGGGGGGAAGCGTGCTGGGGAGAAGCGTGCTGGGAGAAGCGTGCTGGGGAGAAGCGTGCTGGGAGAAGCGTGCTGGGAGAATCGTGCTGGGGAGAAGCGTGCTGGGAGAATCGTGCTGGGGAGAATCGTGCTGGGAGAATCGTGCTGGGAGAAGCGTGCTGGGAGAATCGTGCTGGGGAGAATCGTGCTGGGAGAAGCGTGCTGGAGAGAAGCGTGCTGGGGAGAAGCGTGCTGGGAGAAGCGTGCTGGGGAGAAGCGTGCTGGGAGAAGCGTGCTGGGAGAAGCGTGCTGGGCGAGACGGAAACAGCAACAGAAGTGAGCGGAGATCACGCGCAGAGTTTAGGGACTTTTGATGATGACTTTAAAATAAGCACCAGGGCATGGGACGATGGCTGGCGGCAGCCGAAGGAGGGAACCCGTGGACTCGTGATGAGGAGCAGTTCGTACATTCTACTCTTTGGTTCTTTCGGTAAAGTCACGTAGGTAGAAAATAAATGACGACGTTTCGGGCGCAACACAAGCGTCCGTCATCAGGTGGGATGATGACGGACGACGTTTTGGGCGCAACACAAGCGTCCGTCATCAGGTGGGATGATGACGGACACGTGCACACACACGCACACACAGGATGGCACGCACACACACGTACACACACGATGACACGTGCACACACGCACACACACGTACACACACGATGGCACGCACACACGATGGCACGCGCACACGCACACACACGATGACACGTACACACACGATGACACGTACACACACGATGGCACGCGCACACACACGATGGCACGTGCACACACACGATGGCACGTGCACACACGCACACACGATGACATGTACACACACGTGCACACACGCACTCTCCACCACACTGAGAAGAACCAAGCGGTGGCCAGGATGACAATGTGCAGGAGGAAATGCACCGGCATTGAGGAGCAATTTTTATAAAGCGAATCGCTCAGCAGAGAGTGGGGTGACGGCTCTGAGCACTCGTCCCAGGCCGTGATTTCACTTCCTCTCCCCTCTCTCCCCTCCCTTACAGCGGCCGCCTTCAAGTGACCTCACTCCATCCAAGCAGAGGCAGCTTCATTAGATGCGTCCATTAGGGATGTAATTCCCGGCAGATGTGTGCGCTTAATCTTACACAGTCCGTCTTCTCGCGCTTACTCTATACGCGGGCGGGACAGTGGGGCCTGTAGCATATGTTATAAAGGGGCCCTAAATAAAAAGACATTAATATTAAAAACATTTTGTACGCCTTTTGACGTCTTCTGGTCTAACGCTGTTTTAAGACGAGGCTCAAAAGAAAGCTGTCTATGGTGTGGACCAATCAGTTTATAAGACAATGCATATATTTTCAGAGTGTGTTTTTTTTTGCATTTTGACCACAAGCATTGTGGTTAATGCACACATAATTCCTTGTAAAAGGTTTCAGTTTGGTGTTTTAACAACTTAACACAGCTGTTTGTTGCCAGATAAAAGTTGAAAAACCTATTCTCACAAATGTTGAAATTGCATAGTAAAGTAATTGTATTTTTTCATTTGCTATACAGCCAGATAATACGACATATCGCTAACCTTGAACACCCAGTCGTTCATAAAAGTTGAAGGCAGTATAGTACTATAGTAATAGAGCAAGTGCAGAATCACTGAACTGGAATTGATAGCAGCTTGAAAGCATTTAGCACGGGGCCCTTGAAAGTGCGGGGCCCGTAGCTACATATGTTTCAACAGTGGCTACATATGTAGCTACATGTGTTCTACATGTGTGCTACTAGGATCATCCGGCACTGGTGCGGGCAGCTTTTGTCAAATCCACTGCTGGATGACGGCCTCCGCAACGCGTCCATGTGCGCCGTGGGGGTCGTTTGACCATACTTCACCGCGCTGGTCGGCCGGGGAGCGTAGACGTGGGAACGTAGGAGTACGGTACAACGGCGGTGTTCGCCGCACTGCCGCCTGTGGGTCCACACGTGGGTTGAAAACGACGAAAATAAGGGACGCGTTTGTGGAAATGACGCATTCCTCTAACAAGGATGAGTCCAGCCACATTAATAGACTTTCAACTAATTGGAGCAGCCTCACTCGGCTTGTTTAACCGAACAAAGTGGGAAGATGACGATGACCACGATGATGACGATCACGATGATAATGATGATGACAAAGATGATGACAACGATGATGATCACGATGATGATGATGATGACAACGATGATGATGATCACGATGATGATGACAACGATGATGATGATCACGATGATGATGATGACAACGATGATGACACGATGATGATGATGATGACAAAGATGATGACAACGATGATGATCACGATGATCACGATGATGATGATGACAACGATGATGATGATCACGATGATGATGATGACAACGATGATGATGATGACAACGATGATGATGATGGTGATAATAACAATGACGATGATGACGATGAAGTGTCCGAGTCAACTTTCATCTCACGCCCGCAGCACTGCGGATCCCCACTGCCCTGGCCTCAGGTCCCAAGCCAATGACGAGAGCTGCCACAGAGGTCGGGGCAGCGTGGGGGGCGCGATGGGTGGGGGGGGGGGGTCACGTGCAGGTGTCACGTGTTCCTGCCGGAGGCCTCGGTGCGTAACGGGGGAGGGCGACCCCAGCACCCCCACCCCCCCCGTGGTCCCTCGTGAAACTGGAGACGACGCCGATTGACGCGGATGGGCGGAGCTGCGGAGTGGACGGGCGGGACGCGTCCACGGGTGATGGATGAGTTGATGCACGGGTGGATGGAAAGTTTGGATTGGTTTGACGGTGGGATGGATGGGTGATGGATGAGTGGGTGTGTCGGTGGGTGGGTGGGTGGATGGGCCGATGGGTGGTGGGTGTGTGGGATGAGTTGGTGGATGGGCAGGTGAGTGTGTGTGGCGGGGGGGGGGGGAATTTGGTAGATGGATAGTGGGTGAATTCATTAAGTAATTAATTAATCAAATTAATTAATGCGTGGGTGGATATATGAACGAATCTGTGGTTGGATGCTTGAGTGGGTGAGCTTGTGGTGGGTGGGTTGACAGATGGATGCGTGAGTGGGTGGAGGAATATAAACATTAGTGCATGGATGGGTGCATAGATTAATGAATGGGTGGATGAATGAATAGATTAATGCCTGGTAGAAGGTTGCATAGCTTGGCAGTGGTGCGGATGAATGTAAAGGATGGCTCGATTCACGGTAGGATATGAAACAACCACGCGGTCGTCATTGTATATTTATACGCACAGAATATAAAAGGCATTGCATGTGGCTATGCACACGTTTGCAGATAGCCAGCAGCTTGGGCAAGATGCAGTCCAGCCGGGGTTGTCTTGGCATCAGAACCTCTCTGGTGAAAAGATTTGGCAGCTGAAAGCGCCAAGGTCTGGCTCCGTCGTAAGTGGCTCTGCATGTGTCAAGACACACACACACACATGTAAACACACACACATGTAAACACACACATGTAAACACACACATACACATTTAAACACACACACATGTAAACACACACATGTAAACACACACACATGTAAACACACACATACACATTTAAACACACACACATGTAAACACACACATGTAAACACACACACATATGCACACGAGTAAATGCAACAAAGACAAAGATCCCCCGCATAGCCTTCGCACACTGTTGGGGCAAGTGCAGTTAGCGAGTACCTATGAGGGCTGGCACGGCACACGAGGGGGTGGATGGCCAGCACCATGTTTAAATACACACACGTGTCAATATACACACACACGCGTGTGAATACACCACACGTGTAAATACACACACACACGTCTCAATACACACACACACACGTGTCAATACACACACACACGCGTGTGAATACACACACACGTGTAAATACACACACACACACCAGTGTTAATACACACACACGTGTCAATACACACGTGTTAATGCACACACACACCAGTGTTAATACAAACACACAGATGTATTGATACACATGTGTCAACACACACGCACACGTGTACATTGACACTCGTGTACATAGAGAGTTCACGCACGTGAACAGGAACCACAGCCATTGGGGCCGTCCATAAATGACGTCACCTAGGGGGGGGGGGTGGAGAAATGTGACGTCACATCAAAATGCCCAACTTTAAATAAATATGGAAAACACGTTCTACTTAATTAAATAGACTTTTTAATAAATGTTTTCTCTTACAACATCAGAGTGCAGCGCCACATTAAATACGCACTACAATGACAATAGTTTACAGCGATTTAAAGCATGTTTTAGTTTTTATGGGGGGGGGGGGGGGGCAGAGCTTTGTGACGTCATATTTGAGGGGGGGGTCTGACTTTTTATGACGCCGTGTGACGAAGGGGGGGGGGTAATAAATCGTCCAAAATCGCGTGACGTCATTTATGGACGGCCCCATAGCGAGAGGTAAACTGAATGCGCTATGCCGGGTGCGTAAACGTGTTTCGCGTCTAGCAGTCACCGCAGCCACGTCGAGACGATGTATACTGGACGTGGTGTGCCGGGCGTGACTGATAGGCCCTCGAGAAGACTGCGTGGACCATTTGACAGCCGCACAGAAGAAGACAAATCTCTCTCGGGTCGGCTCGTGCCGCGAACGCCTCCAGAGGGGCAAACACGTGTGTCAGATGCGCACGCGAACAACATAAATACACACACACGCACAGACTTTTGACTTTTAAACAACGTTTATTAGCCGCCAGCAGCAAAAGCACTGGAGGCGATTTCGATATGAAATATACGAAGTCACCAGCAACACAAATGAAAAGAAACGCTACAAATCCACGCGCTGTGGCGCTAAAAACACCGCGCACAACACGAAAGAAATGCCATGTGGTGGTGGTGGTGGTCATCGCGCACGCCACGGTGACGAGCGAGCGCTTCAGAAGGTGAACACCACGAGGGTGACGTCCACGCTGGTACAGAGAGGGTCTCTGTGTGTGAGTCTGTGGGTCTCTATGGGTGAGTGTGTGGGTCTCTGTGTATGTCTGTGGGTCTCTAAGGGTGAGTGTGTGGGTCTCGGTGTGTACATCTGTGGGTCTCTATGGGTGAGTGTGTGGGTCTCTGTGTGTACGTCTGTGGGTTTCTATGGGTGAGTGTGTGGGTCTCTGTGTGAGTCTGTGGGTTTCTATGGGTGAGTGTGTGGGTCTCTGTGTACGTCTGTGGGTCTCTATGGGTGAGTGTGTGGGTCTCTGTGTGTGAGTCTGTGGGTCTCTATGGGCGAGTGTGTGGGTCTCTGTGTGAGTCTGTGGGTCTCTATGGGTGAGTGTGTGGGTCTCTGTGTATGTCTGTGGGTCTCTATGGGTGAGTGTGTGGGTCTCTGTGTGTGAGTCTGTGGGTCTCTATGGGCGAGTGTGTGGGTCTCTGTGTGAGTCTGTGGGTCTCTATGGGTGAGTGTGTGGGTCTCTGTGTACGTCTGTGGGTCTCTATGGGTGAGTGTGTGGATCTCTGTGTGAGTCTGTGGGTCTCTATGGGCGAGTGTGTGGGTCTCTGTGTGAGTCTGTG
Source organism: Lethenteron reissneri (assembly GCF_015708825.2). Taxonomy (NCBI): domain Eukaryota; kingdom Metazoa; phylum Chordata; class Hyperoartia; order Petromyzontiformes; family Petromyzontidae; genus Lethenteron; species Lethenteron reissneri. The sequence continues at coordinate 3,375,324 of NC_083826.1, read as the reverse complement.
GGTCTCTATGGGTGAGTGTGTGGGTCTCTGTGTATGTCTGTGGGTCTCTATGGGTGAGTGTGTGGGTCTCGATGGGTGAGTCTGTGGGTCTCTGTGTGTACGTCTGTGGGTTTCTATGGGTGAGTGTGTGGGTCTCTGTGTACGTCTGTGGGTCTCTATGGGTGAGTGTGTGGGTCTCTGTGTTCGTCTGTGGGTCTCTATGGGTGAGTGTGTGGGTCTCTGTGTCTACGTCTGTGGGTCTCTGTGAGAACCCGGTTTAAACCACCGCGGTTTAACGGTCTGAAACTCGACATTGAACCCAGGATCGCTCGCTCGAGCCGGACGCAAAGTTTCACCCCCCCCCCCACCACCTCGTGTCACCTGTACGTCTGTGACGAAAGAGCTTGGCAGCTCATCGGATTCCTCCAGCGTGACTGAATATTCTCACTCTGGGCCACTCCACTGCTGGATGAGGCGCCTCTCCGCGCGGGCGTGACCTCGTGCCAGCCCCGTGCGTCCGCAGAGGCACGGGCCAGCACGTCCGTTCACGTGTGTGTGGGTCTAATTACACTGGTCAACAAACTTTTTCTGGCATAAGGTATTCCAACGGTTTTAATGTAATTTTGGGGTGCCTGATTCCAAATCTGGCATCAGTTTTTGTCTATCACATCAGGTTTTTGAGATATGTCAATATTGCATTTTCAATAAAAACTGCAGAAGAAAAATATTAAATAAATGTGGATATCTACATAAAATTATACTATAAGCACACTATCCTAAAAATACAGCACCATATTTTAACACTAAAGCAGTCACTGACTCGCAACAACTTGTAATCATAAGTGACAAAGTTAATTTCGGGTAAAATCAATGAAAATGGGGTATGCCGATAGCATAAAAATGAGATGTGATAGAGCAAATCTGAGATCAGATTTGGAATCAGCACCCTGAAATTAGTCTAGAACAGCTGCAAAAGTCCAGGCCAGAAAAATATGTTTTTTTTGTTGACCAGTGTAATAATACTAGTACATTCATTTACTCATTAAGATTGAATTATTTATCGGGGAAAGACAGGGGTTCCTGCCGCCTTAAATTTTCTTATATTTGCCAACGTTTTCACGCAAACGAACGACGGAGTCGCGTCTGTTGTTCGCGTGGGGAGGACGAGACCGCAGAAACCGGAGAGACACGCCCCCCCCCACCCCCACGCGCGACGGCGCGCTCCGCGAGGGGGCAACGCTCGATCCCCGTACAGATGGAGCAGACTGATGGCGATTGGTCCACTCGCTGTAGCGCCCTCTCCCGGCGAGCCAAGGGCACGGCTTCTTGTCCACTCCTCCCCTCCCCCCCAACATGGGAAGGTGAGTTTCGGAACATTCGTGCGGTGATCCACCAACCTTCGGCATCGCTGGATGACGGGCAGTCACGTGCAGTGTTATTCCCACCACCACCACCACCACCACCACGTGTGTGTGGTGTGCGTGGTGTGTGTGGTGTGTGTGTGTGGTGTGCGTGGTGTGTGTGGTGTGTGTGTGGTGTGTGTGGTGTGTGTGGTGTGTGATGTGTGTGATGTGTGTGGTGTGTGTGTGGTGTGCGTGGTGTGTGTGTGGTGTGTGTGTGGTGTGTGTGGTGTGTGTGTGGTGTGTGTGGTGTGTGTGTGGTGTGTGTGTGGTGTGTGTGGTGTGTGTGGTGTGTGTGTGGTGTGTGTGGTGTGTGTGGTGTGTGTGTGTGGTGTGTGTGTGGTGTGTGTGTGGTGTGTGTGTGTGGTGTGTGTGGTGTGTGTGGTGTGTGTGGTGTGTGTGTGGTATGTGTGGTGTGTGTGGTGTGTGTGTGGTGTGTGTGTGTGGTGTGTGTGGTGTGTGTGGTGTGTGTGGTGTGTGTAGTGTGTGTGGTGTGTGTGTGGTGTGTGTGGGGGGGGGCAGTGCGTGGTGTTATACGGCTTGTGAGTGCATTCATCGAAGTTGTGGATGCATGGCTGTGTGGGTGGGTTCCAGGAGGCAGGGCGAGGAGGAGGAGGGGGGAGACGTGAAGCTGTGAACCAGCAAGACGGCGTTGTAAGTTGGAGGAGGAGAGGCTGGTAGCGCGTGGGTGGGGGGGGGGAGTTGGGTTTGAAGGCTGCTTGATGGTGGTGGAGGGAGGGATGGGAGGGAGACAGAGAGAGAGGGAGAGAGAGGGAGATGGTGGGTGGGGGGAGCAGAAATGACCGCTGCTTCGGATTAATGTTGAGTCGGAGCGGCAAAGCGGCACGAGGACATCGCTCCTACACACGTGCTAGTTTACTCACCACCACCAGCAGCAGCACCAGCTCACCACCAGCTCACTCTACCCACAATCTCGCCGGTCGCACGCGTTCTGTCTCTCTCTCTGTGCCCGCGGCTGCTGCTTGCTGCTGCTTGCTGCTGCTGTTGCTTGCTGCTGCGTCGCGCTCTGCAAATCGGTGACACCTCCACCCCTTTGGCAGACTACAAACAAACGCCCACCACTTGCTGGTGGTGTTGTTGTTACGTTACCTATCTCTGTCCCTCTACGACATTTATCCTGACGTCGTCGTCGTCGTTGTTGTCGAAATTGAAGATTAACGTTAGAATTTTTATTTTTAAAAACCTCCCGTGGTTTTTAATTCTACATTTTTGTTGTATGTTGGGCCATCAATTTGCTTTTTTGTTAAACGGCGGATACAGCTCTGAATAACAATAATACTGGCAGCAGATCTCGGCTCGTAGGAGAGAGAGCGAGAGAGCGAGAGAGAGAGAGATCTCTCTCTGTCTCTTATAGCACGCGCCAAAGGCTGCACGCTACTCAATAGAAACGCGGACAGCATCACAGAGACATCAGCAGCAGCAGCATCCGATGTGGAGGTTTCTTCTTTCAGCCGCGGAGCGAGGATTAACGCGGGCAGGACATCTGATGCAGCCACTCCAGTGAGCAGCACGAGACGCCGAGGTACCCGCATTCACCATCGCTCGCTCGCTCGCTCCCTCCATCAACGTCGTCTCACGCGTTCGGAGCGGTGGCGCAGTGGTTAGCGCGCTGCGTTACGGGGGACGCAAGCAACACGTGTGTGGAGTTAGACTCGCGGCCACGGCTAACGGCAGTGGCGAGTCGTATCTGTAGTGGTTCGTTCCAGGTTGCCTCTTTCGTTGAGCTCCCACCGACCTGCGTGGTGAAGTATGGTCAAACAACCGCAATGGGCGGAGTCTTCAGCACACCGGTGGGCTAAAGAAGTGAATTATTTTGTCCTTTGAAAAACGTGACACATTTTTTACTGATTGGCCGTGTCGGGTGGTGGAGGGTTACGACACATTTATAAATAACGCGATCTGACCCAAACAAAAAACACCTATATTATGAATAATATTGGTCGCGAAAGCCTACGTGTTAAAAATGGTTGTATTTTGTGATTTTTTTTCAGTATTGTAAGATTATCTCGTTAGAGTTGGGAAATGTTCTGTAACAATCTAAAAAATCTATTTATAAGTCGGTTGCAATTGCGAGGGAAGCCACAACGAGTCTTGAGACGCTTGTAAAGCACTGGCGATGTTTGTCCAATTCCATTTAAAATGAACGTTAAAGACCCAGTGGCATCATTATTCAGCCCTTTCTCGATCCACTGCTTGATGAACGCCTCCCCACGTAGTGTCAATTACTGGAGTTGGTTGGCCATAAATAAGCTATGCATCGTCGACAGATAGGCAGTTAGTCATGGGTCTCTATGCGAGTCTGTGGGTCTTTATGTGAGTCTATCGGTCTCTGTGTGAGGATGTTGGTCTCTGTGTGAGTCTGTGGGTCTCTATGTGAGTCTATCGGTCTCTGTGCGAGGATGTTGGTCTCTGTGTGAGTCTATCGGTCTCTGTGTGAGGATGTTGGTCTCTGTGTGAGTCTGTGGGTCTCTGTGTGAGTCTATCGGTCTCTGTGTGATGATGTTTATCTCTGTGTGAGTCTGTGGGTCTCTGTGTGAGGATGTTTATCTCTGTGTGAGTCTGTGGGTCTCTATGTGAGTCTGTGGGTCTCTATGTGAGTCTGTGGGTCTCTATGTGAGTCTATCGGTCTCTGTGTGAGGATGTTGGTCTCTGTGTGAGTCTATCGGTCTCTGTGTGAGGATGTTGGTCTCTATGTGAGTCTATCGGTCTCTGTGTGAGGATGTTGGTCTCTGTGTGAGTCTGTGGGTCTCTATGTGAGTCTATCGGTCTCTGTGTGAGTCTGTGGGTCTCTATGTGAGTATATCGGTCTCTGTGTGAGTCTATCGGTCTCTGTGTGAGGATGTTGGTCTCTGTGTCAGTATGTGGGTCTCTATGTGAGTCTATCGGTCTCTCTGTGATGATGTTTATCTCTGTGTGAGTCTTTGGGTCTTTATGTGAGTCTATCGGTCTCTGTGTGAGTCTGTGGGTCTCTGTGTAATTCTGTGGGGCTTTATGTCAGTCTGTGTATCTCTGTGTGGCTCTGTAGGTATCAGTGTAAGTCTATGGATCTCTGTGTTAATCTATGGGTATGTGTGGGTCTCTATGTGAGTATGCAATGTGGATTCACATCTCAATGTGATTGCATCTAAAGACGCTGCGAACAGGAACAGTAGTCATGTTTGTTGCACGGAGCGAGAGAGAGAGAGATGGACGGGTAGTGACTCATAAAGTGATTCACACATTACAGGAATTCTCGCCGACCTCACAAGCAATATCCTCCTCGTGTGAACACGGCTGCTGTTGACGAGCCCTACGCTCAGTGGTGGCTACACGTGACAGATGGACGGCTTGTGCTACACAATCACTCGTGTCATTGTTGACGGCGCAAGATCACAGACGAGCGAATTCACGGCGCAATTTAGCTACGGATAGTTTCCGGCTCGCTGGTAGACTTGCAGCAGATGGCTGGTGAACTCGTATTGGGCCACGTGACATGGCGAGACGGGATACTCGATGTGGTGTGCCGGGCGCGGAATTTATTTATTTATTGCTGACCATGCATCCAGGGCCAAGTGAGCCGGACAGACGCGAAGCGGCCAAGCTTGCAAACGGCACGATCGCGGTTGTAGCCTCCGAGCGTTACGACGTTTCTTGCACTGTGAGAAGTTACGTGAACTTGGAACACGAGGCGATGATGTGAGGAGGGGACACCAGAGTGGAGCAGTGCGAGCGAAGAAGCGGAGAGAGAGAGACACTGTGTTGTGTGACCTGCAGTGTGGTGAGTGGGTGAGTGGGTGGGTGAGTGTGTTGTGTGATCTGCGGTGTGGTGAGTGGGTGACTGGGTGGGTGAATGAGTGTGTTGTGTGACCTGAGGAGTGGTGAGTGGGTGACTGAGAGGGTGAGTGAGTGAGTGGGTGAGTGAGTTGGTGGGCGAGTGAGTCTTTGTGACATGCAGTGCGGTGAGTCGTGGAGTGGGTGAGTGAGTGGGTGGGTGAGTAAGTGAGTCGGTGGGCGAGTGACTTGTGACCTGCAGGGTGGTGAGTGAGTGGGTGAGTGTGCTTATAACCAGCTCCGGCTTGACAGCAGAGGTCTCACTCCAAATCATCAGCTGGGCAATGCTGCGTGGAAGCTACTTAGTCTGTCGCTCCGCACGAAGCTACGGATCTTCTCATCCACAGTCATGCCCTCCCTTCTCTATGCTTGTGAAACGTGGATCCCTCTCATGGAACATCTGCGCCGGTAGGAAACATTCAGGCTGGCATGCCTACGATCCATCCTGGGTTTAACCAGGCTGGATTGTGTTAGGAGCTCACATATCCTTGAAAGATCTGGGCAAAGTCCCATCAATTAGCTCATCCGGCAGGCGAGGCTGCGTTGGTTTGGTCATGTAGCCTGCATGCCCAGCTACCGCACGCCCAAGCAACTTTGTTTGGCTGCATAGATTGAGCTAAATGGGCACGACATGGGCTGAAGAAGAGATGGACTGATGCCGTATGGGGGGATGTGGAGCTGAGTGGACTTGCCAATGACTGGTACCAGCGGTGTCAGGATCTGCCTCTATGGAGGAGGCTCGTGAAGGATGCTGTTGCTACTGGGCAATTGGAGGCAGTCGCCCTCCAGCAACAACGTAGCGCAGAGGAGCGACACTCACAACAACTATCGGAGCGCCGGGCGGAAAAAATGCAGCAAGTTTTCACAGTAGTGGGTATAGCTGGTGCATCTACCAGTCATCTCAGTCAGCCAACCCATGGCACCTGCAGGCTCTGTCCCGAGACCTCCTGTCAGCGAGCCTTCGACGCTTCACGTGGCCTCAAAGTGCACTTGGCCTGGCACGGGCGCCGTAGTGACGTAACCATCACTTATTGGCGAATGGCGGCTGTATTGGCATGAGTGAGTGAGTGATTGGGCGAGTGAGTGAGTGAATGGGCGAGTGAGTGAGTGAGTGAATGGGCGAGTGAGTGAGTGAATGGGCGAGTGAGTGAGTGAGTGGACGAGTGAGTGATTGAATGGGCGAGTGAGTGAGGGGATGGGCGAGTGAGTGAGTGGGCGAGTGAGTGAGTGGATGGGCGAGTGAGTGAGTGAATGAGCGAGTGAGTGAGCGAATGGGCGAGTGAGTGTTTTTTGTGTGACCTGCAGGGTTGTGGGTTTAACACAGTGCGGTGAATGAGACGACTCAGTTAGTGACTGGTCGACTCAATGTGGGTTGGAGGAATCAACGAGCGGAGCTCACGGGGACAGTCACCGCATTATAGCAGCGATAGAAGAGCAATGAGGAAGCAACTGGCCCGCCGGCGAGCGAGAGAATGTACTGCACTCGAGCAATAGCGAGGAAAGCGGCAGAAATGGAAAGCGCTTTCATCTTTTAACAAGTATAACCCGTAAAAACAAAGTTTTTCACTATAAATCCTTTATATGCGTGGCGGCTAGAGTCCTCTCGTCCTCTGGCTTGAGATGGCTGCCACCTATGGGTCAGATGATTGCATGGCACAATTAAGCAATTGGTAATTAAATATAATATTTTTGTCCTAAAAAGTGTAAAATTTTGGAAAAAATTTTCACGAACATTTATTGTCACGCACAACGAGTCTGTGTGCAAAATGTCAGCTCGATTGGATCACGGGAAGTGGGTTAAAAAACGACCGAAAGATTTGCACGGTCGTAAGCATGCAAGCGAACTTAATATAACGGATTTAAAAAGAAAAGAATAGGAAAAAAAACCAACACGGACGAAACGTCCAAATTTCTGGACTTGTTCGAATTATATTCTGAACTCCACCTGGCGTCCAGCCCGAGTGGATCCGGTCTGGGCCGAGTGGCCGCGGGTCCCGTGGGACGCGGCTCCCGTGGGAAGCTGGCGGCGTCATCCGTAGAGTTCCGCGAGAGCTCTCCCTGCCTCTGGAGCGACCGCAGTGCGGAACCATCGGGCAAGCTACACGAATCCTGCCCTTCCCCCCGATACTCCATCCTCCTCCTGCCCCCCCCCTCCTCTACTCTTCCCCCTCCTCCCCCCTCCTCCCCCCTCCTGCTCTCCCTCCTCCTCCATCATCCGTCCTCCTCCCTCCCTCCTCCGCCCTCCTCTAAGCCCCACGCCACGAAGCCTTTAGGATTCGAGCAAAATGCAGAGTCGCCGTCGTGTCCCCCAGTAGCGTCCGTCACCTGTCCAGGTTTTGACTCAGGACAGTTCGGGGGACAGGGATGGACTTTGTGCCGATACCTGGTGCCGCTATTGCCGTGTTGAACTGTGTCGCAGCAGTGCGCTGCTCAGCGTTGGTGAAGCGAGGCTGACTGAGATCGATGGCTGTTTGTGGAGATACGGACACCTCGTGCACGTGTGGGAAATTGGACACTCTGCCGTGTGCAAGTGCGGTCATGAACACCAAACCATGGAGCGTAGAACGTCGCTCCGCTTCAAATGTAACAGCGAAGGAAGTGGATGCGCGGGTTTGTGGGTGCGTGTGTGAGTAGGTGGGTGACTGGGTGGGTGCGTGTGTGAGTAGGTGGGTGACTGGGTGGGTGCGTGTGTGAGTAGGTGGGTGGGTGGTTGACTGGGTGGGTGGTTGACTGGGTGGGTGGGTGACTGGGTGGGTGCGGGTGACTGAGTGGGTGGGTGGGTGGTTGACTGGGTGGGTGGTTGACTGGGTGGGTGCGGGTGTGAGTAGGTGGGTGGGTGGTTGACTGGGTGGGTGGGTGACTGGGTGGGTGCGGGTGTGAGTAGGTGGGTGGGTGGGTGACTGGGTGGGTGGGTGCGTGTGTGAGTAGGTGGGTGGGTGGTGGACTGGGTGGGTGGGTGACTGGGTGGGTGCGTGTGTGAGTAGGTGAGTGGGTGGCTGGGTGGGTGCGTGAGTAGGTGGGTGGGTGGTTGACTGGGTGGGTGGGTGCAGGTGTGAGTAGGTGGGTGGGTGGCTGGGTGGGTGCGTGTGTGAGTCGGTGGATGGATGACTGGGTAGGTGGTTGACTGGGTGGGTGCGTGCGTGAGTGAATAGTTGAGTGACTGAGTGAGTGGCTGAGTGAATAAGCGAGTCGGTGTGTGGTGTGAGCGGGGCCCGGGGGTTAGTGGACGAGTGGGTCTATCTGCAATCCGCCAACTCCCAGACGAAGCCACCCCAATGGCAACCGCCGCACGTGCCGACGAATCTCCCGTCCCCGTGGCTCTCCGCAGGCCACGGGACATCGTCGCCGTACGGGCGGTCGACTAAAGACGCTCGTACCGTCACCACCGCTGCGTGTCCCTTTCTCGTGAGCCACGAGGAATCCGGACGATGTCGCAGCCGGCGCTGGTGCTTGTGACTCTGCTGCTGCTGCTCGCTGCTTCGCCCAGCGCCGAGACTCAAGGCGAGAGACGCAAACCGCGCGGCAGGTGAGGTTCACGCGCGCGTCCGTTCGAGCGTCGTGCGGGCGGGAGCTCGAGAGGAACGGGTGGGAACGAGTGGGATTGGGAGGGGTGGGGCTGGGTGGGAAGGGGCTGGGTGGGGAGGGTGGGGAGGGGCTGGGTGGGAGGGGTGGGGCTGGGTGGGGAGGGGCTGGGTGGGGAGGGTGTGGAGGGGCTGGGTGGGAGGGGTGGGGTTGGGAGGGGTGGGGCTGGGTGGGAAGGGGCTGGGTGGGGAGGGTGGGGAGAGGCTGGGTGGGAGGGGTGGGGCTGGGTGGGGAGGGGCTGGGTGGGGAGGGTGTGGAGGGGCTGGGTGGGAGGGGTGGGGCTGGGTGGGGAGGGGCTGGTCACCCCGTTGTGTCCTTATACAACTCAACGTTTAACCTACTCACGCCGGCTTGTGCCCGCCCTCACAGTCGGCCATATTTGCGGAATACACCACGCCGCCGTTGACCCTGCAGGCCATTGACCGAGCAACCCAACGTTCCTACCAGCTCCCTCCGCAGCAGGACAATGTGTTTAAAGCTGACTGGACTTGTTGATACGCACACCCGACACACGCGGCACTTTGGCCATGTTTGTTTGTTGTTGTACAGAGTTAGACTGATGGCCTTAATCTAAGTTGTCTTGTGGTTGTTGTTGTTTGACTTGCATCCCACTGGGATTTTTGCACACAGTGTTGGTGTACGGTGATTTTTCTGCAATATTTTGCTGTCTTTTCTTGGATTTTCTGTTTGCACTCAGTCACATATTCACTTTAAGACGTTTTCTTGTTCATGTTTTTTGTTCGTTGCGGTTGCACCCGATTCAAGAGCCGAATGGCTCACAGGGCTATACCTAATAAATTAACTTGAACTTGAACTCTCGCCAGCAGGTCGGCGCGTGCGGTCGACATCCCCGTGGTGCCGGTTGCTGCTGCTGCTGGCGATGAGGCCGTGGGCCGCTGCTCCTACACCTTCGTGGTGCCGTCCAACGCCCCGCCGGGCCCCGTGTGCGTGCGCGATGGCGGAACCTCTTCCTCCTCGTCGTCGTCGTCATCATCGGTGAGCGCGAAGAGATTCAAATCCCCCCAAACGGCAACGCACAGCCGCGCCTCGCGCTCCGTTCGCTCGAGAAGCGATCCTCCTGCCCTGGACTCGCGCCTTCCCTCTTCCCTCCGTCGTCTCGCCGCCGCCGTTTCTCGTTTGTTGTCGGCTGCTGGAGGAGCCGTAGCGCAGCTGACGGAGCGGGCAGCGTTACCGACCGCGCGAGGCGCTCGCGTGGTCCGCGCGGCTCGCGACGCAGGCGGCGGTGACCAAAGTGGCTCCGGCGACGGGCACGAAACGACGCGAATTAGTTTTTCCGCGGTGCGACCGCTTCGCAGAGGTCGCAGACGGGTTTTGATTCCTTACCTGTACCCGTACCCGGCCGCACCAGGGTCGCAAACAGGTACCCGTACCCGTACTCTACCCGTACCCGGCCGGGTATCGGGTAGGGTACGGGTATCGGGTACCTGATTGCGACCTCTGCGATGAAGCCATGTTGCAGGCGCGGGTGGGTTGATTCTAGGAACTTGAATTGTGAGAAGAGACAAGACGTTGGGAAATGAGTGACAAACGGTGACTCACCAGTGACTCACGGCCTACCCGTACCCGTACCCGGCCGCACCAGGGTCGCAAACGGGTACCCGTACCCGGCCGGGTACGGGTAACCGGGTATCGGGTAGGATACGGGTATCGGGTACCCGGTTGCGACCTCTGCCGCTTCGTTCGCGATTCCAACTCGCGCCGCCCGAGATGCGTCACGCCAAATGCGACCGCCGCTTCCGCCGACGGCTTTGCGGACTCGTCGCAAACGGTTGACAAACAAACAAACAAAAAACAAATCGACGCGCGATTCGCCGAATTGTTTTCAACGTCTCCCCAAAACGCCCCAAACGACGGTAACTCCTCGACCGCCGCGTGCGCCCGGACAGCAGCAGCCGCCGGCGGGGAATTGGAGCGGCGGTCCCTGCCGCTCGGAGCTCGGAACTCTTCGGGACGAGCTGCGTCGCCACGGGCGGCAGATCACGGCGCTTCAGCAGCTGGTGGAGGTGGACGGAAGCCTGGTGGGCGAGGTGAAGCTGCTGCGTAAGGAGAGCCACAACACGAACGCGCGCGTCACGACGCTCTATGCGCAGCTGCTGCACGAGATGATCCGCAAACGCGACGGGGCCCTGGACGCCGCGCAGCTCGAGGCGCGCATCCTCAACCAGACGGCCGACACCCTCCGCCTGCTCGCCAGCTACCACGAGCTGCAGCGTCGGTGCGTTGCTGGTGTTGTGCTGGTGCTGGTGGTGGTGGTGCTGGTGGTGCTGGTGTTGTGCTGGTGGTGGTGGTGGTGCGTTGCTGGTGTTGTGTTGGTGGTGGTGGTGCTGGTGCTGCTGTGCTGATGGTGCTGGTGGTGGTGGTGCTGTTGGTAGTGGTGCTGGTGGTGGTGCTGGTGGTGGTGGTGGGTTTTTGGTGCTGCTGTGCTGGTGTTGTGCTGGTGGCGCTGATGCTGGTGGTGGTGGTGAGGCGCTGCTGTAGTGACGTGCCGCGGTTACGCGTGGTGCCCTCACCACCCTCACCACCCTCACCACCCTCACCGCCCTCACCACCCTCACCGCCACCACCGCAGGTTCGCCGCGCTCACCGCCGTGGTGACCAACCAGACGGCCACCATCTCCCGCCTGGAGGAGCTGTGCCGACCACGCCACGCTCCTCCGTGCGTCGACGGAGGGACCCCCCTCGCTCTGCCGTGCCCCCCGGCTCATCCCGGGGGGGCCTTGCCCCCCCTCCAACCTGAGGTATAAGCGCCTGACCCCCCCCCCCAGTGAAGTAGCGTGATGATGATGATGGTGGTGATGATGGTGATGATGATGGTGATGATGGTGATGATGGTGATGGTGGTGATGATGATGATGGTGGTGATGGTGGTGATGATGATGGTGATGATGGTGATGATGATGGTGATGATGATGTTGATGATGGTGATGGTGGTGATGATGATGGTGATGATGGTGATGATGATGGTGATGATGATGATGGTGATGATGGTGATGATGATGATGGTGATGATGATGGTGATGATGATGGTGATGATGATGGTGATGATGATGGTGATGATGATGGTGATGATGACCATCGCGACGCTGCTGCTGCTGCTGCTGGTGGTGATAACAGGGATGATAGTTGTGGTAAGAGTGGTGATGGTGGTGGTGGTAACAGTGAGGGCGGTGATGATGATGCCGGTGTTTGTGATGATGGTGATGATGATGACAGTGATCGTGATGATGATGTCGATGTGCGAACCGTAGCCACGGCCGTTCTCTTTAACGACCCCCCCGCCACCCGCCGCCGCCTTTCAGCCGCCGGCCTTCGCCTACAAACACTCGGCCCACAAAATCTCGACCAACGAGATCCTGGGCGAGGGGGGCGCGTCGCGCCGGGCGGCCGAGAGGGGGGCCCCCCCGCGCGTCCCCCCGGCCCAGCCGCAGCCTCGTGCCGCCGCTCCTCCCTCACCGCCGCGTCCGGCGCCGACCCCGGGGCGAGCCGCCGCTGCCACCACCGCCGCCGCCACAGCTGTGCCAGCAGCTGGCACCGGCTCCACCACCCCAAAGCCATCAGGTGACTTTTGTTGTATCCGCTCCCCTCGCCTTGCGCTGAACGTCGAACATCGTCGCTTTTCGCCGCCGCGTGTTATATGTGCCAAGTTCGGGGGGAAGGTGGGGGGGGCAGCTCTTGCGCAACGCGTGTGTGTGTGTGCGTGCACGCGTGTGTTGAACTTCTTTCGCACCGCGCGTAGCCAATCGCGCTCATCGGAGGCGCCGTTTCACAACCCCGGCGCGATGTTCAGGCCGTGTCGAACCCGTCGCGCTCTGCCGTGCTGTGTGGCGAGCCCAGGGTGCCGACTGACCGTCACCCCCAACCCCCCAACACGAATAGAGCCCCGAGCTCGTCTCGTGCGGGGCACGTGGGCACACCGGCCCCGCTGAGCCTGCGGGGGAGGGCGGCTCTCCCGATTCACAACGCCGCCCACATCCATCCCTCGCCAGGCTCCCTCGACCCCCTCGCTCGCTCGCTCTTCCCGTGGCTTCTCACGCTTGCGTTGTTGGCACGGCCAACACACGGGAGGAGGGAGGAGGGAGGAACACGAGGAGGAGGATGACGAGGAGACATCTGCTTCATCGCAAAATCCATCCCAGGCACTCGCTCCCTTCCCGAGGGGACAAGCAGCGGAGGCAGATTCTGATGGAAAACATCGCTACCCCCCCTCCCTCCCGACCTGATCAGGGTCTCTGCCAACTCCTCCGCCTGCAGCCCGTGCATGGTGCGGCTCTACCGCAATGTGGGGATGCTGCCGCGACTTTGCCGTTGCCACACGGAATCGCTATCCAGAGGTGACCACTGTGAATGCCATCTCCCGGTGCAGCAGTTGAAACAAGGCGACCAATTTCCCTTCTACGTGACTTTACCGAAAGAAGCAAGAAGATGAATCCCTGCAGTCACGAAAGCTTTAAATCGAAATTTAAGGCGGCCAATTTTGATTTGAAGCTTTCGTGACTGCAGGCATCCATGCTCTTTGGTAGTCACGTGGGTCACGGAGGTGACTTTACCGAAAAAAAATTAACCCGTAAAAACAAAGTTTTTTACTATAAATCCTTTATTTATGTGGCGGATAGAGTCATCTCGTCCTCTGGCTTCAGATGGCTGCCACCTATGGGTCAGATGATTGTCTGCCAGCATTAAGCAATTGGTAATTAAATATTTAAAAAAATTCCCTACACAGTGTAAAATTTTGGAAAAATTTTTTCACGAAAATTAATTGTCACGCACAACGAGTCTGTGTGGAAAATGTCAGCTCGATTGGATCACGAGAAGTGGGTTAAAAAACGACCGAAAGATTTGCACGGTCGTAAGCAAGCAAGCAAGCACGCAAGCGCGCAAGCAAGCAAGCGAACGAACTTAATATAAAGGATTTAAAAACAAGTTACTGAACCTACCTCCGCCTGGGTTACAACACAGTTAGTCTTCGGTGGGCATGCCGCGCGTGGTGGAGTAACGTGTGGATAACTACCACCACCACCACCTCCTCCTCCTCGGCGTCCAGCCAGTGAATCATAATCTTTGCTTAGACGGGAGGAATCCGACGAGCGACGAACCTATTTTTCACGGACGCCCACCAGGGGAGCGAGATGCTGGCCGAGAATTTCGCAAATGGGGTGGAAGAGTAGGCCAACGACACCCCCTAGAGGGGCTCCTCTCTTGGATGCCCTTCCGACAGCCGTGACGCGAGTGAGCGCCCGTGGTGGCGCAGTGGTCAGCGCGCTGCCCTGCGAACACGGCCACCTGAGTTCGATTCCGGGCCACGGCTAACATCGTTGGCGAGTGACATCGCAAACCGGTCCTAGGGGGGGGGGGGGGGGGGGACCCACCCCCCGCACTGACCAACGTGGCGAGGTGAAGTGAGAACAACCTCCCACGACCGACACGGAGAGTGATGGGGGCGGGGGGGCCTGGTTCTAGCGGTGGATCGACAAAAGGGCCGCGCGTGTCACGATCCCCGTGTCCTGCTCGTGCAGTCTTCATGCGTAAAACGATGGCGCAAACAGACGGTGTCCATTAGCGCGCGTTACGATGTTTGTTAAATACAGCCGCGGCCACCCACACACACACACTATATAAATACAAAGATCCCCCGTATAGCATTAACACACCCACACACCCACACACACGCACGTGCACACACACCCACACACACGCACACACCCACACACCCACACACACCCACACACACACCCACACGCGCAAACACACACACGAACATACACATCCACACACACGCACCCACCCACACGCACATACACACACCCATACACACACCCACATGCACACACACATCCACACACACGCACCCACACACACGCACGCGCGTACGGACGCACGCACAGAGCCGTGGGAGCAGGGCTGCAGTGTATGGATAGCGCAGCGCAGTCACGCGATGCTGAATGCCGCCTGCACGCCGGCTGCGTCTTCGTGAGGGTTTGCCAGCGGTCTGCGAGCTCAGGGTCCACGCATCCGCGCGACTCTGCGTAGCGATTGTTGCCACTTTAGGTTCGGGATCACCGGAGGGGTTTTGGTTTTAGAATGAACGCCGCGCTGACTCCGTGCGGTACGACACAAAGAGGTGGGGGGGGGGGGGAGGTCAGACACGCTACGAGAACGACACCGCGGAGTTTTCGACATCGTGAAGTGCTCATCGTGTCATGTCAGAGGGGGTGGGGAGGGGGGCTTGGGCAGTGCGCGTGACGGCTCGAGGTGGGCGCCGGAACAGTGGCGGAGCGTCAAACGGGGGAGTAGAACGCGCGTCCCCTTGGGTAGAGGGGGGGGGACAGCCACCGCGGAGATGGAGCGACGGAACGACGAGCTCGTGGGCGGGATGCACGGTGGATTGCGCAATAATCGCAGGGGTCAGCGTGAGAGGCCGCGGCGGCGACTTTGGGAGGCCTTCATCCATCATCATCGGTCGATGATGACGACGAAAAATTATGATGATGATGAAGAAGATCCGTTGGCTTGCTGGGGCAAGCCATGTGGCCGCGTGGCACCGGGGGGGGGGGGGGGTGTGGGGGGGGTTGGAGCCAGGCGCGGCGCCAGCAGCGAGGGAATTAGCTCCGCGCGTGCGGAGGAGCAACTCCCCCCCCCCTCTTCACGGCGCCGAGTCGCCTCGCCCGGCGCGGCTCCACGGACGCGCCCCCACGGAGCGCGCTGGCGGGGTCCGGCAGCGCGCGAGGCACGCGGTGCCAGAGGGCCGACGGTTCGACTCCGTCTCCATGCCGAGGAAGCTGAAAGAGTGGAGCAAGTTTCGATGTAAAGCTTTCGTGACTGCAGGGATTCATCTTCTTGGTTCTTTCGGTAAAGTCACGTAGAAGGGAAATAATAAAAGAATAAAAATTAAACATAATAAAATAATTCTCACGACGTTTCGGCCACAACGCAAGCAGCCGTCCTCAGGTGAAGACCAGGTCTGTCGGGGAGACACCATTCGGGAAGACACCATTCAGACTCTGTCTCCCCGACAGACCTGGTCTTCACCTGAGGACGGCTGCTTGCGTTGTGGCCGAAACGTCGTGAGAATTATTTTATTATGTTTTATTTTTATTATTTTATTATTTCCCTTCTACGTGACTTTACCGAAAGAACCAAGAAGAGTGGAGCAAGTTTCTGAAATTCTCCACCACCACCACCAGCATCACCCCCACGACTGACTCTGTCCACCCCAGCAGTGTAACTGTGTACACACCAAGTTTGTCGATCGCGTACGGTGGGGTAAAGTGTGGCTACTTCTACCTCTACCACGACATCTGGACAGTCTATGTGTGTCTGTAGGTCCATGTGTGGGTCTATGGGTATCTGTGTGATTATATGAGTCTCCGTGTGAGTCTATGGGTCTCTCTGTGAGTTAATGAGTCTCTTTGTGTGTCTATGAGTCTCTGTATGTGTCTATGGGTCTTTATGTGAGTCTATAGTTCTCTGTGTGAGTCTATGGGTCTCTGTGTAAGTCTATGGGTCTCTGTGTGAGTCTATGAGTCTGTGGATCTCTATATGAGTATATGGGTCTCTATGTGAGTCTATGGGTATCTGTGTGAGTCTGTGGGTCTCTATATGAGTCTTTATGTGAGTCTATGGGTATCTGTGTGAGTCTCTGAGTCTCTGTGTGAGTCTATGGGTCTCTGTGTTAGTCTATGGGTCTCTGTGTAAGTCTATGGGTCTCTGTGTGAGTCTATGAGTCTGTGGGTATCTATATGAGTCTATGAGTCTCTATGTGAGTCTATGAGTCTCTGTGTGAGTATATGAGTCTCTGTGTGAGTCTATGAGTCTCTGTGTGAGTCCGTGGGTCTCTGTGTGAGTCTAAGGCTCTAGAGGCCGGATAAGGAGTGTGTAACCCCGCCCTCCACCCCCACATCTTCCAAGATGTTTGGCCAGCGTAGAGAGAGAGAGATAAGTAGGCTAAGCACATGCTCCTCAGTAGGGCTCCCCTCTCTCCCACTCCCTCTACAGCGCTTCCTGGCAGTCTCTTCCACCAGCAGTGTGGTGCTAGCGAGTGAGCAATTGCAGGGCTGCTCCTTTGGCGTCATCTGGAACGCTGGCCACAGGCATTTTGCAGCAGCGGCGGCTGCGTCATACACGTGTTTGTATTAGTGATGTTAATATCAACAACAGCAACAACAACAACGCCCGCCATTCGCCACTAAGTGGCGGTGACGCCACCACGGCGCGCCTGTGCCAGGCCAGGTGCACTTTGAGGCCACGTGGTTGTTAGCATCACAGGCGCGCACCTGCAGCCTGGGATGGTGGCGCGTTCTTTGCCTGACGCGGTAAAGTCGAGAGCGGAGAAGTTTTGTGAACACCAGGCGCATTCATCACCAGCACGCATGCGGCGCCGCGCACGTGGCCCGGAGAGAGTCGGGGGGTGGGGGGAGAGGAAGGGGGGTTGGTGGTGGTGGTGGTGGCGGTGGTGGTGGTGGGAGGCCGCGTGGCTTGGCCGCTCCCCTACTCGGCGTGAGCTCATGGCCATGCACGCTTAGCTCAGTCCCCCCCCCCCAAACCTCCCCACAGCCCCCCACTCTCACTCCCACGGCTCTCAGATTGGCCCCGAGTCTCAAGCGAGTTGTATATTTAAAAGAAAATACCAACTCTTAAAAAAATGTGTCTTTTTTGGTATTGTACCAGATAAGGCCCCCTTTGAGCTGCGTGGCTCTTTTCTTGAGAAGCGACGGGGCTTTCACGAGTGATCGCTTTACGCGCCGACGTGTCCAGCAAGGCGCGCACACGCACTCTGACACGCGTGTTGCGGAGCGCAAGGAGGCGCCAAAGGCCCGAACGCCAAGCGGTCAGCAACAAACGGCAACCATCGAAGGTGTTAATGGAAAAAGGAACGTCAACGCGTGAGCTTGGATTGAGCGAAGTTGCGGTGGTAATTTGGGGGGGGTGGGGAGAAAGAGACCACGACCACGATGACGACGATGATGAAGCAGCAGGGAGAGGGAATGAAAAGAGACCGTGGCGATCATCATGGCGGGGCTGAGTCGACCCTGGCCAGGATGTGAACGCAATGCGTGGTGCGTAATCGCGAGCGCCGCTACTTAAGCGAGTCGAGCGAGGAGGCTGCCCACGCGTTGGAGACTTCAAACGCGGAGGGACATCCAGTGACGCCACCGGCTCCGCTGAGTTCAAGTCGAACGCCGGATACGCGCGGGGGGGGGGGGGGTGTTAGGGGTGGGGGATAGGGGGGGGGGTGGGGGGGGTGGTAGGGGTGGGTGGTAGGGGTGGGTGGTAATGGTGGGTGGTAGGGGTGGCTGGTAGGGGGGGGTGGTAGGGGGGTGTTATGGGTGGGTGTTAGGGGTGGGTGGTAGGGGGGGTGGTAGGGGGGTGGTAGGGGGTGGGTGGTAGGGGTGGGTGGTAGGGGGTGGGTGGTAGGGGTGGGTGGTAGGGGGTGGGTGGTAGGGGGGTGGTAGGGGTGGGTGTTAGAGGTGGGTGTTAGGGGTGGGTGGTAGGGGTGGGTGGTAGGGGCGGGGTGTTAGGGGTGGTTGAACTCGACCAGAAATTATCCTCCCAGGGGGCGATGCAAACAAACGAAGAGCCGCCCGCTCCGTGCAGAGACCCCTGGCGCTCACACGTACCGAGTCGGACGGGCCAGAGACGTCAAATTCAAACCATCCCCACCCCACCCCTCTCCCACGCCGCCGCTCCCACACGCAGCTCGTCCGAGCAAGTGGGTCCGTGGCAAATCGATGGTAACATCTGTATGTAATTGATTCTTAGCAGAGATATTACGTTGAAGGTTTGTTTGTTTTATGCCTAAGGACGGGTCCTTAGACTTACAGAGAACGGTACAGACGAGCAGAGAGACCCATATAGACTCACGTAAAGATATACTCACAGAGACATATATAGTCTGTTAGAGACTCACATAGACTCACAGAAATCTATATGGAATCACGCAAACTCGCAAGTATTCTCTCTCCACATCTGGTTGGGGTGATGTTTTATTGCCAGTGATGTTTGAGAACCAGCGGTGGAAGTTCCACATTCCCATAGCCGG
Source organism: Lethenteron reissneri (assembly GCF_015708825.2). Classification (NCBI taxonomy): domain Eukaryota; kingdom Metazoa; phylum Chordata; class Hyperoartia; order Petromyzontiformes; family Petromyzontidae; genus Lethenteron; species Lethenteron reissneri. The sequence goes on along the minus strand of NC_083826.1, from coordinate 3,356,475 downwards.
GTCGAGTCTATGCGTCGGGCAGCCACCGCTGTTTATTTCCCACAAAGTGGACTTGGGCCTAGTGAAGTCAAATCGAGGGCCACAACCGTAGCCCACATCACAATCCCCCCAAAAAACAAAAAAAAAATGCGAAAAAACTCCCTCAAAACCACTAAAAACCGAAATAAATATTATCTGGTTCTTTCGGTAAAGTCACGTAGATAGAAAAAGTAATACAATAATAAAAATAAAACATAATAAAATTATTCTCACGACGTTTCGGCCACAACGCAAGCAGCTGTCCTCAGGTGAAGAACAGGTCTGTCGGGAAGACTGCGTTGTGGCCGAAACGTGAGAATTATTTTATTATGCTTTATTTTTATTATTTTATTATTTCCCTTCTACGTGACTTTACCGAAAGAACCAAGAAGATGAATCCCTGCAGTCACGAAAGCTTTAAATCGAAATAGAAAAAATAATAAACGAAAACACGATGTTTCGGTCGCAACACAAGTGTCCGTCTTCAGGTGAAAAAAATATCTGCTGTTGTGGCTTTATAACCGAAAAAAAACGCCCAAAAAACTATTTTTTCCTTTTTCAAAAACACAACTTGCCCGCCAATAACGCTGTGGCCGCGCAAGGAAGAAAGTATACTCCGACAGACGACGTTTCGGGCAATGTCCCTTCTTCATGGCGGAGCTGGTGGAGGCAGTGGAATGGGGCGGTGGGGCGGTGGACCAGCCGATGATGGAAGTACGATGAAGGTTTGTTGTCCGACAGCCCATACCACCCAGGCAGGGGGGGAACTTTTCGGGAGGAGCTCTGGGGCATCGGGCGAAACTAAACGCAGCCTTCGATACATGCGACAGGAACGTCGTGAAATCGGGGTCGGAGCGGCGGGGGGAGACGTAAACGCAGCTGAGCCGTGCGGCCGGTGGAGCGGTGGCGCAGCGGTTAGCGCTACGCCGCGCTACGAACCTGGCGAACCCGAGTTCGATTCCCGCTCACGGCCAACGCCGGCGACGATTATCTGAACCGGTTCCGGACCTCCCCTAGGTCGACTCAGCCTCGAATGAGTACCTGGTGCGGTGTGTAAACATCGGGCGTGGTGCTGGCCACCCACCACCTCGTGTGTGCGTGCCAGCCTTTATAGGTGCTCGCTAACAGCACTTGCCCCAACAGGCTGTTCAAGGCTGTACGGCGGGGGGGGGGGGGGGGGGGGGTCTTTGTCATTGTGAGTGGGGTGGAGTTGTCGAGGGTGTTTTGAGCAGCGTGACAAGTTGCCCCCCCCCAGTCGGTTGGAGCACATGGAAGTGATTTACACGTGGGTGGGGGGGGGGGCAATCAGCGGCGAGCAAACATCGCGGGCTGCGGGGAGGAAGAGAGCGCTTAGCTGCAGGGACGCGTGTCACACCCGGCACGCACAGAGACCCTCGCAGAGACTCACACAGATATACCCATAGACTCACACAGAGACACCCATAGACTCACACACCCATAGACTCACACAGAGACACGCATAGACTCACACAGAGACACCCATAGACTCACACACCCATAGACTCACACAGAGACACGCATAGACTCACACAGAGACACCCATAGACTCACACACCCATAGACTCACACACCCATAGACTCACACAGAGACACACATAGACTTACACAGAGACACACATAGACTCACACACCCATAGACTCACACACCCATAGACTCACACAGAGACACCCATAGACTCACACACCCATAGACTCACACAAAGACACCCATAGACTCACACACCCATAGACTCACACAGAGACACACATAGACTCACACAGAGACACCCATAGACTTACACAGAGATACCCATAGACTCACACAGAGACACCCATAGACTCACACACCCATAGACTCACACAGAGACACGCATAGACTCACACAGAGACACCCATAGACTCACACACCCATAGACTTACACATAGACACCCATAGACTTACACAGAGACATCTCACACATCCATAGACTCACACCCCCATAGACTCACACAGAGACACCCATAGACTCACACAGCGACACCCATAGACTCACACACCCATATACTCACACAGAGACACACATAGACTTACGCAGAGACAACAATAGACTCACACACCCATAGACTCAAACACCCATAGACTCACACAGATACACAAATAGACTTACACAGAGACACCAATAAACTCACACACCCATAGACTCACACACTCATAGACTCACACAGAGAGATACATAGACTCACGCAGAGAGACCCATAGACTCACACAGATACACCCATATACTCAAACAGACACACCCATAGACTCACACAGGGACACCCATAGACTCACACACCCATAGACTCACACAGAGACACCCATATACTCAAACAGACACACCCATCGACTCACACAAACACGGTTACTCAAACAGAGAGCCAAAGACTCACGTAGACTCAGACTCAGCCATACATCTTCTTCACATATCAGTATGTCCTACACATCCCATCAGCTGTACGGCCTTCCTCTCCAAGTTCACGATTTCAGACGAGCAAACTCTGAACTGGGTTCGACATTCAGACGCTCATCAGCTGACTTGAACAAACGCTGGTGAACTTCCGATCTTACAATACCGGGCCTAGTAAAGAGAGGGCCCTGCTTAGTTTATTTATATTGTCTGCTTATTTATGTGCGTTCATACTGAGTGGTGCACTTAAGACCTTATGTATATTCACACGCTATTGCAATGCGCCTGCGCGTGTCTGTATGTATGTGTGCACGTGTAAGCGTGTTCCTCTATGCGTGCTCGTATGTGCAGAGCAGGAAACACAGCTGGTGGTGCATCTGTCGGTCATCTCAGTCAGTTAACCCACAGCACCTGGGTCTGTCCCGTGACCTCCTGCACCTAGCCTGGCACAGAAGTCAACCCACGGCACCTGGGTCTGTCCCGTGACCTCCTGCACCTAGCCTGGCACAGCAGTCAACCCACGGCACCTGGGTCTGTCCCGTGACCTGCACCTAGCCTGGCACAGCAGTCAACCCACGGCACCAGGGTCTGTCCCGTGCCCTCCTGCACCTAGCCTGGCACAGCAGTCCACCCACGCCACCTGGATCTGTCCCGTGACCTCCTGCACCTAGCTTGACCCAATAGTCAACCCAACGCACTTGGGTCTGTCCCGTGACCTCCTGCACCTATCCTGGCACAGCAGTCAACCCGCGCAAAAGCCTGCGTGTGTCCCGTGCCCTCGTGTGTGCGCGTGCCCATGTAGGCCCGTGGCGGGACTGCCTGCACGCCCTGGACGAGGGTCAGCAGACCAGCGGGATGTACCTCCTGCGTCCGCGCGGCGCGACGCGCCTGGCGCAGGCGTGGTGCGACCAGCAGCAGGATCCCGGCGGCTGGACCGTCATCCAGCGGCGCCACGACGGCTCCGTAAACTTCTTCCGCAACTGGGACGCGTACAAGGTGACCGACCGCCTTTTGGTGGCTTTACAATCGAATGGTAATGATTATTACGATGATGATGATGGTGATGTTAATTTGTAAAGCTACGGTGCAGAGTATTCGCTCACTCTCTGGCGGGGAGAAAGAGAGAGAGAGGGCGACTCAGAGGCGCCAGGAAGAACCGCAGACGAGCGTGAAGGCAGCAGCCAGGCGATTAGTCGGTGCCAAAAGTGTCCCGAACTCTGCCGTCTTCTATATACGAGGATGTTATCAGCCAATTAATGAGTGTGTACATGTGCGAGTAAACCGGAGCACCCAAAGGGGGAACGCTCTATCCTATGTGGAGTCCACGTGGGACAGCCAGTGCAAGGCTCCACCTCGACACCCACCCACGGGTAGAAGGGAGTTTCACACAACATCTGTGCGCGGTGATCCATCAACTCACTCTTCTAGATCACAGGCAGCCCAGGTGCAGCAGCGTCACCGCCACCACCGCCACCACCGAGGAATTGGCAACACTGCGTCTGTGTGCGCGGTGAACCACCAACCCTCGCATCTGCTACCTCCACTGTTCTAGATCACAGGCAGCCACGTGTAGCAGCAGCAGCAGCGGCAGCAGTATTCACCACCGCCACCGAGGAATTGACAACACTGCCTCTGTGTGCGCGGTGAACCACCAACCCTCGCATCTGCTACCTCCACTGTTCTAGATCACAGGCAGCCACGTGTAGCAGCAGCAGCGGCAGCAGTATTCACCACCGCCACCGAGGAATTGACAACACTGCCTCTGTGTGCGCGGTGAACCACCAACCCTCGCATCTGCTACCTCCACTGTTCTAGATCACAGGCAGCCACGTGTAGCAGCAGCAGCGGCAGCAGTATTCGCCACCGCCACCGAGGAATTGACAACACTGCCTCTGTGTGCGCGGTGAACCACCAACCCTCGCATCTGCTACATCCACTGTTCTAGATCACAGGCAGCCACGTGTAGCAGCAGCAGCAGCGGCAGCAGTATTCACCACCGCCACCGAGGAATTGACAACACTGCCTCTGTGTGCGCGGTGAACCACCAACCCTCGCATCTGCTACCTCCACTGTTCTAGATCACAGGCAGCCACGTGTAGCAGCAGCAGCGGCAGCAGTATTCACCACCGCCACCGATGAGTTGACAACACTGCCTCTGTGTGCGCGGTGAACCACCAACCCTCGCATCTGCTACCTCCACTGTTCTAGATCACAGGCAGCCACGAGCAGCAGCAGCAGCAGCGGCAGCAGTATTCACCACCGCCACCGATGAGTTGACAACACTGCCTCTGTGTGCGCGGTGAACCACCAACCCTCGCATCTGCTACCTCCACTGTTCTAGATCACAGGCAGCCACGTGTAGCAGCGGCAGCAGCAGCAGTATTCACCACCGCCACCGATGAGTTGACAACACTGCAAGTCTCCCTCCCTCCGTGTGGCGCGTGCGTGCGCGCGCGCGCTCACAGCAAGGGTTCGGCAACATCGACGGCGAGCACTGGCTGGGGCTGGACAGCGTCCACGCGCTGACCAGCGCCGGCGACTACAAGCTGCTCGTAGTGCTGGAGGACTGGCAGGGCCGTCGCGTGTTCGCTGAGTACGGCAGCGTGCGCGTCGCGGGCGAGGCCGAGGGGTACCGCCTGCGTCTCGGGCATTTCCGCGGCACGGCGGGCGATTCGCTGGGCTGGCACAACGGGCGTCAGTTCACCACGCTCGACCGGGATCGTGACAACTTCTCCGGTGAGAGCGCGCGGAGGAGGAGGAGGAGTTGTCGGGGTTCTCTGGTCACCCACGCCGTCACCTTCATGTGTGCCGTGCCGGCCTTCGCAGGTGGTGCCGCTGCTCGCTGCTCGCTACTAACAGCACTTGCCCCAACAGCCTGTTAAAGACGATACTGGGGTGGGTGCAGCAAATCTGGCTGTGACGGTCCCACCTGATGACGGAGACTTGTGTTAATTTTTATTAATTTGAATTTAATTCTTTTACCTACGTGACTTTACCGAAAGAACTAAGAGTATGCATCCTTGCAGTCACGAAAGCTTCAAATCTAAAAATGGGGTGGGTGTCTTTACGCGTGCGAGACGGCTTGGGGGAGGCCTTCATCCAGCAGCGGATTGATCAAGGATGTTGATGACGACGGACCTGACCCCGTGCCGCCCGTGCCTCCCCCACACCCCACGTGCCCCCCCCCCTCCCTCCACCACCCGCCGCCACTGCCCCCTAGGTAACTGCGCCCACTTCCAGAAGGGCGGCTGGTGGTACAACGCCTGCTCGCACTCCAACCTCAACGGCGTGTGGTACCGGGGCGGCAACTACCGCAGCAAGTACCAGGACGGCGTGTACTGGGCCGAGTTCCACGGGACGTCCTACTCGCTCCGCAAGGTCACCATGATGATCCGGCCCAACCCCTCCATGTTCCACTGAGGGCGAAGCGCAGCCCCCCTCCTCCCTCCTCCTCCCCCGTGTCCTGTCACCTCCCTCAAGCCCCCCCCCCCCCTCTCTGGTCACCTCTCTCACCCCCCCCCTCTCTACTCACCTCTCTCACCCCCCCCCCCCTCTCTACTCACCTCTCTCACCCCCCCCTCTCTACTCACCTCTCACTCCCCCCCTCTCTCTCTACTCACCTCTCTCACCCTCGCACCTGCTTCAACTGCTCACCGTCTCTCTCTCTCTCGTCCGATCCCCTTCCTCTCTTTCGCCCACCTCTACTCCTGCCCCCCCTCTCTCTCAACCCCCTCGTCGGCGCGGCTGTCGAGTCGTGCGCAGGCACGACTCGCGAGCACGCGGCAGTTGATTCGACCCACAGCCCCTACCCACCCCTCCCTCCCTCCACCCGACCCCCCCCCCCTCCCCTCCACAAACTTATTCCCAGACCCCCATCCCCTCCGTCCCCCCCGGGATGAGTCGCTAATGCAGCAGTGGAGAGCGCGGGTGGATAGGGCCGCTGCCACCTCCGCCTCTCCCCTCCCCCGCCCCCCGCTCCCCCCCCCCCCGCTCACCCTCCCCCAACTCCCCCGCGCAACTTCTCCGGCCCCACGGGGCTGTCCCCCCCCCCTGTGTTGGGGTGTTGGCGCGCGTTGTCAGACAACCTTGTCCGACGTTTCGCGAGACCACGCGCGCGTCGACAGCTTCTCCGGGAACCGAGCCGATTCGTAGCCCTCGGGGCTAAAACGTCGGACGCCGCGAACCCGAAGGCGCATCGGGGATCTACGGACACTTTGCAGGCGACGCGGCGAACGCGAGACAGCGTCCACGCAGGCAGCGTGCGGTGGGCGGGAAGTGTGGGGGGCACTTCCCCTGGTACCAGCGTGGAGGAGGAGGTCACAACGAGAGCCTCTCAAGCGGCTCTATGGGGCTCCCTCGAGTGAAGGAAACTCCCGTGAGCAGTGGCTGCAGCACGCGATTGCAGGGCCGCGCCTTTATCTTACCGATGCCTTGCCTGTGCTTTTCATCGGCAACTTTCAATTTAACAAAAGTGATTATACGGTTTTGTTGTCAACAATGGGACCTTTAAACGCGTTCCTTATCCTGTAGCCTTCTGGAACGTACGGCGTGAGTCTTAAGGCTCTTGAGACAGGGGAGATAAGGTGTCGTCACAACGAGAAGACACGGGGTTGTGTGTTTTTCTTTTCTTTTATTAAAACGACCATTGCACCTTGTGAGTGAGCACAGTACTCAACGGATATTAAAGATAACATTTGTATCGTCTTGTCTTGAGACCTATCATTTTAAATGTTATTCTTTGGTTCTTTCGGTAAGTTCACGTAGATAGAAAAAATAAATCTAATAAAAATAGAAAAACCACGACGATCACAACACAAGCGATCGTATTGTGCTGTGATCGAAACATCGAGGTTTCTATATTTTTTATTTTTTATTTTTTCTATCTACGTGACTTTACCGAAAGAACCAAAGAATATGAATTCCTGCGGTCACGAAAGTTTTAAGTAAAACATTTTACTGATAGGAACTACCTGGTTCCACCAGCCCACAGGGGATTATTGTGTCCGTCCGTCCGTCGTGCATCCAAAGATGGGAGGGGTGGGGCTGGGTGGAGAGGGTGGGGAGGGGATGGGTGGGGGTGGGAGGGAAGGGGCTGGGTGGGGGGTGGGAGAGTGGGTCTGGGTGAGGAGGGGCTGGGTGGGGAGGGTGGGGAGGGGCTGGGTGGGGAGGGGCTGGGTGGGGAGGGGCTGATCACCCCGTGGTGCCCTTATAAAACTCAACGTTTAACCTACTCACGCCGGCTTGTGCCCGCCCTCACAGTCGGCCATATTTGCGGAATACACCACGCCGCCGTTGACCCTGGCCATTGACCGAGCAACCCAACGTTCCTACCAGCTCCCTCCGCAGGAATGTGTTAATGTTCTTTACAAAGCACCATTACAACCTTCGCATTCAGCCTCTTCGATACGAGAGCGTCCACGTGGTTGTTGGCAGCCATGCCGCACGTGGCCACCTGTGATCCAGCGCTGTGGAGGCAGCGGCGAGGGTTGGTGGATCACGCGCAGATGGGCTGCGAAATTCTCTTCCCGTGGGCGTCGAGGGGAGAGCCGTAATCCTGGCTCGCTAGGAGATGGCGGTTACGGACAAAAATAAGTAAAACCCGTAAAAACAAAGTTTTTCACTATAAATCCTTTATATGCGTGGCGGCTAGAGTCCTCTCGTCCTCTGGCTTGAGATGGCTGCCACCTATGGGTCAGATGATTGCACTGCACCATTAAGCAATTGGTAATTAAATATAATATTTTTGTCCTAAAAAGTGTAAAATTTTGGAGAAAAAAAATTCACGAACATTAATTGTCACGCACAAC